>NC_140932.1:73890854-74490854 GCF_014529385.1 Adiantum capillus-veneris | reverse complement strand
AGATTGATTGGACAACAATCATCAAACTTGGGTAATGTTAGGCTTGATCAATATTTTTGGTAAGCTTTTTAAATCCACAGAATATTGACAAATGAATTTTTCCCCAGGCTCAAAAGATGAAAAAAAATAAAGCCAAAAATAGCATGTTTGCCTCTTTTTCAAGAGAGATTGGCTGGTGCGAAGCTTTAACAAATTTCAAATTTGACTACAATGGGCCTTGATATAAAGCTCTTGGAGAAGGTTGTACACACACATGTGAGATTATAGAGAGGTAAGTAAAGAATAAATAATGCTTATAGTTAAGGCTACTATGTGGATGTACTACAAGAAGTTTCAAATGTCATGCTTAATCAAGGAATAATTTAGGGATTGGAATGGGCATTAGCAATAAGTCTCTCAACCTTGGGCTTTGATACCATGTTAAGAATCATAAGATCGATTAGAGAGTAGTTAAACAAAACCCAATAGACTACACACATTGAGCGCAATTAATCAATTTGATTATGAAAGGGGGGATGTTTATACAAGTGAAGAGGTGCATATTGCGGAAGCAAGGATGCTAGGTATGACCTGATCAATGATGTCATATGGATACTCCACGCTTAAAGATGTTTCCAATTGAATGAGAATGAGGTCTTAACACATTGACTAAAGTTGAGTTTGACGTTTCAACATGTGGGTAGTGGGATCTATGCCAAGTTTTTCTCTTGAGAAGCTTGAGGAACTTTGGCACCATGCCACCCTAAACACTAAGTTCCATGCGCTCTTGAAAGCCCATGGGTAGAGGGATTGACGCCATTGCCCACGTGGATCTTGAGGGAGATCAAGGACCCCAAAAAATTGATTACCATGTGGACTTCAACACAGAACCCCCTCAAAAAAGCTTTGCACCCGCATGTGTTCATTGTGTTGGAAGCATAATTAACATAAACATGACCATCTCCCTTGAGAAAACTTTATCTACCAAGTTGACTCCCCCGATAGATTATATGAGTGTCTGGGCATCACAATTAGTGTTCAAGTTTTGCAATCGTTGATACCCATTGTCTCTCAATTCATTGAAAACCTAGGGATGCTCTTAGTTCTGTAATGGAAATGGAAAATCATTTATTTATTGCAAAAGACAAGTGTAAAAAGCATGAAAAGTTTATAGATGAAACATGATAGCATTTATGGACATTTCATTATTAAAGTGCTCTTTATGAACAATGGTCAATTTATGTCCAACGAAAATTTTGTAGTCAATTTGAGCATTCAAGAAATCTATAAATAAATACGTGCAAGGGGAAAATGCTCATTCTTGCACAAGGGGAGATTGCACCCAGTGTCCGTGTAATTCTTCTCTCCTCTCCTCTTCCAGTGCTTGTGTCAAGCCTAAAGGAGGGGATGTAAATAATGTAAACAACTACCGGACTATAATGATTGGGTCACTTATGGCAAAGTTGTTTGGGAGCATAATCGAGATGAAATTGAGTGATTGGGTTGAAGAGAATGACAAGCGTGCAAAAGAACAAGTGGGTTTTCATTGACACCATAGCACCATTGATCAGCTTGTCACTCTTCGTGTCGAAGGCAAGTGTGATTTTATTGTTGTTTTGTGGACTTTAAGAAAGCCTTTGATATGATTCCACAAAACAATTTGTGGTGAAGTCTGGAAGAACTCCAAGTGCCTAGTGAGTTTATGCTTGCGGTTTCTTGAATCTATGAGAAGGTGATGCGTGAATTGCACATGGAAAGAGGAATTTCAAAAAAAAATTGCAAGCACTATTGGGTTAAAAAAGGATGTTGAACGCTGGGTCAACAACACAACATAACTCAACTTTCGTACCAAAGTCTTATCTTTTGCGAGTTATGAAATGTTGCGGATTATGGCTATAAACGTCATTTGTAATGAGTAGTTATTCTAGTTTCAGAAGCCGGGGTGCAATGGCACTTCCAGATTGTAAATACAAAGCCATTTGACCTTTTCAACCCCATTTTTGGTTAAACCTAAGGTAGCCTTAGTATATAAGGTACCTAGGTCATTTTGTAAAAGAGACTTTTATCATAATCAAACTTTAGCACTGCCGTCTACTGTGTGTGAGAGAGAAAGAGAGTGAGCGTGAGCTTCATCCTCTCGCTACGCCCGGCTCGCTCAACGCATTGGAGATCCGACTGCACCATTGTTGTAGGCTCGAGGAGAGCTAGGCGACGACGCCAAGCATTCCACGCGAGACGAAGCGCACACGCCGACGCATCTACAAGCTATTTGTGGTCGTAAGTGTATCAAACGATGTCTGTTTTCTGCGTGCTAGTAGTCTATAGAATCGTGGCGACATAAGCTACGCATAGGTACTCATAAATTTCAATTTCGGGCACTTTCAAATTTCAGCTCTGTGATCCTATGCGTTTTCCGCAGATGGGTTTAGAGTGAGGATTTTGAGTGTAGAAGCTTAGGGACAGGTGTATCCTAGTGAGGGAATGGTGTTCCTTAAGTTTCCTACGAATCTGGCATGATTAGGTGAGTTACCTTACGTATGTGTGTATGTGGCTAGGTGGTGTAGTTGAGAGCAGTGAGGTTCTTGATTGTGGTTTAGTTGGCCTTCTAGAGTGTTGTATGTGTAGGATGGTCTCAGCTTGACAAGCTAAAGAGATTTCCTCCGTGTGCCTATCGTGTCATCTGTGTCCTCGATTGACATTATGTTGATCTAGGTAGTGTTTGCATGCACTTCATGGGGTTGTGAGACTTCCCGTCCAACATTGGCGCCGCTGCCGGGGACACAAGGACCTAAGTAGGTTTCCTACTAACACTCGTGTGATGGTTGCTTGATTTAGTTTCGGCTAAAGAAAGCATTTTTCTTAAGTGGATCCGGAAGAGGATATTCCGTGATCAAGTGGATAGCCAGGAAGCGTGTGTCTTGCCGAGGGTCTGCGACTAGATAGGTTTAGTTAGGATATGTGGATTAGAGTAGTTGTTGGTGGTCGAGTGATTTGTGAGGTGATAAAAGCGTTTACTAGTCCGTGTGTGGCAGTGAAGCGTTTTTCTACTCATAGATGCAAAACCCCATATGGTTTGTAGGAGTAGCTTTAGGTAAGTGTTTCGATTCTGATCTAGAGCTATTCATCATTGAATTATTTGCTAAAGTGCTTGATTGCATTTGAAATCACGAAAAAGTGTGCTTTTGAGGGTAAAAATGCATTAAACAAGCTTTTGTGGATATTTTTGTATGACTGACTGATGTTGTGCATATAAAAGAGCAATTGCAAGGGTTCTGTGAAGAAAACCTGCAATTCTGTAAACATAGACATCCTACGCGTAGGATGTCTCAAGAGGATTCTGGAGACCAAATTTTGAAATTCTGAGTTGACCAGTGAGTTCAGAGGATAGGTTTTACTCTAGTAACATATTGACTTGGGTGTTTTTCCCTACTTTTGTTGACCAATAGCCAAAAGGCGGAGTCAGAAAACGTAAAATTTCAGAAAAGGCTTAAATTGAGTGATTTTTGCATGTTTTTGCAATTGTGAAGCATACTTGCACTTGCTGAGAGCATAAGGAAGCATCAAGCACACTTCAGTCTGAAAAAATAAGCAAAAGACATCCTACGCATAGGATGTCTACAGGGTGATATGGTGGAAATTTTGAAATTTTGAGGTTACCAGTGTGTTCAGAAGGTAGGTTTTACCCTAGTAACACCTTGAAAGTGGAAATTTGACCAAATTTTTACAGATCAAAGCCAAAAGACGAGAATTGCCAGACATCCTACCCAAATTGTGCCCAAGGCCTAATTTTGAGACCAAACCATAGGGTGACTTCATGTGCATGTTATACATGATGTTTTGAGTGCATGTGAGAGTTTTCAGCTCATTTGGGTCAGTAAAAGTGAAGATTGAGCAGACTTTAGCACTTTTGACTGAAAAAGACAAGAACAATTAAAATTTGGGACTTTTGAAATCCAAACCAAAATCTAAGCATACCACTGGGTTGCTGACATCAAGGGGAAGCTTTGGGTCAAGTCTGGGGTCAAACAGGCCAAAAAGACATCCTACACGTAGGATGTCATATGTGTGATTTTGCACTCCAAACTTAATTTTGAGCATACCACTGTGATCAGCACCTTAAGGAGAGTCTGTGATTCAAATTTGGGTTAATTCTGAGCAGTTAGACATCCTACGCGTAGGATGTCTAAGGCATGATTTAGAGGCCAAATTCAAACTGTGACCATAGTAGGGTGTTGTATAGCCTTAGGCAAGCCTCCTAGTCAAATTTGGTCCAATTTGGAGTTGATTTGACTTAGGAATTCATCAGAACGGACATCAGGCTTTTGGAACAGATTCTTGATCATTTGACCAACCTATAGGTGTCAGAATCAAAAAGTAAAAATAGCTGTGAGTTAAGCACATCAAGGGGAAGCTACAGTGCAAGTTTGAGCTGAAACAGAGCAAAAAGACATCCAACACATAGTATGTCTCTAGCTTGATTTAGGACTCCAAACCAACTTATGAGCACACCAATGTGATCAGCACATCAAGGAGAAGCTGGGGTGAAAATTTCAAGTCATTCTGAGCAAAAAGACATCCTACGCGTAGAATGTCTCAAGGCCATTTTTAAATCCAAATGAAAATCTGAGCATACCATTGTGTTGCTGGACTTAAGGGGAGTCTCTGGACCAAATTTTGTTAAATTCTGAGCATATAGACATACTACGCGTAGGATGTCTCTAGGCCAGTTTTAGGGTCCAACTATACTTTTGACCATACAGAAGTGTTCACAGTGTCACAGAGATCCCAAATATTTTTTCAAAATTGAATTTGGACTCATTTTGACCAGTCTAAACTGCAATTCACTGTTTTGGCCATAACTTTCACAAACGGTATCGGATCAGAAAACTTTTTATATCAAAACGTAGCTTGAGAGCGGCTCTACAGATCTTAGAGCAAAACTTGAACTAAATGTATGCCATTGGCAGCCATTCAGTTCAATTTTGAAAAAAAAAACATCGTTTAAGGCCTCAAAATTCATCCGGAAGTCAGGGGTGTCTAAAAGCGACAATTTGCGAGAATTGTGACGAAACGGTTGCGGTTTTGGACATAGTTTCGACTTTTCCCTAACCAAAGCACTTGAACACAGTGGACTAAGTCTACTTGAACCAAGCAAAAGCTCTTAAGCCCATAAATCATGTCTACCCTAGATTCAAACGCAGCTTACACAAGCTTGGAGATCCCGACGATAGAGGAATATCCTCCCACAATGGATCTTCCAAACTTGCAATTGATAAAGATCCATCTTGTTCAGAGAGTTTGGATGATTGGTCATGAGAGTGAAGGACTATATAGATACATTGACGACAATGAGGACAATCTTTATAGGTGCTCAGATCCATACCTAGAAGAGATAACGGATTACAAGCTCTTATATGTCTACACATACGAAGTCGACTGTCAATGGAGATCTATAGTTGTCGACAAGTATGGACGAGAATACAGAGTTGTAGAAAGCACAAATCCATAGACTGTACTAGAAAGAGGTGGATATTTGGTCAATGAAGGACCACAAATGCCTCCACCAAACACGAGAATTCCTATAGGAATTCCAAGAAGAGAGCCACCAGGATTCCCTTCAAGAGAGATAACGAGAGAAGGATTGGGAGAGTCTCTGGTTAGACTTGTAGACAATCGACGAGTTAGACCATCCCAAGTCCAGAAATGGGTAAACAGAAAATACTCCGGAGATGAAGATCCGAGAGATCACGTAGCGGCTTTTAGAAGAGTGATTAGAGCAGAGGGAGTTTCAGATTTTGCGACACAGTTTGCGGGATTTGGATTGACTCTAGAAGATGATGCAGCTACATGGTTCGACTCGGTGGAAAAATGGGATTTTGAGACCCTAGATGAGCTGTTTGAGGAGTTTATTGAAGAATTCTCGCCAAAAGGCATTGCTCACAACACGGTCTCGCAAATCCATAGATTCAAACAGAAAGAGGATGAATCAGTACGCAAAGCATCATTACGGCTCAAGAGATATGTTAAGCTCTGTCCGAGAGCGGAATTACCTACGCAAGCACGATTGATGCTGATCTTTATCCAGGGAATGAGACATGCGGGCCTTCAAAAGGATCTGCATATGATAAATTGTTGTAGGCTCGAGGAGAGCTACGCGACGACGCCAAGCATTCCACGCGAGACGAAGCGCACACGCCGACGCATCTACAAGCTATTTGTGGTCGTAAGTGTATCAAACGATGTCTGTTTTCTGCGTGCTAGTAGTCTATAGAATCGTGGCGACATAAGCTACGCATAGGTACTCATAAATTTCAATTTCGGGCACTTTCAAATTTCAGCTCTGTGATCCTATGCGTTTTCCGCAGATGGGTTTAGAGTGAGGATTTTGAGTGTAGAAGCTTAGGGACAGGTGTATCCTAGTGAGGGAATGGTGTTCCTTAAGTTTCCTACGAATCTGGCATGATTAGGTGAGTTACCTTACGTATGTGTGTATGTGGCTAGGTGGTGTAGTTGAGAGCAGTGAGGTTCTTGATTGTGGTTTAGTTGGCCTTCTAGAGTGTTGTATGTGTAGGATGGTCTCAGCTTGACAAGCTAAAGAGATTTCCTCCGTGTGCCTATCGTGTCATCTGTGTCCTCGATTGACATTATGGTGATCTAGGTAGTGTTTGCATGCACTTCATGGGTGTGTGAGACTTCCCGTCCAACAAAGGATGTCCATTGTCACCAACTCTCTTTGGTCTATGCATTGATCAATTGGAACAAATGGTAAACTTTATGCAAGAAGAAGGCATTGAAGAGGTCATTATTTGCAATGCGGTAATCGCTTTCGATGTATGTGGATGATGTAGTGCTTCTAGCACACACTTTAGAATATGCACAAAATCTTATGGTTGTCCTTGAGAACTTTTGCTTGCATAGTGGGATGATTGTGAATGAATCCAAAACAAAGGTTATGCTTGTAAAAACCAACCATAAGGAGAAGCCATGCATTGTGTAAAACAATAAGACACTTGAAGTTGTTAAGAGCTTTAAGTACCTTGGCCTTGAGGTTCTGGCCAATCACAAGTGGCAAGAATGTACTATGCATCGTTTGGATGCGAGAAAGAGAGCATACTATGCATTTGAGAACATGTGTAATGCGGAAAACCTTAGTGTTGGGTTCTCAAGAAGTACATTTTTGACACATTGGTGACACCGGTTCTTCTTTATGGAGTTGAAGTGTGGGGTGGGAGCATCGCAAAGCCTGCTTGGAAAGAGTTTGAGAATGTCCAAAAGCGTTTCCTTACAAGCTTTCTCCAAGTTAAGACACAAACACCATATACTCCTACTTCTTGAGTCTGGATCTCTTCCAATTGAGGTTATGGGCATGGAAAGGGTTGTGGAGTACATGATAAAGATGCGTCAAAACCCCTCACATCGACTTCCTACAATTGCATGGGGAGCAAACAAAAAAGTTCAAAAGATGCATTAAAAGCAAGATCTTCAGCACGGGATGGATGCAAGACATAAAGAAGTGGTTTGAGAGATGGGATGCATTACACTTGCTACATGATGCCTCAATTGACTTGCCAGTGAATGAAGCTTTTCTACAATGCCAATGTATACGGCTTGGGAGGAATCCGGTGGGTCACGCTTCATACATTACACCACCCATATAGTCCCCCAACTACAAAACCATGTTCTTCGCTGAAAGGGGAAACCGTACTCACACTTACATGCTTGAGCCTATCCCCTTGTCAGTGATACGCACTATCGCAACCATTGACTTAGCTCCCCCTCCCTTCGATGTGGGACAGGGCATTGGGGCAATGGAGAAGAGTCAAATCGATTGTGCACATTATGCTCACTTCAAGTTTGAGAGTTTGAGTACCACACACTACTAGAGTGCCCAACTTTTGGTGACATCCGAACTTGCTTCCCTCACATTTTTAGCCATGATTTAGACCTACACACTTTCCTCTCCCACCCACAATGTGGGCTCTCCATTGCGACTCTCATCACCACAATTTAGGAGCATTGAGAGTCACTCATCAATCATACACATACTACATCACATGTAACTTTGGTCCTATAGGTCATATGACTTCCGAGGACAATAATAAAATCTATCTATCTCACCATGCCAGCGTAGCACTCCGCTTTTGGAGGTGCATCTGCACGTGCTTCCTTGCTCTCTCTTGCCCTTTGTCTCTCTCAAATCGTGTGTAGCTTAAATAATGTGCTTGTAGATTCACCAAGTATGGAGAATTGTTGTTTTATGGCTTGTAGCATGTCCTTTTTGGGTATTTTGCAAGGATCTCTACGCTCCTAACTGCTACAGTGGTATCAATTCATTGATTTAGGCAACACGAGTGTAGATTCACCGATTTAGGCAGCACACCAACAACCCACATATTTACTATTTTAAACAATATTAAGTTCAAATTTGTCGGTTTAGGTAGCATAAGTGCAGATTTACCAATTTAGGCAACAATACTCACTGGTATTGATTCACCGATTTAGGTCACACTGAGCACAAAATCATGTTGCAGTGGTTGGCCACCACTGCTGTCTTTAGTATGCTTTTGTTATCCGAGTATAAAGTGTTCTGGATTTGGTTTATGATGATTGATGGTTGACACTGTGTATGGAATTGGACTTGAAATTTATGAGAATTGACTAGCGACCAATGATATCTTGATACATCATGATATAACACTTACTGCTTATTCTTGTGGTATGGGACACTAGAATATGCGATATGTGGATGGCGACAAGCAGAAGCAAATTTGCATGTTTAACTTTATGTGTTTTATTTTGTTACATGATATTTCTGACACACAATTTTAACCATTGTTTTGAACAAGTATGATTTGCAGTTCTTATCTCCGCGACTGAGGACAATTGCTTTCTAACGAAGAGGTATAGACATTTTATTATGAAAGTGCTCTTTATTATGAGCAATTGTCAATTTATGTCCGGACGGACATTTAATATTCAATTGAGCATTCAAGAAATCTATAAATAAATATGTGTAAGAGGAAAATGCTCACTCTTGTTGTAGGAGGGGAGATTGCACCCAGTGTCTGTGTTATTCTTCACTTCTCTCCTCTCCCCTCTCTCGCCATGCCGGTGTGATGGAAATGGCCTATGAACTTTGAGAACAGCGGAATTAAGAGAACTAGAGCGAGCATTTTTAAGAGACTACTTTGAGAACATAGAGGGTGAACTTAATTAGTGGTAGCAACATAACCATTATACTTAATTAACGTGGAACAAACAATACTTTTGCAAGAGAGAGAATTAGAGAGAACAGTTAAGGACCGGATGTGGAGCCAGTCCCCCTTCCAATATGCTTCTGTATTATAGAGAGACTTCCTACAATACAATCTTTCGTTTCTTGAGAACTAGGTGATGCAATGAAGATGGAAAAATTCCTGCATCACAAACATAACACAACCTTTGTAAAAGCATTAACCATCCCAGGCCTCAGTCCTAAGGCCTCAAACTCCTTCGAAGGTGGAGAGAGCTAGCGGGGAATGAGGGTAGGGAAGAGGAAGAAGAAACACTCATGTGGGAAAGAAATAGTTTCTCACTTATCATCACTCTTCTTGCTTAGCATGGCATAATAGCATAGTCATGAAGATGGAGAAGATGGAAAGCTTAAGCATTGAAGCATGGTCTTGGTTGGATTTGCATTCCATAGCCAAGAGTGTTGGTGTAGGCTCTCAGCTTCTCAACAAGCTTGGAGAAGGAGATGGAGTTCTTGCACTTTCACCAAGTAAGTTAAGCATGTGAGTGTGTGTGAGAGAAAGTATACCCCCCAACCACACCCCCAGCTTGCTTTGATCACGACCCCTCCTTGTAGCTCATGCTTGCATTTGATTCGACCTCTACAAGCCTAGCCAATCACATGCATAGTGCATATCAAGCAACCATGCTAGCATTAGGACAAATTTCCTCCTTTCCCATTTGAGAGAGAGGACTTGATAAATGCATAAACAATTAATTAAATAACCAAATTCTCATTGGGCCCCTTTAGAGGTCAATCAATAGGCTTTAGGCACCTTATCAGGGCAACATGGGAAGGAACTTGACACGTGTCCTTGTTGCCTCTTTCGACTAGGCTTGCCCTTAGCGAGGGTGTGTGTGTTCTCTCTCATGCTCCTACAAGTAGGGCTTACCACCCATGTGTAGGGATCCTTGTTGATTTTTGGAACACCTTAAGCCCCTCAAGAACCTTAGTCACGAAGTACCTTAAGCACCTTATTCATTTAGCACCTCAAGCACCTTATTGCCACCTCAAGCACAACCCTAGTTTGCCTAAGGTCCTAGGTCTAAGGACTTTTAACACTAACCTTTGGAGGTCTTTAATGAAGCTAACCCTAGGGTCCTTCAAGCTCCATTAGCTAGCATTGCTCTTTGACATACCATCTCTCATTTGGACTCATTGCCTTCGGCCCCGTGTCAAGATAGATCCATAAGCACATGTCTATATTCTAACTCTTGTTCCCGTTTATTCTTCCACATTAAATGATCAATATAATATGAGAAAATCATTTGAGTTAGTTAAATATTAGATTTTATTACACCGGTGTAGCGCTCCGCTCTTGAAGGTGCACTGCACGTACTCCCTTGCTCTCTCTCACCCTCTTTCTCTCTCAAATCGTGCGTAGCTTCAATAATGTGCTTGTAGATTTTCCAAGTATGGACAATTGCTGTTTTATGGTTTGTATCATGTTATTTTTTGGTATTTTGCAAGACTCTCTTCGCTCCCGACTGCTGGAAGTTCATCAAAGACCCATGGGCATTAGGTTGGGTTTATATGAGGAGGAGGCACAACTAACTCATTTATTGTGATAGTCTTTCATTCATAGGACAACTATGTCTCTTGCTACTAGGTCCATAAACTTTCTATTGACCTCCCCCTCTCAGAAGAAAGAAGCTTCCACCTTCAAGCTCTACGAGGATTGGCTGTAGCTTTGGCCCTCTTCCAACTCAACTAATAGCGTTTGATAGCTCTCTCCTCTTTCGTTTCTTTTATAATGAGCACAAGGGCTTGTTAGCTGACTAATTAGTGACATGTAGCACACTTTTTGCTAGCTGATCGCAGACATAGGGCTACCTCTTCCATCCAACAATTTTGGAATGAGTCGGGCTAATGAGACGTTGCTCCTACTAGTCTAATGATGTCTTCAACTTCTCTTGACAACAAAGAGATGTCTAGCTGATCGCAGACATAGGGCTACCTCTTCCATCCAACAATTTTGGAATGAGTCAGGCTAATGAGACGTTGCTCCTACTTCTCTAATGATGTCTTCAACTTCTCTTGACAACTTCTCTTGCTCCTACTAGTCTAATGATGTCTTCAACTTCTCTTGACAACAAAGGCTTACTTGCTTCCCCATGTTGTCCAATGAGTCTTTTGATGTGCTCAACCCCTCAAGGAAAACTCATTGATTGTGGCAAGTGGAATTCGGAGCCCCTTTGTGCAAAGGCTATTTGTGTTGATTGGTGTGAACAAACTAGGTGGAGGTAAAGCACAAGGTGTTGCCTTGCTTGTCCACGACACTATATACCACGGGGTCTTAATGACTCTAGGTGGTGGGATTGACTGTTGATGCCAGTTTGTGTAGATCTCGAGGATAATCAACAACTCAAAAAAAATCAATAGGTTGATCATCTCCATCTCATCCTAGTTTCAAACCCAAGACTGCTTGTTGGTAGCTTGCTGCTTTAAGCACGTGCCTGCGTGAGATTCCTTGTCCTCTAAGCCACTTCACATTGCTATACAATGAACTTAGATAGGAAAGGCAATGGAAAAAGTAAATTAAGCAAAAAAGTAAACTTGACAAATTTGACGACATCCACAGTTTGTGAGAATCATGCCTCACTTTAATGGCATCAATCTCACCACTCGGAGTTCATTCAATAACTCGTGGTATATAGAGGGCTCTCCCACATACCCTTTAGAGGGTCTTAAATTGGGGGTCCCTTTACCCATTCGAGGGCCCTCTAAGCATATTGAGAGTGCTCCATAGACCCAACTCCTACTGTAGCCAACTTGTGATGACAGAAAACACGTTGGGTTCAATCACCTATGCCCATGATCTCACCGCCACGAAGACCGTGCAATGGTGCAACAATCCACTGTTGAACATGAGGTCACTTGCAAAGCTGCATTTAGGAGAAGCTGCAATGGTGAGGTTGTATATGTAGCAGCTGCAAAGCTATAGTTGTAAGCGCAATTCTAATGGCAAGCTTTTGTTTGCAGGCTTCTTATTGCTACAATTGAGTGCACGTTGGCAACCATGCATCAAATTTGGGTGGTGTCGATTGTAAAGGTGATTTGTGAATGTGGGGGGTGGTTGAAGCACCCCCCAACAAAACAGCTGCCTCCAGAGTTTGTGCAATTGCCATCCGAAAAACGTTATGACCTTTAATGGGCCTATGGGAGAGCCCTCTTAGTGTTGAGGCTCGTTCTTGCGGACCGAGGGCAATGCAGGTTTTTAGCCGGCCAAAAATGTTAGCTTGCAAGCTAGCCCGCCTAGTTGATCTGTTATTATAGTCCGATAGAATCTCACGAGATCCGTTTGCTTCTCCCCTTTTGCTGCAGTTTTCAAAAACTACTACGCAGGGTTCGAACATGGATGCCGGTAAAGTACACTTTACAAACTCTGAGCTAACCATTCTGCCTGTGTCCGGACAATGCAAGTAATAATAGTTGCTTGAATTACAAAAAAAACAGTCTTCCTGGCTCCTAATTCTCTCTCGCACTTCCTAGTTGCAGTATGCTTGCAGCTGAGGGATGGCAGAAGGACGCGCGGGCGATGATGAGCAAGACGGAGGTACTGACGATGAGACTGTGCCTCTACGTTGAGTGGCTGAGCCTTTGCTGCTCCTCACCTCATGCACCTTTGCCTTTGTTATGTAATACAACGCATCTTCACAAGATTCTTCCTATTACGCCATTTTCTGAAATGTAAAGGACATACTAGTTCATACATTAATTAATTTGCCTAGAAGATTCTGTCAAGCCCTTAAGTTTTAGAAAAAAGGAGCTGACTTGGAGCCGATGCACACTCCCCTCTCTGGGTCCCCTCTCCTCGCTTCCTGCGTCCTCCTCCATGCCGACCTTCTTGCGCATTGGCATGAAGTCTGCACCCCTGGTCTGGCTCATGCCATCCACCTTTGGTGTTCACCCTCATGCTCCGCACTCTGCCCGCCTGCCTCTCAGCGTGCTCATGCAGCAGAATGCGCCTCTCTGCCCTCAAGACGAGCCGTCGCACCATCTCCCTGCCTACGGGGCCTGCACGAAACCGACAGAGAGACAACACAGGACAGCCGCACCTTCTCTGCTCGTGCTTGTGCATGATTGCGTCCCCCCTTCGTCTCCTCGCTACACAACCCTCCTGCAAACCCTTGCCTCGTGACGCTGATGTAGCCTCAAAGAGAGAGAGAGAGAGAGAGAGAGAGAGAGAGAGAGAGAGAGAGAGAGAGAGAGAGAGAGAGAGAGAGAGAGAGACGCGCCTCCATGAGAGAGAGAAAGAGACCAGTGCCTGGTTGAGCTTCTCCTCAGATTGCTTAGCGCCTCCCCACCCTGCCATTGTATCAAGCAGCACCTTGCATAATCCTGCCGCTCAACTGATTCGCAACCTATCGACAGGGAAAAAAATCAATCTCTCATTTCCCCGCCCACACGCGGCATTCCTTTTTCTCTCTCCTCCACGTGGTAGCTCCCCCCTTTTTCACTTCGAAGTTGTCGAAGGGATCTCCCAAGATCCCGCTTAATTGACCTGCTTAGCAGAATTAGAGGCACATATTTAGTTTGAATGATATAATAAAGGGAAAATTACCAAAATACCCCTCTAATTTGAGGAAATTCCCAAAATACCCCTCAAATTTCAAAAATTCCCAAAATACCCTTGTATCTATTTTGGTTGGAATGTTCAAGATTTTCTAATCTTCATTCGTTGTTGACAATTGAGATCCGTTTTTGAGTGCTCAGCATGTAATTTGTCACCAGTTACCATCGCAAAAAAGGCAATTATGTCTAAAAATAATGAAGCAATTCATCTCCAAAGCCTTCGTAACCAACTCAAATTGTAGTTTTAGCATCTTGTACGATAGACAATCACTCTTCTTGTGAAGACCTACATAAAAATTTATTTTTCGAGAAATTTAGTCTCACAACCAGGGGTATTTTGGGAATTTTGGAAAATTTGAAGGGCATTTTGGGAATTTATGACAAAATAACGGGGGCATTTTGGGAATTTTTGAAATTTGAGGGGTATTTTGGGAATTTCCTCAAATTAGAGGGGTATTTTGGTAATTTCCCCTATAATAAAGGTGTTAATGAAACAACCTTATGAGCGGGTGCTGAATGTCGCTCTTTGGGCTGTGCAACATATGCGGAGGGAATGACCTACAAGGAGGAGAAGATGGCTACTTCTATTGCTCAGCATGCGGCTCTCAATCACAGCAGTTTCAGGAACAACTGCTGGATTATGAAGCGATGGCAGGGTACACAAAACGAACCCAGCGGAGCGTAGCTGCCCCGGAAGAGGGGGCAGGAGGCATTGCGACAGCAAGGGATGATCCAAACCCTCACTTACCCTCTTCGCAGGCCCCCTTTTTCTCACATGTGGGCTTCACAGATTCCTCTAAGCCCTGGGAAACCCCTTCTGCCACATGGGTCTCTTCCGACACCCCTGCCCCTCAACCCCCTCAGCCTGTTGATCCCATGGAAATTGTGGATGCTGATGCTGCTGCCATCCGTAGCCTCTATATTGAGGGCTTCCAACACATCATTCAGTTGCAATGTGAGACGCTTGTGCAAAAATTTCAAGTTAGCCCTCTGATTTGTGGAATCTTTGGCCCCGTTTGGTTGCGTTTCATCTCTTTCACTCGGGTCCTGGAGAAAGACTGGGGAAAAGAAGCCATTCAAGTGGAAGAAGCTAGGAACGAGAAAAGAAAGGGGAGATCCAATGAAAATAAGGAGGAGGCATCAGATGAAGAAGAAGTTCTTGATGGTAATTTAGCTATCTCTAGCCTTTTGCACGCATGTGTTGTGCAGTTGATTCCATAACAAGCGTCATCTTACTTATGAAATACAGACAAATGCTATCCACAATATTTTCCACCTGACTGAACTATCTCAATGATGGCTGACAAATTGTGTTTTATTTTAATTTCTTTAAGGCATCCTTTTACCGTGTATGTAAATTATAAGGCTTTTTCTTTTTTAAGTAAAGATATAGATTGTGTGTGTTTGCATCAGATCAGTTCATGTTGCAATACATGCAAACATTCTTTCATGATGCGAGACATGTCCCATAAGCTAAGTATTTATCTTAAGTATGTCCTGGCTGCTCATCTGTTGTATTGCCTTATTGTTTCATGTGGATCATTTTCATGCTGTCTAGCTAGTAATATACCGTGGACAGAGAATTGATGTATGATTTTGTGCTGGTAATGATGTATATAATCACACAGATAGAGTGGATGCAGTTCAGATGAGGATGGCTCTCCGCTTTATTTGGCTTAATGCATTGAAAGAGCGTATACCTCTTGCTGCATCACTGGCTATCATATACTTAGCGTGCCACATTGCAGATGAGGCCATCCTTACAACTGACCTAGTTCAATGGGCTTCGAAAGGCAGTCTACCTTATCTAGCTGCTTTTAGTGAAGTTGAAAAGAAAAGATACGGGCTTGCATGGCCAATTGAGGCAAGGCTTATGTTTAAACCAGTCGATGTCGTTGGTGCAAGAAAGTTGGAGTTCATGGCTGCATCCATTGCAAGGCGCATAAAACTTCATCTGCCTCCGGTAAACTTTGACGCTACATCATGTCGCTTTTTGAAAGAGTTGAACCTTCCTGTGGAAAGGCTGTCTACTTTTGTGCATAGAATCTATGACTGGTATAGGCCTCCAGGGCTTCACCTCTCAGATGAACCTTACGCGCTTCCAACTCGGGTGTATGTCATGGCAATGGTAATGATTACTCTGAAAATTTTGTATAAAGTTGATGGTCAGTTGTATCGAGATACACATGAAGGAGGATGTGGTAAAAGGATTGGGTCACCTTCTGACAGGGAAAAACATGATCATCAAGCAACACTCAAAAAGAATCAAACAACTGAGAAGGATACTCCACAGGCCTGTGATTCGGGGGATTGGCATGTGGATGACAACATGGAGACTTTCATGGGGAAAGCAACACAGAGTTCATGTTACAGACAGTCAGAGGCTCCAGATGAAAGGGATGACAAATGGAATGCCCATGTCCTTCTAGAGAAATTGGAGAAGTCATGGAAAGATCATGCCACGGAGCCCTTTGGTAAGTTCCAGTTGTGGTTTGTGTGCCCTTTGTATCTCGTCTTCACTAGATGCATTCTCACAGCATGTGATATTATCCCATGCAGATTATGAGAAAGACTTAGACTCCTACTTAAAGTACTGCAAAGATTTCATTTTCTCTGGCTTGAAACTAGAAGGGGAGGAAGAAAATATGTGTGAGCGTTTGTGGAGACTCTACGAGCATCCACCAGAGAAGGTATGCCAACGTGGGTTCGTTCGAGTGGAGAAATTGTTTGCTTTGAGCTATCATAAGTTCGTGTTTAGTTGGGGTTACAGTGTAAGGAGAATTTTGTTTGCTTATGAGCTTCTCTTGGGAAGAGATATTGTGGCCTCTTTAGGGTGTGGTACGGGCCATGAAGACGAGTGTAATTTGCTGTGTTTGGTTTGTGGTAAGCCTCAGAGTTGTTATCAGTCTACTCTTTTCTTTTTTGCCCCCGGCCCCGTTTTTGAAATTTGCTCCAAATTAAATGGTGAAACTCATTTACAAGCGCGCACGCATGCACCCATACATGTGAGAGAGAGAGAGAGAGAGAGAGAGAGAGAGAGAGAGAGAGGAGGAGGAGGAGGAGGAGGAGGAGGAGGAGAAGATTTTAACATCGTAGGAAACTATCCCAAGAGACCTTAAAGATCTATCCAACGAAGAGCGAGAGAGGCCAAGTAGAACCCCTACCTTAACTACTCGTTGCGACACTTGCCTCTCCTCATCTGTGTGTTGCACTATTTGCATCGCCTTGCGCTCGCCTGCATCCCTTCCGCCTCACCGTGCTCCGCCATAGTGTCGCTCACTATCGCTCAACTTGCGCGACTCGCCAATTGCATTGCCCTGCGGCCCCACTCTTTGCCCGCATTGCCTTGCTTGTCCTTGCTTGCCCATCCTATCTTGCTTGCCCGCGCCTGCGCAATCTATCTGTGCCTGCCTCCGCCCTGTGCACATTTGCCCCGCTTGCCCGCCTGTCCCTGCCTTGCCCAGCCGCCCTCGCTCTTCTTGCACACCCCTATCTCACTTGCACAGCCAGCCAAAGGTGTTGCCTTCACCTTACTTCGCAAACTCACCCCTTCAGTGCAACCCCTCTATCGCTCCATCATCATCTATTGGGATTCAGGTTGGGGTGTCAATTTCATTAAAGAATTATGGCACCGTTTGTCACGAGATTGACCACTACTATATATATTTGCTGGTTTCTTTCCCTTGATTTTATTTAATTTTTGGGACCCTCTTGTTGAAATCATAAATGCTCGGACATTGCATGGCCGGTGTGAAATGGCCGTTGGCCGAGAGTTTGACCCGCAGTCGGGAAGGGCAGGTCGCCACAAGATGGTCGGGTCAGTTCAAAGTCATTTAGGCCCCTCAACAGGACTTTTAAGTTACCAGGAAATTAAATCGAAGGGAGTCAACTGGACACTTGGTAGTAGGGGAGGTGCATGCAAGCCAACACATACTTTCGAGAAGCCTCATCCAAGAGGGGACGCCCATTTTTGAGTGGGGCCTGATTTTTGGACTTGATAAGTATGCTATACAGTGTGTGTGAGTAGTGGGTGCAGGTGCTCACAGCTTTAATGGAAAGCTTGCCTTCTCCCTTGCTCTATGTAGCGCGATGATTTACTCTCGCACATCTTTGTCACAAAGTGATGAAGTGGCATCACCACCCGGGCATGACGTTGACGTGGCAGGCAATATAGATGTTGACATGGCACGCTGTACGGATTTCCGGATTCTATGTTGGCATGGTGACTGACAGACTGTACGGATAGTCCCGAATTTTGTGACACCACTGTAACAAACTTGGACACCCCAAGTCTAAATTCTGTCGCGACATGAGAGAGATTCACTTTACACACTTCACAATCTAATTGACTCGACATGGCCCGGCATAGTTCTGTGCCAAGAGAGATTGGCCCCAAAGACTGGCGCCCCTTTCGGTATTTCTTTTTGTTGATATAGCATATTTTGGAGGCCGCTATATAGAGCACTCCAAGATAAGACGGACAACATTCTTTCCGAAACGCAGTGCACGGACATGGTGGTCCACTCTTTTGTTAAGAAAAGTAGCACTGACAGAGGCTGAAATTCAAGAAACTCTTTATTTCTTGATGGCTTACTCAAGAGTGTGAACGAGATGTGAGAACCGATTGGAACCACCTTCGGATGATCAGAGGTGACACTTTGGATGATTAGTGTGAAAGATTTTGGGATACTTTCCTATCGACCTCTTCTTTCAAGAAGATCAGTTTTAAGGAGCAGATTGAGAGGTTTCGTTGTGGACTTCCCAAAGAAATTCGAGACTACTGTCTTGAGAAGAAGTCAGAGTCCATTCAACAATTGATGGGACATGCTAAGCGGGGATTGGCTATGCATTCGGGTAACTTGACTTACCCACATTCGACAAGTCAGAATAGAAACAGATTGTAGACGAATACACGAACTCGATTGACAGAAGATCAAAAAGATATACGATCTCGACTGACTGAAGACTAGAAAGATAAATAATTCAAAGCAGGATAGTGTTTTGAGTGTAGAGAACAAGGACATATTGCTGCACGGTGTCCCAACAAGGCACAAGAACGAGGATGACTGACGGAATGGAAATACAACGGGACGAGGAGATACTCGTTCCAGAACAAATTTTAGATAGAACATTTTGGATGATTAACATTATTTTGCTGTATGAATTTATGAAATAAGACTTTTCGGAAGAAGATGTTGAATTTATGGATGAAACCAATATTGTATGGAAGAACCTGTTATTTGTGAGCATATAACACGATTATGAATGAGACAATGATGATGGCTTTGAAGCGGTGATAGCTCTCCTGGATGAACCTGAATCGGAAAAGAGCGAGAAGATACTTGTTCAGGAATAGATATTGGCTTTCCAAGATAGGAAAGAGAAAGGTAAAGTGAACGGTGGTTCTACCGTCCGGCATTTAATGTGGATTGGATGGAGGAGGAGGACCTTGTAGATACTTCTGAGATTTGGAACTTTACCTCGACGCTTTTGGGCTAGTTGTGGCTATTCTAAGAGTTCCCACAAATCAACTGGTTGAATTTGGTGCAGGTAGGACTGCACAAGTGGGGAGTTACTCCACTCCTTCGTCACAGATTACCTGGATAGAATAAAAGTCATTGATTCTCTCTTTGGGTTTCAGAAATACTGATGTGTTGACAGTATTTTGTTGAATGATTGTATGAGAGAAGTACTTCGACATGGGATCCTCGAAAATGATTACTTGCACACGACTGTGCTTGAGTGGAATGATTGATTAAATGACTGAAGCATTTTGGGCTCAGAATCTATGGACGTGATCGCGATATGGGATTAGTTAAATTGACATCAATGAAGTTCGATGCAGATCTAGATGCGATTGCTAAATATGTCGCCAAAAATCACGGTCCTAGATTCTATGTGAATGTGATTTGAATGCGATTTAAATGTGATCTGATGTGATGTGACTGTTGTCTTTGTACAAGTACTGGATTGGTGTCGTCTAGTCCGTCGATACTTAGAGTGAGTGTCTATTGAACTGGTTTATGGCCTCTGTTTGATTTTGCAGGTGTAATCGAGGGCGATGCCAATTCTTTCAAGAGGGGGGGATGTCATAAATTGATGACGTGGCATGACCACCCGAGCAGGACGCTGATGTGGCAAGTAGTGCAGGTGTTGACGTGGTAGGAAGTATGGATGCGGACATGGCACGTTGTACGAATTTTCGGATTCTGTGCTGGCATGTTGATGTGGCATATTGTACGGGTAGTCTCGGATTTTGCGTTGACACACTGTACGAAATTTTTGTAATTTGCGTTGACTGCTTTTGGCAGCATGAAACGGCCGTTGGTCAAGAGTTTCACCTGCAGTCGGGAAGGGTCGATGGCCACAAGATGGTCGGGCTAGTCAGCACTGAAATCCGAGCCGTAAAAGGTTGGCTAGGCTCAATTCAAAGTCATTTAGGCCCCTCGACAGGATTTTTAAGTTGGTGGGTACAACCAAAGGGAGTCAAATGGACACTTGGCAGTAGGGGAGTTGCATGCAGGCCAACACACACTCTCCAGAAGGCTCGTCCAAGAGGGGGCGCCCATTTTTGAGTGGGGCCTGATTTTTGACTTGATAAGTGTGTTATACAGTGTGTGTGAGTAGTGGGTGCAAGTGCTCACAGCTTTAATGGAAAGCTTGCCTTCTCCCTTGCTCTATGTAGCGCAATGATTTGCTCTTGCGCCTTTCTCTCTCCCCTTTGCACACATGGTAATGTCCCACTAGTTGGGCTTCTCGGATGACCATGTACAGTTCTGGGGGTTTTATGTGCGTTTGCTAAGGCAAGAGCCTTCTGTACAAGAACCGGATTAGCTAATTGCTAATCCCCTTCAAGTACGCACAGTTCCATCGCGAAGGAATGCGAAAACGGAGAGTTTTCTCGCGCGAAAACTCGTCCGAGTTATAGGGGAACTGTCCTATTGCGTACGGGAGCTCTTGACACACACTTAGATGTGTTTGTTCCGCTCAAAATGATGCGAAACAGGGAATTACAGCCTGCTGTGTTTTCTTTTGCAGGTTTAGGGTTTTGCACCTAAACTGCAAGGTAATGCCAAGGGAGCCTCAGCAAAGTCTTGGGTGCTTGTACATGACAATTTAGAGATATTTCCCGCGAGGACTCTCATTTTATTTAAGGGGCAAGTGACCGTGCAGGTGCGAGATGAAACCGGCCTGTTCAATCCAAAAAGGGCGGTAGACTTTACTTTAAACCTTGATTTAGCTTTCACCCATTATTAGTCGTACTTTCAAGACACAACAAAGGGGAGAGGGATACAGGCTGCTAGATTGCACTTGTATGAGTAGACGGACACCAGATTGGCCCCTAACTTAGGCGCCCCTTTCGGTATTTCTTTATTGTTCAAAAGAGGGAATATACGCTGTGGTTCCCTACAAGCTGCCCCGCACAAACTCGGCTGAATTTCCACTGTTCCAGCCCGATTTCGGCAGCATAACTGTACTAGAACCCTTCACGGTCAGTATTCCCACGCATTAAATGACTTTCTCGACGCATACGGGCACTTTGCAAAACCTGGCGAGAATCTGCAGCACGCTGAATTCTCTGTTTTCAGCCCTGAAAATGCGCCAGATCACCTGTACAGCGGTCCCCTTGCGTCCCCGAACCTCCTGGGGGTATTAGGGTCCGTTTAGGGCCAAAACCCTAAACCTGCAAAAATACACAGCAGGCTGTAATTTACTGTTTCGGGCTCCGTTTCGCGTGCCGGTCGCATCCGTAGCAAGTCCTCGAGCTCCCGCACCTGTAGGGCTACTTGCCCTTTGAATCGGACGAGATTTCTGGCGTGAAACCTCTCCGAATTCACCTGTACTTGCGGGGGGATTAGCTGCTAGCTAATCCAGTACCTGTACAAGAGGCTCTTGCCTCGGCAATCGCGCATGAACCCACACAACTGTACATTGGTCAAATGAAGAGCCCACTAGTGGGGCATAATATACTGCCAAAGGGGAGAGAGAGGGCAGTGCGTAGCGTGCAGGGCATCACTCCTGGCACCGCACTGTGCATAAGAGGGAAAGCAAGCACTCCATAGCTCTTAACCTGTGACAAATTCTGAAAATCAGCCTCCTCTCTCATTTTAGGCGCTCCCTCCTCTGCCAGAAGTGGCAGAAGGCTCACAGAGTGACACCTCGCCCAGTTTCTGATTTTGGCCAACTGGGCTAAAAATATCTCAAATGGTGCGTCAGTTGACTTGACAGCAGAGTAATAAAATGTTCCTCTTGTCATTCCGGAGCTAATGACGCAAACACATTTTCAGGTCCCAAAATAGCAGTTCCCTAAATTTTAGGAGATGCTGCCATTGTATCTTTCTAGGTCATCCGACCCTCTTTGTACACTGCGGCCACATCCAGAACTGAAATGTAGCCTCTGTAGCAAAGGATTCCACTTTGGCTAGTCAATGACCCCGCTTGGCTAACCATAGTCCTTGTCCAACCTCAGTGCTCTCTTGCCCTCAGGCCTGGACTCCCTCTGGACAGTTCCACACTAGCTATGCAATGCAGGGCAGTTAGATTTCTCGAGGGGTGTTTCCAAAAAGTGAAAGTAAATAGATAATAAGTAAGAAATCAACAAAAAGGATAGATAGTAGTCACACGTTGGTGACATACCCCCCTCTTGAAATCTCAAACGTCCACGTTTGCATCTATGTCGTACATGCTTACTGTCAACACTGATGTATTCAACACCTGTCGACACATATACGACACATACATGCTCATTGTCAACCCTGGTGTATTCAACACCTCGTCGACTCATGTATTGCTTGCGTGTGAACCCTGTCCCAATGACATAGTGGTAGCTGCGCACTCTGCCATTGCTTTGAGTCACTAACTTTCCAATGACAAAATGGTAGCTGCACATTTTGCCACTATCTTATAGTACACGTTGGATCCTGTAACACTTTCGAGCATACCCAAACCGACAGTTTTAAGAATGCAGTTACACATGTACTCTTCAATAGAAGCAATCACTGTATCCTTGACAAACTGACAAGAAATACTCACTTCTATAGCACTAACCAAACTTTTGGACATTCCATAAGAGCAATTGCCAAACTGACAATCTGTACAGCTCTAACATTCATGTAACAGGTATTTGATGTGAGCTCACTTTAAATACCATGTACATCATTTGCTTCAGAAGCCATTGTCACACTGACAATCCATGTAGCTTTGAAACTCAAGGGGTCAAGGTAGGTTGCAAATCGAAGGCTTCCAGGTAAAGTGATAACACAGTTGGTGACTCTGCAAGTTCACCTTCTTCCATCCACTTAGCATCCATTGGTGGATAGTTTCTGAACTTTACCAAGTAACGCCTAGCAACCTTGCCTTTCACTTTCCTTTCTTTGTGTGCCAAAATCTGTTTAGGGACCAAGATCTCGTCAAGTTCCTCGACTTCCGGCTGATCTTCAGCTGGCATATCTTCTGGCACATCACCCACATAGGGTCTGAGAAGACTCACATGAAACGCATTGTGAATCTTCCAACTGTCAGGCAATTTCAGCCTATATGCAACATCACTGATTATGTCGCATACTTGAAAAGGCCCATAGTAACGCATGCTGAGCTTTGGAAATAGTCTTTCCTTGCCCTTCATCTTCTTTAACCTTGCCTTTTCAAAGCATAAAAGCACCCAATCACCCAGTGAATATACCACTTCACGACGGTAACGATCAGCTGCTTTCTTTTGCTTTGCCTGAGTCCTTTCTAAGGCCACTTTGACCTTCTTGTACATTTCATCCATGTCCTGAACATACTTATCTGCTTCAAATATCTTGTCCTTTGTATGCAGTACGGGAGGAACTTTCTTGCCACCTTCAACTATCTCAAAGGGTGCCTTGCCAGTTGATGAATGCACTGTATTATTGTATGCATACTCCACCAATGGCAAATACTGCTCCCACTTTCCTTTATGCTCTGACACATAGCACTTCAGCAGATCTAGGACAGTAGAATTTGCCTCTTCTGACTGCCCATATGTTTGAGGATGAAATGACGAAGAGAATTTGAGCGTGGTGCCCATATTCTCAAACAAGCCTCTCCAGAACAAACTTGTCATGCGTGGATCACGGTCGCTAACAATCGACTGTGGCATGCCATGATACTTGAAAATATTGCTCATAAACAAGCGTGCCATCTGATCTGGTTTTATCTTCTTCCTGACAGGAATAAAATGAGCCTGTTTGCTGAATCTGCAAATAATGGTTCAAATACAATCGTTTCCTGTCTGCGTTCTCGGAAGATCAAAGATAAAATCCATAGCAATACTTTCCCATGGTTTATTTGGAATAGGTAGTGGTTGCAATAACCCTGGTGCCTTTTGCCTGTCAAACTTGCCTGTCAAACTTGACCTTTTGGCATATTAGGCATTCTCGCACAAAGGCATCCACATCCCTTCTCAATGTAGGCCAATAGAAGAATGTCTCAACCGCTTTAACTGTAGCATCGATACCACGATGCCCTGCATACGGTGGGACATGACTCTCTTCCATAACTTTGCGTCGCAATGGCTTTGTGACACACAACCTGCCATGCATCATCATGAACCCATCTTTGAGAAGATAGTGTTCATGACGTCCTTCCATTAGTTGCTCGAAGACCCTTGCAAAATCTTCATCATTTGCATACTGTTCTCTCATATCATCAAGTTCATGATGATAAGGAATCGACACAGCTGAAATTTGTGGCTTCCTTGACAAGGCATCAGCGACAACATTCTTCTTGCCTTCCACATGCACAATCTGAAAATGGAACATGGACAAGATATTTGCCCATCGCATATGCTTTTCAGATAACTTTGTTTGTGTCAAGAAGTATCGCAAGGTTTGATGATCCGTTTGGACAACGAAATCTGCACCTAGCAGGTAGTGTTTCCAACTTAAGAGCGCATGAATAACAGCCAGTAACTCTTTCTCATAGACCTGCATGGTCATCTCTGGCCCTTGCAAAATTCTGCTCTCATAGGCTACTACCCTGCCATCTTGCATTAGCACTGCACCAATGCTACTACCGCAGGCATCACACTGGACCACAAATGACTTCCTAAGATCTGGCAACACAATGACTGGATCTGAAGTTATTTTTTTCTTTAAGAGATTAAAAGCTGAAATCTCTTTTTGTGTCCATCTAAAGGTGACTGCCTTCTTTTGAAGAGCATGTAAAGGTGAAGCAATCTCAGCGAAATTTCGGATAAACCTTCTGTAATAGGAGCATAGTCCCAAAAAGCTTCGGACATCATGCACCGTCTTCAAATTTGGCCATGACTTGATCGCTTCAACTTTTGCAGGATCCATTCTGCCACCATCCTTTGAGACAATGTGTCCCAGAAAGTGAATCTCTTCCAGAAAAAACTCACTTTTCTTTGCATTGATGAGCAACCTATGATTGCGTAGCTCTTTGAACACAATGGCCAAGTGATGCCTATGCCCCTCTTCATTCTTTGAGTACACTATCATGTCATCAAAGAATGTACCAACAAACTGCTGGTGTGGACGGAAAATTCTGTCCATCATCCTATTGAACGTAGCAGGAGCATTTGTGAGACCAAAGGGCATCACTAAAAATTCGTAAAGGCCAAACGTCGTTCTAAAAGCAGTCTTGTGCACATCCTCTTATCTAATGCGGATCTGATGGTACCCACTCTTTAGATCTATCCTGCTAAACATAGCTGCCCCTTCTAATTTGTCCATAATATCATCAATTCTAGGTATAGGGAACCTATTCTTCATGGTATTCTTGTTCAGTGCACGGTAGTCGATGCACATACGCCATGAGCCATCCTTTTTCTGCACCAACAACACTGGAGAACAGAATGGAGATGAATTGGGCTGAATCAGCCCCTTTTCTAACAACTCCTGTACTTGGCCCATTATCTCTTTCTGTTGAGCCGCACTAACCCTGTACGGAGGCTTATTTGGTGGGCTACTGCCTGGCACCAAATCTATCGCATGGTCCTCGGGTCTCTCTGGCGGTAATTGAGACGGTAATGAATCGGAAAAACAGTCACTATACTGTTGTAAAAACATTGACCTTCCTTTATCTGGCACATATAAATTTGATTCATCACAATCTGACACTTCACGTGCAAAAACCAAGCACGCCGAAAGATGCTTTTTCATTACAGAAGTAATAGCAGAAGCTGATACAGTAGGAATAGACTCCCCTTTAAGCTTTACATCCAGAATATGAGTCTTTCCCCTGCTCTGTACAGTGATCTTTTTGTTTAAGGCATCCATGATTCCCTGTACACGAAACAACCGAGGAATACCTAACAACACATCACATCCGTCCAGTGGCATGATGTAAAATTCTTCAGCATCTACATAGGACTGGATATGTAGACGCAACTTTCCAATGATGGGTGTCACAGCCTTTGTATGGCCAGGACATGCCAAACCTGCCTCTGCTGTATACCCCATCTCTTCAGGTCTGATTCCCAACTTTGAAGCCAATTATGGGGAAATGAAGTTGGCTTTGGCACCTGGATCAAAGAAGATAAGCACTGCTTGATCCCTGACCTTTCCCCATGCTCTGCAAAGCTCACTTGCATCTGAATTTGGCTCATCGCCCACCATATCTGGCACTAGACCAGCCATGGGCTTCCTCCCTTTCTTGTCTTCCTTGTCATCAGAATCAGCTGTCCTTTTTTTTGTAGGACAATTGTAAGCAATGTGGCCAGGCTGCTCACATATAAAGCATTTGTTCTCTGTCCTCAGGACCTTCTTTTGCTCTTCTGACTTGCGAGGAAAACGTCTTTTCCATTTCTTTGCTGGTCCTTTTTCTGATTTAGCCGTAGCTTTATCTTTCCCTGCGTTGGCTGACTCCTGAGTCCCTTTAGGAGCCTCATTGGGAACGTGCTTCTTGGCTGAATTTTTCTTGCCTGATCCTGCCTTGACGCCAGTGTTAAATTCACAATCTTCTCCCTTGAGCAAACCATTGCCAGTGTTTGCTACCTCGATGAGCTGCGTCAAAGTAGTGACTTTTGTCTTCGTACAGTACTTTCTCAATCCTTTAGGTAGGCCACAACAATATTTTTCAATCTGTTCTGTCAATGGCACAAACCTATAGGAAGTTACTGGAAGTAGAGCTTTCCAAAACTTCCGATTGTAATCATCCAGATTTCTACAAGTGGCAGCATTAAGCTGGTGCCATTCTGTCATGACATCTGCTTCAAAGTCATCAGATAACCATGCTGTTGCAAAAATCTGCTTAAAGTAAATCCATGTGGACGGAGCTTGCCCTTGAAGCAATAAAGTTGTCCACCATTGTCCCGCATTCCCTGTCAAGAAAGTGGCTGCCTTGCGGACCTTTGAAGCCTCTGTAAAGTTTCCCCCTGCATAGGCCTTGTCAAACTGTTGGAGGAATGAGAGAGCGTTCTTCCTGTCATCAAACCCTGTAAAGGTCGTGAAAGACACACCTTTGCCACCTTCTTTGTACGGAGTTGGCCTCTCCAGCGGCGTTAAATTGTCATATGGAAGTGACTGAAACATGGGAACACTATTAGGGTTCATCTGTGTGCCTTGGCCGCTATTAACTTGACCTGAAAATGCCATATTTGGCTGCTGATTTGTAATTCCAGCCATACCAAAATTTGTCTGTGGCATCCCAAATTGGCCCTGAGTGCTCTGAAACCCTGGTTGCATACCCATGACACTGTACATGGGGTTAGGCATCATCGTTTGAGCACCCCCAAACACTGTTCTTGGCGTGTAAAACTGATTTCCAGGTGCATGACCAGCCATGCTTTGGAATACCGATCCACCTCCAAAATAGCCAGGGTGTACTGAAGGTGGTGGGAAGACTTGTTGCATAGCCTATAGGTTGCTTCCCTGCCCATTAGAACCAGCTATAGGCTGTTGAAAGGTGGCGGGCTGAACTAGTACAGCTTGAAAGACTGGCATCTCAGCCACCTGTTCTTGCACCTTAGGCACAGGTTGTGGAGACTGCATGTTACTGCATGTTCTCCGTCAAGTGTACAGGTGTTTCCATTGACTGTGCGGTATGAATCACCTGTGCTCAAGCCTTAACAGGCTTTTGAGACGGAACAGGAGGTTGCAGAAAGGCTAAAAACCTCGGGTTCTGCATTACTTGTGTGAACATAGCCACAGCAGTAGCGAACTGGGTCCTGAATATATCGTCATCTGTCTGTGGTGGTCTTGAGGACTCACCCACTTCATGTGTCTGTTGATCCTGTGAAGAGGAAACCTCTTCAGTCACATCATATGGTCTGTCAGCCATAATTGCAATTCTCTGTGTCTGGTCTATGATCCCTTGTGTCTTCAAGCCCAAAACTGACCAAGGCTCACTTCTATGGGAAAAAGTGATTTAATCCCGTCGATGGAACCATGAAACCGGCTTGTTCAATCCAAAAAGGGCGGTAGACTTTACTTTAAACCTTGATTTAGCTTTCACCCATTATTAGTCGTCTATTTTACCTGTACTTTCAAGACACAACAAAGGGGAGAGGGATACAGGCTGCTAGATTGCACCTGTATGAGTAGACGGACACCAGATTGGCCCCTAACTTAGGCGCCCCTTTCGGTATTTCTTTATTGTTCAAAAGAGGGAATATACGCTGTGGTTCTCTACAAGCTGCCCCGCACAAACTCGGCTGAAGTTCCACTGTTCCAGCCCGATTTCGGCAGCATAACTGTACTAGAACCCTTCACGGTCAGTATTCCCACGCATTAAATGACTTTCCCGACGCATACGGGCACTTTGCAAAACCTGGCGAGAATCTGCAGCACGCTGAATTCTCTGTTTTCAGCCCTGAAAATGCGCCAGATCACCTGTACAACGGTCCCCTTGCGTCCCCGAACCTCCTGGGGGTATTAAGGTCCGTTTAGGGCCAAAACCCTAAACCTGCAAAAATACACAGCAGTCTGTAATTTACTGTTTCGGGCTCCGTTTCGCGTGCCGGTCGCATCCGTAGCAAGTCCTCGAGCTCCCGCACCTGTAGGGCTACTTGCCCTTTGAATCGGACAAGATTTCTGGCGTGAAACCTCTCCGAATTCACCTGTACCTGCGGGGGGATTAGCCGCTAGCTAATCCAGTACCTGTACAAGAGGCTCTTGCCTCGGCAATCGCGCATGAACCCACACAACTGTACATTGGTCAAATGAAGAGCCCACTAGTGGGGCATAACATACTGCCAAAGGGGAGAGAGAGGGCAGTGCGTAGCATGCAGGGCATCACTCCTGGCACCGCACTGTGCATAAGAGGGAAAGCAAGCACTCCATAGCTCTTAACCTGTGACAAATTCTGAAAATCAGCCTCCTCTCTCATTTTAGGCGCCCCCTCCTCTGCCAGAAGTGGCAGAAGGCTCACAGAGTGACACCTCGCCCAGTTTCTGATTTTGGCCAACTGGGCTAAAAATATCTCAACTGGTGCGTCAGTTGACTTGACAGCAGAGTAATAAAATGTTCCTCTTGTCATTCCGGAGCTAATGACGCAAACACATTTTCAGGTCCCAAAATAGCAGTTCCCTAAATTTTAGGAGATGCTACCATTGTATCTTTCTAGGTCATCCGACCCTCTTTGTACACTGCGGCCACATCCAGAACTGAAATGTAGCCTCTGTAGCAAAGGATTCCACTTTGGCTAGTCAATGACGCCACTTGGCTAACCATAGTCCTTGTTCAACCTTAGTGCTCTCTTGCCCTCAGGCCTGGACTCCCTCTGGACAGTTCCACACTAGCTATGCAATGCAGAGCAGTTAGATTTCCCGAGGGGTGTTTCCAAAAAGTGAAAGTAAATAGATAATAAGTAAGAAATCAACAAAAAGGATAGATAGTAGTCACACGCTGGTGACATAACTCAAGGGCTACCCATAGAAGTGATCGGCACGTGAATCAGAGTGCAAAAGAGAGACTTTGATTTTTTGCAGGTGTAGGGTTTTGGCCAGTTTTGATGCCTATAGGTCCCTGGAGCTTCGGGGAAGCTAGGGAATCACCGAACAGGTGTTTTGGTGCAAATTGGAGGCCAAAAACAGAGATTTCAGCGTGTTGTTATTTCTCGTTAGGTTTTGTAAAGTGGTCTAAAGTGCGTGGAAAGTCACCGTTTACTTGGGATTTTGTCCGTGGAGACTTCTACTGTGGTCATGTTGCCGAAGTCGGGTTAAAGTAGGGGAATTTCAGCCCGAGAAAAGTGGGACAGCTTGTAGAAGTTTACAGGTTTTTCTCAAGTGTAATAAGAATAAAGAAATACCGAAAGGGGAGCTAGTCTTTGGGTCCAACAGGGTGTCGCTGTCTGCTTGGAAACGCTCGAGCTACCAAGTCACAGGTTTAATCGTGAAGTTCCTTTGTGTCGTAAAGTTAAATAGTGTAAAGATTGGGTAAAAGCTAAAGTCTACCACCTTACGAGCCGGTTTCATGGTTCCATCGTCGAGATACAATCACTTTTTCCTTAAAGAGTGAGCCTTGGTTGGTTTCGACGAAGACACAAAGCACAGGAACTTGGAATTACACTATGGCTGGCAAGACAAATGACGCCAGGAAAGAGGGTTTCTCTTCGCAGGACAGACAGGAAGTTCCTCTAGTGTTTGAGTTTGGTGAGAGTTCATGGCCACCACTGTCTGTGTCTTTTGTTGATGTGAATGCTCCAGGGTTTATGACTGGGCAATTAGATGAGGATGCGTTTAGGACACAGGTGGTTGCTGTTGTGAATGTGTTTTCTCGGTTGGTGTAGAATTTTAGGTTTATGGAATTTTTGCAAGGGCCACCAGTGTCACAGCAGACAAGGAAATTTTCTCATGCAGGAGAGCCCGTTGAGGCTCAAGTAGAGGTCCGTTATGCATCACGGTAGAGCAAGGAGAACTCGCATGTTGTGGAGTCGGTTGGGAGTCTGAGGCAAATTCCTTCTGTCCATGAACAGGTGACTAAGACGCCAATTTTACATGTTGGAGCGCTAGCAACAGGAGGAGGGTAATGCAGGTTGTGCTTTGCAGAAGACAAACGGAGAGACGGAGAGAGAGAGAGAGAGAGAGAGAGAGAGAGAGAGAGAGAGAGAGAGAGAGAGAGAGAGAGAGAGAGAGAGAGAGAGAGAGAGAGAGAGAGAGAGAGAGAGAGAGAGAGAGAGAGAGAAGAAAAACGTACGTAGGTTTTTGGCGTGTGCTATTCGGCAGACTAACTAATGTTATGTTTTATTGATTTTAGAGGGTACACACTATAGGGTCACTTAAGTGACCCTAGGGGTGGTTCACACCCAAAGAATAAATAATAAGTACAAGGGTAGCCAAAGGGCCTTTAGACCCAACAACCTCCCACTTAGAGGCCCGATGTGGTACCTTTAAGTAACTCCCACTAAGTGCAAGCAATGGTGATGTTGTGTCTTAGCAAGACACTTAGTGAGAACATTTGCGGGGTTATTCTGTGTTTTGACCTTTGTCAGTGTGACAAGGCCATCTTCCAGCACCCGGCATATAAAATGGTATCGCACATCAATGTGTTTGATACGAGCATGGAACATGGCATTTTTAGCCAGGCATACAACACTCTATCACAACCAAGCACTAGAGCATGAGCTGGAAGGCCAAAAGTCCTCACAAGACGACCAAGCCAAATGGCTTCTTTTGAAGCCTCTGTGATTGGAATCTATTCAGCCTCTGTAGTGCTCAATACAACAATCTTTTGCAATCTTGAACACCAAGAAATAGCTCCACAAGCCAATGTAAAGACATAACCATTGATATATTTCTGAGTGTCAAGATCACCTGCCATGTTCGAATCACAGGATCCCCGCACAGACAATGTACCCTTTCCATAACATATGCATGTGTCCTGTGTACATTTCAAGTACTTGAAAATGCTTTTCACCGCCTCCCAATGTGGTTTGCCAGGGTTAGACATAAACCTGCTAACGACTCCCACTGCATATGCAATGTCCGGTCATGTAGCAACCATGGCATACATCAAAGAACCACAGGCTGATGCATAAGGAATACTTTTCTTAGCATGGGTAGTTGCATCATCTTTTGGGCAATCATGCTTGCTAAGCTTTGTCTGTGGTGGTAAGGTACACCAAGAGGCATAGCATCAACCATATTAAATCTCTCAAGCACTTTCTTGATGCACTTGCCTTGAGAAAGGAATAAGAGACGCTTCTTTCTATCCCTTGTAATGCGCATACCCAAAATATGTTCAGCTGCATCCAAATCTTTCATAGAGACAGCTGAATTCAGCTCCTTCTTAAAAGCATTCAAAGTTTCCTTATGCTCAACATATCATCCACATATAGGACTAGCACAATAAGACTACCATTAGATGTAAGGTGCAGCGGAATGATTGTTTTCGCTTTGCTCAAGATGAGTGCTCCGAACTGTGCTCAAGGTTCCTTTTGTTCTTATGGAAGGTAAAGCCTTCCGTTCTTAGTGAGAGAATGCTATGATCACAAACAAAGTGAATGGACACTGTGTGTGCAAGTGTATGAGACTGAGAGAAAGAGAGAGAAGAGAGATACGACACCAGAGACGTAAAACCCTCCTCCGAAGGCCCCACTCTTGTCGGCGAGAGTGGTCTACTTATGATTGCACAAAGTGGTACAATGCGTATGCAATGGACTGATGCAACTTGGACTATGCCGACGACGACGACGACTTTAGGGCTGAAATCTGTGGTCTTCTATCTGCTCAAATTCGGGACTGTTTCGGTGGCTGAAATGACTGTTTTGGCTGTGTTTTTATGGCTGAAAATGGGGGGATCTTCTGCAACCAACTGGGGCTGAATCTGATGCTTTGCCTTAGGCTGAAAACGTTGCTGTCCTGATGTCGTTGAGGCTGAAAATCAAAAACGCTGGCTGACTTGTGTCCTTAGCAAAAACGCTAGGCTTGATGGCATCCAAAAACGCTGATGGGCTGAAATGGAAACGCTAACGAAACTGATGCTTCTGCTGGCGATTGGGTGGATCTGCAACCGCTAGGGGACTGGGAGATGAAGGCGATCATGCAAGGGATGGAAACACCAGGGATCTGGGTACTGTTGCTGATGCAGAAACTGTCAAGACAGAAAACGCTAGGTGCTTGAGGGTGTTGGCGATAACGGCAATGGAAAATGCCAAAGTTCTTGCTGGGTTCTGCTGAGAAGGTGCCTGTTGAGCGGGAAGCTCCTGCTGCCTCTTCTGCCAGAAAGTGCTAACTTGGGTTTGCTTATATATTTTCTTAGCAAAGTTGCCCTACCTACTTTTGTTGGAAAGTCACTTAAAAATAATAAGTGAAAATACTAAAAATAGGGAAAATAAGCTAAATGCATTGGAAAATTCCCCTGACTGAATCTGATAGATTCTGAAGGGAATATTGATGATCATGCTGTGTGCAACCAAAGGATATGCATCTACACTCGGTGACTGGGCATGTACGGTCTACGAATAGACTCACAAAAGTGCCAGATCACTGCTAATCTAACTTGATGGAACTGACTGATCCTGCTGTGGTGTAGCTTGTCCACGGACACATAGGTTGGGATGTCACGTGACATCTCCTCCTTTTCAAAGTGAGGGACTGGTACCGAACTGTATGGCGTCGAGGGAGATCGCCAACAGCATCCGGAATCCTGGAAGGGACTCTTCGCCGGCCCACTCTGATGTGTGGGTCGTGCGGTACTTGAACTTCATAAAGGTCTGCAACGCTTGCTTCTTTGGGCTGCGCTGAAAGCGACAAAGTCTTCTGAATCTCCTTCCTTGCTTCAACTCCGTCTAGAGTCCTGCCTCTTTCGTCTTCAAGAATCTGCATGGCTGAAAATTCCTGAAACCATCTCCAACACAAAACCATGAACATACCATTCCATGTAAAGTGAAGGAAAAAAATCTTGTCTTCTCTAAAGACTGTGTATGCAATGTAGATGAACAAATAGACGGAGTGACAACCCGTTCACCATACACATGCAAACAATGAGATCGCATCTTTTTTGTTTGATCGAAATCAATCAACTGTGGCAAATCACAATGGAAATGCCCATGCTTGGTGCTCATACTTTCATGTGCTCGTTCGGAAACTGTGTCATGCCAAGGAAGAGACATGGAATGTGACTTCCTGACATACATACTTTTCAACTTTTCATGAAAATTCCGCATACATTCGTGCTCATCCATGAGAGAAACGTGCTCAACATACAATATGTCATGCCTAGGAAAAGGGATCACATAAAGGCGTTGACTAAAATACAGGAAACGATCACGAATGAAACATTCGAACAGTGCGTGCGTATCAATCATGCGAACACATAATACTTCCTGTGATGGTTCTTGAGACCGAGGCTTGAGAGCCAAGATTGCTTCTTCGTGATTGATCGAATCTGCAATGATGTTAGCTTCGCTAGAAAAAGCATCAACTCAGCATCCTGGTGAACAATCACATCTTCTTCATGCAACTCATCATGCTTGTGAGAAATCACATCTTGATCATGCAAATCATCATGCTTATCTTTGTCATCCAAACCATCATGTAAATCATTATCATTCAAATCTTCATGCTTCTCATAATCATGCAAAGTCTGTGTGTCATGCTGTTGAGAAAAAGAGACTGAGAGAGTCTCCTATTCTTGAATCCTTTCAATCTTGTCCTGCATATTAGCAATGAGAGATGGAGAATGAGCAATGTCCTCTCCATGAATAACAATAGGAGAACCACTTGTGGCATTGAGAGTTTTAGTGTTAGTTGTAAAATCCATGAGAGCGTCATTATCACGAAACCATCGAATGCCCAAAATCATCACATCCGGAGAGAGGAGAAACAACAAATCTTCTAGTGAAGGCAGTCTGTTGAATTGCAAACAACACATCAAGGCACTCCTTCGTGATGAGAGCGTCCATACCGGGACGAAAGCCAGAGACCTCGATAGGAGATCTCGGACTAACTTCGAGGCGGGCTCTCTCAACAAGAGAGGAAGTGACCACATCATGCATACTACCTGGGTCAAATAATATGACAAAACGGTGCCCCGACGTACGACCATAACCTTTAATGAGAGAATCATCAATGGGAGGGTCCTGAGAAACTTGGGGCATACTCGTGTTATCATTCATTGCATTGACAAAGGAAGTGGGTTCTGTGGATTCTTTAGATTCATTCGATTCAAGCTTAGGACATGTTCTTTTTATGTGACCCTTAATGTGACAATGAAAACAACGACCTTCCTTAGAATAAGTGCTTTGCTCTTCCGACGTGATGTATCCTCCTACAATTCCTTGTGCTACCTTTTCATCTGGAGTAAGCTTAGGTTTAGCAATTGTGTTAGCCTTATCCTTAGATTCATTGGAAGAATTCTTTTCTGAGATACTGTTGGAAGATTGGTTAGAAGAGTTACCATTCTTACCAGTCTTACCGTTCTTACGGTTCTTACCGTTCTGAGGGTTCTGAGAAGTCTGCGAGGTACTTGTGGAAGTCTTGTTCTTCTTAGGGTTTCCCTTGTTGTGCTTCATCTCTTGTGCGAGAGCAATCGCTACCGCCTTGTTGAGATCGATTGGATCGAGCACCTCGACATCGTACTTGATATACTCGTCCAATCCAAAAAGGAATGCCTCTTTGCGTTCATCATCCGACTTGCGTAATTGGGTGCCTAGCTGCAAAACACAATATGACTGGCATACCATTTTGCTTGAGAGAGTGCCAATCGTCCTTCAATCGTGCGAGGTACTGAGGTGGCATAAACCGCGCCTTGAGCTTGTCTTGGAAATCAGCCCAATTGAAGGAAAGGAGCGTGAATCCGTCGGCTTCCTCTAGGTCCGCGGCTAACTGTGCCTCTTGCCATGCGTGGTACCAATTGATGGCATCACCGGCAAGGTACATAGCTGCCGTCAAAATTTTGCTATTTCCTGTCTTCTTAGTTGTCGCAAAATAAGCATTAAATTGATGCAACCAAGAATGAATAACTGTAGCATCCATCTTACGGTCATACTTACTGAAAGTCAACTTTTCTATGACTGTATGGTTGGAATCCACGTCGTGGCTTGCGCCACTTGATGAACTCCCACGATCTTTGGGTGGTTCGGTCTTCGAGGCAAGTACCTGTCGAACCAATTCTTGAGTTCGTAGTTCTCTTTGAGCTTCACGCTCGGTGTCCAAGGCCGCGTTCGTGCTGCCGCTTTCTTCTTTCTTAGTTCTTTTCTTTCTTTTCGTGCATTGCGTTCGCATTCTAAAGCAAGGCGATTGTCTTCTTGTTGTGCGGCAAATCTTGCGTGTCGCGCTCGTGGTCCTTAGCTGCTTGCTCACGGTCCTTAGCTTCTTGTTGTTTTGCTTTGCTTGCGAGTTGTGCCAACGCAACTCGATTCGTTTCTTGTTGTTGTGCCATCGTGTCCAACATCGACTTGACCATCATCTCCATAGGAGTTAGTACAACTCGTGGCGTAGATGGCGAAGGGGGAGGGTCGAAAAAGTCTCCTGGTGGGGAAAAATCTTCGCCGCCTCTCTCATGCTCATCACCTGTATGCGAAGTATCCATTCCGCTTCTGGTGACGACCATGCACTATGATCTTTGGTTCTTAAGTTCACGAGGAACTTGGGTTCTTGAGGGTCTTGGTTCTTGGGTTCTTGAGGATCTTGAGGTTCTTGAGGTTTTCTTTCGCTTGCAAATCGCGTTTGAGAAGGATCTTCCCCGAGTTCTACTCTTTTCCGCGGGCGCACCCCTTGGCGGCCTTGCGCTCACACCAAGGTTGCTTTTTCCCACCTCACGTTGATTGGCCGGCCGCTAAGTGCACGGTCCGCTCTCAATGAGTGAAAAGAGACACAAGGGGAGGTTGGACAAGCCCTTCTTTCCTGGGATTCCTGTCACTCTTCAACAAAACACGATTAGGAATCGACACGCCCAAGCGAACTTGGGTTCGTGCGACCTCAACAAGGAAAAAAAATTCTTGTGATTCTTGTGGTTCTTTCCTTGAGTGATACAGAACACTGCCAAAGCTCTGATACCCATGCTAGGTGCAGCGGAATGATTGTTTTCGCTTTGCTCAAGATGAGTGCTCCGAACTGTTAGGTGCAGCGGAATGAATGTTGTATTTTCTCAAGATTAGTGATCTTTATTGCTCAAGGTTCCTTTTAGTTCTTAGGGAAGAAGAGAGCCTTCCGTCTTATGGAGAGTGCTATGATCACGAACAAAGTGAGTGGATATTGTGCGTGCAAGTGAATGAGACTGAGAGAAGGAGAGAGAAGAGATACAACACCCGAGAGGTTGTAAAACCCTCCTCCGAAGGCCCCACTCTCGTCGGCGAGAGTGGTCTACTTGGATTGCACAAAGGTGTACAATGCGAATGCAATGGACTTATGTAATGGGACTATGCCGATGATGACGACGACTTGATGGCTGAAATTTGAGATCCTTTATCTGCTGATTTTAGGGACTGTTTCGGTGGTTGAAAATGACTGTTTTGGCTGCATTTTTATGGCTGAAAATGGGGGAACATCTGCAACCAACTTGGGAGGGAATCTGCTACTGTTCTAACTGCTGAAAACCTGCGTTTATCTATGGCTGAAATCTGCGTTTTCTTCAAGGCTGAAACTGTGGATCTGCTACCAAAACGCTGTCATGGTTGAGGTTCTGCTGGTTGGGAAACGCAGCAGATCTGATGCTATATGCTTGAATTTACTAACGCTAGGCTGGTTGGTATCTGCAAATCAAACGCTGAAGGGGCAGCAATGCAAAAACGCTAAAAGGCTGATCTGCTTTGCTGGCGTTTTGCTGATGGGCTGATATCCCGAAACGCTAAGTCTCTGGGCTGATCTGCAGAGAACTGTCGCCAGAAGGGGGGGGGGGACTTCAAGGCGATGTGCACTGCTGTGAAAAACGCCAAGGGAGGGATGGGGATGGCGAGGTCTACTGTTGGGGGGGGGGGAGGGGGGGTTCTGCTGAGAAGTTGCCTGTTGAGCGGGAAGCTCTTACTGCCTCTTCTGCCAGAAAGTGCGAACTTGGGTTTGCTTATATATTAACTTAGCAAAATTGCCCTACCTACTTTTGTTGGAAAGTCACTTAAAAATAATAAGTGAAAATTACCAATAAATAGGAAAATAGGCTAAATGCACTGGAAAATTCCCCTAACTGATGCTAATGGATTCTGATGGGAATTCCGATGATCATGCTGTGTGCAACCGGAGGATATGCATCTATGCTAAGTGATTGGGCATGCACGGTCTACAAATAGACTCACAAAAGTGCCAGATCACTGCTAATCTAACTTGATGGAACTGATTGATCCTGCTGTGGTGTAGCTTGTCCACGGACACATAGGGTTGGGATGTGTCACGTGACATCTCCTCCTTTTCAAAGTGAGGGACTGGTACCGAACTGTATGGCGTCGAGGGAGATCGCCAACAACATCCGGAATCGTGGAAGGGACTCTTCGCCGGCCCACTCTGATGTGTGGGTCGTGCGGTACTTGAACTTCATAAAGGTCTGCAACGCTTGCTTCTTTGGGCTGCGCTGAAAGCGACAAAGTCTTCTGAATCTCCTTCCTTGCTTCAACTCCGTCTAGAGTCCTGCCTCTTTCGTCTTCAAGAATCTCCATGGCTGAAAATTCCTGAAACCATCTCCAACACAAAACCATGAACATACCCATTCCATGTAAAGTGAAGGAAAAAAATCTTGTCTTCTCTAAAGACTGTGCATGCAATGGAGATGAACAAATAAACGGAGTGACAACCCGTTCATCAAACACATGCAAACAATGAGGTCGAATCTTTTGTGTTTGATCGAAATCAATCAACGGTGGAAAATCACAATGGAAATGCCCATGCTTGGTGCTCATACTATCATGTGATCTTTCAGAAACTGTGTCATGCCAAGGAAGAGACATGCAATGTTCTTGACATACAAACTTTTCAGCTTTTCATGCACAATCCGCATACATTCGTGCTCATCCATGAGAGAAACGTGCTCAACATACAATATGTCATGCCTAGGAAAAGGGATCACATAACGATGTTGACTAAAATACAAGAAACCTTCACGAATGAAACACTCGAACAATGCGTGCGTATCAATCATGTGAACACATAATACTTCCTGTGATGGTTCTTTGGACCAAGGCTCGCGAGCCAAGATCGGTTCTTCTTGAAGGGTCGAATCTTCCTGTGGGGGTTCTTTGGACCTTGACCCAAAAGCCAAGATCGGTTCTTCGTGATTGGTCGAATCTACAACGAGGTTAGCTTCGCTAGAAAAAGCATCCACTAACACATCATCCTTGTGAACAATCACATCTTCTTCATGCAACTCATCATGCTTGTGAGGAATCACATCTTGATCATGCAAATCATCATGCTTGTCATTGGCATCCAAATCATCATGCTTAGCAATATCATTCAAATCATCATGCTTATGTTTGTCATCCAAATCATCATGCTTATCATTATCATTCAATTCCTCATGCTTCTCATAATGATGCAAATCCTGTGTGTCATGCTATGGAGAAAGAGAGACTGAGAGAATCTCCTTATCCCGAATTCTTTCAATCTTGTCCTGCATATTAGCAATGAGAGATGGAGAAGGAGAAGTATCCACTCCATGAAAGACAGTAGGAGAATCACTGTCGGCATTGAGAGTTATAGTGTTAGCCGCAAATTTTATGACTGCATCAGTCTCACAAAACCACTTAATGCCTAAAATAATATCACATCCTGAGAGAGGAGAAACTACAAATCTTCTAGTGAAGGCAGTCTGTTGAATTGCAAACAACACATCAAGGCACTCCTCTGTGATGAGAGCGTCCATACCAGGACGAAAGCCAGAGACCTCGATAGGAGATCTCGGACTAACTTCGAGGCGGGCACTCTCAACAAGAGAGGAACTGATCACATCATGCATACTACCTGGGTCAAACAATATGACAAAACGGTGCCCCGACATACGACCATAACATTTAATGAGAGAATCATCAATGGGAGGGTCCTGAGAAACTTTGGGCATAATCGTGTTATCATTCATTGCATTGACTGATATAGTGGGTGCTGTGGGTTCTTTAGATTCATTCGATTCAAGCTTAGGACATGTTCTTTTTATGTGACCCTTAATGTGACAATGAAAACAACGACCTTCTTTAGAATAAGTGCTTTGTTCTTCCGACGGATGTAACCTTCTACAATTCCTTGTGCTACCTTTTCATATGGAGTAAGCTTAGGTTTAGCAATTGTGTTAGCCTTACCCTTAGATTCATTGGAAGAATTCTTTGTTGAGATACCGTTGGAAGATTGGTTAGAAGAGTTATCATTCTTACCATTCTTACCGTTTTTACCATTCTGAGGAGTCTGTGAGGTACTTGTGGAAGTCTTGTTCTCCTTAGGCTTTCCCTTGTTGTGCTTCATCTCCTGTGCGAGAGCAATCGCTACCGCCTTGTTGAGATCTATTGGATCGAGTACCTCGACATCGTACTTGATATACTCGTCCAATCCAAAGAGAAAAGCCTCTTTGCGCTCTTCATCCGACATGCGTAATTGAGTGCCTAGCTGCAAAACACGATTAGAAAAAGACATAACCGGCATACCATTTTGCTTGAGAGCGTGCCAATCGTCCTTCAATCGTGCGAGGTACTGAGGTGGCATAAACCGCGCCTTGAGCTTGTCTTGGAAATCAGCCCAACTAAAAGAAAGGGGGGTGAAATCGTCGGCTGCCTCTAGGTGCGCGGCTAGCTGTGCCTCTTGCCATGCGTGGTACCAAATAATGGCATCATCGGCAAGGTACATAGCTGCCGTCAAAACTTTGCTATTGCTTGTCTTCTTAGTTGTCGCAAAATAAGCATTAAATTGATGCAACCAAGAATGAATAACTGTAGCATCCATCTTACCGTCATACTTACTGAAAATCAACTTTTCTGTGACTGGATGGTTGGAATCCGCATCGTGGCTTGCGCCACTTGACGAACTCCCACGATCTTTGGGTGGTTCGGTCTTCGAGGCTAGAACTTGGGCAATCAATTCTTGAGTGCGTAGCTCTCGTTGAGCCTCACGCTCGGCCTCTAAGGCCAATATATGAGCGGCACGATCGGCCTCCAATGCTGCGTTTCGTGTTGCGGCTTCTTCCTCCCTTAGTTCTTTTCTTTCTTTTCTTGCGTCGCGCTCGCGTTCTAAAGCAAGGCGCTTGTCTTCCTGTCTATCCATCATGGCCATCATCTGCTTCATCATTGCCTCCATAGGGTCTGGCGTAGATGGGGAAGGGGGAGGGTTGGAGAAATCTCCTGGTGGGGTGTCACCAGCGTGTGACTACTATCTATCCTTTTTGTTGATTTCTTGCTTATTATCTATTTACTTTCACTTTTTGGAAACACCCCTCGGGAAATCTAACTGCCCTGCATTGCATAGCTAGTGTGGAACTGTCCAGAGGGAGTCCAGGCCTGAGGGCAAGAGAGCACTAAGGTTGCACAAGGACTATGGTTAGCCAAAGTGGGGTCAATGACTAGCCAAAGTGGAATCCTTTGCTACATAGGCTACATTTCAATTTTTGATGTGGCTGCAGTGTACATAGAGGGTCGGATGACCTAGAAAGATACAATGGCAGCATCTCCTAAAATTTAGGGAACTGCTATTTTGGGACCTGAAAATGTAATGACAAGGGGAACATTTTATTACTCTGCCGCGAAGTCAACCAGGCAACCGGTCGGGAGATTTTTAGGCGGCAACCCCGAAACGGGAAATGACTTGTAAATGTGCCAAGTGGCACATTTCTGTACACTTTCCTCATGCAAGAGAAGGTGGCGCTGAATTTAGAGGGAAGAGGCTCATTTTCAAGCTTCTGTCACCTCACAGGTTAAGAGCTATGGAGTGCTTCCTTTTCCCTCCTATGTACAATGCGGTTTCAGGAGTGATGCGCTGCACGCTACGCACTGCCCTCTCTCTCCCCTATGGCAGTATGTTATGCCCCACTAGTGGGCTTTTCAATTGACCAATGTACAGTTGTGTGGGTTCATGTGCGATTGCCGAGGCAAGAGCCTCTTGCACAAGTACTGGATTAGCTAGCGGCTAATCCCTTGCAGGTACAGGTGAATTCGGAGAGGTTTCACGCCAGAAATCTCGTCCGATTCAAAGGGCAAGTAGCCCTATAGGTGTGGGAGCTCAAGGACTTGCTACAGATTCGACCAGCACGCGAAAAGGAGCCCGAAACAGTAAATTACAGCCTGCTGTGTATTTTTGTAGGTTTAGGGTTTTGGCCCTAAACGGACCTTAATACCCCCAGGAGGTTCGGGGACACGAGGGGACCGCTGTACAGGTGATCTGGCGCATTTTTGGGGCTGAAAACAGAGAACTCAGCGTGCTGCAGATTCTCGCCAGGTTTTGCAAAGTGGCTGTATGCGTTGGGAAAGTCATTCAATGCGTGGGAATACTGACTGTGAAGGGTCCTAGTACACTTATGCTACCGAAATGGGGCTAGAACAGTTGAAATTCAACCCAGCTTGTGCGGGGCAACTTGTAGGGAACCACAACGTTTATTCGCTCTTTTTAACAATAAAGAAATACCGAAAGGGGCGCGTAAGTTAGGGGCCAATCTGGTGTCGGTCTTCTCATACAGGTGCCCAAGGTTTTTAGCCTTTCTGCAACCTCCTCTTCCGTCTCAGCAAGTTGGGTCACTGGATCATATTCAAAAGCCTGTTAAGGCTCGAGCACAGGTGATTCATACTGCACAGTCAATGGAAACACATGTACACTTGATGGAGAACATGCAGTCTCCACAACCTGTGCCTAAGGTGCAAGAACAGGTGGCTGAGATGCCAGTCTTTCAAGCTGTACCAGTTCAGCCAGCCACTTTTCAGTAGCCTATAGCTGGTTCTAATGGGCAGGGAAGCAACTTACAGGCTATGCAACAGGTCTTCCCACCACCTTCAGTACACCCTGGCTATTTTGGAGGTGGATCGGTATTCCAGAGCATGGCTGGTCATGCACCTGGAAATGAGTTTTACACGCCAGGAACAGTGTTCGGGGGTGCTCAAACGATGATGCCCAACCCCATGTATGGTGTCACGGGCATGTTACTAGGGTTTCAAAGCACTCAGGGCCAATTTGGGATGCCACAGGCAAATTTTGGTATGGCTGGAATTACAAATCAGCAGCCAAATATGGCATTTCCAGGTCAACTTAATTGCGGTCAGGGAACACAAATGAACCCTAACAGTGTTCCCATGTTTCAGTCACTTCCATATGACAACTTAACGCCGTTGGAGAGGCCAACTCCGTACAAAGAAGGTGGCAAAGGTGTGACATTCACGACCTTTACAGGGTTTGATGATAGGAAGAAGGCTCTCTCATTCCTCCAGCAGTTTGACAAGGCCTATGCCGGGGGAAACTTTACAGAGGCTTCAAAGGTCTGCAAGGCAACCACTTTCTTGACAGGGAATGCGGGACAATGGTGGACAACTTTATTGCTTCAAGGGCAAGCTCCGTCCACATGGATTTACTTTAAGCAGATTTTTGCAGCAACATGGTTATCTGATGACTTTGAAGCAGATGTCATGACAGAATGGCACCTGCTTAATGCTGCTACTTGCAAGAATTTGGATGACTACAATTGGAAGTTTTGGAAAGCTCTACTTCCAGTAACTTCCTATAGGTTTGTGCCATTGACAGAACATATTGAAAAATACTGTTGTGGCCTACCCAAAGGATTGAGAAAGTACTGCACGAAGACCAAAGTCACTACTTTGACGCAGCTCATCGAGGGAGCAAACACTGGCAATGGTTTGCTCAAGGGAGAAGATTGTGAATTCAATACTGGCGTCAAGGAAGGATCACCCAAGAAAAATTCAGCGAAGAAGCACGTTCCCAATGAGGTTCCTAAAGGGACTCAGGAGCCAGCCAATGCAGGGAAAGGCAAAGCTACGGCTGAGTCAGAAAAGGGACCAGCAAAGAAATGGAAAAGACGTTTTCCTCGCAAGTCAGAAGAGCAAAAGAAGGTCCTAAGGTCAGAGAACAAATGCTTCATCTGTGAGCAGCCTGGCCACATTGCTTACAATTGTCCTACAAAGAAAAGGCAAGTTGATTCTGAAGACAAGGAAGACAAGAAAGGAAAGAAACCCATGGCTGGTCTAGTGCCAGATATGGTGGGCGACAAGCCAAATTCAGATGCAAGTGAGCTTTGCAGAGCATGGGGAAAGGTCAGGGATCAAACATTGCTTATCTTCTTTGATCCAGGTGCCAAAGCCAACTTCATTTCCCCAGAATTGGCTTCAAAGTTGGGAATCAGACCTGAAGAGATGGGGTATACAGCAGAGGCAGGTTTGGCATGTCCTGGCCATACAGAGGCTGTGACACCCATCATTGGAAAGTTGCGCCTACATATCCAGTCCTATGTAGATGCTGAAGAATTTTACATCATGCCACTGGACGGATGTGATGTGTTGTTAGGTATTCCTTGGTTGTTTCGTGTACAGGGAATCATGGATGCCTACAACAAAAAGATCACTGTACAGAGCAGGGGAAAGACTCACATTCTGGATGTAAAGCTTAAAGGGGAGTCTATTCCAACTGTATCAGCTTCTGCTATTACTTCTGTAATGAAAAAGCATCTTTCTGCGTACTTGGTTTTTGCACGTGAAGTGTCGGATTGTGATGAATCAAATTTATCTGTGCTAGATAAAGAAAGGTCAATGTTTTTACAACAGTATAGTGACTGTTTTTCCGATTCATTACCGTCTCAATTATCGCCAGAGAGACCCGAGGACCATGCGATAGATTTGGTGCCAGGCAGTAGCCCACCAAATAAGCCTTCGTACAGGGTTAGTGCGGCTCAACAGAAAGAGATAATGGGCCAAGTACAAGAGCTGTTAGAAAAGGGGCTGATTCAGCCCAGTTCATCCCCATTCTGTTCTCCAGTGTTGTTGGTGCAGAAAAAGGATGGATCATGGCGTATGGTGCATCGACTATCGTGCACTGAATAAGAATACCATCAAGAATAGGTTCCCTATACCTAGAATTGGTGATATTCTAGACAAATTAGGAGCAGCAGCTATGTTTAGCAGGATAGATCTAAAGAGTGGGTACCATCAGATCCGCATTAGATCAGAGGACGTGCACAAGACTGCTTTTAGAACGACGTTTGGCCTTTACGAATTTTTAGTGATGCCCTTTGGTCTCACAAATGCTCCTGCTACGTTCAATAGGATGATGGACAGAATTTTCCGTCCACACCAGCAGTTTGTTGGTACATTCTTTGATGACATGATAGTGTACTCAAAGAATGAAGAGGAGCATAGGCATCACTTGGCCATTGCGTTCGAAGAGCTACGCAGTCATAGGTTGCTCATCAATGCAAAGAAAAGTGAATTTTTTCCGGAAGAGATCCACTTTTTGGGACACATTGTCTCAAAGGGTGGTGTCAGAATGGAACCTGCAAAAGTTGAAGCGATCAAGTCATGGCCAGATTTGAAGACGGTGCACGATGTCCGAAGTTTCTTGGGACTATGCTCCTATTACAGAAGGTTTATCCGAAATTTCGTTGAGATTGCTTCACCTTTACATGCTCTTCAAAAGAAGGCAGTCACCTTTAGATGGACAGAGAAAGAGATTTCAGCTTTTAATCTCTTAAAGGAAAAGATGACTTCAGATCCAGTCATTGTGTTGCCAGATCTTAGGAAGTCATTTGTGGTCCAGTGTGACGCTTGGGGTAGTAGCATTGGTGCATTGCTAATGCAAGATGGTATGGTAGTAGCCTATGAGAGTAGAATCTTGGAAGGGCCAGAAAAGACTATGCAAGTCTATGAAAAAGAACTGTAGGCCATGATTCATGCGTTCTTAAGTTGGAAACATTACCTGCTAGGTGCAGACTTTGTTGTCCAAACAGACCATTAGACCTTGTGATACTTCTTGACACATGCAAAGTTATCTGAGAAGCATATGCGATGGGCAAATATCTTGTCTATGTTCCACTTTCAGATTGTGCATGTGGAAGGCAAGAAAAACGTTGTGGCTGATGCCTTGTCAAGGAAGCCATAAATTTCATAAACTTGATGATATGAGGGAACAATATACAAATGATGAAGATTTTGCAAGGGTCTTCGAGCAGCTAATGGATGGACAACGTCATGAACACTATCTTCTCAAAGATGGGTTCATGATGATGCATGGCAGGTTGTGTGTCACAAAGCCATTGCGACGCAAAGTTATGGAAGAGAGTCATGTCCCACCGTATGCAGGGCATCGTTGTATCGATGCTACAGTTAAAGCGGTTGAGACATTCTTCTACTGGCCTACATTGAGAAGAGATGTTGATGCCTTTGTGCGAGAATGCCTAATATGCTAGAAAGTCAAGTTTGACAGGCAAAAGGCACCAGGGTTATTGCAACCACTACCTATTCCAGATAAACCATGGGAAAGTATTGCTATGGATTTTATCTTTGATCTTCCGAGAACGCAGACAAGAAACGATGGTATTTGGACCATTATTTGCAGATTCAACAAACATGCTCATTTTATTCCTATCAAGAAGAAGATAAAACCAGATCAGATGGCACGCTTGTTTATGAGAATATTTTCAAGTATCATGGCATGCCACAGTCGATTGTTAGCGACCGTGATCCACGCATGACAAGTTTGTTCTGGAGAGGCTTGTTTGAGAATATGGGCACAACGCTGAAATTCTCTTCGTCATTTCATCCTCAAACAGGTGGGCAGTCAGAAGAGGCAAATTCTACTGTCCTAGATCTGCTGAAGTGTTATGTGTCAAAGCATAAAGGAAAGTGGGAGCAATATTTGCCATTGGTGGAGTATGCATACAATAATACAGTGCATTCGTCAACTGGCAAGGCACCTATCGAGATAGTTGAAGGTGGCAAGAAAGTTCAAAGTTCCTCCCATACTGCATACAAAGGACAAGATATTTGAAGCAGATAAGTATGTTCAGGACATGGATGAAATGTACAAGAAGGTCAAAGTGGCCTTGAAGAAAACTCAGGCAAAGCAAAAGAAAGCAGCTGATCGTCACCGTCGTGAAGTAGTATATTCACTTGGTGATTGGGTGCTTTTACGCTTTGAAAAGGCAAGGTTAAAGAAGATGAAGGGCAAGGAATGACTATTTCCAAAGCTAAGCATGCGTTACTATGGGCCTTTTCAAGTGTGCGACATAATCAGTGATGTTGCATATAGGTTGAAATTGCATGACAGTTGGAAGATTCACAATGCGTTTCATGTGAGTCTTCTCATACCCTATGTGGGTGATGTGCCAGAAGATATGCCAGCTGAAGATCAGCCGGAAGTCGAGGAACTTGACGAGATCTTGGTCCCGGAACAGATTTTGGCACATAAGGAAAGAAAAGTGAAAGGCAAGGTTGCTAGGCGTTACTTGGTAAAGTTCAGAAACTATCCACCAATGGATGCTAAGTAGATGGAAGAAGGTGAACTTGCAGAGTCACCAATTGTGTTATCACTTTACCTGGAAGCCTTCGATTTGCAACCTACCTTGACCCCTTGAGTTTCAAAGCTACATGGATTGTCAGTGTGACAATGGCTTCTGAAACAAATGATGTACATGGTATTTAAAGTGAGCTCACATCAAATACCTGTTACATGAATGTTAGAGCTGTACAGATTGTCAGTTTGGCAATTGCTCTTATGGAATGTCCAAAAGTATGGTTAGTGCTATAGAAGTGGGTATTTCTTGTCAGTTTGTCAAGGATACAATAATTGCTTCTATTAAAGGGTACATGTGTAACTGCATTCTTGAACTGTCGGTTTGGGTATGCTCGAAAGTGTTACTGGGCCCAACGTGTACTATAAGACAGTGGCAAAATGTGTAGCTACCATTTTGTCATTGGAAAGTTAGCGACTCAAAGCAATGGCAGAGTGCGAAGCTACCACACTGTCATTGGGACAGGGTTCACACACAGGCAATACATGTGTCGACGAGGTGTTGAATACACCAAGGTTGACAATGAGCATGTATGTGTCGTACATGTGTCGACAGGTGTTGAATACATCAGTGTTGACTATGAGCATGTATGACATAGATGCAAACGAGGACATAGATGCGTAGCTCTTGTCGAGCCTCACGCTCGGCCTCTATTGCAGGGGATGGCGAGGTCTACTGTTGGGGAAGCTCTTGTTGCCTCTTCTGCGAACTTGGGTTTGCTTATATATTAACTTAGCAAAATTGCCCTACCTACTTTTGTTGGAAAGTCACTTAAAAGTAATAAGTGAAAATAACCAATAAATAGGAAAATAGGCTAAATGCACTGGAAAATTCCCCTAACTCATGCTAATGGATTTTGATGGGAATTCCGATGATCATGCTGTGTGCAACCGGAGGATATGCATCTATGCTAAGTGAGTGGGCATGCACGGTCTACGAATAGACTCACAAAAGTGCTAGATCACTGCTAATCTAACTTGACGGGATTGACTGAACCCTGCTGTGGTGTAGCTTGTCCACGGACACATAGGGTTGGGATGTGTCACGTGACACGAACTGTGCTCAAGGTTCCTTTTGTTCTTATAGAAGGTAAAGCCTTTCGTTCTTAGTGAGAGAATGCTATGATCACAAACAAAGTGAATGGTCACTGTGTGTGCCAGTGTATGAGACTGAGAGAAAGAGAGAAAAGAGAGATACGACACCAGAGACATTGTAAAACCCTCCTCCGAAGGCCCCACTCTCGTCAGCGAGAGTGGTCTACTTATGATTGCACAAAGTGGTACAATGCGTATGCAATGGACTGATGCAACTTGGACTATGCCGATGACGACGACGACGACTTTAGTCCTGAAATCTGTGGTCTTCTATCTGCTCAAATTCGGGACTGTTTCGGTGGCTGAAAATGACTGTTTTGGCTGCGTTTTTATGGTTGAAAATGGGGGGATCTTCTGCAACCAACTGGGGCTGAATCTGATGCTCTGTTATAGGCTGAAAACGCTGCTGTCCTGATGTCGCTGAGGCTGAAATTTAAAAACGCTGGCTGACTTGTGTCCTTAGCAAAAACGCTAGGCTTGATGGCATCCAAAAACGCTGATGGGCTGAACGGGAAACGCTAGCAAAACTGATGCTTTTGCTGGCGATTGGGTGGATCTGCAACCGCTAGGGGACTGGGAGATGAAGGCGATCATGCAAGGGATGGAAACGCCAGGGATCTAGGTACTGTTGCTGCTGATGCGGAAACTGTCAAGACAGAAAACGCTAGGTGCTTGAGGGTGTTGGCGATGACGGCAATGGAAAATGCCAAGGTTCTTGCTGGGTTCTACTGAGAAGGTGCCTGTTGAGCGGGAAGCTCCTGTTGCCTCTTTTGCCAGAAAGTGCTAACTTGGGTTTGCTTATATATTTTCTTAGCAAAATTGCCCTACCTACTTTTGTTGGAAAGTCACTTAAAAATAATAAGTGAAAATACCAAAAATAGGGAAAATAGGCTAAATGCACCGGAAAATTCCCCTGATTGAATCTGATGGATTCTGAAGGGAATACTGACGATCATGCTGTGTGCAACCAGAGGATATGCATCTACACTCAGGGACTGGGCATGCACGGTCTACGAATAGACTCACAAAAGTGCCAGATCACTGCTAATCTAGACTGACTGGGTTGACTGAACCCTGTTATGCTGGAGCTTGTCCACGGACACATAGGGTTGGATGTGTCACTTGACATTAGAAGCCTTTTTAGTGTAAAGGCAGTGATTTGCATCATTGCGTTTGAACCCATGGTTAGGCATAAAAGTATCAAACTTCTTGTACCACCGTCTAGGGGCTTGTTTCAGCCCATACAAGTTGCGTTTCAGTTTGCATACCAAATGCTCTTTCCCGGGAATGACAAAGCCCTCATGTTGGTGCATGTACAACTCTTCATCCAAGTCACCATGTAAGAAAGCAGTGATAACATCCATTTGATCCAACTCGAAATCCAAGAGAGCACATAAAGCAAACAAAACACGGAGCGTAGTCATCTTCACCACAGGTGAAAAGATCTCTAGTCTATGCCTTCCTTTTGTGCATAACCCTTAGCAACCAAAAGTGCTTTGTACTTGGGTTTGTCATCAACACATTTGATCTGATAAACCCACATGTTAGGAATAGCCTTCCTACCTTTGGGCAAAGGTACAAGCTCCCATGTATTGTTTGCATACAACGATTGCATCTCAGATTTCATAGCAAGCTCCCACTTACTTTTGTCTTCACAAGATTGGGCCTCTTTGTATGAAGAGGTTCCCCTTCATCTGTCAACAAAATGCAATCCATAGATGGTTGAAACCTCTGTGGTTGCCTTTTAACACGAGTAGACCTTCTCACCCAATGATCTACATCAACTGGTAAGGGTCTACATCGTCCGGAATGCGCACACCATCAATTGGCGGCTGATTTCCAGCATTACCTCGTTGTTGTAATTCATTTTCAGGATGCTGGTCATGCGGTACAATCCCATTTTGTGGATCTATTTTGTTGTCCATTGTCTTCTTGCAATTGCACAATAGGTTGCTGCTCATTTTCAGCATCAGAAGGAGTCAAAATTTTCAGCCAAAGGTGGCTTTATGGCTTGCTGATTTTGTTGAAATTTGACCTTCTTTTTGGCAATGTCTACATGTGTAGCATTTTTTTGCAATTTAACCTGATTGAAAACTACATCTCGGCTGCATATTATCTTCCTGTATTTAGGTATCCAAACTCGGTAACCCATCTCTCCCTCATCTCCATATCCCATGAAGATGTCCTTGATATATTTCATGTCAAGTTTGGTCCTCTGATCAATAGGTACATGCACAAATGCATTACAACGAAAGACTCGTAAATGGTCATATGAAGCCGGTTTGCCAGACCAAACCTCTTCAGGAATGCCATTATCTAACGCATGATTCAGAGAGCGATTGTACACATGAATTGCAGTTTTAAGAGCCTTCCCCCAAAACTTTGAGGAAGATTAGCCGTGGACAACATGCATCTCACTCTCTCACAAATTGTGTGATTATATCTTTTAACTACACCATTAGATGATGGATTATAAGGGGCTGCCAATTCCCGCTTAATACCATACATCTCACAAAAAATGTTAAACTCACGTGATATATACTCTCCTCTATTATCCGTCCTAATAGCTTTAACTCAAAGCCCTTTTGTGTAGTCACAAATGCATGAAACTTCTTGAATGAGTCAAGTACATCAGTTTGACTTTTTAGTACATACACCCATGTCTTTCTATTGTGACCATCAATAAAAGACACAAAGTACTGTGCACCTTCATGTGAATTCACAGGCATAGTGTAGTTTGCGAGCGACATTAGAGGATTAAGAGAACTTCACTTGCTTTCCATAGATACAATCATTACAAAAATCAAGGCCAGGGCCTTTTACATCAAACTTCTCCAAAGAGGAGAAAACATCAAGCCTTTTTCGCTCATATGGGCAAGCCTTTTGTGCCAAAGCTCCTTGTGAGAATGGACTTCAGCCATAGCCAAAAACTTGCCATGTTAATGCCTTGCAATATAAATTAATAAAGAGTTTCCTTCTTGCTGTTAAAACCGGCCTGTAAGCCGTTGGACGTTAGCTTTCACCTGATTCTTTAACACTAGACTTTATGTAAGGTGCAACGGAATGAATGTTTGCGCTTTGCTCAAGATGAGTGCTCCGAACTGTGCTCAAGGTTCCTTTTGTTCTTATGGAAGGTAGAGCCTTCCGTTCTTAATGAGAGAGTGCTATGATCACAAACAAAGTGAATGGACATTGTGCGTGCAAGTGTATGAGACTGATAGATAGAGAGAGAAGAGAGATACGACACCAGAGACGTTGTAAACCCTCCTCCGAAGGCCCCACTCTCGTCGGCGAGAGTGGTCTACTATTGATTGCACAAACTAGTACAATGGGAATGCATGTGATTGATGCAAGTCTAGGCTATGTCGGCGATGACGACACCGCTCTAAGGGTTGAAATCTGCAAGTGAGTATATGCTGTCCAAAAACGCTATAGGTTGAAATCTGCGACTAGTCCAAAAACGCTGATTTTGGGGGCTGTTATTGTGGGTCTTTGACGCTGAAAATCTGCAGGTTTAGGGCTGAAAACTGAGGTTCTTAAGGGCTGAATCTGATGGTCTTTCCAGGCTAAATCTGCTACTCTTTCTACTGCTGAAAATCGCCAGGCTGAAGACTGCAAAGGCTTAGATCTGCAAACGCTGGGATATCAAAAACGCTAGGGTTTTAGCTTTCCAAAAATGCTAGCCGATGTCTGTAAAAAACGCTAGGTGCTGGGCTTCGGTGGCGATGATGCTGATGCAAAACGCTAGGCTTGGGAAGGTCTTGGCGGTGATGGTTGCTGGAGCTCCTTCAAAAACGCTAGGCTTAGGCTGTTGAAGAAAACGCTAGGGGATGGGAGTTTCTTGCTTGGAGGAAATCCACCAAGTTCTTGTTGGAGAAGTTGCCTGTTGAGCTTGGCTCCTGTTGCCTCTTCTGCCATTTAGTGCTAGTTTAGGTTTGCTTATATACAAACAAACTCAATTTGCCCTACCTACTTTCCAACAAACACTTAAAAATAACAAGTGAAAAATGTCAAAATAGGTAAAATAGGCTAAATGCACTAGAAAATTCCCATGATGGAATCTCATGGATTCTGATGGGAATGCTTATGATCATGTTGTGTGCAACCAGAGGATATGCATCTACACTAAGTGGGGATATGCATCTACACGAAGTGACTGAGCATGCACTGTCTACGAATAGACTCACAAAAGTGCCGGATCACTTCTAAATCTAGATTGACTGGACTGACTGAACCCTGATCATGCTGTAGCTTGTCCACGGACACATAGGGTTGGATGTGTCACGTGACATCCCCTCCTTTTCAAAATGAGGCACTGGTACTGAACTGTATGGCGTCAAGGGAGATCGCCAATAGCATCCGGAATCCTGGAAGGGATTTGTTGGCCTAGTCTGATGTGTGGGTCGTGCGATACTTGAACTTCATAAAGGTCTGCGAAGCTCGTTTCTTTGGGCCGCGCCAAAAGCGACACAAAGTCTTCTGTGGCTCCTTTGATGCTTCAACTTCGTCGAGTGTCATACTTCTTTCTTCTTCAAGAATCTCCATGGCTGAAAATTCCTGAAACCACTGTTTTTGGGTTTGTGCATACGCGCAACCAGTGTGGATGACAGTTTGTTGTTTGTTGATTAGAGTGGTATAGTGTTAGAGTTTAGGCATCCCTTCGGATTCGTTCAGTCGGTCCCAGTTTCTCCTAGGGATAGGTGCCAGGGAGTGAGGGCTGTTTTGTGGCTGTACCCGACCAGTGTGAGGTAGGTTTCTCATGTCGGGTTGAGTCTAGCCATGTTTAGCCTTGGGTTTTGGCTCAATTCCATGGCCATTAGGCTCCTGTAGGGTGGGAGTATTGTTCCCATCCCTGCCGGTATTTTTCCTATGTGTCCCATGGGCACCTGATGCCCTCTTCCCGTATTTTTCCATTTATGCAGGGTCGTGGCTGGTGGACAGCTGGCCGACCTGGAGGCTTGGAGGTATATACCAGAGAGCAGGGCGCCTGTAGAGGGACACAGTGCACAGGCTTTGGGGAGCACAGGGCGCCCTCAGGGGGCAAGCCCTAGGAGGTGCAGTGGGTAGGAGGAGGGCCATTCAGCCCAGCGTTTTCTGCTTTCCCAGCGTTTTGGGCAGCACTCAGCTGCAGGTTTTTGGTGGGCAGCAGGTGCAGAGTTTGGATCATCTCCTTCGTGTAGCACCTTCTCAAGGCAGCCTCTCATAGGCCCTTGTGACCCCGCAGTAGCAGGTTTCCTCAACCGAGATCTAGATCCACACTAGATCTAGCCAGGAGGAGATGCACCAGTTCTATGCTCGAAGAGCATGTTGGAGTTGATGCCCATGTGGAGACCGTGTCAGTGGTCTCGTGTGCAGGAGCAGTAGGCAGTGTCAGTAGCAGTCGTAGTTGTGTGTGCCTTTGGTCTATCCATTGGGCATGTCAGTTCTATGCTGGACCACCCTTGGTCACTTGGATGAGCAGATTGTTATTAGCATGGAGGGCCCCTCTCTCTCTCTCTCATTCATTCCCAGACGTCTTGTCTCTTTCTACCTCAGTGATTTCTCTTCTCCATAGGTGTGCCTTGTTCATGTGTTTGGCATTGCAGGTGTTTTAGATCGGAGTTGAGGTACCCACCGGATCACGAGCCAGTTCTTGTCTTTATTGCGTCTTCCGTTGTCACCTTTGACACACAGACGATGGGTTCATGACCCGGGCAGGGGGGTGTAGTTCAGCTTAGAAAAAAACGCCAAGGCCTAGGGAAAATATGTGGGCAACTCATCTATACTATCCCCACATGTTTATGTTTTATTGAATAAAAACTTATTTTAATGCTGTATAAAATTATATGTCATGCATGGAATTATATACGAAATCAAATATTTTATGTGTAGTTTGAAAGGGGTGGGGGGTACATGTAAGGATGGCTGACATTGCTCCTGTCTCTCTCTATAAGGTCGGATAGATCTTTAAGGTTTCATGGGATAGTTTCCTACGACGCTAAAATTCTCTTCTTCTTCTTCTCTCTATGGGGCATATGGCACATAGTAGCACGATCTTACCGTATTGTATTGGTTGGTGTGCTGCCTTTTAATGTATGAGTTTTGGAAAGAGAACCTGTCTTTGCACTGCTGAACTTAAATTTTTTTTGCCATCACAGGAGGATGGTGTCTCTCAGAAGAAGCCGTCAATTCAGGATATACCCGAGGTCCAAAGCCTCAGTGAAGATAGCCATTTTAGCTTTGCCAGCTTCAATGTAGCAGGGTCACAGAAGGAAGGAGCAGATACGGTATCAGATCCTCATGATTCTAAAGCTGAGAAAAGTCATGGTAAAATACCTGATGACATGACATGCTGCAAAAAAAACGCGGAAATTTGCAGCGGATTTCTGAGTTTAGAGAAACTTGCTTGTCATATGGAGTCTCTTGGTTTCCAGTGCTTACCACCTCGAAAACAACCTCTTGTGGCTGGTAAATACCTCAGGTATGTGAGGAAGAAGGCCAAAGGTGGAAATTCTCTGCAGCTTGTACATGCTGACTACTTCATGGTCTTATGTGCATGTGCACATGTGATTAGAGTTCATCCTGTTGCATTGCATTGGTGTGTCCAAAGGATTGAGAAGTCTTTACTCGCTATAGAGGAGAAGGCGAAAGACTTCTCAAATATGGAAAGTTGATTAGCTAGATTTAGTGTGCCCATGCTGCTAGAAAAGGTGATGCCATGGTGCTAGCGGTTTGTTTAAAAAGAAAGTTTGTGCTCCTCTTGAGTTGACCAAGGATCTTCTGTAAATCACATCCATCCCATCCCCCCCCTCCCCCCCCACCGCCCCACCACACACACACACTTCCCCCTTCTTTCCATTCTATTTGGTGCTACCTTTCTAAACAAGGTGAAGGTCTACGTAGGCATTTCAAAACCCTTCTTAAATGAAGGGACGCTTTCACTCATATAAATCTTCACAAACATTTGTATGTCTTTCTCCCTTCTCTAACAAAAAAAGGCAGTGCCCATGCTTGAAGCTTGGCACCGTGTAGTGCAGGTGGAAGTATGGGTCAGCCATACCATGTTTGCCCTCATCAGCATCTTTCAATTACAGGGGGCAAGGCTTACCAGTCAATGATGAATGTTTGTACAATGCCATTTTATTGCGGCAATCTTTTGAAATGTCAATTATGACGGCAACAATTGCTATGTGCATGATATTTTGTTAAGGGTTCGTAGTCAAGGTGTGGTGAACTCTCATGACTAACACCAGCCACTCCAAGAAGATTCAATTCAAAATTAGTTTATTGATTAGTTCTCTTGACTTCATGTGACGGCTCATTTGAGAGTGCACTCTCTCAAGGGGAAGATGACCACAAGGTTGAACTCACTCAAGATGTCACCTACCCAAACCGGAGAAATTACGGCACTATGCTTCGAATATGAGCGATACATTGAGGAAGTTATCTATTTTAGCATGCCAATGGATTGCTACAAAGCCATTGAGGCTCAATATGATTCATGTGGAGCTTGCTTATGAGTAGTCCTTTAAAACCGTTAAAAGAGCTAAAAAATTTGAAGTTTTAGCATGCCAATGGATTCCTACATAGAACATACTGTGAACAAAAAGCTATCTAGTGCTTGGATCTTAAAAAGCCTTTGATGGTCACTACGATGCATGTGAAGCTTGCTTAGTAGTAGTCCTTTGAGAACATTAAAGTGCTATAGACTATGAAGACTCCTACAATTTTTTTTTTTGCGTGTGGTTCTAATGCTTTCTTTGGGTTCGTTTAAGCACTTTGAGTTATCACCCCATTGATCACAAGGACACATCATTGGAATATCAAGTATTTCATGACAAGAGAATGTTGAAAAGCAAGTGAGATAAGTGGATTTTTCTCTTTCTTTTGGGGAGAGAGGTGAAAAATGATCCCCTTGTGAGTATTTGAGGTTGCATGTGCATGCATCAACTGTGAGGAGTGAGTATTTCTTGCTTTTGAATGTATATATATTTTTTCACAAACTAATTATGTAGAATCTCAATACAAATTGAATAAAATAATCAAGCTGCCAATAGGTGAAGACTTAAAAGCTTACAATGACAAGAATGAATCTTACCTTGATTGGTCAAGAACGAGGTTTCCATGATCGAGGCATCCATTCCAACACAGGAGAAGCTACTCTGGCAGTGGCTATGAATGCATGTTTACTAGTGGTAGTTGGAAAGGTGAGTATAATAACAATAGAAAATAGGATGGTATATATGAGTGCGGTGTTGCTAATGCTTCTTGTGTAGGGATGTATTGAGCTTGGCAAAAAAGATGGAAGCTTAGAATTCAATGGTGAAGAAGTTCCATGCATGTGTTACACATGATTGCGGTCTGTCTTCTGAAAAGGCATTGCAGGGTTTTCGAGAAGATCACTTCGGCAAAGCATTTGTGCGATGAAAGTCAATCATATAGGCCACATACAATGGAGAGGAGTAGCCACACCATGCATATACAATGCGATGCGTAATATACATGTATTGAATAGTTATGTTATATGCGTATGTATGATTCATATTGTATGTTTTGGTCAATTGGAGTCAATATTGTGTGTTGTCGATGATGAGTGGGCGTCCTCAAGAAAAGCTCAGGAGATTCGAGCCTCGAGAATCCAGTGAGTCACAGAGAGAGGAGAGTGGGATCAATCCCGACAAGTGGATAGATAAGCTCCATGGTAAGGATTCGTGGAGAGGCTCTCCATGGTTCTTGGACTATGTCGATGGTGAGTTGTTTGAAAACAAAGCGAAAACATACAATGGTAAGTTCTATATTTTTTATGCAAAGAACGTAATATTTGTTGGTGTTTAGTGCCCTCACTGTTGATTTGATTTGCAGCATTGCATAAGAATGCGAGGGGAAAGGTATGTTTTTTTCAACTACTATGTATTACATAGAGCATTGTTTTGCATACAACCAATTTTCACTCCTTGGTGAAATAGGATGCAAGAACTTCTCACTATAGCCACATGCAAAATGAAGGATGAGGACATGGATTCACATTGCCTCTTTTAGGAATGCCTAACTAATGACACATTAGTTAACCATGGATGTAAACCGGAAAATTTCTTTGGATCCATGGAGGGTGAAGCATAAGCAAATTGGAATGCAATGCGCCATGTGTTCAATGGTGGTAAGGGCAATGTGATGGAGGGATGAGAGTGCCTTTGCCTATTTTATCGAAAGCAAAGTATGAATCAACACACGGTCAAGTATATAGTCGCTCCTTCACAAACATCATGAATCAACACACAGTCAAATATATAGTTGCTCCCTTGCAAGCAACACATAAAGAAATGTGTGAGAAGTGAAGACAAGTACTATCTAAGGAGGTAGTTGCAGCCAAAGCCCGATTGATACGACAATGGTGGCGACTAGAAAATTGCATGGACAAAAAACTTGCATACATGTATTCATGGCTAAGTTGGTGGGAGCTCTGCAGTGCCCATTAGGATAGCATCATGACCTTTGTTGAAAATAGTACGGATGGTCTCAACATCCCGTGGATAGATTGTACTGAAAGAAAACATGGGAGTTGACTGGTAGGAGAGGGATTCAAGAGGTGGACATCATTGTATGAGGCATGTACCACTTACTTAGCAAATGGACTTCTACAAAGAACAAAGGCTATTTCATACTTGTAGGGAAAACATTTAGAGAAAGGTGGATCCTTACAAAGACTTGTTGAGTGGTTGAGTAATCGACCATCTCATGTCATATGCCTCGTGAATGAAGCTATGATGGAACCCTGTGCGACACGAAGCTCTTAACGCTAGCGGGTGACAAGAAAACTTCTCAGGTTTTTAAATAGAGGTGATTAATGTTGAGGATGATTCAACTCATCGATTGGAGTATAATTTAGTCACAAAGGATCGATGGCCTGGTGGATGGCCAAGAAAGATAAATTTTGCAGGTAAAGGGTCGTCAAACACACCTGCTCTGCAAAACTAAAAAATACCCCAGTCTCTCTCCTTCTCTAGCCCTTGCACGTCCTATGCTTTCTCTCCGTGGCTCCCTTGTGAAGGAGTACGAGCGGAAGTGCGACGCCAGAGAGAGTGCGAGAAGAAGAGCACGATGATATGGTGAACTCGCTCTACTGTAATGTGTAGAGCATAGTGAGTTTGTTTTTACAAAAGAATATGTGTACATACCTGGTGGCCCGCCCACTTACCTGGGCGACCACATTGGGCTTTATACCCCAACAACCTCCCACTTAAAGTCCAATGTGGTACTTTAAGTGTGAGAGAAGCTACTATACAAGCTAATATACAAGAGATGTAGAGAAGTGATGTACTACCCTACACCTAACTGCTTGCGAAAATGCGCAAAGCTCTCTGAGGGAAGTCCTTTTGTAAGTCGATCAGCAGGATTTTCTGTGGTGTGAAATTTGACAAGCTGAAGTTGCTTATCCTCGAGCATTTCCCTGATGAAATGATACTTCACATCCGCATGCTTTGTCTTTGAGTGATAAACTGGATTGCGAGCCAATTGTATAGCACTTTGACTATCACAATATAACACATGTATCTCTTCTTTGATTCCCAAATTTGTTACTAGTCGATTAAGCCAAATTGATTCTTTGCATGCCTCTGATGCTGCAACATATTCAGCCTCTGTAGTAGACTGAGTAACACAATCTTGTAATCTAGAACGCCATGATACTGCTCCACCAGCCAATGTAAAGACATGCCCTGACGTAGACCTTCGGTTGTCTAAGTCACGTGCATAATCTGAGTCTGTAAAACCCTTTACACTTAGCTCCTGACTCCCATAGCATATACGCATACTCTTTGTAGCTTTCAGGTATCTCAATATTCCTTTCACTGCCTCCCAATGTTTCTTGCCTGGGTTTGACATGTATCGACTTACTACTCCCACTGCAAATGCAATGTCTGGGCGAGTAGCAATCATTGCATACATCAAACTACCCACTGCAGACGCATATGGAATCTTATCCATTTCAGCCTGTTCTTCCTCAGACACAGGACAATCTTGTTTGCTAAGTTTCACATATGGTGGCAATGGAACACTCAGTGCCTTTCCCTTCTCCATATTGAAACGTTGCAAAACCTTGTCAATATACTCTGTTTGAGATAACCAAATCAACTTCTTTGATCTGTCTCTCTCAATGCGCATACCAAGTATATGACTTGCCTCACCCATGTCTTTCATGTCAAACGATTTTGCCATCTTTGACTTCAAAGCTGAAATTTCTTCCAAGTGCTTGCCAGCAATCAACATGTCATCCACATACAAAATAAGGATCAGCCAACTACCATCCTTAGCCTTCTTTGTATATAGACAGTGATCGAACTCACTACGTTTGTAGCCTTGAGAAAGCATAAACTTGTGGAATTTATGGTACCATGCCCTCGGTGATTGTTTTAAGCCATAAAGACTCTTTAACAACTGGCATACCCAATCTTCCTTGCCTTTCTCAACAAACCCTTCTGGCTGCTGCATGTAAATTTCCACATCTAAATCACCATGCAAGAACGCTGTCTTGACATCCATTTGGTGCAACACCAAATCTAATATGGCAACCAATGCAAGAAAGCATCTCAATGTAGTCATCTTGACCACCGGAGAGAAGACTTCATCAAAGTCAATGCCTTGTTCTTGCTTAAAGCCCTTGGCAACAAGCCTTGCTTTGTACTTTGGCTGACTATCATGAGCGGTGATCTTATACCTGTAAACCCATTTACAAGGTAGAGCCTTTTTGCCCTGTGGTAATTTAACTAGCTTCCATGTCTTGTTTTTATGCAGAGCTGTCATCTCTGACTGCATGGCCAATTGCCAATTCCCGGAGTCCTTCATTTGCACTGCTTCCTTGTAACATGAAGGCTCATTGCAATCAGTCAACATGACATAGTTCATAGATGGAACAAACCTATCAGGAGGTCGGTGACACGTCCAGATCTACGCACAATAGGTGGCTCAGGCTCAACCACAACCTGTGGTTCCACTCTATCCTGTCCTTGCTCCTCTTGAGCCCTGACATTTTGTCTTGCACGTGCAGGTCCATCTTCTTGGAAGACAACTCTTCTAATCTCCTCAACCCTCTCTGGTTTAGAATGATATTTGGATTCATTAAAGTGAACATCATTGCTGCGGACAACCTTTCTGGATTCGGGATCCCAAAGTCTGTACCCCATCTCACCAGAATTACCATAGCCTAGAAAGATGCACTTTCTACTCTTTGGCTCAAGTTTGTTCCTAAATTCCTTTGGAACGTGAGTATATGCCTCACAGCCAAAGACTCTGAGATGCTTGTATGAGGGCATTTTGCCTGACCATACCATCTCTGGCACTGAATCCTTCTGCAAAACCTTGCTAGGAGATCTATTTACAAGATGAACAGCTGTTGATACAGCTTCAGCCCAAAACCCATTTGGCAGCTGTGCATTAGACAACATACTTCTGACCTTCTCTTGTATGGTCCTATTCATCCTCTCAGCAACACCATTTTGAGGAGGATTGTAAGGAGCAGTAAGTTCACGTTTTATACCTTTTGACTCACAAAAGTCCTGAAAGGCCTTTGAAACATACTCTCCACCATTGTCAGTGCGTAAGCATTTAAGCTTCTTGCCACTCTGATTCTCCACAAGTGTCACAAACGTTTTGAAAACACTAAACGCTTCATCCTTGTGCTTGAGAAAGTAAACCCATACTTTCCTCGAGTAATCATCTATAAATGTCATAAAGTAAGAAGCTCCCCCTAGAGATAGGTTAGGCATAGGTCCACACAAATCACTATGAACAAGTGCCAACTGTGTATCTCTTCTACTGCTTCTATGCTTATGTGGCTGCTGTGTTTGCTTACCATACAGACAATGTTCACAGAATTCAAAATCATTAAATGAAAAGCCAGGCAAATAACCAGAACGAGACAAGATTTCCATTCCCTTCTTGGACATATGTCCTAACCGGCTATGCCACAAAGAAACGTTCGGCTGCTCGGTTACATTGATTACATTTTTAGAGACATTTGATACATAAATCATGTAAAGTCCTCCAGACTTTACTCCATGTGCTACTGTCATAGAACCCTTGGATATCTTCCACATGTTCTGTCCAAAAGTGGTGACGTAGCCAGCATCATCAAGTAAACCTGTGCTGATCAAGCTCTTTGTAATTGCGGGAACATGTCTCACATTCTTCAGCGTGAAAGAAGAGCCATTCTGAAACTTCAATTGAACATCTCCAACACCTAAGATCTCACATGTCTGCCCATTGCCTAGCCGAACATGATCTTTAGTGGTCACATAAGAGGTAAACCACTCCTTGTTTGGAGACACATGAAGTGATGCCCCGAGTCTATAATCCAGTCACTCAGTGCATTTCCATCAGATGCTGTAAGAAGAGCTGAGTCCATTGTATTCTTCAAGAAGTAGATGTCTCCTGACACTAGACTGTCATCCTCTGCAACAGTGTTTGTCACATTTATTTCTTGAATCTTCACTGAGGACTTGTTCTTCTCACCATGGTCTTCAGCTTTCTCTTTGCCTTTTTCTGCTTTCCATTCTCTGCAGTCTCTTTTCATGTGACCCTTCTTGCCACAATGGTAGCATTCTATGTCACTCTTGCCTTTAGCACTGCGGGACTTGCTACGAGACTGATTCCTCTTTCCACCTTTGTACTTTTCTTTGGTCCTTCCCCTAACAACTAAGGCTGTTCCTTTGCCTTTGTCCATTGTCTTTCTATTGGTTTCTTCAGTAAGTAGACTTCCTTCTACACCTGCTATGTTCAAACCATATGGAGGTGCAGAATTCAAAGCTGTGCGAAAAGTGTCCCAACTTTCCGGCAATGTGATCAACAAGAACATAGCTCTAATAGGTTTATCAAACTTGACACCTTGAGCTGACAACTGGCTATAGATTGTGTTGAATTCATTCAGATGATTGGACATAGGTGTCCCTTCTTTCATCTTCAAGTCAACAAGCTTCTTAAGCCAGTATACCTGTGAAACTGCACTCTGCTTCTCATAAAGATCACTCAGCTTTAACCATGCGTGATAAGCCGACATCTCGTCTGCTACATTGAAGTAAACGCTTTCTGCCAAAGTCAGCATAATGGTAGAAAGTGCCAATTCATCCATTTCGCTCCATTCATCTTCGTCCATATCTTCTGGTTTTATCCCCTTGAGCTTTATAGGTTTTATCTGCTTCTTTTGTACCAACACGTGCCAAATCTGCTTCTTCCACAATGGGAAATTGGTTCCATCCAGCTTCTTGATATTGTAAAGAGCAGTGTCCTGTGATCCAGCCATAGCTACGCTTCACAGTAGTTTACTTTCCTGGGAAAAATTCGGCAGAGTTTCCCCTGTAAACTGATCTCTGAACCAATATCAACCTGTCAAATGAACTAAGAAAGCTTCAGATTCTGCAGAAATTTTGGCAGAGTCTCCTTTGTAAAATGGCTCTGGTGTACTAAAAACAGACCAAAAAACAGCTCCAAAAACCACTGTCTCTCTAACACTGTAAGTTGTGGGTAAACCTGTCCTGCACCTGTACTGTCTCTGACTGTCCTGTCACTGTCCTGTAAGCATAGACTGCGACAATGCCTCAAGGGCAGTAAAGCAAAGGTGCAATCCCAACTGTCTAACTCACAGTCAATACATCCTAGCTGCCTATCTAAGGGTGCTCGAGGGATCGCTCCAAGACCTGTATCACCGAAAGGATCTTAACATTCGAGAATCCCCCAGCTCAATAAAACCTCACTCGACCCTCAACAAAGGCTGCAGTAAATCTGACAGTACATAGACTTCCCACAAAGTCATACATCCACAAATTTCCCACTATATGCTGTAACCGCTGCGGCGGTTGTTTGCTGCGTGACTCACAGCCACCAAACCCTCAACAAACATACATCATCTCTGACAATACATCCCATGTGGAAGTACCTGCAATGTCAGGATGAAATTTGGAATATCAAGCAGCAAACACAAGCTACTTGATGAACTAGTGGATGTCGCCTACAGTCTGTGTGTAGATGCGCCCGTGTCGTATGTGACACGCCTCCAAGAACTGTGAGCAGTCCTTTGATGTGTAGACAGCCACAAATCAACACTCTGGGAGTGTCGATATCCTCATCACCTGCAGTCGTAGGCCGAAAAACCCCAAATTTGCAGAGTCGGATTTGCACCCGTCGAGACCATGTAGTCGAAAATGGCCTACGCAGACCTTTGTCGAAGCCGAACGGTGGCCGAGATGACCTCAGAATGAAATTCTGACAACACCTAGTCCTTCGGGCTTTACCACGAGATTTGGGGTCGTGTCTTCGCCTGTCGAATTTCACTCCAATCTGAGTTGGTGACTCTAGCCTCCTGCAGTGCTGCCCCGAGCCTCGATCTAAGCTCTGATACCAGTTGAAGGAGTACGAGCGGAAGTGCGACGCAAGAGAAAGTGCGAGAAGAAGAGCACGACGATATGGTGAACTCGCTCTACTGTAATGTGTAGAGCATAGTGAGTTCTTATTAGGTTTTTACAAAAGAATATGTGTACATACCTGGCGGCCCGCCCACTTATTTGGGCGACCATATTGGGCTTTATACCCCAACACCTTGTGGCAATGACTTGGCTGGAATGCAACGCTTCACTCTCTAGCCTCTGCATCTACAGATCTCTTCAGATCCCGAGCCAAAGGGCCTTGAGTGGTGTGGATGATGATGGGCACTTCGTGATGCTATTTAAAGAGAGGTGAGGGTGATTTCCCCTCACTTAGCCTTGAATCGGTTCTTCTCTTTCATTTTGTGAGTTAGGGTCATTGACTGCATGTTGACTCCTTGTCTACAAATGTAAATCATTAAGAAGGGCGATGCTCCACATGTCAGTGGCATAAACAGACATTATTTTTTGTGCTATTGTTAGCTATTTTTTTAATTAAAAAAATGTGTCTCTCTAAGTAGCTTAACATTTGATCATGGTAGCTTTTGCCATACTGGCTGAGGCCAAAACGGTGGTTCCTTTTTTGATTTGAAAAAATACCATCACTGGTTGGAAAAACTTAAAACTGCTGAACTATTTCACTTAGGAATGTTGCATACTATTGATAACCGTGCAAAAATACTACACCGCTTCTTAGGTTGGTTATTGATGATTATACATGCGTTACTTTGGCATTATGCTCCGTATAAGTGGTGCATTTACTAATTTTTGATTGAAAGGTTTTGCTAGACCAGGCTTTGTTTGCTTCAAATTCTACATAATAGATATTAAGATTAATTGAGCAAATGTATGCTCCTTCTCTTTGGTTCCATATAGCAGAAAATTTCCAGGGTTTTTTCTAAGTGATGTTGGTAATCTAGGTGATGTCGGCCATCTGCTTGCTTGGAATGCTTAGTTGATATGGTGCTATTAAGCTTTCCTACTTATGTCTTGTTGATAGAGTTAAAAACAATCCACTTTTCCCCTTTAGGATTATAAAGGGTGTGTGTTATTTCTACTTGTCATTGCTCATCTGCTGGCTCGTAATGCTTAGCTGGTTTGGTGCTATTAAGCTTTCCTACTTATGTTTTGTTGATAGACTTAAAAACGATCAAATTTGTTGATAGACTTTCCTACTTATGTTTTTGTTGATAGACTTAAAAACGATCAAATTTTCCCTTTAGGATTATAAAGGGTATGTTTTATTTCAAATCGAGCTAAACTATGGTGCATACTTTGGTTACTATTGGTTCATTACTTGCCCGATGCTGGGTTGGTATCCAAAATAAGAACTAAAAAATGAAAAATAGCCGGTGGCTTCTGGCTTTTAAAGTTTTAATAGTACTATGAGTTTTTTTAATTAAAAAAACTGGTTACTTTGGAAAATTTAATTGACATTATGGCTGCTTCTTGTATGGCTTGGGAACTCATTTTTGTTGGAAATTTTTGGCGCAAAAAAACATGTTTTAAGTCTATGAATGAAGCCCTACTGTATGATAGGTCTAAATTTGGGTTCGTTTTGGATGGCCTTAGTTCTACAAGGATTGGGCTGGTGCCTTTTTACCTGGCTATATTGAGATTTCTTAAAAACTGCCACTTGAGACTTTTTGAGTAGTAATTTAATGACTGTTATCAAGACTTTACCTAAAATAACTGACATCTAGACATTTTAACATAGAGCTTTAAGTTGATAAACTGAATAATCCAAGAGCATAAGGTATGATTAGTCAAAATATACTTAATTTATTTGATAATGGTTTCACCACTTGAATCAGAAGAGGGTGATGACTTTCTGATCCACATAACAATAAAAAAAAATATCTTTGTTTGCAGTAAGAAAGTTGCAATGAATACATAATGTTTATAAAAAAAGGGGGGGGGGGGGGGGGGGGGGGTTCTCTCTGACACTTGGATCATAAGGGGTGGTGGCATTCTGATCACAATGAATAAACTTTAAAATTAAGGGGAACTTTTTGACACTTGGATCATGAGGGGTGGTGACTTTCTGATCAGTACCAAAACATATGGATATACAATTTTTTATTATATACTTAAGGGTCTTTTTGACACTTGGATCAAAAGGGGTGGTGGCCTTCTGATCATAATAAATTACTCTAAAATTAAGGGGAACTTTTGACATTTGAATCAGAAGGGGTTGTTGCATTTTGATCACTATCAAAACATATGGATATACACGTCATCTGGATTATATATTTACTCTTTGATTGGCTGTTAGTCTTCTTGATACTTTGCTACATGTGATACTCTAAAAAGGATAGTAGTTTTAAGTAAAAAGTTTTTAAGTAGGACATGGATAACAACTGATAGGTTTGTTGACACCTATAATACGTATTCAAAGCTAACAAATCTATTGTCTTGTTTATATGGATGCATGTGAGAATTCTATCTTTACTTATGAGCTTTTTGACTTTGCTGGTGTTTGTCTCACTGAAGAACATACCTCCTATACTTTAAAGCAAAAAACTCTTTTGGCTTATCTCTTGTACAAAAACACTAAAATGATATTTCATTCTTAGTTGAATGTACAAAAATAAATCAAAGACTGAGTCATTTTTGTACTAACTATTGTCCATAGTCTAAAGCAAGCTATCTTTTGAACTGATAAGTTCTTTTGTGTATAAGTATTAGTTTAAAAATAGCAACACACACGTCCTAAACACAAGGTTTCCCAGTCTACTGGGTGAACAAGATGTTGGCTTTAGATATAGTTTGATCTATAGTGCTTTGAGGGACCCACTGTCTATAAGTCCTGTTTAGGTTGACTGCTGTTAGGCGCTCCATTTTAGACTATAGGTCGGATTCCTGCTCACGGCTATCATAGTCTTTGGACATTGCTAGTTTTAAGGTTGTAGGTTAATTCAAAATTACTTACCCTTGTTCTAAATGATTCTTTCAGGTCCAAATTAAAGACAAGATGACTGCTTGAATGAGGGTGATCCATGACCCTTTGAAACATGCAAATATTAAGGAAAATATTGAGAAATATTTAGTGGACCACCCATTACATAAACCCTCTTCTCCCAGATCTAGAAGATAGGAAAGCAAAAATAAAAAGATCACTTGGCCCAAATAATTACAATCTAACCCCTTACCTTTTTTTGTACAAGCCCTATCCCTTTCCCAAGGGCTTGAGTTAGCTCAGAACCTCATGTTGCTAGTTCCCTTGTTCTCTGATGTATTAGCGATTTGGATGCGTCACAAAGTATATATGATTCTATCGTGACTGCTGACAAGAAGTCTTCTATCTTACACATGTTGTTCTTCAATGACTGGGTCAAGATTTTGACTACTCTACAAAAAGATTCAGAGGATGGTGTGGCTACGATCTCTCTATACGTCTCCAAATTACTTGTATTAGCTCAACAATATAATCAAGATCTTGCTCATTTTTTTTATTCTCGTGTTGAACTTGCCAATTTTCTTTAAAAGTTATGTGGGCTTTATCCTGCCTTCATTAGTACTTCCGCTACCCCTATTGTGCCACAAACTGGTGGCCTCTTCTGTAGAGACATTGCTACTTTGGAAGATGTAAAGGAATTCCAAAATAACTTATGCACTCGCAATGACTCTACCCTCCTAGAAATGGTCCCAAAGGTTTCTAAAGTGTTCCCGTTTGTACCTGTCAGACAAGTCAAAGTGGAATCCTTTGGAGTTGACCATCAACTTTGGATTTTCCCTAGCAAGGCGTTTTTCTCACCCATACTCAGTCAGATCTGATTATACTTGCCACCCTACCAACAGCTATTGTGGATAACTAATGACTGAAAATTCTTAAAGGTGACCAATTTGTGGACAAAGGATACCTTATAAATGTTGGAATTAGGGTTGCAGAGAAAGACACAGAGCTTGGAGAAGACGAAGGAAGCTCAAGGCACACAATAGAGAGTGTGTTACTTAGTGTGCAATGAAAACATAGATAGCCCTAGAGTGATGGGCGTATATACAATGCACGGGGAAAAAACCTCCTAAAGACGAAAAAAATGCCCCGGCGGTCCTAGCGTGTTCACACACATCACTACCACATGTATATGGTAACAAATCCCCCCTGGAGTGATACGGTGAACGAGAGCTGGCACATGAGTAAAGGGAAGTGCCATGCCCTGAGGACAAGATCAGTCCACAAAGGGGAGTAAGCCCAAAGCTTTGCGGAAAGCTTCAAGCTTCTCACGAGACAATGCCTTTGTGAAAAGATCTGCAAGGTTGTCCTGTGTTGGCACATAAGCCAAGGTGATCTCTCCCGCTGAGAGCCTTTCCATGACATAGTGGTAATGCACCTCAATGTGCTTTGTGCGAGCATGAAAAACTGGGTTCCTCGCAATTGCCAATGCGCTCTGACTGTCAGTGTAGATAGTGTTGGTAGTGTCCTGTCTAACACCCAAATCAGCCATAAGGCGTCTGAGCCATACACACTCAACCGTAGCTGTGAAGACTGCCCTGTACTCAGCCTCACAACTCAAAGTGGCCACAGTAGGTTGCTTCTTGCTCAACCATGATATACATGAACTGCCAAGCATGAAACAAAAACCACTTGTGGACACTCGCGTGTCAAAACAACCAGCCCAATCTGAGTCCGAAAAAGCATGTAAGTCTGGCGGCAATGATCCCCCCTTGGGATAAAACAAGCCAAGATGTAAAGTGCCACTAAGGTAGCGGAAAATCCTCTTGACAGCCTGCCAATGCTTAGACCCTGGGCTATGCATAAATCTGCTGACCTGTGAGATTGCAAACTGAATATCCGGCCTCGTGTTGCATACATAAATGAGGCAGCCAACAGCGGTTTGGTAAAGAGTGACATCAGCAGGATCGCCATCATCATGTAGACTCAACTTCAAACCTGTTTCCATGGGAGTGGCAATAGGTTTGCAATCCTCAAGTCCAAACTTACATAGCAATGTCTCTATGTAACTTTTCTGACACAAGGCAATACCACCATCACACTGCTTAAACTGTATACCCAAGTAATGATGCAGCAGCCCCAAATCTTTCATCTTGAAAGTAGCATTCAAATCAGCCTTAAATTCAGCAATATGTCTCTCATTTGGTCCAGTGATCAGCAAATCATCAACATAAAGAACCACAATGAGAAGTACATCACCCTCACGCTTTACATACAGTGTGCTTTCTGTTGGACTATTACGAAAGCCTCGTTTAACCAAATGAGTGTCAGCTTTCTCATATCAAGCATGAGGAGATTGCTTCAACCCATACAAAGCCTTCTTACATGTGCACACTTTGTCCTCTTGTCCTTTTATGACAAAACCGCGAGGCTGCGTTACATAAACTTCCTCAAATATGTCACCATTCAAGAAAGCAGTAACAATGTCTGATTGATGTACATCCCAACCAAAATGAGCTGCCAATGCACATAGAAAACGTACAGTAGTCATACGAAAAGTGGGAGCAAAAGTCTCTTCATAATCTATGCCTTTTTGCTGTGCATAACCTTTTGCAACAAGTCGAGCCTTATGGCGATCGATCTCACCATCCGGCTTGCGTTTCAACTTGTAAACCCACTTTGTACCAATGGCCTTTTTTCCAGGAGGCAAATCACATAAAGTCCATGTGTCATTTTCTATAAGTGCATCATATTCTGATTGCATGGCAGCCATCCAATTTTCTGAATTCTGTGCTTCATCAAAAGACAGAGGCTCCTCAACATCATGTAAGCTAGACACAACCAAAGCATAACAATCTGATGCATAAGATGCATGGCGAGATCATGAATGAGTACGACTAGAAAAGGTGCATCCAATTTACTATCACGCAAAGTGTGCACTAGCCATTTTGGCATACCTCTAGCCTGCTCATTTTCAGCCCGTTCCTCATCAAGTACATCATGTACATCTGCATCAAAAATAGGCTGATCTAAAACATTTTCAGAAACCCCCATAGGCTGTACATTTGCCTCATGGGAACTTACATTTGTATTTCCACCACTGAAAAGAGGCAACAAAGTGTCATAAATGTCCTGTGAGCTTACATTACTGTCTCTAGTACATGACAGCAAGGGCTGAATAGAATCTTCCACAAACACTACATCCCATGAAACCAGAATACGTTTTGTTTGCGGATGATACAACCTGTAACCTTTGCTTTCAGCACTATAACCAACAAAAATACATAGGACAGCCTTATCATCCAATTTTCTGCGCTGCACTTGTGGCACCAAAGCATATGCCAAACATCCAAAAACAGGCATGTGCTCAATAGAAGGCTTTCTATCATGCCATGCTTCTTATGGAGTAATAGACTTCAAAGATTTCGTAGGACACCTGTTAAGTACATAAGTGGCACACATGATGGCCTCAAGCCAAAAAGAATGCGGTAAAGCTTGACTTTTGACCATACATCGTGCCATTTCCGTAAGTGACCTGTTTTTCCTCTCAGCAACACCATTTTGCTGAGGTGTATAAGGCACTGTACATTGGTGTTTTATCCCACGACTAGCTAGAAATGCATTAAATTCATGAGACATATACTCCTGCCCTCGATCGGAACGGAGGGTGCCCGTAGTACATTTTGAGACATTTTCAGCCATTGCCAAAATTTTTTTGAATCACATAAAAACTTCGGACTTCGCTTTAAGCGGAAATACCCATGCATGCCTGGAGTAATCATCAATGAAAGTCACGAAGTACAGGTAATTGCCCAAGGACGGAGTTTGCATGGGCCCACAAACATCACTATGCACAAGCTGCAACCTGCACGTGGCCCGAACTGAACCATCGTGTGGAAATTTAGAACGCTGCATCTTACCCAAAATACAGCCTTCACAAACATGTTTGATAGGTGCTTCAAGATGCGGCAAAGAAGCAACCATATCAGATTTCTGCAAACGTAGCAAACTGGCAAAATTCAGACGACCAAAACGTGCATGCCAAAGTTTTGCATCTGAAATAGCCCTTGAATCTGCAACAGCATTTGAAAAATTTTGTCCACACTTGTCATACAAAGTGAGCTTATACAGCCCACGGCACAAAAGGCTAGATGCAACAATTTCATCACCAAAACTAAGATCATGAACTGTACATCTGTCATCCACAAATTTGACTACAAGTCCAAGTCTAGCAAGTGCGGATACAGACAAGAGATTCTTCTTGATCCCAGGTACATAAAGTGCATCAACAAGTGTAAAAGAACTGCCATTAGCAGCAGTAAGCACAATCTTTCCAACTCCCTGAACTGGATAAGAGGCATTGTTGGCACAAGTGACTGAATTCCCATGAGGGACAGACTCGAGAGAGGTAAAAAATTCACGATGTGAGGTAATGTGCTTTGTAGCACCACTGTCGAAATACCACACATGTGAATCTGCAGCAACTGACAAGCATGCATCATGGACAACAGGATTGTAAGTGCACTGTGCGCTAAAAGCCCATTTCGCATCAACATCAGCAACACAGTCTCCTTTCACAGAAGACTCAACAATGGCTGCATTTGTAGTGGAACCACCCTCTTTCTTCTTAGCCTCTTTGGCCTTCAACTTAGGACACGAATTGATCAAGTGATCATTGGCTTTACAATAATGGCAACACATATTCTTTTTGCCGTTATCACCAGAATTTCCAGACGAATTGCTGCCAGCAGAAGTATTAGGAACAGAATTTTTGCCACTCGCAGCAGAACCATAAGAAGTGGCTGCATTGCTGTTACCACCCTTTCTTTGAGAAGCAATAAAAGCCTGTTCAACTGCACGCTGTCTAGTCCGATTTTTTCTGGAGAGTGACTCTTGCAACGACAATGTGCATAATGCATCAAACTTGACAACTTCTGGATTTCCTTGGGTCATAAGTCTCCAAGTTCTAGCAAAAGTCTGGTAAGAATTTGGTAAGGCATGAAGAACAGTCTGCGCAAGGGATCTGTCTGAAATAACCTCACCTGCACAAATAAGTTGCTCATTGATATCCTTGACACTAGCAAGGAAAGTGTCCATATCATCTTCCTCATGCATAATCTTCGACTCCAGCTCTTTACGCAGCAAAGCAATTTTAGCCTCATTGCGGCTTGCATAAAGACTTGTTAGAATATCCCAAGACTGTTATGCAGATTTTGCTGAACGGATGTGAGGCACAATGGTGCGCTTCACAGACAACGCAATCAATGCATGAGCCTGCGCATCCTTAACATCCCAACGAGCTTGTTCTGCCGTAGGCAAAACAACTCTAACAACTGCAATCGTTGCAGCAAGACCTGCAACATCCTCAACATCGCCTACATCCTCAGAACCAGGACGTCCATCAATGCCCTGCACAATGTTCCAGACACCCTTTGACACAAGAAAATGTTGCATCATATAAGCCCACATAGGGTAGTTGTCCCCATCGAACGTGTCCTCAACAAGAAACATCTTGAACACATCTGTGTTGTTGTTGTTAGCCATGGTAAAAGCTGCACTTGATGTGAAAACTGCCCGAAAATAGGAGAAACGGAGCGGGAACAACATGTGCTATATAGCACAAATCGTAGAAGACTATAAGGCATCTGTTATGCAGAAAACGACACTGAAAAAAATTCTGCACAAAATGACGAAATAGCCTGTGTAGTACCGCCTGTAGTGGAAACGGAGGCCGAAATGAGCCCCAAATCAAAATTCTGAGCAGACCTGCGAACGCTTGCCAAAGCTCACTGAAATCGGAGAAAGTGAGCAGGCGTGTGCTGGAGCAGTTGGCGACTAAGCCCGGGAGGACGTGACCTGCTTTGATACGAATTGTTGGAATTATGGTTGTAGAGAGAGACACACAACTTGGAGAAGACGAAGGAAGCTCAAGGCACACAATAGAGAGTGTGTTACTTAGTGTGCAATGGAAAGATAGATAGCCCTAGAGTGATGGGCGTATATACAATGCACGGGGGAAAAAACCTCCTAAAGAAGGAAAAAATGCTCCGGCGGTCCTAGTGTGTTCACACACATCACTACCACATGTATATGGTAACAATAAAGGCTCCTTTCAACCTCAATTTTGTTGATCAAGCTAAATGTGCCTCCAATGCTGGTCTTTATATCTGCACTAAAGGCAATATGGAGTTTGTAAAGAGCAATCCTTACTTCTACACCAAATAACAGTGGAATGTCTCAACCATATTTAAAATGTGCCTGCAAATTCCTCGACCCTAAGGCAACTTGTGACTCTAGAATTATGTGGTTTGACCATGCTATTGGTATATTCTTAATCATTTGGAACAACTATTTCCTGAGAAACCTATGACTTTCATTTGTCTCTAATTTGCTCTTGGTTGGGCAGGCAAGCTAGATCCCTTGTTGTAACATTTAATGCACTAGTAACTTGTGTGTAGCGGAAATTGATAACATAGTGAGCATTTCATTAAGAACAAGTTCCTAATGAGCATAGAGAGAGTACTTAATTGAGAAAGAAACATAGCAATTTACACCTAGATAATTTGGCATTGACAATACTTGAAAAGAGAGAGAAATAGAACAAGTGACAACAGTTGAGGACCGGATTTACATGGAGCCGATTCCCCCTCCATAAAGGCTTTATATTATAGCTTGACAAAACTAGTTCCTTGACAAAACTAGTTGGTGTAATAAAAATGGAAGCTTCATAAACCAAATTATGCTTGAAAACACACCTAGTGTCCCTAGCCTCAGTCCCAAGACCTCACACACCTTCAAAAATGGTCTTGAGTGCATTACTAGTGCATTAAATGTTACTAGTTTTACATGTAAGATAGGGGTATGATAGTTTTCTTCATTGAGTGTCGTATAAGCGTAGAAAGCGGGGTCATATTCCCTAATATGAGTCGTATATAGGGGTTTTATCAAGGTTGTCCGCTCGTAGAGGTGGCGTCCCATTTTATATATAGAGTGAATCCCCTGGGATTAGACATAGGTTTTCAGAGGGAGAAAAAGAGACTCACTTAGGGTGAGTTCGTTAAGTTGGGAGGGTTTACGTAGAAATTATGAGCAAAGGAGTCTTACAAAAAATTAGGTAATACTTATGGAAGGATTCCAGAGATTGGTTTGGATTTGATATAGCTTTGGGTAGAACAGTCAGGGATATGCACGGTACTTGTTTTGGTAGGGAGAAAAACAAATAAATTAATTTAGCGGTAGAGATTTATGGTAGAGTATTGACAACGGCGGTTAAGAGTAGTGTCGGAGGAGGTTTAGAGTCGTAACCAAAAAAGATTTTGCCCGTTTGTGGGGTACTAAAAAGGGTTTTCCCGTTCACTGGGTGCAAAGAAAAGGGTTGCAAAGAAAAAGGGTTTTGCCTATAAAGTGGGGTACACCAAGAGGGATTTTGTTTATACGTGGGGCACAAAAAATTGGTTTTGCTCGTAAGTGGCGTTCAAAGGTGATTTTGCTCATAAGTGGAGGTAAAAAAGAATTGTTTAGCTCATAAGTGGGGTACAAAAGATGGTTTTGCTCATAAGTTGGGTACAAAAAATTGTTATGCTCTTAAGATGGGTACAAAAAACCTCTGGATCATAAGTGGGGTACAAAAGCGGGATAGATAGTGACAAAGTATGGGTATACTTGGATATGGGGCAAGCGGTGATAAACATGCGCCGAAGTAGTATGATCCATCAACCTGCACAGAGAGTAAGGTAAAGACAAATGAGGGTAAGTTTGGGCAGGTTGAATGTCATTATGGTGCATAAGGTTTGTTTTTGAGGAGTGTATGTAAATGGGTTCTGTGGTCCAGCATGTGATGGGTTTATCTAAGTGGGAGAGGTTTGGAGAATTTAGGCAAGCTTGATGGATAGGTTTACCAATTGCCAAGGAGGGTTTAAGTTTTCTAGTTTCGGGGGTAAAAGGTATTTTAAAGATGGTTGGGGAGTGGTGGTTTTTTGTTGAGGAAGGTTTAATCAAGAGGTTTTCCCTTTCTAAATAAGAGATTGAGCTGAATACTTTGAGAAGCACTTGCCTAGGATAGCCTCTTTTCCTGAGTCTGATAAAAAAGAGATTCCTTGTGCTAAGGTAGTGTTCGAAGGAGCTTTCTCTCATAATGTATCTCCTAAGTTATGACTTGATGAAGGCTATTTTCTGGTGGGTAGGGTGCCAAGAGATCCATGGTATATAGTGGAAAGAGTTTAGAGGTTTTTGGAAGCAATTAGAGTCTAGGATGCCATGGGTTAAAAATTTGGGTCCCTTGAAGAAGTGGATGTCTAGGATTGTGGCTTGATTGGTAGAAATGGAGGGGGTGATTTTAATGTGTTCAAGCAAAGTTCCCGCATAGGTGTTGAGGACGACTGTTAAAGATTCAATGGGGCCAGTCCATATTCCAAAGGCATCATCAATGAATCTTCTGAGTATGCCAGGTTTGGGTCATTAAGAAGTGGGGATTGGGATTCTAGGTGGTAAAGGAAAAGACAAGCATAGACCACGGCAAAATTGGATCCCATTGCTGTGCCTTTGATTTGTTTGAAAGTTCTATTATTGAGACTGATGTAGTGTTGTGTAAGGATGAGGGTAGAAAGAGAGATTATGAAGTTGGTTTTTGGAGGATCGAAGTGTTTACAAATGGTTGTTTTAAGAGCAAGGAGTCCTTGGTCTATTGGGATGCTAGGATAGAGAGAGTTTATATCAAAAGTAAAAAGGAGAGAATTTGGTGGAAAATGGGTATGGTGTAGGCCTTTGATTAGGGACAAGGAATCTTTTAGATGTTGTTTGTAACTCAAGAGGATAGGGTATAGCTCTATGTGTAACCATTTTGATGCATTTTCCAAAAAATAGTCATTGTAAGCACAAATAGATCTAGCAACAAGGGATGGTTTATGTAATTTGGGGAGGAAGTAGATTCGGCAGGGTTTGAAAGGTTTTGAGAGGGGTGCAAGTATGAAGATACGTCGTTCCATAGGGAGGAGGGTGTATCTGTGGATGATGGCAAAGAGGAGAGAGGCTAGGTAGTTGTGAGGAGGTGGGGTGGTTGGTTGATAGGTGATGGGGTCATTGAGTTGTCTAAGTGCCTCATTCTCATACCATTCCTTTGAGAGGATAGTAAGACCAAGGTTTTTGTCGGCGGGTTTAATAACAATGGAGTTATCGTGTGAGAGAGATTTGAGGGCTAGATGTACAAACTTTGGAGGTTTAGAGAAGGAAGTGTTGTAGCTATCCAATTTATGTTTAAGATGCAGTTTGTTAAGTTCTGTGATAATTTCTAGAGAGGGATTCTTTTTGGGTGGTTTCCAATTGGGGTTGGGTAATTTAAATGGAGAAAAGGAGGAGGCTTCTTTGGTTTTGAAGAAATCTTTAAGTTGTAAGCTTCTTCATAAGGTTTTATGTGCTTCTAGGAGGTGTTTGGGTGTAGGATTGGGAGTGTAAGGTCCCTCCCTAAACCCTAGAGCCATTCAAAAAAAAATTCGGCTTAGAAAATAATATAGAAAAAGTAAGACCGAAAAAGAAGTTATACGGACAGCGAGACTTTACTTCAGAATGAAAAGACAAGGATATTTCAGATAAGAAATTACGTCATCCCTATATTTTTCCTTTAAGATTAAGATTATTTATATTTCTTTGACAAAAGCCGCGTGGGAACTGATCTAGATCGAGAACTAGGAGAAAAAGGGACTAACTTAATTGAAAGGTAAAGTTAAGAGATAAGAACTAAGAAGAAAATTGGGGTCCAATAGCATTTGAGAAGAGAAATGGGGTCCAATAGCATTTGAGAAGAGAAATAGGGTCCAATAGCATTTGAAAAGAGAATTTGGGGTCCAATAGGAATTGAGAAGAGAATTGGGGTCCAATAGGAATTGAGAAGAAAATTCCACCCACCATTTCCTATATAAGCACCCTCTCTCCTTTGTATTTTTACACACATATTGCTAAGCTACTTGCATACTTGCCATGCTCAAGACTATGCTTAAGTAACTCAAGGTTTCCATTAAACCTTGCTCTTGCTCTCTCCCTCTCTTGAAGGCCAAACCCTCAACTCTCTTCCTCTCTTGAAGGCCAAAACCCTTGAGGGTTTTGTGAAGAAGCTCCTCTCTCCTTCCTCTTCACCATAAATCCCTTCCTTCCTCCTTGAACCTCACATCTCTTCAAGAAGGACTTCAACCCCACACCCCTCTTGCTTAGAGGAGGTAATCTTCATTTCTAGTAGGTTTAATTAAATGTGTTTTAATACTAGGAAGGTTTATGTGCATCATTTTAGGTTTAAGCTTTAATGGAAACCCTGCAATTAGGGTTAAATGATAAGAGTATCTACGCATCATAAAGTTAAGCTTCAAAGGTAGATTTGTACTCGTAAGCTAAGCTTTAATGGTAACTTTGCACTTAGATGTAAGCTTTAGTGATTAACTTGCATTTTTAGGTTTTAAGCTTTAATGGAAACCTTGCAATTAGGGTAAGTGATAAGAGCATCTATGCATCATAAAGCTAAGCTTCAAAGGCAGATTTGCATTTGTAAGCTAAGCTTTAATGGTAACTTTGCTCTTAGATGTAAGCTTTAGCGATTACCTTGCATTTTTAGGTTTTAAGCTTTAATGGAAACCTTGCAATTAGGGTAAGTGATAAGAGTATCTACGCATCATAAAGTTAAGCTTCAAAGGTAGTTTTGAATTCGTAAGCTAAGCTTTAATGGTATCTTTGCACTTAGAAGTAAGCTTTAGTGATTACCTTGCATTTTTAGGTTTTAAGCTTTAATGGAAACTTTGCAATTAAGGTTAAGTGATAAGAGTATCTACGCATCATAAAGTTAAGCTTCAAAGGTAGATTTGCACTCGTAAGCTAAGCTTTAATGGTAACTTTGCACTTAGATGTAAGCTTTAGTGATTACCTTGCATTTTTAGGTTCTAAGCTTTAATGGAAACCTCGCAATTAGGGTCAAGTGATAAGAGTATCTATGCATCATAAAGTTAAGCTTCAAGGGTAGATTTGCACTCGTAAACTAAGCATTAATGGTAACTTTACACTTAGGTGTAAGCTCTAGTGACTACCTTGTATTTTAGGTTTAAGCTTTAATGAAAAGCTTGAAAACTCATAAATTATAGGATGATCTTCTAGCTTCCTAAAATGGAAAGCTAGGTACCATAAGAAAAGAGTCGTTGTCTAAGCTCGATAGAAGAAGTTCAATTTTTGGTATTGAAGAGTATTTCTAAAGTTTTCAATTTCAAGTTTGTTTGCAAATACGAGATGGGGGAGATAGGGGATAACTTCGCGGAATTGATCTCCGTGTTGTTTGAACCGAAAACTCTACAAGCTTCCATGGAGATGCCCCATGGATGGCAAAGGATTGTAAAAACCTGGGAATCAATAAGACGGGGATTGAACTTAAAAAAAGTTGGCATTTCCGAAGAGACATTAACCATCAAATGCCTATGGCAAAAACTCGCTTGTATTTTCTAAATAAACTTGGCTGGTAGATAATTAATGAAAGTAGGAATTAAGGTTGATAAATGAATGAACGTGAAAATTACCAACTAGGAGTTAAAAAGGAATCTCGAGAGGTGATAGAGATAGCCCATTGCAAAACATAGATTTAACTAGGAGTTTTGAAGATTGTCTGGAAATGACCGGAAACCAAGATGGATGTTCTTGGGGTCAATTTCATTGAAAGGCCGGCCCATTGAGAGGATACTCTTGGGAAACTTGTCGGAGATTGGCCCTTTTCGGCTAGGGCAGCGTAACCGGAAAGTTGTTATACCTAGGTCATTCATGCCCGAGGGATAAGGGATGAATGGGTTTGTTTTATTTTTGCCCGGCCGGGTGAAGTACCCGCGGTATCTTATTGGAAATCGGCCATAATCCGGGTATGTCCTGATGCCAATAGTTGGATGAGAAGGTTATACTCAGGGAGGATCATGTGAATTTAATTAAGAAAATTTGTTCGACTTGGTTGCTTAAAAAGGAATTGGAAAGGCTAGGAATATAGGGGCTATCCTGTGCATCTGTCACCAGATGGTGCTATACCTCTCGAAATAAAATGCTTAGGAAGGAATGATTAAATTACTTGATGAGCCTTTCCCAAACACTTAATTCTGGGAACTATTGTGAAGGTGATACCATTTTGATGGCTTGTAACCGATTATCTTGGCCTGAATGGGGAGGTAAGATGAATTGGTTTGAAACTAAATGTGTTGCATGATTAGTTAGGAAACTAGTTACAAGCTAATTATAGCAAATAAAGGAAAGGAAACGAATTAAAAGTTTCTAAATAAAGATCTGGTGGGAAAAACCAGATGAATTTCCCTGAACGAGGGTATGCAACAGATTGCATGCTGCTTGTTGTTTGATGATGTTTGATAGAGTACTGTCTTCCTGAGTTTGTAGTAGTTAAGTACTACCTCGGGAAGGGATTTTCATGAAATGGGTGGGTGGATCCGGAGGGTCAGATGGCTGGATGTTGATTTAAAATTTTTATGTTAAACGCTAGGACTACGTGGGATAAAAAATGGGTAATCGGGGACGAGCGAGACCAGGTAGGATTGCAAGATCCCTCTTCTTAGGGGAAAGTGATAACTGGCGTACTTGCTTGTCAAGAAAAAGGGGTTATCGCCATGAACTAGGGGAGAACAAGAAAGCAAGAGCAGATCCTCAAGTTAAAGATCAAGAGAATCAAAACTAAGGACCATGATTTTGGGTGCAGAAAGCTGTCAAGGACATATTGATTATGAGAAGCGGATAGAATCATTGAATGAAGGGATGTACCCCCTTGGGTTGGCATTCGAGATAGGCCGGAGTCCCGTCTGAATATCGATCCCAAGTGGGAGGGATACCTGCAGATAGATCTACGTCACTCCCTGGAACTATCTGGAGGACTGAGGGAGGTGAGTAGAGTCGAGTCTGGGTATGGCCCTCACAAGTGGTATCAGAGAAACAGAAGGATGAACCTCCTTGGGTTGGCATTCGAGATAGGTCGGAGTCTTGTCTGAGTGTCGGTCCCAAGTGGGAGGGATACCTGCAGATAGATCTACGTCACTCCCTGGAACAGTCTGGAGGACTGAGGGAGGTGAGTAGGGTCGAGTCTGGGTATGGCCCTCACAAGTGGTATCAGAGCCTAATGTTGAATCTTGGACCTTGGAATCTAGAATTTTGGATTTAAGATTAATGCATGAGAGAAAAACAACTCAGTCTAGCACCCAAATTTCAATGATATTACAAAATGAAGTTTTGATGTTCCAATAAATTATTCAAAAATTTTCAAGATGGCTTGGGATATGCCAGAAGAAATTCAACGGATTATCTATGAGAGGATGGAAATTACGATGCTAGAGCAAAGGCTCGCTATGCTGGAACATTTTAGGAAGCTCATAAATCTCTCATTTATGAAGGTTGGAATTTATCAGGATTGGAAGATTACATGGAATGGAAAGGATGGCATTTTTGTTTACATCAATACAATGAAAAATTGAGTACTTATCCATTGAATTGAAGAAGTCTTGTTGAGCACAAGAGTTGCGGATTTTCCAAGTTTTCTATTGTTAGGACTTCATGAGAATTCAAGAGTACTGTAAATCGTACCAAGATAATCTTCAAACAGAAGGATTTTTTTGATCAAGTGAGGAATTGGATTGCCAAATTGCAAATCATAAGAGTGCAAGTGATGACCAAGTGTTTTTTTTAAGTCCGACCAAAAGAAATCCCTTAAAGATGGGAAAGTGCTCACAAATTCTACGGATCATTCAAAGACTTGAGAAGAATAAGAAAACAAACTTATGAGTTAGCCAAGAACTTTAAAGTGGGAATCTTTACTCAAGATTATTGTAGACGAAAGATCATTTGCAGAAATTAAAATTACACAGTAAAGAGAAGTCATTAAAAACTCATTGGCAATTGAAGAAGAGAGACTGACATTTGAAGAAAAGGAAATACTGACAATACCCAATTTTTTCAAAAAGGGTTATTTCTTCAATTAAAGCCAAAAAGGATTACAAGGGAGGCAGGAAGTAATTACAAAGAGAAGCAAGAAAGCTTACAACTCATGAAGATCCTCTAATATATGGTCACATAACCAAGTATCACAAGCGCCACACATGTTAGGACGCTCACCCTCTGGAATGGTTCTACGAGAAACAGCTTGAGCAATTTCTTGGGTATGAGCGGAGAAGAAAAAATGACCTCTAAGAGGAAGACTCCAGATGGTATCAAGGCAAATCTTAGAATGGGGAATAAACTATACAAGTAAGAAAAACCTTGTGGAGAACCCAGGATCTCGTGTACTTTTGACGTAGTAGTATCGAGGGCCAAGTCCCAGAGCTTCTGTAACCATAGCAAGTCGAGTATTGTTGCGAAAATGGTCTCTACCCCGGAGAGTCACTCTTGTGAGATGTCACCATGTCTTCCATATCGTCTTGCTGATACAAGAATTTGGATGAGGAAAGAGGATATCTTTGTATTGCTCTCAGAACTGTCTTTTAGTTGCCTCATTTGCACTCTGCAAGTGAGAGATGCATACAGGAAGAACCAAGTCTTCTTGCCAAGACGCCATCGGATAATAAAATGACTAAGTTACAAGAGAGTGAAGATCGCAAAAATAAGAGGATAACAAGTGGTGCTGATAAAGAAGAGATTACCGGTATCTTATAAAAAAGAAGTAGCGTATCGAAGAAGCCACAAACATGATGACTTATTCAAAAAGATGGCTTATTAAGAAAGATTTTCCATGACTCCAATATTATATTAGCAGATTTTTGGGGGATGAAGAAGTGTAAGAGAGAAGTCAAGCTGAAAGCGTTAACAAGAAGTTAAGTCGCGAGACGTATCCAAGAAGCTTCATCAATTACGTATTTTATTTGAGTTGAGGACAGCTCTTTATTTTTTTGTTGGGGAGAGATGTTGCCTTCAATAGACTCAAAGATCTCTTGACCAGCAGTCCTGTCCTCATCAACCCTGACTAATTTCACTCCTTAGCTCTTCTTTACCCGAGGAAGTTCAACAACAAATTTAGGTAGACCCCTATTTTAGACCTCTTCTGCAAGAGATTCAAGCTCAAAAGCCGAGGGAGCATTTTGCTGACTATACCCTAGCAGATGGTCTTCTTTACTTCAAACAGCGGATGTGCATTCCCACCAGTTTGCGCACCCAGATTTTAAAGGAAGCCCACGATAACCCATTGACAGCTCATCCTAGGTACCATAAAATGTTTGCTACCCTCCAAAGGAATTTTTACTGGCCTAAGATGAAGAAGGACATCTTGGATTATGTTCGCAAATCCCTTACTTGCCAGAAGACCAAAGCAGAACGCGTCAAGCTACCTGGTAAGCTTCAGCCCCTAGATATTCCTCAGATGAAGTGGGAATGTCAGAGTATGGACTATAGATCTGACCACTGTAATCCATGTACAATAGATCTGACCACTGTAATCCATGTACAATGACCCTGATTTCATATGCACCAAATGGATGCTTTGTGGACTTGTGCAGATTTCTAGATAACCACTTGAATCCATCTTTTTTACTTCTATCTGCACTTTGTCTTTGAGCTTGCAATACCTGGCTCCACTAAAATCTTTGAACATTTGGGATCTCTCTGAATCTGAGTTTCTTTGATCAATAGGATCTTGGCTCCTGTGTTACTTTTGCCACTCATAAGATACCTATGGCCTTCCGGATCTGTATACAAAATCTTTTCTCCAATGTAGCCATATAGCTGTAAAATTTTCTCTGTTGCAGTTGTATCTATGTTGCCACTGCTACTGGCTTGCTTTGTTGTACTTGAACTCTTGGCTCGAGATGAGTCCATGTCGACTGGTTTTGTAAAAACTGTTTCCTAGCAGATTTTTGTATTGATTAGCAAAAAAAAATTTCCTGCTCGGGTTTGATAAGACTGCTTTTGCCAAAGTACTTTTGGCAATTGATTGCTTTTAGACTCACAAGAGTTGATTAAGTCTAGCTCGAAAGTGTCAAAATTGATTGCAGCCTTTGAAAATGATGAAAATTTGGGCCTTGAATAACCTAAACGGCGGATTAGATTGTTATCCGTTTTTATACTTGACTTGAATTCAACTCCTGTCCATCTCCCAATTCTTTGCCTGCAACCTGGTTCTTAAATTTGAGCTAAGTGAGTCAGCAAATGAGAATTCCAAATTCTATCCTTGCAAAGAGCTAAAGGACTAATCTGCAATCTGGAAACTGAGTTATCATGTATTAATTAGGATCCGATTGAACCCAAACTTGACCAGTGGCCTTGTATTATGTTGTTCCAACACTGTACAAGCTCAAAAGTCCAAAATCTTGTTTCTATGTATCAGAAGTAAATAATCGCGATTATTTACTTTTCTCAAATTTTTACACTTTTTGGCTTGTTTTGCCAAGTAATCAATTTGTTAAGGTCTCTGGACAAGTTCCACTGAGTTTGAACAAAATTTGTCCAAGTTATCAACTGTTTCGTATCCGCAGACTCTGATTCCAAGAATTTGCTTTAAGTCTCACTTTTATGATCCAAATTTCACCAAATTTGATTTGTGGAATCTACTTGATGTGCTTGACCCTGTGGTATACTCAAATGTGCAAGATTATCAATTTTTGAAGCAAATGTAAATAATGGCAATTATTTACTACTAATTTTTTGCAAGTTTTTGTTCCAACCTTGACACAGATCTGTTAAGCACTTCAACTTAAGGTCTCTAGCCAAGTTTCATCAAGTTTGGACAATTTTTGGTCAAATGGTCATCAGTTTTGTGTCCGTAGACAGACTTTGCAATGTGGTTACAATTTTCAATCCGATGATCCAAATCTTACCAAATTTGGTTTGTGGGCTTATTACAACATGATAAAGCTAGTGGTATGCTAACTTGGTCAAAAAAGTTGAAAAATGGGGTAGATGTTAATAATTGTGATTATTTACATCTGACAACTTTTTGCATCTTTTTGATCAACTAAGCATATACACATGTCTATCACATCAATATAAGCGTATGAATCAAGTTTCATTGAGTTTGGACATAAATTTCTCCAATTTACACTCAAGTTTTCAAGGTTAAAGGGTCCCGAACATAGCTTAAAATGTCACCCATGAATTCACAAATGGGTTGGACTGATGTAAAGCTTCCTATGATGTCATGTATGATGACAGATGGAATGACTACACTAGCTCCATATAATCAGCCTCTTTGTACTCACCCTGAAGCAATCTAATAATCAAGTTTATGTCTACACTCTACTCCATTTTCTAGTGGTGTGCTTAAATGATGTTTATTATGCAATGCCATGAATGGTTCTCTTAATTGTCATCCCTAAACTCTACAAAACCTACAATAACAAGAATATTGCAATGCATTTTTATTTATCACTCCTAGACAATTTGTTTTCACAAAGAGAGATAGGAAGCTTGGTTAGGTGAAACCAATGCTGTGCCACTGCAACATAGTAAATTACAAACAAAACATATATCCCATTTCAAACTTGCTATTTGCTTTAAAATGCTTCAGAAAAACTATACTTTCTCAAGTTTAGAGAAACCATAAGATAAACAAGGCAAGTAATGCACCCATGGTGTTGTGACTGTTCCCTTGCCAGCCGAAAAGCTTCATTATATTCTACTAGGTTCAATCAATAAATACCAAAATTGTATCTGTGTGTGGATGAATTGAAACTCATCAAGTTCAAATCCCTTTAGCTTCTCAAATTGAGTCATGAGATCATTGTCATGAACCTTATCCACTACCAAATACCCCTTGATTCCAAAGTTGTTTCTTGCATCCCAACATAACCTGCATAAGAAACAAGGTGTTCTCTTAATATCTCAAAGCTATTATACTATTTCGCATGGAATTTTTCATGACATAAAATTGAGAAAAACACTAAAAAAATTCAACATAGCACTATGGACCAAAAGATGGACTAGTCCCCCCCCTTCGCTGAAGGAGATTTGTATTACTTTCTGAATTATTACAAGCACAAGAACCCAAAACAATATTCAATATTCATGTCCCATACAAATTTTTTATGCATAGAAATGCATGGATTCATAAGCCTGTTGGCTAAAATTCATCATACTTGTAGCTAAGAATGACCATGTCTGCTTCTCACTGGAATCTTCTAGGCGAAAGAAGTTCTTATTGGTATCTTCTCATGCAGGGGTTTCAAGAGGGCCAAAAGATGAAGGCAGTGGCAAGAGATTCCATGGCACTTTACGCTACAAGAGCCTTGAAGGGAAAAGGCTCTGCTCCACCCCCCACCCAACTAAAAGGAGGGGCGTGTGTAGTCCCACTACACAACCCATTTGCGGTGTTGTAGGAAAAGAAATTCCCTGACCTAGAACCCTCAGATTCTCCTAGGGCTAGGGTTATGGTGGTTGGGATGTTGAAGAATTCATCCCTCTCTCCCAATGATGGATTCTCTCGCTATCCAATCTTGGAACGTGAAGGGATTGAAGACTCGAAAGAAGAGTGCCCTCTTCTGGGAGGAAGTTAAAAAGGAGAAGGCAATCAATTGTTGGGCCATCCAAGAACACCACTTGGATGCTTGCTGCAAGAGAAAGCAGACGTTAGGAAAAAAGCTTGTGTTTTATGGAGAAGGAAGTGATGGATTTAGTGGCATTCTTCTCATGCCGATAGGTAATTGGAGCCAAAGATGGTTTTGAACCACCCTTTGGCAGAGTCCTTGGGGTTAGGATCAGGTGGGAAGATCAGACCCTAACCTTAGTGAATGTGTACGACGCTTGCAATGCAAAAGATAAGCTAAATTTTCAATGCATTATAGAGATACTCCTATTGAAGGGGAGTGGCTGATGGTTGGTGATTTCAATATGGTAGAGAAGAGCGAGGATAGAACAGGTGTCACTAGTATACTGAATGGCATAGAAAAGGATAACTGGCAAAGCTTGTGTGAGAAGTGGGCTATGATAGACTTATGGAAGTAGGCCCATGGAACAACATGCTTGGCTTGTCTGCAGTATGCCCGCACTGCCTCCAAATTGGACAAATGTTATTGTTGTCACCAAGCTGATTGGATCTCATCGTTGCTAGGAATGAAGGTGATTACAACAAAAGTTTTTCCGATCACATGCCCTTGCACATACAACTCAAGAAACCTAAAGGGGAGGAGCAGATCCAGAGAGGGGAGAACAACTCCTTATAGCAGGGGCACACCTGTTCAAAGACTCTCTTTTCAGAAATATCACCAAGAAAGCGTTGGTTAAGCTCAAGAAATACATGGATCTTAATTAAAAAAATTCTTGGAACCTCTTTTCTGGGAGCATAAAAAAAGAAATCAAAAGCTCGGACCCTCAAAAAAAAAAAAAGGCTGTGAGACGCACCTCAAGCATCTCACAGAGGAGGTGGCTGGTGAACCTCGAGGAAGGCTGTTGGGCTGGCTACTGAGAATAAGCATAAGAGGTGGCTTGAAGCTAAATCTAACCTGGCCAACGAGTAGCTCAAGGATCAAGAAGGCAAGATTGCTCTCCAGGGAGACCTTCCTCCAAACAGAAGCCTCTAATCAAGCATATTCCTTTAGGGCTCTGAAAGTCAAGAAGAGCCGAGGGCCACGTCCAATTGCTCTTTGATGAGAATGGGAATGCCATCCAAAACCAAGATGAGATGGATGGACTAATGCTTAACTATGTTAGCTAGATTATGGGCCAACCAAAAACCCGGTCGGAACACCAAGTGGATGAAGCGAGAGCAATTGTGCTTGAGAGAAGTCTTAGATTCCCCAATCAGAAGCCAACCACTTGGAAGTTCCCTTTTCCAAAGATGGATGCTCTCTTGCATTACAAAAGCTAATAAAAGAAAAGTCCCCTGGCTAGGTGGGCTATCGGCTGAATTTTTCAAAGAATTTTGGGATGATTTCAAGGTGCCAGTCACGTGGTTGCCTAACCAAGCCATTATCGAGTGTAAAGAGTCGTTAGATGCAAGTGTAAAGAAAGGGCTTATCAAACCCATCCCCAAGTAGGTTTGATGTTCTTACCTTAAGCATTGGTGCCCCATTATTATGATGTCAGTAGCATACAAAATTATTGCCAAGGTGGTCTCCCTCAAAATCGCCCCCGTTTCTGAACAAAATCATTTCTCCTCATGAGCATGAGTTCATTAAAGGAAGATCCATTTATGACAACATATTGGCAACGATGGTGGGCATCGAATATGCAACCTTCACCAAACAAGAGCGCATTCTGCTGCAACTTGACCTCGACAAGGCTTATGATAGAATACCATGGTTATAAATAGAAGATGTCATGGAAGCTCTAGGCTTTGAGCCTTACCTATGTTGCCTTGTTCGTGTTCTGGGTGTTGGCAACCAATCAAAACTCCTATTCAATGATAGAATTAGGGGCTCGTTCAAGATTAGAAGGTCTATTAAGCAAGGATGCTTCCCCTAGTACAACTGCGTCACCTTTGGCATTGGGTTTAGTGAATCTCACCTACAAATTCTGATATGGAAACCTACAAATTTTAGAAAAATTTAGTGCAAAAAAATTAAACTCTATTCAATTTACCTGTACTATTTCTCATATGTAGGTTACCCAAGTTTTTGAGAAAAAGTTTTTTTCGAGCATTTCTCTCTCTGTTGTGTCTGCCAAGTAATTGGACAACCGCGTCTCTCTCTCTCTCTCTCTCTCTCTCTCTCTCTCTCTCTCTCTCTCTCTCTCTCTCTCTCGTCCTTTAGTTAGCCCCTTAGGTGCACACAACCCGTGGCTTTCCTTGGTTGCCAAAGGCTTCCACCAGTATTTGGGAAAAATATGTCTCAGCTTACAATTGTTTTGAGAAAAATAGTGTAAAAATAGTACAAATCTACTCTATTTTTTAATATTTCCTCTTGGAAATTCCATAAAAAAGAGTCGTGTATGGTTGTGAAAATGCTTTCTCTTGAACACAACAGCTCATTGCTCAGCAATTTGCCTTGCCTAGACACGAGGACCATCGCCAGCAAAGAAGCCTCTCTCTCTCTCTCTCTCTCTCTCTCTCTCTCTCTCTCTCTCTCTCTCTCTCTCTCTCTCTCTCTCTCTCTCTCTCTCTTACAGTGCACACTGGATTGGACGTTGAACCTGTCAAATGAAAGAGACGTTGACATGTGGCTGGGAAGAGGCCGAAAAATCTTCCCCCATTATATATAGTATAGATAATGCAAGTCTCTCTCTTTTTACTCTCTCCTCTGTTTCCTATCTCTCTGCAGTTCTTTCTCTCCCCCCTTCTCAAATTCTCTCTCTCTCTCTCTCTTTCTCTCTCTCTTAATTTCTCAAATTCTCTTTTTCTCTCACCCCTACCCTCTCTCCACATCTATTCTTTCTCTCTCTCTCTCTCTCTCTCTCTCTCTCTCTCACACACACACACACACACACACACACACACACACACACACACACACACACACACACGTACTTCTCTTTTCTCACACACAAGTATGCATAAACAGAGAGACTCACACACACACACACACACACACACACACACACACACACACACACACACACACACGTACTTCTCTTTTCTCACACACAAGTATGCATAAACAGAGAGAGAGAGAGAGAGAGAGAGAGTATGTAGTGCTTAATTCACTTTGTGTGGGGCTCACTGCTCGGGAAAAGTGTGTCTCACCTTAATATCGTACCGTTTCAATTCCAAAATTGTTGGTCGTGGGAAAGGAGAAGAGGAGAAATGATGCCCCAAGAAACACAAAACCAATGGGAAAAAGTGCGAAAATAGCCTAGTTTATAAAATTTTCTCTTGGAAATTGAAGGAAGGAAAATTGCATGTTTGGCAAAATGTTTTTTCCTGAACACTGGTCAGTGGTGGGGCTTGGGATGGGTTTGGGGAGTAGGGGTCCTCTCTCTCCTCAGGACTAAGTGGCACGGATATGGGAGGGTGGGATCTACGACGGGGGCATTATGAGCTGTAGATCCCAGTGGTGGCACCAAAAATCTAGGATACCCTAGATTACTTTTGGTGCCCGCTGCTTTGCATACATGTTTTAAGTAAATTAGGGCCCCCACGTTCCAGAACGCGTGCATGGCGAAGTGGTTAGGGCATGCGTCTCTCATGGGTGAGGTCACAGGTTCACATCCCACGCCCCCAAAATGGGGTACCCTAGATTACTTTCAAAATGCGGGTACCGTACTCGCATTCTAGATCTACGACCCACAATGCCCCCGCCGTAGATCCCACCCTCCCATGCCCATGCCACTTAGTCCTGAGGCCTCTCCCTCCTTCTCTCTATCTCTGTCTTTTGTTGGGAAATTCAAAATGCCACTTGAAAGTTGAGAGATAAGCAAAAGGAGAAAAATTGGATAAACTCAAGGAAAAAATCCATCAAGGAGTGAATAAGAAACTGAAAGGTTTTGTGTAAGGATTGAGAGCACCTACATAAAAGACTGAAGTGATTCGTGTAACTTGTAAGGAGGTCAAGTCCTCCCCCCCCCCCAATCAAGTCCCATGCTAATCATCTCTCTCTCTCTCCCCCCGTCTCCGTACTGCAATAATTCCTCCCAATCAATCCCTTCTATCTCTTCCCCTCTCTCTATTCTCTCTCTAATTCTTTCTGTTTCTCTATCTCTCAATGCATTAACTCTCTCTTTCTCTCTCACATTGCCGGATTCATCCTCCTCATGCCGGATGAAGGAGGATGCAACACGTATCAAGGGGAAGGGCTGGAAAACCTCCCCCCTTTATACTTAGTATAGATCTATGGCCCACAATGCCTGTGCCATAGATCCCACCCCCCCATGCCCATGCCACTTAGTCCTGAGGCCTCTCTCTCTCTCTCTCTCTCTCTCTCTCTCTCTCTCTCTCTCTCTCTCTACTCCTATTGGGAAATTCAAAATGCCACTTGAAAGTTGAGAGATAAGCAAAAGGAGGAAATTTTGTATAATCGCACACAAGGTTTGGCTTTAATACGGTTGAATTTCCTGGCCAAAGGGACATAGATGTAGCATCTATCAAGCCGTCCTGGGGTTTTCCCCTTTGGAGTAGTTCTGCCAGGTGAACTCCCCAGGCGTTCCAACATCCCAAAGTTCGAGTTTGGCTTTGAGGATATCCAATAGCTTGCCCTTTCTTTAAGGCAACAACTTTGTATGGAGGAAGACCTCACCATGAAGCACACAGGAGATTTCTTCAGAGACTGGTGGGCAGGGAAGATTGACAAACTAATTAAAGAGATGTTCAAACTCCTAAAAAAAAAACCAAAGGGAAACCATCCCTTTCCTTCTGGGTCCCAATGGTAAAGCTACGTCGGAGGCTAAAAATTCAGAAATCGCTAGATCTTACTTCTCTGACCTGCTCAGCCCTTCCGAAAAGCTCAGCGATTCTATCTCTACTGCTAGAGTGATATCCAAAACTGGAAGAAAAAAATTGTCCCTCCTCTAGTTTCCTCCTAGCTTTTGACTCAGACCTCTCGACATGGGAAATCAAACGGGCTAGAGACTCTCTAAAATTCAAGAAAACCCCGGGCTTGGATGGCCTCTTGGCTGAGTTTTACCAAGATTTCAAGGAAGTTATGGCACCCATTTTGGTTATAGTCTGGGAAGAAGCAGTGTCCTATGGCGCTCTCCCTGTACAGGTTAATACGGGTGTCATCAAGTTACTGCACAAAAAGGAACGAAAGATGAATTATCTAACTGGAGACCCCTAACTATGCTCAACTCTGCCTACATAGTTTTTGCCAAAGCCATTGCCCTTAGAATATCGCCAGCACTCGCTAAATGGATTTCCTCTTAGCAAAAGGGCTTCATCAAAGGCAGAAGAATAATGGAAGCAGTCATCACAATGTGGGAAGGGATAGAACACGCTGAGGAACCAGCACAGGACTACGTTTTTGTCAAAGTAGACTTCGACAAAGCATACGACACGCTGAAATGGTCCTTCCTGCTAGATTGTCTAGTAATGATGGGATTCGGACCCAAGGTGGTTAGATTTGTCCAGACTCTACTGGGAAATGCCAAAGCTAGAGTGGCACTCAATAACTCCCTTTTTGACCCGTTCGCTCTTAACCGATCCATCAGAAAAGGATATCCATTGGCCCCCTTCCTCTTTGCCACAGTAGTTGATTCCCTAAACTGGTTAGTTAAAGCCAAAATGGCCGATGGTTCTATCAAGGGCATCTCCCTGCCTAATGGAAAACAATAGTGCCTCTCTCAGTTTGCGGATGACACTAATGGTTTCCTTCACAACAATGACCAATCCCTACACCAATTTTGGGAATGCTTACAAATATTCTGTACGATATCTAGCTCCAAAATAAACCACTCTAAAATAGGTATCAAGGCTTCTCACTCCCCTCTCCCTAGCTGGATCATCGAGCAAGGATGCTCCAACCTACGAGATGGAGTGATTTTCCGACTCCTATACCATTTGGATTCAAAGTCACCATGAAGCAGAGGTGGAATTGGGTTATGGAAAAGTTCTCAACCAAACTGAATCGATGGTTGGGTTTCCAAGCTAATCTAGCAGGTAGGGTGCTAGTCATCAAACACTTCATCACCAGCTACATACTATATTTCCTCTCCTGATGGAGACCCCCCGATAATCACTTAAAGGACTTCATTAGGGTGTGCAAGAACTTTCTATGGACAGGTGACCCCCTCAAGAAAGGGATAGCCAAAGTCAAGTGGGAATTTTATTGTCTCCCTAAGGAACAAGGAGGGCTAGGACTGACCAACATAAACGACTGGTGGGCTGACAAGCTAGTAGTTAAACTCGTCCTAAGAGCCCTTGAGCAACCTGATGAAGAATGGGCCTCCCTTCTGTTTCGGAGCATGGACAAGTTCCAACTGAAAGGAGTCCAAGGAGTCTCCAACATCCCATGGTTTACCCTTTTCTTTGGCCCTATCAAATCATCTGCAAAGGGATCGGATCTCCTCAAGTCGTTGTGGAAGGCTTGGAACAGGTATAGACCCAGCCTGACGGTCAATAGGGAGTCAAAGTACAGCCTCTTCATTAGAGCCCAAAAAACATTATGGTGGTCTTTCCCCCCCATCCCGCCTCTCTCCCAAGACCAAGCTCGGACTGCAAGACACATTCACAACAAAGGAATAACTTATTGGAAGGACCTGTGGCACGCAGCAGAGGCACGATGGTTCACTCACTTCGAACTTCTCAGGTACCACCTACTGCAACCCTCGGAGCTAACTCTACTAGATACAAGAAAATATTTCTTCCCGAAAGGCCTGGAGTGGTCCCTCTCATCCACACATGATCCATCCCCCAAGGCCCTTTTCTGGGCCAACGGCAGCGCTCTCCACCATCCCCTGAATCTACCACCCAACCTATAGGTTCCCGTGCACACCACCCTCAATAAGAAATGGAATGTTAATATGACAAAGAAGCAATGGACCTTCAAGTTCTAGAACATTTGGAATAAAGGAATCCCGGCAAAACACTCAGTCCTTCTTTGGCTCATCCTTCACAAAGTAGTCTGGACATGCTGCATAATGAGGACTGCTGGAATGGCACAGGAGTCTGCAAACAAAAGAGGACATCACCCACCTCTTCATGAACTGTCCACCCAACTCTACTATTTTGTTCCCTTTAATTAGTGCTTTGGGCTCCACCCCCGGCTGGAAACAATTTATTGTAGGTGATTCAGTTTTAGTGTTTTCAGTTATTTGAAACAGGGTCAGAGGAGAATTTTTATGGCTAATCTGGCTTGAAAGGAACGAGAGCATATTTAACAATGCTTACCAGACTAAAAGTCTGAGGATACTCTTTGCTCATTTTTCCCTGCAGGTCAACCAGCTCAAGCTGGACCAATGCAAACAAATCCACGAGGCTAATCAAAAAGTCCTAGCTGACTGCATGGGCTTTTACAACAGTGCAAACATAAACAAGCAACAGGAGGTCCTGCTAGACGGCTCATACACGCACCTACAGCAAATGATTGATGATTGTAGTTCCGAAGAAGAAAAGCTAAGAAGGCAGCACTTCAATGGCCTTCGGCTCATCGTGCACCTCCAGGATGTCCTCAACTCACTGCCAAATAGTAGTAGTTGGTGCCTGCGAAGTATGGTTTGTATAAAGGATCATCTAGAATGACTGAAAAATCCTTTGTAATTTTGAGCATCTGCGGAAAAGTAAAAAGCAGTACCTCCGACCGCCATGTAACTCTCTATTTTTGTCATGTTCCCCTGTTTCATCTAAAGAATGTAACCTTGTTTCTTTTCTAATATACACTCCCAGTGCCTTTTATGGATTTTTTTTTTTGTATAAACTCAAGGGAAAAATCCATCAAGGAGTGAGTAAAAAACTGAAAGGTTTTGTATAAGAACTGAGAGTACCCACATAAAGGACTCAAGTGATTTGTGTAACTTGTAAGGAGGTCAAGTCCTCCCCCCCTCTTATTTCTAATCAAATCCCATGCTAATCATTTCTCTCTCTCTCTCTCTCTCTCTCTCTCTCTCTCTCTCTCTCTCTCTCTCTATACACCCCCCTCTCTATCTACTCAAGTCCCTATGCTAATCCTCTCTCTCTCTCTCTCTCTCTCTCTCTCTCTCTCTCTCCCCCCCCCCCCTACTGCATTAATTCCTCCCAATCAATCCCCTCTATCTCTCCCCCTCTCTCTATTCTCTCTCTAACTCTTTTTGTTTCTCTATCTCTCAATACATTAACTCTCTCTGTCTCTGTCACATTGCCGGATTCATCCTCCTCATGCTGGATGCAGGAGGATGCGACATGTGTCAAGTGGAAGGGCCAGAAAACCTCCCCCCTTTACACTTAGTATAGATGTTTGACACAAAACTCAATGTCCCTCTTTAAAGACAAAGGCACATAAATGTCAACACGCTCTCACAAGGCTCTATAAAAAATAGATTAAAATTATAATGAGCTTGTCAAGTGGCATTCCTCGACAAGCTTTTTCCAATGGTCCAAATTTGCACCCAAAATCCACCCTTCACTAAGGACTCCTCTAGTAGGGTTGTACCTCGTGTTTGTTAAGGGGAATCAAGGAAGATACCGTCGGCTTTAGCAGGAGAGGATACAAAACAAATCTCAGTCCTATAGTTTTGAGGAAAAGGGGCACAAATGTCACGTGGAAAGAGAGACTGAGAGAGACACAGAGGACGAGGCTTTGTAGTTGAAACGCGTTGCATGCATAGGACAGCTTGCGAGAGAGATGCATGAGGTTAAAGCGGATCACAGAGGAGCCAGCGAGAATCGGAGGCGAATTGTAGAGATTGAGAGTGAAGGCAGGCCACGTAGAGGCAAGCCTACTCTGTGTGTGTGTGTGTGTGAGAGAGAGAGAAATTTGGCATGGGGCGAGCCGTCAACGGCTTGCTTAGCTGTTGGTCTGTGTCAAGTCACGAAGGGATTTTTTGGAAAGGGGCAAAAGCATGCAAGTTAAAAGGAAATGGAGCCGTCGATTGCAAGCGAGAGACATGAGGCAATGGTGGAGGAGGGGGAGCACAAGGCAGATGGATAAAGAGAACACGATGTTCACTTTATGAATTCCACAATGGCCTACCCGATTTAGGGAATATCCATCTTATGAGGTAGGGAAAGATTGTCTAGTGACCTTCCCGTTTCCCCGTAATATGTGTGACCCCATGGTGACAAGCGGAGGTCGGGAGTCGTGGGGGAGCACATATTACGTGGGAAAGGTCCAAGATGACCTGTCCCGATCGTCGCTACAAGCGTCAGGTCCAATGTGTTGCACTTGAGAGAAAGAAGGACATGCACCTGAGCACACGTGCAACTGAGCAAAGTGAGTCCTGAGGTTACATGCACTTGAGTATTGAGGAGTTGACATATAGACATTCCGGCTGCTGATGTGAAAGATGCTCGTCGCTGTAAGGATTTCTGAATTCTAGTGGTTGAGGTGTCGGTTGCTCATGGAGTTCAGACTGCTGAGGTATCGCGCGTATGTCGTTGCGGTCGTTTCTTTGTGACGGCGGTTGAGTTGGCAAAAATTTGGCAACCATGCACATGGAGTAGTGCACATAAAGCATGCTAAATGAACGGTCCAGATGTGTAGCCCCCCGACCCTAGACCGTGACGGTTTGCGAGGGGGCCTCCTATGGTTGACGTGGGTAGCTTGCAAGTGCGCAGAGCAGGGAGCTCAGAGGGGCTAGTACATGAGGATTTGTCCAAGCTAGGCAGTCGTTTTGGAGTCAATATGAGGTGCCATGCTTGCAAATGAGATGAGGGTTTCTTGGGAGGGAGGACCGTGCAGTGTCCACCTCGAGCTTCTTCCTCTACTTCATCCTCCACCCATTTTTTTGCTATGGGGGTGGGCCCTCTCCCACCTCTCCTTGGAGGGAGCTTTGGGGTGGGTGTTCTTTTGTGTTCCTGGTTCACGGGCATTACAAAAGAAAAATAAATGATGTTCACTTTGTGAATGTGGTCGTTGTAAAGACCCATACATACATACATTATTGGCTCTATTGGCACTTCATTAGGTGGAATCTTCATAGATTCTTCATAGATCCAACCCAAACTTACCCTAGTTGTACACTGCAACTGTAAAATACAACAAACATCCTGCATGCGAGAGCACTCGAAAAAACACAAAAAACATCCTGCATGCGAGAGCACTCGAGCCCACTACTTGGGTAACGTCAAATTGTTGGGCTAACCAACTCGGCCACAGTGCGTTCATGGCAAGCTGGGGCCATCTTGCATTGAAGAAAAAAACTTTCGTCAACCCCCGCAATGCCATCTCTAACATGGATATCTAATTAAATTGCATCAATGGGTAATGGTGTTAGAACCTAGTAAGGTGTCCAAAGGGTGTTATCCTAGTGGTTGAGGTGAGGGCCTTTAGGCACACCGAGTATGGTTCAACCCATGCGGACATGAGGTGTGTGTGTGTGGGGCCAATCTTGTAAAACTAGCTCGTGCAAGCGAGACAACAAAAAAAGAAGAAGAACTTAGTAAGGTAGGTGTGCTAAATTTTGAAATTTAGAGGGATTCTATAGAGATGTCCTACACATGGGAGGAAATGACATGTGTGTGTGTGTGTGTGTGTGTGTGTGTGTGTGAGAGAGAGAGAGAGAGAGAGAGAGAGAGAGAGAGAGGGAGAGAGAGAGATGCCATTTGGAAATGGTGCCTCGTGAGGAATTTCCAAGGTTTTGTGAGCATGCCATCCTACGCATCCCCATGGGCCGCCTTTTAGCTGCATGCACTACTTTGTGGAGCAAGACAGAGAGAGCAGATGGAGGAGCCGATGCCATCACCGTTAGCCCCTTATGAGAGACAAAGAAAGAGATGTACGAGCTGATGTCATGCTCACAATCGGAGGAAGTGGGTCTAAGAATTGGCGCATTGACTGAGCGTACATGCAAACTGGCACAATTTTGCTAGCTGAAGTGGCACATCATCATTTGTGCTAGCTATATAAATTCCAGGTGCTAATCTGGTCACGATTGAGTGACTGCAGGGATTCTTTACGTATGTCGATTGGGCATGTAATCATTGGAGGGTAGTAGTAAAATTATGGCTACTGAGATGGCGCACGTAAAATTATGGCTGCACATAAAAGTTCTGATCAAGAAACTGTCTTGTTTGTACAAGTGTCCCAATTCCCTCAATAATGATGATCTGTGAAGGCGATGTCCGAGATAGATAGAGAGAGAAAGATGCTATATGTGAGACCGAGCTTTGAGGGCAAGAGGCAACGGGGTCTGTTCTTTTCCTGTGGGGTTGAAAGAATCTGAGGGACAAATTAGCGAGTTTTGGAGATATAAGATAGGAAATTGTCTATGGAATGCCATACAATTTTAAATATAATGCCTTACTACCCCAAGGGTGAAGGTCCTTCAATTTTCAATGTTAGACAAGTGTGCCAAAGGGACCTTAAAAGTCCTGTGAGTAGGTAAGTGATACTTTCAATTGCACTACCATGTTCGAGAAGTTGTGGAGTCTGCTTATCTAGATTCAAGGAAGACTCTGATGGCTTGAAGGTTTTTGATAAAGGTCCGCTCATTTTCAACAGGACAATAGTTTGTGTGGTACCATGGGAGCTAGTATTTAACTCGATAGAGTCTCTCCAAAGGATTCATCCTGTCTAGGTCAAATTTGTAGGCTTGCCTAGTTGGCTCTAGGACAACCTCAAGATGCTTTCCAGTCACCTGAGAACCCCACTTTTCGTTCCAAACAAGAGGGGTTGAGGCAGGACCTCCAATCGGGTGTGTATAGGTTGGATGTGTCTAGATCTCCACCAAAGAGCATGGTAATGAATGTGGGAGCTAGACTCATAACAATTCTCTCAACTTCAAGACCTGCTTTGGGGCTTACTTTGAATGTAACAATTCTGGGCACTTTGCCAAAGGACTGTCCCAGGAAGGCTAAAGTAAGTTCCAATCCCAAAGTGCAAGATCCCATTACAAGAGATGGCAGTCAAGCCCATGTTAGGGAAACATATGTGGAAGAGAGTGAGAAGCAGATGAAGATTAATGAAGAAAAAAGAGAAGGTGAGGACAAATAAGCTATGATTTGTGGCCAAGAAGACACAAACATGCAAGAGAAGACTTTGGAAAAGCACATCGTCACTCGGCAAATCCCAGATACCCAAGCAATGAAAATGATTTTATCTTTCCTTCCTCTTCACCTACACTTCTAACAGTAACAGACACGTCAGCCAAAGCTGAAGAGGGTCAAGAGGGTGAAAGCAGTAGCAAGGGAAACCATGATATTGGGGGTAGCTAGTGCCTTGAAAGGGAAGAACACCCATCCACCCCCCACTCCACTAAATGGAGGGAAAGTTGGCTTCCCTCTTTGCAATCCCTTTGAAGTGCTACAGGAAAAGAGGCACTGAGTTCTCATGGGACCAATGCAATGGAGACAGGGTAGGTGTCGGCCGAATATCAAGGATTCATCCCCCTTTCTCCTTGAATTCCACACTTCAAATGATGTTTTGGAATGTGAAGGGGATAAGAATGAAAGAAAAGCAGGGAAAGCTTTGGCAGTGCATGAAGAGGAGAAAAGATATTAACTAATGGTGTCTATAGGAACACCACCTTGATGCATCACTTTTGAGAAAGCAATCACTTGGTGGACTGCTATTCTTCTATAGCACTAATATTGATGGATTTAGGGGAGTGATGACACGAGTCCACAGGCATCTAGAGCCAAGGCTTGTGTATCAACACCCATCACGGAGGGCTCTTGCAGTTTGTATTAAGATTTATAATAACTTTCTCACTATTGTTAACATCTACTGAAAGGGCGGTGGTAATGCGTGTGCTAGTCTCCACCCAACCGTGCTATCTGATAGCCTCCCCCTAGCGTACACACTATCCGGTCATGCCGGTGGCCTTGCCCATAGGACCCACAACCTTACATTACCCCCCCCCCCCCCCCCCCTTGGAGAATCGTTTTCGTCCTCAAAAACAAACGTAGGAAGACGTTTCTTAAGTGCGGAGACATTCTCCCATGTAGAACCTTCTTCAGGTCTATCTAGCCATTTTACCAACACCTCTCGTTTGACATGATGTCTGGTGCGAAGCTCATGAGAATCCAAAATCTTTTTGGGCTCATGAGGAATGCTTGGCGGTTTGATAAGGTCAACTAACACACCTGTGTCAATGACGTTATCATTCTGTCCTAGCTGTTTCGTAAACGGCTAACATGAAAAATAGGATGAACTCGTGAGTGCTCTGGGAGAGCTAACTTATAGGCCACTTGACCTATACGTTTGAGAACGGTAAACGGTCCACAATAGCGTGGTGAAAGTTTAGCAACTTTTCCCGTCTTCAGACTTTTTGAATGCTCCGGAACTTTGAGGAAAACCTTGTCTCCTTCTTCAAAAGTAGCAAGACAACGATGCTCATCTGCGGACTTCTTATATCGATCTTGAGCTTGCTTAACATTTTGTCGAGAAACTCGAAGCATGTCAAAATGGTCTTGGAGAAAATCCTTCACTTGCTGTATCTTCTCCTTAGCAAACCCCACCGTAACGGGTGATCTAGGTTAAAATCCATACAAAAGCATAAATGGACTAAACCTTGTAGTCACATGCTTTGAACTATTATAAGCAAATTCCACTATAGGTAAGTAGTCTTCCCAATTGGTTTGCTTCTTGCTAACGTACGCTCGTAGCATATTCTGTAGCACTTGATTAACTCTTTCTGTTTGACCATCCGTTTCTGGATGATCAGTCATACTTAAATTAAGTTTAGTTTCCAACTTTTGGAACACAGCTCTCCAGAAGTGATTATCGAACTTTCGATCTCTGCCACTAATGATACTAGCTGGAAGACTGTAGAGTTTATATATATGCTCTACAAATAGCCGTGCTAATTTTGGTGTCTTAAACATAGTTTTAGTGGGAATGAATCGACCCATCTTTGTGAGACGGTCTACAATTACCCAAATGGGATCATGGCCACAATTTGTAGTAGGTAGTCCTACTACAAAATCCATAGAGATACTCTCCCACTTACCTTGTGGAATCTCTAAAGGATGTAAAAGGCCACCTACCTTGAGGCTCTCTGCCTTATTAACTTGGCACTATTGGCAGTTTAGTACGTACTCTTGAACATCATGATGTAAGCCCGACCAATAAAATTGCCATCGAACTAAGGCATACGTCTTATGAATACCTGGATGACCAGCACTTGGACTATCGTGACACTCAAAGAAGATTTGGTGCCTAGTGTCTGAGTCCTTTGGCATACATACTCTACCTTTGTGGAGTAAGTAGCCATCATCAATGGAAAAATTCTTCCATCGCTTAAGCTCTTCCTGAGTAGGGGTGGAGCTCTGTGTGTTGGAGTTTTTATCTACACGTGCAGAGATATGTTGATCTGGCTGTTCAGAGACATGTGAATGTGAGGGATCCCTTTTTAAAACTGCACTCCACACTTTAGAATATGATTGATCTTGTGCACACTTGCCACGTAATGACTCTAAAAACCCACTCTTTATTTCCGTGAAAGCAAGTGAATTAATATGAGGCATCCGACTTAGTGCATCCGCTACTACATTAAATCGCCCCTTGCGATATCGTAGCTTACAATCATAATCTTGAAGGATTTCGGCCCATCGTAGCTTTACGGCCCTTCAAGTCCGTTTAAGTAGTAAACCATTTGATACTCTCATGGTCAAAAACTACTTCAAACTCGGCACCATATAAATAGTGTCGCCACTTTCGTAAAGCGTGAATTATGGCGTAGAGCTCTCTCTCTCTCTCTTAGATAGAATAATTCTGTTGAGTTCTATCTAACTTTTTACTTTCAAAGGCTATAGGTCTTCACTCCTGAGAAGTATCGCACCAATTGCTTTATCGCTAGCATCGGTATCTACCACAAATGGCTTAAGTAAGTCGACGATTGCTAGGATGGGAGCAGTGGCTATAACTACCTTGAGCTGTTCGAAACTGCATTTGTGGGCTTCTTCCCAAGAAAAGGTTTTACCTTTTTCTTTAAGTTGATGCGTCATAGGACCAGCAATTTTGGCATAATCACGGATATATTGTCGATAAAATCAAGCCATGCCTAAAAATATTTGAAGCTCCTCAACCGTGTTGGGATGTGGCCATCGAAGAATGGCAACGACCTTGTCAGTGTCCATCTTGATGCCAGAATAAGAGATCACATGACCGAGGTAATGTATCTCTGTTTTAAAGAAATCGCACTTGCTTTTCTTAGCATAATCCGTGTGAGCTTGTAGCTGTTCAAACACTAATCGTAAGTGTTCTATGTGTTCATCTTCAGTCTTACTGTAAATGAGAATGTCATCAAGGAAAACCACAACAAATTTTCCAAAATAGGGACGTAAGACAGTATCCATGAGTGTCATAAATGTAGATGGAGCATTGGTTAGACCAAAAGGCATAACCAAAAATTCAAAAAGCCCGAACCGTGTTCTAAAGGCAGTTTTGGAGATATCTTGCAGTAGGATACGTACCTGGTGGTATCCTAAACAAAGATCTATCTTTGTATATTATCTTGCCCCATGGAGTTGATCAAACAACTCATCTACTCTTGGTAGAGGATACTTGTTCTTGATGGTTATGGCATTTAATCCGCGATAATCTACGCACATGCGTATAGTACCATCTTTCTTTTTTACCAATAGAATTGGTGATGCTCAAGGCGAAGTGCTAAGTCTAATGAAACCACGGGCAAGGTAGTCAGCCAACTGAACCTCACCCTCCTTGGCTTCTTTAGCACTCATACGATAAGGTGGTTTACTCACCAGTTTAGTGCCTGGCAAGACATCTATGCCATGCTGCACATCACATGTAAGGGTTTACTCACCAGGCACTCAACTGGTTTACTCACCAGTTTAGTGCCTGGCAAGACATCTATGCCATGCTGCACATCACATGTAGGGGTAAACCCGGTGGTAAATCACTTGAGAACACATCACTATACTCCGTGAGTAAGTGAGTTAACTTTTGCCGTGTAAAAGGCAAAAGTAAACTAGAGTTATGCTGGGATGGATAATCTTGTAATTCCTATAATGTTTGTTTTACAATAGTTGCACGTTGCTCTATAGAATTAAAATTGAGAGCACTTTGCTTCTTAGATTTGTTAACACTTTGTTTATCAGTAGAATTCATTGCACTTTGCATGCCATTAGAATTCATTGCACTTTGCATACCATTACTAGAATTCACCGCACTTTGCTCTTGAGAATTCACAAGACTTGGAGACAAGCAGCAACACAAAAAGACTTCATCTATTAAATCTGCTTTCTGCAAAATAGAAAGCTTGGCTGTACATATAAGAGGTTCAGATGGTATATTTTTCTCACCGAGCAAAAGCACATAATTACCATTGGCCATAAAGGATAAGGAGTTGTGTTCATAACTATTGTGCAATGTGTTTCCTAAACCATGCAACCACTCCCGTCCTAAAACTACATCAACACGGTCCATTTTCATAACTTGGAAGTCAAGGGTCATCGTATGATCTTGAACAATAAGCTCAACCCCTTGAACTACTGTGTCCTATACTTATTTATCATTCCCAGACATCTGCTCCACCACATACTTGTGAGAGCAGGGAGTTTGTGTAAGCTTCAATTTCTTGACTAGCTTAAAGTTCAAGAAGTTATGAGTTGCACCATCATCCACTAAAATACGAACACGTTGTCCGTTAATAGTGCCATGCATGCAAATCAAATCATGGGGGCCAAAGGTGTGGGCTGCCACATTAAAGCAAGCACACAACATTTGTGCTTTTCTTCCATATGAAGAACCTCTACATCACAATATTTAGGAGATGAATCTAATGTGAGGCGTTGCACCGTGTGCATGGCCTTTTCTTTGCCTTGCAAAAGAGGACAATCTTTCTTGTTATGTTGGTCCAAAAGACATCTAAAACACAAATTGTGTTTCTTTGCACGCTCATAATCAACAGTGCTGAGAGACCCACATGGAGTATCTTGTGATTGCTTAGGCTTCTTAGCCTCTTGTGGGCGTGGAGAGGTAGATTGTCTCTTATTCCTCTTGGAACATGTGGGAGATCTACCTTGCCATTGGCTCTTAGCCACATTGCTCTTAGCAAAAGTATTCTTAGAGTATGGAACATTTCCTTTTCTCTCTTGGTCATCATCATATCTTTGGGCATGACTGATGGCTTCTTCCAAAGTTTTTGGATGTTGGGTCTTGACATGAAGACAATAGCCTTTGTCAAGACCCCTATTAAGAACCCGTATCTTTTGGAATTCATCTAGACCTTCTAGTTTTAATATGATTTCCCAATACTTCAAAAGGTACTGTGTGAGAGAGAGGCCAAACATGGGGCATGCATCCCATGCTAGCCAATTCTTATCTTCTTCATTGGAGTCCAAAAACTCTTTGGAGAAAGAAGCTTGAAACGCAGCCCAAGACAGAGGACGAGCATCTATTGGAAATGTCATCCACCACTTATAGGCCTTGCCTTTAAGAGATAGACTTGTTTCCACAGCTGTCTTTATATCCGGAGTGTGTCTCAATCGATGAATATCACTTCATTTGTGTAAGAACGTATTGACCGCATCCTTGTTGCGATCATGCTCTTCCCCATGAAATTCAGGAATGGTGATATTCTTAAGTAATGCATTGTTATCTTCTGCAGCATTTGTCTCTTGGACTCCGTGAGTCGTGTGAGCTTGGTTCCCTTGAATCGTACCACTTGTGGCTCCTTGAGTCGTATGTGAATTCATAAATTTCACAAGTAACTTCGTAAGATTGGTAACATTTACATTAAGTGCAGAGAGGTTGCGTTCAAGTACGCTTTGGCAATTTTTCAAAGTCTTGAAATCAGCCATATCTACAAGGCCATGATCTCCTAGATCATCGTCATCATGCATATTAGTGTTAGCCGCACCCGTGGTGCCCTAATTTTGATCTACTTGCTCAAAATCAAACGTGTGTAGATGGGATATCCTCACTAGCCATGGTAAACACACACTAATGCAAAGAGAGAGAAAAAACAACAACTACCTTGAGAAATTGAAGTCTTTGTGTTTTGTATGATCCGCGATTTGCGTAGCATGCGAACTCGCCTTGCGGGAATTTGAGTGCTTCACTTGTTGTTCGTTGTAAGAGCTTTCCCTTTCCTTCTAGTTTTCCTTTCAACACAAGTATGATATCTTGCCTTGTTATACACAACAAGGGTCAATAGCTTGATGGTAAAGTGTTGGCCTCTTACCCTCATGGAATGGGTTCAACTTTCCTTTATGCAAGGGTTAACCGGGCCTTCCTACGCCTACAGCCAACAGAAGCCTTGGGAGCCTCGGTGCTGTCGAGTTGCCAGTCAAGTTTGCCTTGGTCGCCCACCTTCAAGAGAGGCGTAGATGCAATAGCCACAGTCAGTGCGCTCTTCGTGCAAGAAATTGTATTTGTCTTCTTTTTGTTGCACAGCAGGGACGTCGTTGTCTGCGGAACGTGGGGGAGAAGCAGAATGTCGCACGCACATGTAACCCACTTTTTGTCTCCTCCCAAAAATAGCTCCGATACCAGAGAAAGGGTTATGGTAATGCGTGTGCTAGTCTCCACCCAACCGTGCTATCTTATAGCCTCCCCCTAGCGTACACACTGTCCGACCCTGCCGGTGGCCTTGCCCATAGGACCCATGTCCTTACATCTACGCTCCTAATGATTTAAAAGGCAGGTTGATGTTATGGAATGACCTCTCACAAATTCAGATAGAAGGGGAATTTTTCTTGATGGGAGACTTTAAGGGTGTGTTCCAGACAAGATAGGCAGGGCCCTTCAAGCATTCTTATACAGAGTGAGAGTAAGAAGTGGCGTGCACTTGAAGATAAATGGGCTCTGGTAGATGCCTGGAATTCTGGCCCTTGGAAGGATGACGCAGAGCTCACCTACCAAAACCTCCAATCCATGCAATTTCCATCAAATTGGACATGCTTTATTTCTCTCACAATGGAGATTGAATGCCTTCTTCAATGCTTATGCAAGTCCTTGTGAATGAAAATCTCTAATATAAATTTCCTCTTTTTTTTCTCCAGAAGAATTACATCAGCCAAAAGGTGCCAAGAAACTTCTCATCACCTACCCAAATCTGTTTAAAAATACTCACTTTAAGGTGATGGTGTTTCGGGCTAGAAGAATCAAACCCAGACATTATCAAGGAAAGAACAGATTCATAGAAAAGATTTAGTAAAAAAATCCAATCTACAATCAAGAGAGTTGGAAGTAATTTCAATCTACAAAGCTAGATATGACGAGCTAGGCCTAAGGAAAGTGCAAAGCAAAGCCTCTGACCTTGAGCACATGGAATGGTGTAAGAATCAAACCAAGACATTATCAAGGAAAGAACAAATTCATAGAATTGATTTAGTAAAAAATCCACTCTGCAATCAAGAGAGTTGGAAGTAATTTGAATCTCCAAAGCTAGATATTAGGAGCTAGGCCTAAAGAAAATGCAAGGCAAGGCCTCTGACCTTGAGCACATGGAATGGTTGACGATCAAACAATCCTTGTGTGATGGAAATGGCCTATGAACTTTGAGAATAGCGGAATTAAGAGAATCAGAGTGAGCATTTTTATGAGATTACTTTGAGAACATAGAGGGTGAACGTAATTGATGGTAGCAACGTAAACATACTACTTAATTAACTTGAAATGAATAATACTTCTGCAAGAGAGAGAGTATTAGAGAACATGACAATAGTTGAGGACTGGATTTACTTGGAGCCGGTCCCCTCTCCAAAAGGCGTTTGTATTATAGATTCTCCCATTAAGAGAGACTTGATACAATACAATCTTTGTGTTCCTATGATCTAGGTGATGCATTAAAGATGGAAAGCTTCATGCATCATAAGCATAACATAAACTTTGCAAAAAGCATTAACTATCCCAAGACTCAGTCCCAAGGCCTCAAACACCTTCAAAGGTGGAGAGAGCTAGTGGGGAATGAGGGTAGGGAAGACGAAGAATAATTATCCATAGGAGAAAGTAATAGTTCCTCACATATCATCACTCTTCTTGATTAGCATATCATAATAGCATAGTAATGAAGATGAAGGAGATGGGAAGCTTAAGCATTGAAGCATGGCTCTTGGTTGGATTTGCATTCCATAGCCAAGAGTGTTGGTGTAGGCTCTCCACTTCTCAACAAGCTTGGAGAAGAAGATGGAGTTCTTGCATTTTGCACTCCACACAATGAGAAAATGTGTGTGTGTGGGGGAGAGTACCTCTCTCTCTCTCTCTCTCTCTCTCTCTCTCTCTCTCTCTCTCTCTCTCTCTCTCGTATTATTTAATTATTTCATTTAGAGATGTGTCCTCTTTTTCATCTTTGAGAGAAAGAACTTAATTATTTATTTTTATGCATTTAAATTCTCATTGGACCCCTTTAAAGCCTATCCAATAGGATTCAAGAACATCATGAGGGCCCAAATGGGGGAATCTTAACATGTGTCTTTTATGCTTCTTAAGTCATTTTGTTTGAATTGAACACTTCAAGCACTTAGTCTTTTAAGCATAGAAACCATTTATGCCTCTTGAGAGTTTATAACACTTCAAGAACCTTAGTCATTTAATCATAAAAATCACCTCAAGCTTTGGGCAAGGTTCCCACAAACACTTTAAGCACTTTAGTTAGAAATCCAACTTTGTAATAAAAAGAAATCATAGTGAGCAAGTCTTGCGAGAGAGGATAGAGACAAAGGAGGTGGGGGGTAGGGTAGTAGAACAAAAGCAGTTTTACAGCAAACACGTTTTGCTATCATTGGGTTATTAGTGGTGCAAAAAAAGAGGATATGGGGAGGTATATATAGTGAGGTGTGGTGTGGCTCAAAAAACCGTAGTGGTACCATATTTGAAGAGGGAGAGGCTAACTTAAAGATAGGTTATTGCTTACCTTAAGTGGGTACTTATAGAAAAGGGGAGGGAAAGGTGAAGAGTTATTAGGGCATTTAAAGTAGTGAAACAAATTGTACAAGAAAGGGAATAGTCAACAAAGGGATTTGACTTAGCCTAAGGAATGGGTGGAGTCTTAAAGTGATTGTATATATACAAGAGGCCGACGATAGCTGAGGTAAGGTTTTTGTTAAGTATGGAGCTTGATTTACCCTTGTAATTTTCTGTGGTAAAAGCGCACATTTGTAAGGCCCCCATTATGAGGAGAAGCCATCGTGCGTGAAGGAAAATCACTCGCCGGAAACCAAAATTTTCACGGCCAAACATTAGGGGTAACTTTAGGGACAGCACGAAGAAGCTGTCTAAATCTTTTTCAATGAAAGATTTAGGTGCTACAAAGAGGATACTTGGTATGAAAATATCAAGGGACGGGACGAAGAAGACAATAAAGCTATCTCAAGAAGATTACATCAAGAAGGTACTAGAAAGGTTTGCAATGCAAAACCAGTTTCTACACCTTTGGTTGGTCACTTTAAACTAATGAAGGATATGTGTCCAAAGACAGAAGAGGAGATAGCCTATATGTCTAAAGTTCCATATGCTGCAGCGGTAGGTTCTCTAATGTATGCTATGGTCTGCACAAGGCCAGACATTGCACATGCAGTGGGAGTTGTGAGTAGGTTCATGGACAACCCAGGTAAAGTGCATTGGCAAGCTGTGAAGTAGATACTTAGGTATCTAAAAGGGACAACAACAATGCTTTGTATTTTGGAGGAACTGATATTTTTCCAGAAGGGTATGCTGATGCAGATATGGCAAGTGACAAAGATACTCGAAGGAGCACTACTGGCTATGTGTTCACGGTTGGAGGCACAACACTAAGCTGGGCTTCAAAGCTGCAAAAAGTGGTTTCACTTTCTACCACAGAAGCAGAGTATGTAGCAATGACGGAGGCAAGCAAAAAAATTCTATGGCTTCATAGATTCTTAGAAGAGCTTGGATTCAAACAAGACAATTGTGTCTTGTACAGTGATAGCCAAAGCGCTATCCATCTTGCAAAGAACTCAGCCTTTCATTCAAGGACAAAGCACATTGAGGTGAGATATCACTTCATATGCACTCTTTTGGAAGAGGGACAGCTAAAGCTAGGAAAGGTGCATACAAGTGAAAATCCTGCAGACATGTTTACAAAGGTGGTCAACAAGGAGAAGTTGAGCCTTTGCTCATCTTCAATCGGCATTTAAGGATAAGAGGCCAGGATGGAAAGTAGTCACATGTTTGGTTTGGAGATCAGCCTCCAAGTGGGAGATTCTTAAGTATGGAGCATGATTTACCCTTGTAATTTTCTGTGGTAAAAGCGCACATTTGTAAGGCCTCCATTATGAGAAGAAGCCATCGTGCGTGAAGGAAAATCACTCACCGGAAACCAAAATTTTCATGGCCAAACATCAGGGGCAACTTTAGGGGCCTTGGGGACGAAAGCCCCGTGTACTTTTTTTTCTCCTTCACTGGAATATTCCTTTTCGTCGGAATATTATGGCCGAACGGTGGCCAAAAAGTGGTCGGAAAACAACCGGTCGGTTGGCCGATGGCTAGTGGTCGGAATTCAATGGCCGATGGCCGGTGGCCGAATTCAAAAGCGGACTTGTCTTCTCAAGGGTGGCCACACATGGGCAGATTGAAGGGTCCGATTTGGACTTATCTACACAAGGGCGGCTACACATGGCTGCCTCTCATGAGAGAGGACAGCCCTTTTGGCCTATAAAAGGAGGCCATTTCTACACACATTTCATAGTGTGAAGTTGATGCAACAAGGTGAGTGTGAGGTGGTGAGAGTGAAGCAAGGCGAGAGCTCCATAAGCGGTTTATGTTTTTTTTGTGACAGTGGGTATCAAGGATACCATAAGCGGAAAACAAGGGTCCCTTGAAAAAATGGATGTCCAGAATAAAAGTTCTTGAGAGGAGATTGAAAAGGAAATTTTGATATGGTCTTGGAGAGGGTGTCCATACTCTTGGAGGAGTTTGCTTAAGCCTGAGCAAGGACCACCCCAAATTCCAAAGGCATCATATACAAATCTCTTGAAGTAGAGAAGGGAAGGGGAAGATAGGAGATTCATGCCTTCTTCTAAAAAGCAAAGGAAAAGGCAAGCATATACAACCGCAAAGTTTTACCCCATAGCGGTGCCTTTAATTTGGTGCCAAAATTATCCATTGAAAGAGAGATAATGGTGGTTAAGGATAAGAGAGGCTAAGGATAAAATGAAGTTGACCTTTGGGGAAGGGAAGAAACCTTGGATGGAACTTTTAAGGGCAAGGAGGCCTTCACAGATGGGGATACTAGGGTAGAGAGAGTCAACATCAAAGGTGAAGAGGATAATGTTGGGAGGGAAAGTAGTAGAAGCTATGTCTAAAACAAGAGAGTGAGAGTCTTTAAGGTGCTGTGTTTTGGACAAAAGAATGGGGTAAAGTTGTGCATGGAGTCATTTAGAGGCATTTTCCAAGATGTACCCTTTGTATGAGCAGATTGGACAGCCTACGAGGATGGGTTTGTGCATTTTAGGTAGAAGGAAGAAAGGGAAAGGCTTGGGGTTTTCAAGTGAGGAGAAAAGGATAAAAACTCTTTCGTTGTAGAGAAGAAGGGGGTAATTGGTGACGATGGAGGAAAGGAGGGATTGCACAAAGGGTAGAGGAGTTGTGGAGATTTTGGAGTAGGTGAGGGGGTCCATAAGATGACTAAAAGCTTCATTATAGTACCAAGACTTAGAAAGGATAACTGGTCTGTCGGTTTGATAATGATTTCATGATCATTTCTTAAGGATGAGATGGAATTCATTAAAAGAGGTTTAGAGTGAAAAGGAGGAAGAGAGGATAGAAGAGCTTTTAGGAGAGAATAGATAAGACTAAAGATTTGGTTCAGAGTAGTGGAGGGAGAGGGAGGATTCCAATGAGGATTCGGGATTGAAAAGGAGAGCAAGGAAGAGAGGGTTCTTTATCAAAAAATATTTTAAGTTGCAAACCTCTTTCTAAGTTAGAATAAGCTTGAAGAATAGAGGAGAGAGGGGGTGGGGGAGAGGGGCGAATATAATTGAGCCCAAGGCCTACTAGCCTTTGTTCGGAGGAAGAGAGGGAACGATTAGAAAGGTTATGGAAGGAGAGGTTAGTAACCTTGTGCTCAAGGGAAAATGTGGTAATTTTTCTAAGAGTCAAAATCTTAAAGAGGTGGGGATTAGTGAGGGGTAGCCAAAATTCACAACACTTTCTACCTATGTAGGGGGAGTGGGAAAAAGGGAACAACAACAAGGAGGAGGGGTCCAAATATGAGGAAAGAGCGGGGCTTGAGAGAAGAGAAAATGGACCCAACTAGTAAGGTGCTCCTTCCCTACTTCGCCCTCCTCCATTGTATGTTTTTTGAAGCTTTAGGTAAGCTATACTTAGGGTGTAGAGACTTGGGTTGTGGTGTGAAAGAGTTGAGGGGGTAATGGGGAGTTTTGAGTAGAGATGGTAAGGGGTGATGCTTGATGAGGAAGGAGAAGGGCAGGATTTCTTTGGAGTGGTTAAAATGGGAGGATTGTAGGAGGGGGAGGTAGTGCAAGGGTGGCCTAATGGGGGAGAGGGTTTGGGCTTTTTAAAGGGTTGATAGATGAAATTTACATGGGATGTTTTATTCAAAGAGAGAGGCTTCTTGAAAGGTTGTCGATTGCTATGTGAGGCAACTTTCACAGGAGGGGGCTTGTAGGTAGTTAAGTGGGATTTGTTACAGGGCTTCTTTCGGGGGGGGGTGAAAGAAGCTTTTTCATTTGGGTGGTGACTTAATGAAGCACCAATTCACCTACCGTTTCTTCCTTAGGTAGAGACTCCACTTCTTCCAAGATGGAAGATTGGGACCTCTTCCTAACATTGTGCGCTGCTAAGCTTAAGGAAGAGGCTAGGTGAGTTTGGAGTATCTCATTTTGAAGATGGGCATCAAATTCATTGAGGGAGGTTTGCTTCCAAAGAAAGAGTTAATTCTCCCAAGTTGTGGGTAGCACCCTTGGGAAAGAGATGGGTGCCAGCTTTTTGATAAGGTCAGAAAGCCTCTCTTCCACAAGATCGCAGTACTCATCAAAGGTTTTTTGGAGGTTATTGACAAATAAAACTTGGGCTTGGATGTAAGCTTTAATGCAATCTAATTGGAATTGGATATTGAGGGCGTTAAGCTTAGCACTTAAGAGTGCTTGAGCTTGAGAGTCATGCAAAGTGAGACGAAGAGGCTTCATACAAAGGCTATGCGGGGCTTTTTGAAAGGAGTGAAGGTTTTGCAAATGAGAAAGGTGTGATTTGGCTCTGCTAAGCCTATGATTGAGGGCCTTAAACTCTACCAAGGAGAGGGAAACATTTTTATTGAATTCCAAGGGTTTTTCAATTTGGGGTAGAATGGGAGGGGGGGCAACCACAAGGGAGGAAGAGCTTGCGGAGAGAGAACCAAAAGAGGAGGGGAAGGCAAGGGGAGGACTTGTGAGGAGGCCGCCTTGAGAGGTTCTAGAGAAAATGCCACCATGTATAAGTAAGATGTAAGGGGGTTAGTGATGCCAATGTTTTTTGTCACGGGAAGGGAAAGTTGATCAAGATCTTCAAGCGATAGGTTAGCGGTGAGGCCTAAGATTTCTTCCGAGCTAAAAAGGGTCTTTTTCGAGGAGATAGGAAGAGATGACATTGAAGAGGGTAGGTTGATGAGATTTTCCGCCGTGGTAAAACCGGGGAAAGTAGATTTACCCTTAGAGAGGGTGTTGGGTTTCAAGGGAATTACAAGGGCCGGGGAAACGGATGTGAGTGTTGGAAGATTTGTGGTGTGGGCCGTCATATTGGAGATAGGGGAGGCCAGAATGGACGGAGCCGAAAGCGAAGGAGCCAGAAGTGAGGCATTGGGGTAGGGTTTGATCCCAACGTCGATGCCGAGGCGGGGGAAGGAGTCGCCATAAGGATTTAATATAAAAGAGGAAGGGTTCGGTAAGGAGATTACTTCGCACCCTAGTTACGGGTGGGAGATCGGACTGCCTGGGTGGGAATGTGGCCTGGCTTAAGGGTGCTAAAAAAAAACTGGATACTGGAGACTTTGTAGAAGAAAGAAGCACTGGGAGACTTTGTTAGAAGAGTCGGCAGACTTTGTAGATGAGCCAGGCTGCACAGCTGACGGCATCGTCTTCGTGGAAGCTGCACGGAATTCAGGAAGGCAGCTTGATGGGGACTGCACGGGATGATCGCGTAGGGTGCGGGATGATACGGGGGGAGAGTAGTGCTATCATTGTAGTGTCGTCACAGCTCAATCGTTGTAGCGTCGTTGCAGCTCCGTCCAATCACCCGGTTAGTGCAACCGTGGAGCAGCTTGAGACAACAGTAGTTGCACCGTGGAGTAGCAACTGCGCTGCGGAGTAGCACGAGAACCCACAGTGAGGCGGTGGGGCCGTAGGGATGTTGAAGTTTCCGTGAGAGGTGCGCTATAGCCGATGTTGAAGTCGTTGTGAGAGGCGGGCGATGGCCTTACAAAGAATCCGGGGAGGTGTCAAAGAGGATGCAACCACCGCCGCGTTGAGAACCACCACTGTTGAAGTGTCATGACAGCCTATGATAGCCTTTCCAAGAAGCCGGGAAGGTGTCAAGGAGGATGCAACCGTCACCGTGTGTAGGGGCTCGTGAGAGGTATGTGTTGCTTGTGCAGTGACGTCAAGAAGATGACACAGTAAGGTAGGTGTGAGCTTTTTAGGAGATTAGCAAGTAGAGGCAATAGGGGAACTGTAGGAGATGTGGGAGATATGTGAGTTGCGGCTAGCTATGGGGGAGATGGTGCATAGAGTGAAGGGGGGATGGTGGAGAAAGTGGGGGAATTGTTGGATATGGTGTGAGGTGGCAACAATGTCGAAAAAGGAGAGCAAGTGGCGAGCATGCTTGTAAAGGTGGGTTAAGGCGAGCTATGGTGAGCAGCTCGTTGAGGTGAGCAACTCGAGGTCGGAGAATCCCTCTTGGGAGCGTAGGATGAACAGGAAGGGTTTTGAGCGTAGGGGAGAACCCGAGGTTTTACTAAAAAATGTTTTTTTGAACGTTGGTGAAGGAACACGGCTTTAAGTGGTCAGGGTTCTCCTTAATACCCAAAGTCAAGGCAAAAGCTTATTACCCAAAGTCTAGGAAAAGGCTTATAATCAAAGGTTAAGGACTTTCCTTTAGATGGGTTCCCGCCGGTGAGAAAGAGTTGGGGAGGGGGGGGGGGAGAAACAACGGGGAGGATAAGAGAAGTACGGAATTGATAGAACGCAAGTGCTACGCTAGTCATCATAGAGAGATAATTGAAGCTCCTCTAGAACAAAATTTATAATAAAAATAAATCATAGCGAGCGAGTCTTACGAGAGAGGATAGAGACAAAGGAGGTGTGGGGTGGGGTGGTAGAACAAAAGCAGTTTTACACCAAACGTGTTTCACTATCATTAGCTCATCGGTGGTGCAAAAAAGGAGGATAGGGGGGGGGGGGGGGGGGGGGGGGGGGGGGGTATATAGTGAGGTGTGGTGTGGCTCAAAAAACCATAGTGGTACCATATTTGAAGAGGGAGAGGCTAACTTAAAGATAGGTTATTCCTTATCTTAAGTGGGCACTTACAAAAAAGGACACGGAAAGGTGGAGAGTTATTAGGGCATTTAAAGTAGTGAAAGAAATTGTACAGGAAAGAGACTAGTCAACAAAGGAATTTGACGTAGCCTATGGAATGGGTGGAGTCTTAAAGTAGCTGCATATATATAAGAGGCTAAAGATAGCTGAGGTGACGTTTTGTTAATTACGGGTGGAATACCTTGGGGGGGTGGGAGGTTGTTGGCAGGAAGGTTCTGTTAATTACGGGTGGAATTCCTTGGGGGGGGGGGAGATGTATGGAGGGTTGTTGGTGGAAAAAGAAGCCGGGGTTTTAGAGAGAAGGGTTCCAAGATTGGGTGCATCTGCAAGGTTCGTGTTGGATTTAAGCAGACTAGTGAGGGGTTGGTTAATGGAACGAGATAAATTGAGATGGCGGCTATAAGGTGAGAAGGGAATTTTGATGATGGTAGGAGAAGGTTTGGTATAGGACAATTTTTGAAGGAGAGAGGGTCTTAGATCGTAGGAAAGGTAGAGAAAACAAGCTTTCAATAGGGGGGAAGGATATCCTTTTGCTATAAGCTTAGTATAGAAGAGGTTACGAATAGAGATAAAGCCTGAGAGAGAGCTTTCCCTGATAATGTACCTCCTAAGCTCTGAGAGAATAAAAGCAATCTTTTGGTGAGTAGGGTGCCAAGATTGCCAAGGGATATAGTTGTAGGAGTTTAGGTTTTTTTGGTGACAATGGGTATCAAGCATACCATAAGCGGAAAACAAGGGTCCCTTGAAAAAATGGATCCAAAATAAAAGATTCTTAAGAGGAGATTGAAAAGGAAATTTTGACATGCTCTTGGAGAGGGTTTCCATACTCTTGGAGGAGTTTGCTTAAGCCTGAGCAAGGACCGTCCCAAATTCCAAAGGCATCATATATAAATCTCTTGAAGTAGACAAGGGAAGGGGAAGATAGGAGATCCATGTCTTCTTCTAAAAAGCAAAGGAAAAGGCAAGCATATACAACCGCAAAGTCCGTACAGCGGGGACGTCGCTGTCTGCGAAACGTGGGGGAGAAGCATAATGTCGCACGCACATGCAACCCGCTTTTTGTCTCCTCCCAAAAATAGCTCGGATACCAGTGAAAGGGCGGTGGTAATGCGTTCGCTAGTCTCCACCCAACCATGCTATCTTATAGCCTCCCCCTAGCGTACACACTGTTCGATCGTGCCGGTGGCCTTGCCCATAGGACCCATGTCCTTACATCTACGCTCCTAACGATTCCAAAGGTAGAATGATGTTATGGAATGAACTCTCACAAATTCAGATAGAAGGGGAATTTTTCTTGATGGAAGACTTTAAGGGTCTGTTCCAGACAAGATACGCAGGTCCCTTCAAGCATTCTTATAGGGAGTGAGCATAAGAAGTGGACTGCACTTGAAGACAAATGGGCTCTGCTAGATGCCTGGAATTATGGCCCTTGGAAGGATGATGCGGGGCTTACCTACCAAAACCTCCAATCCACGCAATTTGCCTCCGAATTGGACATGCTTTATTTCTCTCACAATGGAGATTGAATGCCTTCTTCAATGCTTATGTAAGTCCTTGTGAATGAAAGTCTCTCATAAAAATTTCCTCTTTTTTTTCCTCCAAAAGAATTACATCAGCCAAAAGGTGCCAATCTAGATATGAGGAGCCAGGCCTAAAGAAAATGCAAGGCAAGGCCTCTGACCTTGAGCACATGGAATGGTTGAAGAATAAAACCAAGACATTATCAAGGAAAGAACAGATCCATAGAAAAGATTTAGTAAAAAAATCCAATCTGCAATCAACAGAGTTGGAAGTAATTTCAATCTCCAAAGCCAGATATGAGAAGCTAGGCCTAAAGAAAATGCAAGGCAAGGCCTCTGACCTTGAGCACATGGATGGTTGAAGATCAAGCAATCCTTGTGTGATGGAAATGGCCTATGAACTTTGAGAATAGCCGAATTAAGAGAATTAGAGTGAGCATTTTTTGTGAGATTACTTTGAAGACATAGAGGGTGAACGTAATTGATGGTAGCAACATAAACATACTACTTGATTAACTTCGCATGAACAATACTTTTGCAAGAGAGAGAGTATTAGAGAACATGACAATAGTTGAGGACTGGATTTACTTGGAGCCGGTCCCCTCTCCAAAAGGCGTTTGTATTATAGATTCTCCCCATTAAGAGAGACTTGATACAATACAATCTTTGTGTTCCTGTGATCTAGGTGATGCACTGAAGATGGAAAGCTTCATGCATCATAAGCAAAACATTGACTTTGCAAAAATCATTATCTATCCCAAGACTCCATCCCAAGGCCTCAAACACCTTCAAAGGTGGAGAGAGATAGCGGGGAATGAGGGTAGGGAAGAGAAAAAAGAATCATCCATAGGAGAAAGAAATAGTTTCTAACTTTTCATCACTCTTCTTAGCAAAGCATAATAGCATAGTAGTGAAGATGAAGAAGATGGCAAGCTTAAGCATTGAAGCATGGCTCTTCGTTGGATTTGCATTCCATAGCCAAGAGTGTTGGTGTAGGCCCTCCACTTCTCAACAAGCTTGGAGAAAGAGATGGAGTTCTTTTACTTTGTACTCCACACAATGAGAGAATGTGTGTGTGGGGGGGGAGAGTATACCCCCCTCTCATGATTGATCCTCTCTCTCTCTCTCTCTCTCTCTCTCTCTCTCTCTCGTATTATCTAATTATTTCATTTAGACATGTGTCCTCTTTTTTCTCTTTGAGAGAAAAAATTTAATTTATTATTTTTATGCATTTAAATTCTCATTGGACCTCTTTTAAGCCTATCCAATAGGATTCAAGCACATCATGAGGGTCCAAATGGGAGAAATCTTAACATGTGTCTTTTATGCTTCTTAAGTCGTTTTGTTTGAATTGAACACTTCAAGCACTTAGTCTTTTAAGCATAGAAACCATTTATGCCTCTTGAGAGTTTATCTTTGAATTGAACACTTCAAGAATCTTAGTCATTTAATCGTAAAAATCACCTCAAGCTTTGGGCAAGGTTTCCACAAACACTTTAAGCACTTTAGTTAGCAAGCCAACAAGCACCTCATACTTGGATAGGATTCCCACTTCAAGGTTAGCCCTAATTTGCATAAGGTAAAATGACTTTTTAACACTAACTTTTAGAGGTCTTTAATGAAGCTAACCCTAAGGTCTTTTAAGCTTCATTAGATGCACGTTGCTCTTTGATAGACTATCTCCTTTTGGACCCCTATTGAAATGTAACCATCTCTCCTCTTGGTCCCTTTCTGAGGTAAATCTAGAAGCACTTATTTCACATTGCTCTTTGGTAGACCGTCTCCTTTTGGACCCCTATTGAGATGCAACCATTTCTTTTCTTGGTCCCCTGTTGAGATAGGTCTAGAAGCACATATCTATATCCTAACTCTTGTTCCCCTTTTATCTTCCCATATTAAATGATCGTTTTAATATGAGAAAATCATTGGTAAAGTTAAATATTATATTTTATAACACCTTGCATCAAAGGGAACTAGGGGAGATTGGGAGGCCGCGGTCCGCACGCTCTTCGCATAGAAAACTGTGCCTGTCTTCTTTTTGCTGCATAGCAAAGATGTCGTTGTCTGCGGAACGTGGGAGAGAAGCGGAATGTCGCACGCACATGCAACTTGCTTTTTGTCTCCTCCCAAAAATAGCTCGGATACCAGTGAAAGGGCGGTGGTAATGCGTGTGCTAGTCTCCACCCAACTGTGCTATCTTATAGCTGTCCCCTAGCGTACACACTGTCCGACCGTGCGGATGACCTTGCCCATAGGACCCATGTCCTTACATCTACGCTACTAATCATTCCAAAGGCAGGTTGATATTATGGAATGACCTCTCACAAATTTAGATAGAAGGGAAACTTTTCTTGATGGGAGACTGTAAGGGTGTGTTCCAGACAAGATAGGCAAGTCCTACAAGCATTCTTTTAGGGAGTGAGCGTAAGAATTGGCCTGTACTTGAAGATAAATGGGCTCTGGTAGATGCCTGGAATTCTAGCCCTTGGAAGGATGACGCGGACTCACCTACCAAAACCTCCAATCCACGCAATTTGCCTCCAAATTGAATATGCTTTATTTCTCTCACAATGGAGATTGAATTCCTTCTTCAATGCTTATACAAGTCCTTGTGAATGAAAGTCTCTCATATAAATTTTCTCTTTTTTTTACCTTCAGAGGAATTACATCAGCCAAAAGGTGCCAAGAAACTTCTCATCACCTACACAAATCTGTTTAAAAATACTAACTTTAAGATGATGGTGTTTCGGGCCGTAGAAGAATCAAACCAAGACATTATCAAGGAAAGAACAGATTCATAGAAAAGATTTAAGTAAAAAAATCCAATCAATCAAGAGAGTTGGAAGTAATTTCAATCTCCAAAACTAGATATGAGCAGCTAGGCCTAAAGTAAATGCAAGGCAAGGCCTCTAACCTTGAGCACACGAAATGGTTGACGAATCAAACCAAGACATTATCAAGGAAACAACAGATTCATAGAAAATATTTAGCTAAAAAATCCAATCTGCAATTAAGAGAGTTGGAAGTAATTTCAATCTCCAAAGCTAGATATGAGGAGCTAGGCCTAAGGAAAATGCAAGGCAAGGCCTCTGACCTTCAGCACATTGAATGGTTGAAGATCAAACAATCCTTGTGTGATGGAAATGGCCTCTAAACTTTGAGAGTAGCGGAATTAAGAGAATCAGAGTGAGCATTTTTGTGAGATTACTTTGAGAACATAGAGGGAGAACGTAATTGATGGTAGCAACATAAATATACTACTTAATTAACTTGGCATGAACGATACTTTTGCAAGAGAGAGATAATTACAGAACATGACAATAGTTGAGGACTGGATTTACTTGGAGCCGGTCCCCTCTCCAAAAGGCGTTTGTATTATAGATTCTCCCATTTAGAGAGACTTGATACAATACAATCTTTGTGTTCCTGCGATCTAGGTGATGCATTGAATATGGAAAGCTTCATGCATCATAAGCATAACACAAACTTTGCAAAAAGCATTAACTATCCCAAGACTCAGTCCCAAGGCCTCAAACACCTTCAAAGGTGGAGAGGGCTAACGGGGAATAAGGGTAGGGAAGAGGAAGAAGAGTCATCCATAGGAGAAAGAAATATTTTCTTAATTATCATCAATCTTCTTGCTTAGCATAGCATAATAGCATAGTAATGAAGATGAAGAAGATGGAAAGCTTAAGCACTGAAGCATGGCTCTTGGTTGGATTTGCATTCCATAGCCATGAGTGTTGGTGTAGGCTCTCCACATCTCAACAATCTTGGAGAAGGAGATGGAGTTCTTACACTTTGCACTCCACACAATGAGAGAATGTGTGTATGGGAGAGAGAGTATACCCCTCTCTCTCTCTCTCTCTCTCTCTCTCTCTCTCTCTCTCTCTCTCTCTTATTATTTAATTATTTTGTTTAGACATGTGTCTTCTTTTCCTCTTTGAGAGAAAGAACTTAATTATTCATTTTTATGCATTTAAATTCTCATTGGACCCCTTTAAATCCTATCCAATAGGATTCAAGCACATCATGAGGGCCCAAATGGGGGAAATCTTAACATGTGTCTTTTATGCTTCTTAAGTCATTTTGTTTGAATTGAACACTTCAAGCACTTAGTCTTTTAAGCATGGAAACCATTTATGCCTCTTGAGAATTTATCTTTGAATTGAACACTTGAAGAACCTTAGTCATTTAATCATAAAAATCACCTCAAGCTTTGGGCAAGGTTCCCACAAACACTTTAAACACTTTAGTTAGCAAGCCAACAAGCATTTCATACGTAGGTAGGATTCCCACCTCAAGGTCAGCCCTAACTTGCCTAAGGTCAAAGGACTTTTTAACACTAACTTTTGGAGGTCTTTAATGAGGCTAAACCTAAGGTCTTTTAAGCTTTATTAGATGCACATTGCTCTTTGATAGACTATTTCCTTTTGGACCCCTATTGAAATGTAACCATCTCTACTCTTGGTCTCTTGCTGAGGTAAATATAGAAGCACTTATTGCACATTGCTCTTTGGTAGACCGTCTCCTTTTGGACCCCTATTGAGATGCAACTTTTTTTTTTGGTCCCCTGTTGAGATAAGCCTAGAAGCACATATCTATATCCTAACTCTTGTTCCCCTTTTATCTTCCCATAAATGATCAATTTAATATGAGAAAATCATTTGGTAAAGTTAGATATTATATTTTACGACACATTGCATCAAAGGAAACTAGAGGAGATTGGGCGGCTGTGGTTTGCGCGCTCTTCGCACAGAAAACTGTGCCTGTCTTCTTTTTGTTGTACAGCGGAGACATGGCTATCTGCAAAACGTGAGAGAGAAGCAGAACGTCGCACGCACATGCAACCCGCTTTTCATCTCCTCCCAAAAATAGCTCGGATACCAGTGAAAGGGCGGTGGTTTATGTCCTTACCTCTATGCTCCTAATGATTGCAAAGGCAGGTTTATGTTATGGAATGACCTCTCACAAATTCAGATAGAAGGGGATTTTTTCTTGATGGGAGACTTTAAGGGTGTGTTCGAGACAACATAGGCAGGGCCCTTCAAGCATTCTTATACGGAGTGAGTGTAAGAAGTGGCTTGCACTTGAAGATAAATGGGCTCTGGTAGATGCCTGGAATTCTGGCCCTTGGAAGGATGACGCGGGGCTCACCTACCAAAACATCCAATCCATGCAATTGGCCTTCAAATTCGACATGCTTTATTTCTCTCACAATGGAGATTGAATGCCTTCTTCAATGCGTATGCAAGTCCTTGTGAATAAAAGTCTCTCATATAAATTTCCTCTTTTTTTTCCTTCAGAAGAATTACATCAGTCAAAAGGAGCCAAGAAACTTCTCATCACCTACCCAAATCTGTTGAAAAATACTCACTTTAAGGTGATGGTGTTTTGGGCCGTAGAAGAATCAAACCAAGACATTATCAACGAAAGAACAAATTCATAGAAAAGATTTAGTAGAAAAATCCAATCTGCAATCAAGAGAGTCGGAAGTAATTTCAATCTCCAAAGCTAGATATGAGGAGCTAGGCCTAAAGCAAATGCAAGGCAAGGCCTCTGACCTTCAGCACATGAAATGGTTGAAGAATCAAACCAAAACATTATCAAGGAAAGACCAGATTCATAGAAAAGATTTAGTTAAAAAATCCAATTTGCAATCAACAAAGTTGCAAGTAATTTCAATCTCCAAAGCTAGATATGAGGAGCTAGGCCTAAAGAAAATCCAAGGCAAGGCCTTTGACCTTGAGCACATGGAATGGTTGAAGATCAAACAATCCTTGTGTAATGGAAATGGCCTATGAACTTTGAGAATAGCGGAATTAAGACAATTAGAGTGAGCATTTTTGTGAGATTGCTTTGAGAACATAGAGGGTGAACGTAATTGATGGTAGCAACATAAACATACTACTTAGTTAACTTGGCATGACCAATACTTTTGCAAGAGAGAGAGTATTAGAGAACATGACAATAGTTGAGGACTGAATTTACTAGGAGCAGGCCCTCTCCAAAAGGCGTTTGTATTATAGATTCTCCCATATAGAGAGACTTGATACAATACAATCTTTGTGTTCATGTGATCTAGGTGATGCATTAAAAATGGAAAGATTCATGCATCATAAGCATAACATAAACTTTGCAAAAAGCATTAACTATCCCAAGACTCAGTCCCAAGGCCTCAAACACCTTCGAAGGTGGAGAGAGCTAGTGGGAAATGAGGGTAGGGAAGAGAAAGAAGAATCATCCATAGAAGAAATAAATAGGTCCTCACTTATCATCACTCTTCTTGCTTAGCATAGCATAATAGCATAGTAATGAAGATGAAAAAGATGGCAAGCTTAAGCATTGAAGCATGGCTCTTGGTTGGATTTCCATTCCATAGCCAAGAGTGTTGGTGTAGGCCCTCCACTTCTCAACAAGCTTGGAGAAGGAGATGGAGTTCTTGCACTTTGCACTCCACACAATGAGAGAATGTGTGTGTGTGGGGGGGAGAGTATACCCCTCCCTCTCTCTCTCTCTCTCTCTCTCTCTCTCTCTCTCTCTCTCTCTCTCTCGTATTATTTAACTATTTCATTTAGACATGTGTCCTCTTTTCCTCTTTGAGAGAAAGAACTTAATTATTTATTTTTTTACATTTAAATTCTCATTGGACCCCTTTAAAGCCTATCCAATAGGATTCAAGCACATCATGAGGGCCCAAATGGGAGAAATCTTAACATGTGTCTTTTATGCTTCTTAAGTCATTTTGCTTGAATTGAACACTTCAAGCACTTAGTCTTTTAAGCATGGAAACCATTTATGCCTCTTGAGAGTTTATCTTTGAATTGAACACTTCAAAAACCTTAGTCATTTAATCATAAAATCAACTCAAGCTTTGGGCAAGGTTCCCACAAACACTTTAAGCACTTTAGTTAGCAAGCCAACAAGCACCTCATACATGGGTAGGATTCCCACCTCAAGGTCACCCCTAACTTGCCTAAGGTCAAAGGATTTTATAACACTAACTTTTGGAGGTCTTTAATGAGGCTAACCCTAAGGTCTTTTAAGCTCCATTACATGTAGGTTGCTCTTTGATAGACTATCTCCTTTTGGACCCCTATTGAAATGTAACCATCTTCTCTTGGTCCCTTGTTGAGGTAAATCCTCTGAGTCCCTTGCACTTATTGCACTTTGCTCTTTGGTAGACCGTTTCCTTTTGGACCCCTATTGAAATGCAACCATTTCTTTTTTTGGTCCCCTATTAAGATAGGTCTAGAAGCTCATATCTATATCCTAACTCTTGTTCCCTTTTATCTTCCCATATTGAATGATCAATTTAATATGAGAAAATCATTTGGTAAAGTTAGATATTATATTTTATGACACTTTGCATCTAAGGGAACTAGAGGAGATTGGGCGGCTGCGGTCCATGCGCTCTTCGCACAGAAAATTGTGCATGTCTTCTTTTTGTTGCATAGCGGAGACATCGTTGTCTGCGGAACGTGGTAGAGATGCAGAACAGTGCACGCACATGCAACCTGCTTTTCGTCGCTCGGATACGAGTGAAAGAGCGATGGTAATGTGTGTGCTAGTCTCCACCCAACTGTGCTATCTTATAGCCTCCTCCTAGCATACACACTGTCTGGCCGTGCCGGTGGCCTTGCCCATAGGACCCATTTTCTTACATCTACGCTCCTAATGATTCCAAAGGCAGGTTGATGTTATGGATGACCTCTCACAAATTCAGATAGAAGGGGATTTTTTCTTGATGGGAGACTTTAAGGGTGTGTTGCAGACAAGATACGCAGGGCCCTTCAAGCATTCTTATAGGAAGTGAGCGTAAGAAGTGGCCTGCACTTGAAGATAAATTGGCTCTGGTAGATGCCTGGAATTTTGGTCCTTGGCTCACCTACCAAAACCTCCAATCCAAACAATTTGCCTCCAAATTGGACATGCTTTATTTCTCTCATAATGGAGATTGAATGCCTTCTTCAATGCTTATGCAAGTCCTTGTGAATGAAAGTCTCTCATATAAATTTTCTTTTTTTTTCCTTTAGAAGAATTACATAAGCCAAAAGGTGTCAAGAAACTTCTCATCAACTACCCAAATTTGTTTAAAAATACTCACTTTAAGGTGATGGTGTTTCGGGCCCTAGAAAAATCAAACCAAGACATTATCAAGGAAAGAACAGATTCATAGAAAATATTTAGTAAAGAAATCCAACCTGCAATCAAGAGAGTTGGAAGTAATTTCAATCTCCAAAACTAGATATGAGCAGCTAGGCCTAAAGTAAATGCAAGGCAAGGCCTCTAACCTTGAGCACATGAAATGGTTGACGAATCAAACCAAGACATTATCAAGGAAAGAAGAGATTCATAGAAAAGATTTAGTAAAAAAATCCAATCTGCAATCAAGAGAGTTGGAAGTAATTTCAATCTCCAAAGCTAGATATGAGGAGCTAGGCCTAAAGAAAATCCAAGGCAAGGCCTTTGACCTTGAGCACATGGAATGGTTGAAGATCAAACAATCCTTATGTAATGGAAATGGCCTATGAACTTTGAGAATAGCGGAATTAAGAGAATTAGAGTGAGCATTTTTGTGAGATTGCTTTGAGAACATAGAGGGTGAACGTAATTGATGGTAGCAACATAAACATACTACTTAGCTAACTTGGCATGACCAATACTTTTGCAAGAGAGAGAATATTAGAGAACATGACAATAGTTGAGGACTGGATTTACTTGGAGCGGGTCCCCTCTCCAAAAGGTGTTTGTATTATAGATTCTCCCATTAAGTGAGACTTGATACAATACTAACTTTGTGTTCCTGTGATCTAGGTGATGCATTGAATATGGAAAGCTTCATGCACCATAAGCATAACATAAACTTTGCAAAAAGCATTAACTATCCCAAGACTCAGTCCCAAGGCCTCAAACACCTTCAAAGGAGGAGAGAGCTAACAAGGAATGAGGGTAGGGAAGAGAAAGAAGAATCATCCATAGGAGAAAGAAATTGTTCCTCACTTATCATCACTCTTCTTACTAAGCATAGCATAATAGCATAGTAATGAAGATGAAGAAGATGGCAAGCTTAAGCATTGAAGCATGGCTCTTGGGATGATTTGCATTCCATAGCCAAGAGTGTTGGTGTAGGCCCTCCACTTCTCAACAAGCTTGGAGAAAAAGATGGAGTTCTTACACTTTGCACTCCACACAATGAGAGAATGTGTGTGTGTGGGGGGGAGAGTATACCCCCCTCTCATGATTGATCCTCTCTCTCTCTCTCTCTCTCTCTCTCTCTCTCTCGTATTATTTAATTATTTCATTTAGCCATGTGTCCTCTTTTTACTCTTTGAGAGAAAGAATTTAATTTATTATTTTTATGCATTTAAATTCTCATTGGACCCCTTTAAAGCCTATCCAATAGGATTCAAGCACATCATGAGGGTCCAAATGGGGAAAATCTTAACATGTGTCTTTTATGCTTCTTAAGGCATTTTGTTTAAATTGAATACTTCAAGCACTTAGTCTTTTAAGCATGGAAACCATTTATTCCTCTTGAGAGTTTATCTTTGAATTGAAAACTTCAAGAACCTTAGTCATTTAATCATAAAAATCACCTCAAGCTTTGGGCAAGGTTCCCACAAACACTTTAAGCATTTTAGTTAGCAAGCCAGAAAGCACCCCATACTTGGGTAGGATTCCCACCTCAAGGTCAGTTCTAACTTGCCTAAGGTCAAAGGACTTTTTAACAGTAACTTTTGGAAGTCTTTAATGAAGCTAACCCTAAGGTCTTTTAAGCTCCATTAGATGCATGTTGCTCTTTGATAGACTATCTCGTTTTGGACCCCTATTGAAATGTAACCATCTCCTCTTGGTTCCTTGATGAGGTATATCTAAAAGCACTTATTGCACATTGCTCTTTGATAGACCGTCTTCTTTTGGACCCCTATTGCGATGCAACCATTTCTTTTTTTGTTCCCCTGTTGATATAGGTCTAGAAGCACATATCAATATCCTAACTCTTGTTCCCTTTTATCTTCCCATAAATGATCAACTTAATATAAGAAAATCATTTGGTAAAGTTAGATATTATATTTTATGACACCTTGCATCAAAGGAAACTAGAGGAGATTGGGCGGCCCCGCAGTCCGCGTGCTCTTCGCACAGAAACTCTGCTTGTCTTCTTTTTGCTGCACAGCGCAGATGACACCTTGCATCAAAGGAAACAACAGGAGATTGGGTGGCCGCAGTCTGCGTGCTCTTCGCACAGAAAACTCTACCTGTCTTCTTTTTGCTGCACAGCGGAGATGTCATTGTCTGTGGAACGTGGGAGAGAAGCAAAACCTCGCACGCACATGCAACCTGCTTTTCGCCTCCTCCCAAAAATAGCTCGAATACCAGTGAAAGGGCGGTGGTAATATGTGTATTGTCTCCAGCCAACCATGCTATCTTATAGCCTCCCCCTAGCGTACACACTGTCCGGCCATGCCGGTGGCCTTGCCCATAGGACCCATGTCCTTACATCTACGCTCCTAATGATTCCAAAGGCAAGTTGATGTTATGGAATAACCTCTCACGAATTCAGATAGAAGGGGAATTTTTCTTGATGAGAGACGTTAAGGGTGTGTTCCAGACAAGATAGGCAAGGCCCTTAAGGCATTCTTATAGGGAGTGAGCGTAAGCAGTGGCCTGCACTTGAAGATAAATGGGCTCAAGTAGATGCTTGGAATTCCGGCCCTTGGAAGGATGACGCAGGGCTCACCTACCAAAACATCCAATGCACACAATTTGCCTCCAAATTGGACATGCTTTATTTCTCTCACAATGGAGATTGAATGCCTTCATCAATGCTTATCCAAGTCCTTGTGAATGAAAGTCTCTCATATAAATTTCCTCTTTTCTTTTCCTTCAAAATAATTACATCGCCAAAAGGTGTCAAGAAACTTCTCATCACCTACCCAAATCTATTTAAAAATACTCACTTTAAGGTGATGGTGTTTCGGGCCGTAGAAGAATCAAACCCAGACATTATCAAGGAAAGAACAGATTCATAGAAAAGATTTAGTAAAAAAATCCAATCTACAATCAAGAGGGTTGGAAGTAATTTCAATCTACAAAGCTAGATATGACGAGCTAGGCCTAAGGAAAATGCAAAGCAAAGCCTCTGACCTTGAGCACATGGAATGGTGTAAGAATCAAACCAAGACATTATCAAGGAAAGAACAAATTCATAGAATTGATTTAGTAAAAAATCCACTCTGCAATCAAGAGAGTTGGAAGTAATTTGAATCTCCAAAGCTAGATATTAGGAGCTAGGCCTAAAGAAAATGCAAGGCAAGGCCTCTGACCTTGAGCACATGGAATGGTTGACGATCAAACAATCCTTGTGTGATGGAAATGGCCTATGAACTTTGAGAATAGCGGAATTAAGAGAATCAGAGTGAGCATTTTTATGAGATTACTTTGAGAACATAGAGGGTGAACGTAATTGATGGTAGCAACGTAAACATACTACTTAATTAACTTGGCATGAATAATACTTCTGCAAGAGAGAGAGAGTATTAGAGAAAATGAAAATAGTTTAGGACTGGATTTACTTGGAGCCGGTCCCCTCTCCAAAAGGCGTTTGTATTATAGATTCTCCCATTAAGAGAGACTTGATACAATACAATCTTTATGTTCCTATGATCTAGGTGATGCATTGAAGATGGAAATCTTCATGCATCATAAGCATAACATAAACTTTGCAAAAAGCATTAACTATCTCAAGACTCAGTCCCAAGGCCTCAAACACCTTCAAAGGTGGAGAGAGCTAGTGGGGAATGAGGGTAGGGAAGACGAAGAAGAATTATCCATAGGAGAAAGTAATAGTTCCTCACTTATCATCACTCTTCTTGCTTAGCATAGCATAATAGCATAGTAATGAAGATGAAAGAGATGGGAAGCTTAAGCATTGAAGCATGGCTCTTGGTTAGATTTGCATTCCATAGCCAAGAGTGTTAGTGTAGGCTCTCCACTTCTCAACAAGCTTGGAAAAGGAGATGGAGTTCTTGCACTTTGCACTCCACACAATGAGAGAATGTGTGTGTGTGGGGGGGGAGAGTATACTCTCTCTCTCTCTCTCTCTCTCTCTCTCTCTCTCTCTCTCTCTCTCTCTCGTATTATCTAATTATTTCATTTAGACATGTGTCCTCTTTTTTCTCTTTGAGAGAAAGAATTTATTTATTTATTTTTATGCATTTAAATTCTCATTGGACCTCTTTTAAGCCTATCCAATAGGATTCAAGCACATCATGAGGGCCCAAATAGGGGATATCTTAACATGTGTCTTTTATGCTTCTTAAGTCATTTTGTTTGACTTGAACACTTCAAGCACTTAGTCTTTTAAGCATGGAAACCATTTATGTCTCTTAAGAGTTTATCTTTGAATTGAACACTTCAAAAACCTTAGTCATTTAATCATAAAAATCACCTCAAGCTTTGGGCAAGGTTTCCACAAACACTTTAAACACTTTAGTTAGCAAGCCATCAAGCACCTTATACTTGGGTAGGATTTCCACCTCAATGTCAGCCCTAACTTGCTTAAGTTCAAAGGACGTTTTAACACTAACTTTTGGAGGTGTTTAATGAAGCTAACCCTAAGGTCTTTTAAGCTCCATTAGATGCACGTTGCTCTTTGATAGACTATCTCTTTTTGGACCCCTATGGAAATGTAACCATCTCTCCTCTTGGTCCCTTGCTAAGGTAAATCTAGAAGCACTTATTGCACATTGCTCTTTGGTAGACCGTGTCCTTTTGGACCCCTATTGAGATGCAACCATTTCTTTTATTGGTCCCCTGTTGAGATAGGTATAGAAGCACATATCTATATCCTAACTCTTGTTCCCATTTTATCTTTCCATATTAAATGATCAATTTAATATGAGAAAATCATTTGGTGAAGTTAGATATTATATTTTATGACACCTTGCATCAAAGGAAACTAGAGGAGATTAATCTCCTTAGAATTCAATCCAAGGAGAGGAGCATTAAGGCTGAGGAGGCCAACAAAAGCACTCTGCTCAGAACGATCAAGGTAAGAAAACAACATGCTACCATATCTTCCTTGATTGAAAACCATGGAGTCCACCACAACAACCCTGATCAAATGGGAAAAGTTGTTCTAAATCATCTCAGCCAAAGGAAGACTCTCCCTTTCCCATAATCAGAGAAGCTACGGTAATTTATTTTTTCCATCTCCCACCCCAACGTTGATGGACTCCGATTAAGCGAACAACCTGGAAAGGCCCTTTACCCTAAATAAGTGTTGGTTGACACTCAAAAAACTGGAACAGGATGGGATGGGATCACGATTGAGTTCTGTCCAAGAGTTTTCGGAAGTTCTAGGTCCGTCCTTCTTGCTTATGGTCAACAAAGCCTCTTCTGAAGGCATGCTTGAATCAGGTGTGACGAAAGGAATTATCAAGCACATCCCCAAGCAACTTTCTTGCTTGCAACTCAAACAATGGAGGCCAATCACAATGATAACAGTAGTATACAAGGTGTTGGTTGAACTCATTGCAAAAGTAATGGCCCCTGTGCTAGCTAAAGTCATATCTCCCCACCAACATGGATTTATCAAAGGAAGATCAATTTATGATAACAGCCTGGTGGCCATGATTGGTATGGAATTTTCCAAATTCAAGAAAGAGGAATGTATCCTTTTGCAATTGGACCTTGATAAAGCCTATGATAGGATAACCTGGTCATTGTGCAAGAAATGTTGCAAACTTTGGGGTTTGATCCACGAATCTGTCAAGAAGTAAGTACTCTTGGGGAAGGGAGATCCTCTGAATTGCTGTTCAATTCAAGAATAGTTGGTTGTTTTGATATCAAGAGGTCCATTCGTCAAGGATGAGTGCCACTTTGGTTTGTTGCTTGCACCCACCCTCTGATTGCTATGGTAGAAATTTTGGTAGCTAGAGGGGAAATTAAAGGGATTCAAATCGAAAATGATAAACAACTACTTATTAAGATGTTCGCTGATGACTTGTTACTCTTGTGGAAGGTGACTATGTTAGGAAAGCCTTCGAGATTGTCTAGGTGTTTGCCACAACGTCAGGGGCTCAATGTAACATAGAAAAGTCAAGACATATTTCCTTGTTAGAGGAACATAACTTTGATCCCTTAGGATGGGCTGGAGAGGTTGTGAAGAGAGGTTCCCGTTGGGGAAGGAATTACACAATTCTTTTTAAAGGGAATATCACCATATCCGTTTGTTTCAAGTATTTCTCTATTTTTCTCTTTCCACCTAGACGAGAGAGGGGATAGAGAGAGAGAGAGAGAGAGAGAGAGAGAGAGAGAGAGAGAGAGAGAGAGAGAGAGAGAGGACGTGCGTCAATGTTTCTGCAAAAAGAAAAAAAATTATTATTATTTTGCTATGGAAGGGAGGGCTTGTTGTTACATTGATCAAGTGGACAGGGAACTAAAGGCCTGTAGAGACCATGCATGCCGATGCCACTGCTAACAGATGTTGAGGGCACATGATGCAATATGTTGCCTCTCATGTATAAGCTGGATTTGACCCAAGCTGGCGAGTGGAAAGATGGAGGGGACAGCACGTTGGAGCTGGTGAGAGCTGAGGGAGGGTACTCCTCTCTCTCTCTCTCTCTCTCTCTCTCTCTCTCTCTCTCTCTCTCTCTATCTCTCGGTGGCATTGATAGGGAGTAAAGCAAGGATGACATATGCCATGAAGAAGCGATATCCGCTACATGAATGTCAAAGGGGCGGGAGGTAGACCTTGCAAGTGGATATTGTGGCAGGAGAGAGAAAATGCTTGATCGCTTGATGCCTTGTTTGTGTCAACCAAGGCATCCAACTAAATGGTCACATTGATTGCGCGCGAGGAGAACAATAGACGGGGGCCATGCTACTCGCTTGACTTCTCCTTTTGGAAAAGTTGGGACGGGGAGGGCATCTTAGTAGATTCCATCTAATAAGCGTGGACCGAGTAGGTAGGTGTCCTCAATTTTGGAATTGGGTTTATTAAATAGAATCTTGGAGGATCCCTTGGGGATTGATGACTAAAATAATAGTAGAAAAAGTAACGTGTCAGGGTAGAAGACGTGTGACATAGGGGGAGGCCAACTGGCTGGCAAGAGAGGTAGCCATGCTATCAACTAGCGACAACAAGCGAAGGAGGACAAAGCATCAATTTGTTTTTCAATGTGATCCGTTCCATACGCTCGCATGACCAACTAGTTAGCACAATGTATTGTCCTTTGATATGCTAGACGCGATGTGCTCGATTACAAGTTGTCACAATATGAGATTTTATTAGAACTCTTGAGGATGATACATAATCTCCTAAGGAGGAACATAGTCTTTTAAATGCTATTCTCTAAAGCATGCATTCACTTTTTTGGCATGCTAGAAAAAGGCTTTAGGGAACAAAGGACTAAACAATATATTCATGGGAGTTTGATCCCTCTATGTGAAGTATTGATAAAGGGTCCTTTCATTTAAGGACTTCCAAAAATTTCATTTCACTAAGTTGTTTTATTATTTTCTATGCTTATTAAATCTATCTTTTCTTACAAGAAAGCATTAAAATAATTTTTTATTCAAATTTTTTATGTTTTTTTATTTTATTATTTTTATTATATATAATTTTTTATATAATATAAAAATTATTAATTTTTTTAATTTTTCTTATATCCTATGTCTATTAGACCTACCTTTTCCTATAAAAACATTAAAAGTTTTTTTTGTTTTAATTTGGCAATGAGTTCCTTTATTTATTTTACTTCCTTTTCATTTTATTTTGTTTTAGAATGTTGATTTGAGCTTTTTGAATTATTGTTTAAGTAGGGTCCTCAGGAACATGTAAGCCATTTATGATCATGTATGTATAATGGACAATAAAATTTTATATTAAAATACAAAAAATGACATGTGAATGTAAGTTCTCATTCATACCCGCTCCCCATAACTCTCATCCCCCCTATTATGGGTCTTATTTTTAGTAAGCCTTTGTGACTCTTCACCTTGTTTAAAATACCATAAGCCTGCGGGTATATGCGGGTATATATTAAGTGTTTCCCAATAGAGTGGGTTGGGTAGCAAATTAAACAATGGCATGTCATCAAGCTCTTAAATGAGGACCCTAAACAATGTGTCAACGGCTTGACGAGGCTCTAGTAGAGAAAGCTTGATCTATACAAGTGAGTTAAAGCCGTCAATGAAGATTTTTTAATGAGAATTTTACCAACCAATACGATATTGTTTGCAAGATGACAAAAATGTTGGTATGTTATTGCTACTACTTAAGAAAGACCTACTAATCTCTTTTGGAGATTTGGGCAAATCTATGAATGCTAAAGGAAAAGAAGACAAAACCCGATCGCCATGATATCCTCTATGCAGCACTTCCCCCTCACCATCCCCGCCTTTGTGTAGAGCTTGTCCTGAGACATGGTCTCTCTCTCTCTCTCTCTCTCTCTCTCTCTCTCTCTCTCTCTCTCTCTCTCTCTCTCTCTCGCACAGGGGTATGGGGCTACTATGAGCCGCTCTGTGTGTGTGTGTGTGTGTGTAATTGTTAAACTTAGATAAATAGCATACCAATGAAATAGATGTTCAAAAAGATGATTGGCCAAAGATATCAAGGCAAAGATAAGTACAGAAACAATTCAGTCTTGGAATCATAACTGTACAATTTAATAAGAATGAAGTATCACTCCAAAGGAATTTGTACAAAGGTATCAAAAACTATCCCAAATGCATCATTAAATGTTTCCAAAGTCGGACTGCAGCAAGTTAAACGTCTTTAAGCCAAGATAGAATTCTCACCTGCATCCATATAATCAAGACAACAGATATGTTAGACTTGGCTACGTATGGCAGGCTTCAAGGAATCTATCAGTTGTTATCCATGTCAAACTTAAAAAAATTTAGACTAGCTATTGTCCTGCATGTTTAAAGTCTCCATCATGTTTTTGCTAGAGTTACACATACATTTAGCTTCTCATTAATTATATAATATCTATTAATGTAAAAAATGTTGACTAATCCATATTATTGTATGTAAAAAGCTTGCAAGCAAAGCTTAGTTAAGTAATTTCATCCTTAAAATGTATTCCGATGTCAAGTCCTTCAAAGCCAGAAACACCTAGGATTATCTTTTGACCAAGCAAGCCCTATCCTGAGACTCGGTGAAAACCAGAAGAGTGTAATGTAATTCACTTATCCCACCAAACCTTAGCAGAATCCGTAATAGGCATGTTTATCCAACAACATAAACTTAAGTATCAAAAACGAAATAATCATCAGTAGCAGTTGGGTTAAATCTCCAAGTTTTCCCATCACAGTTTTATCAAACTTGGACCAGAGCAAAGCTTGGAATCCAAAAGGTTCCATTAAGTCAGAGTAAGCAGTAAAAAACCATAATTTGTTTTATGTTTATCATCACTAGATGTAAGTGAAGAACCAGATCTATGCGACATAACCAAGCATCAGGTAAAGTTTAGAAGTTTTGTAAGTCACAACATAATTCTCCCAATCAAAATACCATAACAAACTAAGGTAGCAAAGCACAAAAAACCCGATCCTTATCCATTTGTAAAGATCAGTTTTATCATACCAGATCTGTATAATGGAAAACCAGATCCGGCTAATATCCAATCACATCCAAGATTAAGCCGAAGATATAAAGTCTGTGTATAACCATTTAGACCAAGCCAGAAGTCCATTTTTTTGCAATTTTGAATGTAACATAAACAACTACAACTATCAAAATATGGCAGCATAACCAGTATACGACATTCCAGTATCCAAAAAATCCATGAATCACCTGCACCACCACCAGGCATTCAGCCTTATACTCACCATCAGAATTAAAAAATCAAAATAGTAACCATATATATGATAGATTTGATGTCATATTCTAGCACAGTAGCAGAGGATTAAGTGAGTATGCAGTCAGTACCAGGCAAGGAGCCAAACAAAACCTTATGCTAATGTGAAAAAACTGTATCAGAATATGGCAACATAACCAGTATACTATATTCCAGTAACCTAAAAAAATTGATGCGATTTTTATGTCAAGCAACCAAAAAACTAGAGTGAGTGTATGTAATCAGTACCAGCCAAAACGAAACCCTCTATTGATGTGTATTTATTAGTGCCGAGGTTTTATCAAGCCTTTTGCTTTTAGCTAAAGAAAATCCTAAAAGGTACAAATTTGCTACAAAATGTAAATATTCCAAGGCAGCATAACCAACACCACCACCAGGCATTCAGCCTAATACTCACCATCAGTATCAAAAAACCAGTATAGTAACCATATGTATGATAGTTTTGATGTCAATTTCTAGCACAGTAGAGCAGAGGATTAGTATGTATGCAGTCAATACCACGAAAGAAGCAAAAAATTCTTTACTGATGTGTAAAAAATTGTACCCAGTTTCTCCTTTCAATCGAAAAAGAACAGTACTTCTAATAGTCTAAATATGAAAAATGCTATTTATAATCAGATAATAGAGCATGGGTTCTATTCTAAGAATTTGAGAAAAAAACCTGTGAGCGGGCGCAATCCCAAGTCATTATCCAAGTTGCTAAGGGAGACCAAGCCTAAGTGAAGGGAAGAACCCCTCACCTTTATGTAGTGGAAGAGTCAGCGAAGAATTCCAAAAAAAAACACTCGATTGTGGAGGTATTGTAACAGCCTGGCATCGATCACAAACAATGAGTGCAAGAGGTAGTACAGCTAAGACAGATTCCTCGATGTGAAGTATTGATAAGGGGTCCTTTCATTTAAGGACTTCAAAAAATTTCATTTCACTAAGTTGTTTTATTATTTTCTATGCTTATTAAATCTATCTTTTCTTACAAGAAAGCATTAAAATATTCTTTTGTTCAAATTTTTTATGTGTCTTTTTATTTTATTATTTTTATTATATATAATTTTTTATATGATATCAAAATTATTAATTTTTTTAATTTTTCTTATATCCTATGTCTATTAGACCTACCTTTTCCTATAAAAACATTAAAAGTTTCTTTTGTTTTAATTTGGCAATGAATCCCTTTGTTTATTTTACTTCCTTTTCATTTTATTTTGTTTTAGAATGTTGATTTGAGCCTTTTGACTTATTGTTTAAGTAGGGTCCTCCGGAACATGTAAGCCATTATTATTATGTGTGTATAATGGACAATAAAATTTTATATTAAAATACAAAAAAATGACATGTGAATGTAAGTTCTCATTCATACCCGCTCCCCATAACTCTCATCCCCCCTATGATGGGTCTTATTTTTAGTAAGCCTTTGTGACTCTTCACCTTGTTTAAAATACCATAAGCCTTGAGGTATATATTAAGTGTTTCCCAATAGAGTGGGTTGGGTAGCAAGTTAAACAATGGCATGCCATCAAGCTCTTAAATGAGGACCCTAAACAACGTGTCAACAGCTTGACGAGGCTCTAGTAGAGAAAACTTAATCTATACAGGTGAGTTAAAGCCTTCAATGAAGATTTTTTCATGACAATTTTACCAACCAATACGATATTGTTTGCAAGATGACAAAAATGTTGGTATTTTATTGCTAGTACTTAATGGAGACCTACCAATCTTTTTTGGAGATTTGGGAAAATCTGTGAATGCTAAAGGAAAAGAAGACAGAACCCGATCGCCATGATATCCTCTACACAGCACTTCCCCCTCACCATCCTTGCCTTTGTGTAGAGCTTGTCCTGAGACAAGGTCTCTCTCTCTCTCTCTCTCTCTCTCTCTCTCTCTCTCTCTCTCTCTCTCCTTCTCTCCTTCACCCTCACATAGACCACATGTCTCTCTCTTTCTCCACCTTCGCGCTAACACAAACCACGTACCTCTCTCTGTCTTCGCCCTCACACAAAGAAGATCTCTCTCTCTCTCTCTCTCTCTCTCTCTCTCTCTCTCTCTCTCTCTCTCTGTGTGTGTGTGTGTGTGTGTGTGTGTGTGTGTGTGTGTGTGTGTGCGCGCCTTCACAACCACACATGAAAAATATCTGTGTGTGTGTGTGTGTGTGTGTGTGTGTGTGTGTGTGCAATGTTTGGGAAAATCAATTTCACAAACATACACTTTAGGGTAGAATCAGAGAGAAAAGTTTGCAAACTAACCAACATTTTTTGCAATTTAACTCTATTTTCTTATAATTTTCAGGTAGATTTTCTCATTTTCCACCTCTCTTCAACTAGCTGATTTGGTTCAATCGGCTCAAGGCTAAGCTAAGACACACTTTTCTCGAACATTGTCTCTCTCTCTCTCTCTCTCTCTCTCTCTCTCTCTCTCATGCCTAGCCCTTTAGTTTGCTTCTTGAAAAAATCGAAGAATCCCTCGAGATTCTATCTAATGACCCCAAAAAAAAGGATTGTACCCACCTACTTGAAAAACATAATGAATTGAATTTTTTTTAATCTAATCTCATATAAGGTATTCTTAATGGCTTCAAAAAATATAAATTCCCTACCTATATATACATAGTGCAAGGACACTCTAAAGAATTGAAAACTTTGAACGAAAAATAAAGGAGAAGAGAAACACAAAAAATGTACCGATGGACATTAATGGATATTAAAGTTCTTTTGACTTTCCACCTTCGTGTGTCTTTTCATTTCCTAAACTCACCTTTTACTTATGCACTTAAGATGTTTTCAAAGGATATTTATTTTTTTGAGATTGGGGCTCTAATTGATTGTGTGTACTATTGATTTGTAGAATAAAGCAACGTTGAAACAAGGTGAAGGTTTACATGGTTTTTTTTTTTTCTAAATTATAAGTTGTGAGTGATAAATGTATCAAAACCAAAAAAAAATTACAGAGGAAGCCATGCTCCACTCGAGCCATGGTATCTATCGATATCCACACCACACACCACCAGATACACCTGATACATGAGTTGATAAAGGGAGCCACTCCAAAATCATAATAGTATAAGGAACTTAGGCTGACTCGAGGTTGCCATTAAGGAGTTAGCCCTGCCATAGCACGTTCCTTGACCACCAAGCTAGTGCACATAAGACATAGCATCAAGTGAGAAGGAAAAAAAAGTCCGAACCAAAAAAATTATTATTTTTTGTTTGAGTAGACTGACAATGTTAGTCAAAGTACTCAAAACCTGAACAACATGGTTGATGAGATCTAGCTTCCTGTTCTAATCAACATCTATAATCAAGCCAAGTTGCTTAGAACCTGTTGTCATCTCTTTTGCGGGATTAATGACCGACTCTGGTTCTTCTTATAGCTTTGTTGACAAGCTTCCTATCTCTTTGCCTATCTCACCATCAGACGGCCCGATAGGGGCACATTGTTTCTCTTACATCTCCTCCAACGGGAAACCCTTCTCTTCAATCGTCTCTAAACAGGACATGTCTTGTCATTTGACCTCATTTTTTGGCCTTGGGTCACCGACAGAGGACTTGACCTCTCTAGTAACTGGTCTCCAAGTTTTCCTAACCTTCGGGTTGCTATCTCGTGGCAGTCCTTGACAAAATGACCAATTCTGTGCCACTTATAGTAGGCATTCCGAAACGAGGAGAACGTTAAATCCTGTCAAAATTTGTCAAAACTACCCATGCTCAAATCCAAATACTTGTGAAGCGGCTTGCTAATGTTCCACAAAATATAGACTTTTATGTCCAAGCCCAATCTAACCCGTTGTAGTTTAGGGATGAATAGCACCCTGCCCACAATCACAGCAATAGAATACATATAGTCATTCAGCCAGAAAGAGGGAAGTCCTTGAACACAACCCACACCAGCTAGAAGTCCATAAACTCTTCATTTGTATAGAACTCGCACATCCAAGGCATAGTCCCCCCTAATGATCCCTCTCATAACCAACTCCTGCACAGTTTTCTCGGATGCACATTTTGCAACATAGAAGCCTTTTCCCACTGCCATGAATTGATAAATCTGATTCTTGTTCTTAGTCACTGTTGTTGCCCACTCCCATGATTATGAGTCTTCAACCACCGATCCATAAAATGCACCACCACATAGTGAACACAACAAACTTGTTCTTAGTCGTTGTTCTTAGTCGCTGGTGTTGCCCACTCCCACGATTATGAGTCGTCAACCGCCGATCCATAAAATATAGCACCACGTAGTGAAAATAAACTTGAAGGCTCTGTAACATTGCATTCGGGCTAAACTCACCATTGACACTTATCCGTCTTTAGCTTTGTTTTGGCTCTGCCTAATAGCCCCGTGCAAGATTTCCTATACCAATGTACGAGCACCAAAATGAGTGTCACATGTACAGAGATAGAGTTTTTGGTATGAGTCTTCATTAGCAAGTGTCCGTATGAGATCTCCTTTGAGTCGCATGCAAAAACAGCCCTATGCAAGATCACCTACTAATGAAGACTCATACCAAAAAATGTATCTTTGTCTCTCCCCCTTCGGCCTGACAAATGGGCACCTCTCTCTCTCTCTCTCTCTCTCTCTTCCAGGTTGCTCCACCTTCTATGCTTCTCTTTTCCCCTTAATGCTTTTTGTTGCATCTCATAAGATGCCATCTAATACACCCACTTTGCAAAATTGACACGGCCTACTAGCTCTTTATGTGAGCAAACCGAGAATCTATGGTTGGAGCTTATGTATAAGTTATACATCCCTCCTTTTTGGATATTTGAGGGTCATTGTACATTCTTTGTGGAGTTAATATAACATATCCACTCACAATGTATTGCTTGCTAGGGCTCGTGGAGCTCTACCGCTTTGCGTCTGTGACCTGCGAGGTTTGGGTGAGCCGGATGCTCAAGGTTGCTTGTGGGAGGGTGAGGGTGTGGCATCATTTTTTGGTCTCGGTGACACTGGGAAAAGGACGCTTGTCTAAGGGGCGGGGTCCGCCGCCTCAAGAGGGATCACCTGGCCACCCTGCCCATAGTCTTGTCAGCTTGGCCTTACCCTGCGCTCATTTTTGGAACTTCGGGATTGACCTACCGTGGTGGTTTGGGGGGGGGGGGGGGGGGGGGGTGGCCATGTCTTCTTTCGCGCTCTGCTCCCATACTTGAGTGGTGCCGGATGGGGGTCAGGTGACAGACGACCTTGGTCTAGTGGCAAAGCTCATCTCGATGGGGAATTTACTTGTTGGTGCTAGGCTCATCTCAAAAAGCTTGCAGTGGTGTGTGGTCGGTGTGGATCTTCTCTTGCTACGGTCTGTGATGTAGCTTCCTCTCGGTTGTGGAGTGGCATGTTTGGGCCAGTGATGGGGACGTCGTGCCCTACCCATTTTTGACTTGTTTGCAACTATCTTTGATGGGGGAAGGTCTATCATGTGGCAAGTGGGTTACTTTCTATGGAAGCCAACGTCGAGTAAGTGTTAGCTATCTCTTTTTGCTAGGTGGTTCCCATTTCAACTATGCTATCTAAATTATGGTGACTTATGGTTTTCGTGGCTGAGTTGGGGTGGCTCCCCTATCAGCTTGGACTCTTTCTGTTATTGGTATGGTCTGTTTTGTGGTGATTAGTTATGGTTGGTGCCATGGCTTGGCTGAGCATGGCCTATGATGTAATTTTTATGGTTTAAATTCAATACACTCACATATTGTGAGTTGTGAAAAAAGAAACCATCTCCACTCACAATTGTGCGTAGGCAGGACAAACGACTTAATTAGCAAGCATCTTCAAAGATGTCTCAGTGATTAAATAGGAAAAGAATTCCGGCACAAACATGACAAGTGGACGACACGGGGACAAACGTCAAGGAAGGAAGGCAGGAGCTATTGGACGGGGGCATGAGAAATTGTATGTGCCAATAATTTAAATAAGAAAAGGAAGTTTGTAGTAAATGGCCATTGACACTGGAGGCATAGTTTATGTGCAACGAGGCAGGGGAGTTGGCAAGCGGGGCAAGACTCACAAGGCTACAATGTTGTTGTTTTTTATATGTAATCACTCACATAGAGGGAAGCAAACCTTCTTTTGCAGCTATGGCTCAACCCATGCGATTCTCTAAGAATTCGATGTCTTGAGTTCAAGCATTATGAGATTTTGGAGGTCTTTTAAAGGGTTGTATTGAGGAGAGAGAAAAGGAGGCGCGTCCAATGAGCAGCAAGGCAACGTAGCATAGAAAATAGAAGAAATAAATCAAGAAATACAAAAAAAAAGACCAAACATGAGGTAACATTTTGTTTTTACGGGGTTTACGACATCCATATGTGGACCCGATGTAAACGGAGTTTGATAGTCGTAAAGGTACTGAAAGATAACTACAAAAATATATCATACTTCCGCCACCAAAAGCTCTTGCTCCATTACGCAATCGTTCAAAACTAAAATTCCCTCCATTGCAAGTAAGTTCAAGCTTTCTTTTTCCTCTCAAAAAGAGCCATGGCTTCTTCTTCTTCTTCTTCTTCTTCTCTCCCTAATAGCTCTAGGGGTTGTTGAACTCTCTCCCAAGCTAGCCTCACCATTAGTCTGCCAAGAAGGCTAAGCAGCACCATATGCTCTATCACCATCTCAAAATCCATCAATATAGATAGTCAATGGCAACATCAGACAATATCCAAAGGTTCTTGGGTTCTTATACAACCAAGAAGGAGGAAAAGATCCTCTACATCAAATCTATTTTGTTCAACATGGAAAGCACAAGTGCTAGATTTCAAAGTGGAGGTCGGCAAGAAAACTGTTAAGGAAGTTTTGGTTCGGCATGTCTACAGTCACTCTGACATGATTGCAAATGGTGGATATGTCTCACAGGTTACCATCCACGATGCAACTGTAGTGCTTTCTTAACCATCCTTCTGTATTCGTCCTTTCAGACCTTGCAGTCTCTTACTTTCTTTTCTTTTTGAAGAGGTAGAACTATATTAAATGAGGTAGATCTAGTTCTCTAAAGTATTCCTAAATTCTATTGAGTTTTCATACTAAGTGGTCTCTTACTATTGGTTATTGCAATTGCAGATGTCTATCCTTCATCATACAAGGAATGGGAGCCAGTTGAGTTATTGTAGGTCTCATATCTGTAATCCACGCTGCCATTGGTATTTTACAGTATGTTGGAAGAACTAGCAAGAGCCTTGCAGATGAGGGAATTTTTTTACGAGCACTTCTAGCAACTCAACCAGAGAAATCAAAAAGATACTTTGGTTAAACTCCCTCTCCCTACTAATTGGAGTTGTATTGACTGGCCAGTCCTGGACACCACAGTGTGTGAAGCTCTCCAAAGTAAGTTTTTTAGGGATATGTAGAAGCTCCTACAAAATTCTATACCCACCAAATTGGTGAAGATTGCTAATTTCTATCCTTTAAGTTTATTTGTGAAACTATTTCACACCTGCCACATACATGTTGCAAAAAGACAATGCTAGTATGTAGATCTCTAGACACTTGCTTTTGTGTGACAAGCTTCTTGATAGAGGGTGGTGTGTTAAAGAGGTGGATGGCATACATTGCGAGGTTGCACTAGATACTTTGGTGACCAAGTACATGATTGGCAGACAATCACTTCTCATCTTCTTCTGGTACAAGCGCTCTCAAATTGTTGTAGGCTGCTCTCAGTTTGTGACTATTGATCAAGAGTCGGCTGGCCTGGAGAACAATGTTGTCATAAATATGGAGGTATTGGACAAAGAGCTCAACCTTGTGACAGTGGTCACAATAAGGGAGAAATGCAACCTTCTGTAAATCCGGCATGACATATTGGACGAGATCGCAGACAAGGAGCCCTCAAAGTTCTATTTCTTACTAGGTGGATGCAAAGTAATGCAACGAAGGGTTGCCTATAGAGAGCTAACTGACTGAGTTCAAATTGTGCCAATGTAACTTGGAGGAATTCCAATGGGTGTAACTTCTTCTTTAATTAAAATTTATATTCATGACTTGCATTGCAACGTTTCTCTCAATTGAAATCTTTTATCTCAACTCTGCGATGATTTCGACCATTTGGTTGTAAGATGAAATTGTATGTCTATCTCTCTCCCTTTCAAGAACGTATATGTCATTTCTTTACATTTTGTATTACATATGTAGGGTTTGATGTCTATTCTCTCTCTCTCTCTCTCTCTCTCTCTCTCTCTCTCTCTCTCTCTCTCTCTCTCTCTCTCTCTCTCTCCCTCTATATATATATATATATATATATAACACGCAGACTTATATCCATGGCACCACATTGACAAGTACAAAGAATCATATTAATGAACATAGTTAGCACTTCGAAGAGTATTTGTAAGTACATATTCTGAAACAATCAATGGATTGTAATACAAATTCTGCAGATAAGGGATCAAAATGTCCTCTAAGTAGAAGTCATGCTCATGCCCTTCAAATGAGAGCGGGGAGAGAGTTGTGCCCAGTGGATTAAGCAATCCCTTGTGTGGTGTGTCGTCTATCAACAGAGTGTTGTCAACATCAAATGGGACATGGATTTGAAAAGTGTAGAGTGGTCCATAGCTAAAGAATTAGCTTCTAACATGCTATGCTCTCTTTTTGGGTCACGCATCGTTGACTGTTGATGATTTTCAGGCTCTATCAAAGGAACTGTGGGAGTGGTATGCTCTACTTGAGGGTTGGTGTTTTCTTCCTTAGCCCCTCCCTTGGCATTATCTTCTTCCTTTTGAGACCCTCCAAGAGCACAGGGAGTTCCAATATTTATTTTCTTCCTCACCCCCTCCATGTGCATGATCTGGCTCCTCTGTGCTCGCACCACCCTTGCCCTCATGCTGTATCTTCTCCCTGTCAAATTCTCCCACTACATGATTTCTCTTCTTATCGGTATGTTCCTCCTCTTCCTCTTGTCCCTTTTGAATAGTTTGCTGGTGTCCCTCAACAGTCGTTGTTATCTCTACAATATGGTCATCCAAAAAGGTGTCTTCTGCAACTTTGTTATAATTTCAACACAACACTGTATGCATTCCTTATTCCACATCAATCAAATTCTAATTTTGAATACTCACAATCTTAACTCTAGATGCGTTCCTTGAATTAAGTTTTGAATCCAGACAACTGGCTTGTCAAGCACGATACAAACCAGGCTCCATGATGTATATTTTTGGCCGACTTTGTGCAGGTAGTTGGCTCTAGATCAAACTATAAGACAATTACTGAAAGTTATTCTCTAACCTAATGACTGAATAAAAGTTGAGGAAGCTAGTGAAAGAGTCTTACTTTAGGCACATATAGACAATTGAATCACTATTTGAGCATATGTATCCTTCAATATATTTATGTCAACATAATCTAGTGCAAGTCTCCTTGAACTATCTGCTAGTGGTACATCTGCTATTAATCCTTCCTTCCTAGATGATAAGAATTCATTGCTGTTGACATCGATTTCATGATTTCATTCTCTCTCTCTCTCTCTCTCTCTCTCTCTCTCTCTCTCTCTCTCTCTCTCTCTCTCTCTCTCTCTCTCTCTCTCTCTCTCTCTCACACACACACACACACACACACACACACACACATTCTTTTGAGAGTAGCGCTATGGCACACGAGCAGCTTCCTAGAGTTTTCCCTGCGTGCCATAGTGCTACTTCCCTTTATCTCCCTTCCAAAATTTTCTTCTCCTCCCCTAGATTATCCACATATCTCTCTCTCTCTCTCTCTCTCTCTCTCTCTCTCTCTCTCTCTCTCTCTCTCTCTCTCTCTCATACCTCCAAGTATATGTAGCTTTTGAGTTACTGTGAAGGACGTCAAGACCTTCCTCTGAACAGTCTAATGTCCCTGAATGAGTTCTAGCCCTCTTTGGGATGGATCTGTGGTCTATGAGACTCTCTCTCTCTCTCTCTCTCTCTCTCTCTCTCTCTCTCTCTCTCTCTCTCTCTCTCTCTCTCTCTCTCTCTCTCTCTCTCTCTCTCTTCTGTAGGGTAAGGAGAAACTTTTTGTTTTTCTGCTTGTCTCTCTCTCTCTCTCTCTCTCTCTCTCTCTCTTTCGTGCGATGAAGGATAGTCTATGTCTCCCTCTCTCTTTTTCTCTCTGTTGTGGTACACTAAGCATTCCACAGGAATGTAGTACATGCATTAAAGTAAAAAAATTGATTTATCTATTAAAAACATACGGCACTTTAATGCCCACTATACATAATTAGACTTTTCACACGTGTAAGAAATGTATTCGTTAGAATACCGTGCATGGCAGCAACAGTTACATGATTGTTTAGATTATGAGAGAGAGAGAGAGAGAGAGAGAGAGAGATGCTTGATTGGAGGTACAACCTGCAGGGAAGATATTTAAATACCAAGCTAGAAGTGTGCTCCATGTACCATTGAAGTGTTCATCTTTGCAAGATAGCTATGCCAAACCTAGGAAAAGGTAACAAAAATTTATGCTTTTGTTAAAAAAATTTGCATGAGGATTATTTCTTATATGATAGATATGTATATGAGCTTTCTATTTTGTCCCACGACGCACGTGGATGCACATAGATTCTCGTGCGTGCTCTGTGGTACAAAATATTGAGAGAGATAGGAAGTTTGTATTTTCTTCCCACGGTGCGCATCAATGCGTTTACAGACCTTTGGTTGTCTTGCATGCGTCGTAGAGCATAGTAGAGGGAGGAAAAAGGTAGAGAGTGACTCAAAAGCCACACACACACACACACACACACACACACACACACATATAGAGAGAGAGCGAGAGAGAGAGAGAGAGAGATAAGGGTCAACAAGGTTAGTGGACCTATGGAAGGATGACATATATATGCAAATTGAGAGCTTCATGGTAATCCCCCCCGCCCCCCTAGCCCCACTCTCACTCTCACTCTCTAAATCATCCTTGTGTGTACAGTCATGGATTACTGAAAAGGATGACTATGTTCATCGTTGGACGAGAGAGTATTGTGGAAGGGATGCAACACTAGGACAATATCTTGCCAAACTTTGTAAGGCACCCATACTAGTCTTTCACAACGCAATGTCCCAAGAGGGAAATACTGCAATGTTCGTCTTCAAGACGCTCTCACACTTCCTAGGTGGACCAATGCTACCACAAAATGTAGACAAAGTTATCCTCGTTGACAAAAGTTTTGCGAGAGAATGTTTTGGATATTGTCCGGCTTACACAGGTGTTCATGCAGCTTATTATTACACATACATAGCAAAATGGCACTCTCTTTAGGGAAACAAAACCCAAATGAACCCTTGGATTACAGAAAACATTTAATGCTCCGATACAAGGGTGACGTGCCAAAAGATATCCCTAAACAATCATCAAGTTGAGAGACTTGTGACTTGTATAGGATCTATTAAATCATTAGGCATCTCTTGTACATGTTGTGACCTAAAATCAAATTCTCTTGGTCCACCTATGGTTAACATATTCCATTGTCTCTCTCCACTTTCTTTGCCCTTCATGACCACTTAAGTTGTTGCATGCCTCTGCTCATTTCCTTTTCCTTTGTTGCAAATGCTTAATTGCTTGTGTTGTTGGTGAACCATCCAATACATGTTTTTGTTGCAGACAATGAAGGATTCTGCAAAAAAACCATTGAAACAAATTTTTCAAATTGTTTGCCTTGTCTCAAGAGCCACCATGCTGTGTGTCTCTAAAATATGCTTTACTGGCCATCTAATCCAAGCCTTGGATGTTCCATATGCTTGGGTTTCCATACTTTTGAATGAAGTATGGCAAGTGATTGAAAATGATGTGCTGCAAATAAAATAATTTGTCAATCATTTTAAACATCCTCTTAGTCCTTTTTATTTAAATGGGTTCTTTAACAATACCATGTAATGAGTAATCTGAGTTTTAGTCCATGTTGTCTTAAATGCTTTCTTCAGTAGCTAAAGGTTCTCCTTTTACTTGTTGAGATCATTTTGTGACCAATCATCTTTTCACACATCTGAAATAGAGCATTGAGTGATCGCCACACATCACCCTTGGCATTGCGAGTTGTTGGTTCCTGGTCCTTCACTGCCACATGCAAATTTTTCCATTACTGAAACTCAATTTTGCTAACATAAGTGGACTGATATATCCTTCCACGCTTTGTTAGCTTCTTATCTTTCACGCTTGTTGGTAAGAAATGGCATGTTTTGACCCCACCAATGGACGGTTTGCATGGTACATCTTTATCATTTGTTGAACTTTTCTCGTCTCGCTCGATTTTCACATTGCCCCCATGGAGACCCATATCTGACAAAACTAGTTCAAGGGCATGTACAACGACCTACCGCTCAGTTGGATTCTTGATTTTCCAGGAAACCGGACGTACAAATGCACCAACTTCTCCACAATTTTACAAAGAGCATGCATTGTACAAATGTGGATAGTAACAAGTGGAATATACAAGGCTGGCAGAAATTAGGATCTTCATTGTGACGAGTAGGAGCCTTTCTCCACCACTTTGGGTCCATCATATTTGCAGGCTCCATGCAATACAACCATGGAGACTTTTCCATGGCACCCATTCCACAATTATACATACACTTCAATGTTTTGAGGTCACTTGCAAGATGCCATTGGACTTGAAAGTCTCCCCTCCCATCTACAGTCATCACCTGTCCTTGATTCATTTGTCTATCAATTTTATCAAAAATAGGGGTTTGATGGAACACCCAATATAAAATTCCATGGTCTTCTTTCTTTACATGCAAGATTAAATCCTTATGAGATGTGAAATTAAACCTAAATCAAATGAAAAGGGGGCTCTCCGGAGTTGAAGAGTAGATGGAAATGGATTACCTAAAAAGCACCAAGCCACCATATGTTTGTTTCTGATTGTACACTGAAGTATGAAGGATCATTAGTAGGGCATTTTGAAAGAGCTCTATTCATCAATGTTATTGTGACTCGTTGTAGACTTTTCTCTTTAAGAATCTCATACTCGTCTAGCTTCAAAACAAATGCAAACTTCCATCAGTTTATTCAAATGTTACATTGTAGAACTCAACCATTCTAGTTTGCAACAAAGTGAGTCCATGAAGATATTGTTGTACTCATCATAAGTTGCAGTTGTTCCTTGAGATCTATAAATACCATCAATATGAAATGGACATCCAATGAAGTCTATCTGTGCATGCTTCAGTTGAAGTCTCTCTTTCCAAACACTTGCAGTTGTTCAAAAACAAAATGACATGGCAGTCAACATCTCTTGTATTATTTGAGTGATGGTCACGAGGAGGTTCCAACATCTACTAATGACAAGGAAATACCTCGAGGCAATTTGGAGGTCAGTGCGGTAGCCTTGGGCTTCAACTATGGATGAAGGTAGTACTTTAATGCAAGGAGGGTAAAGATAACGGGTTGCAAGTGGGTGCTAGGTATATGAAAAGGCCAAAAAATAAGATTCAACACCTTTTCTTGTTTAGAAAATGACTCACACAGTCGGGATTTTCAAGAGCTCCCTCAAGAGGCATTGAAGGTTTCTTTTGTCCACTAGGCCACACACTTGCACTGATTCAAGAAAGGCACATACACACTAACCCACACACATATGATTAATCAAGGGTGATTACATAGGAAAAACTTTATCAAAATGTCCTTTCTCAATTCTTGAGCCAGATACAACATAAATAAATTGGTGCACTTAAAAGCTTGTGAAAGTGCCTATGCACACACATGCATATTAATTCAAATAGTCCTCTCAAGCGACATAATTTGGCTCAAGAAAAGAGGAAAGAGCAAGAAACAAATCACACAATCAACAAGCAAGAAAAGAGAAAAAGAAAGGCACAAGTTCTAATGCTTGATTCCAAAATTAGCTCTAATCACTTGGTTAGGGAAGTGACCTTGTAGACATACCCAAATCCAAACAGAAAGAGATAATTAGGATTGAGCTTAATTTTCCTCCTCCTAAAGAGTTATGAGTCAATTTAGTGCTTAAAGAGAGGGCACTAAATCTAGCATAGAGATGTTAATCGATCCAATTACGAAATGTGAATTGTGCATTTGCTTAGATATCACATGTAAAGCTTATGGTGGATAAACCAAAAAGGCATTTATGGCTGCACCATAGCCAATATAATTAAGAGTAGACTAGAGAAAAAACTCATTGTTGTAAATCAAATTCTTAATAGGCTGATGATATGTCCATCCTATAATGACATTTTTTAACTAGTTATGGTTATCAAAAAGTATATAATTAAGAGTAAAAACTCATTGTTGTAAATCAAATTCTTAATAGGCTGATGATATATCCATCCTATCATGACATTTTTTAACAAGTTATGGTTATCAAAAAGTATACTAAAACATTCACAAAAGATAGATTCGGGTGAAAACAAATCAAAGAGTTCTTTGTGGTATAAACAGTGTACATAGATACGCTCTACCACCGAAAATTTGTTGGAAATACTCTTTCTCCCACAAGGGCCAAAAATTACCCACATATCAAAATGAGTTACATGTCAAGGAGATGTCAAATAGGAGTGTTCCTTCCTCTACCTCTAGTGAAACTACAAGACTTTCCTCTATTAAAGCTAGTAGAAGTGCCAGGTGTTAAGAAGGATGTAAAAGAGTTGTTGGGGGTAGATAGTGAATTAGGTCTTTTGAGAAATGGAGAATCGTCATCCTCAATGCAAGGTTTGAGTAATCCAATAGTAATTTTGACACCCTTGTAGTTGGCATAGGTGGTGAGGTTATAGGTATGTGCCGCGCTCATAAAATTTAAGCTCTTCAAGAATGTCAAGCATCAAGCTTTGAAAGGCATTGAAAGCAATCTGAGCAACTACAAGGGATTTAGCTTGCCCGCCAAGCCATGAGCAAATTAGAGATAAATGGAAGTCTACAAGTTTTTCAGGAAAAATTTGTTGTAAATGATTGAGAATGTACCAAATAGCATGATCAAACCACATTATGCTAGAATCACAGAAAGCCTTTGGGCCGAGGAATTTGCAAGCACATTTTAAGTAAGGTCGACAAACATTCCAGATAGATTCTACGTAAAAGTCGAGATTGCTCTTGGCAAACTCCATATTTCCTTTTGTGTGAATGTAAAGGCTAGTATTAGAGGCACATTTAGTCTGATCAATAAAATTGAGGTCAAAAGGGGTCTTAATGAGCTCCCCTTGTCCAAAATTGTCTGTCTCTTAATATTTTGAGTCTGCAGTCTTCAACAGTAGATGCAGGTAGATTGGCAAGATAGACCCAATTTTCATTGAGTATGGGTGTTGAAAAAGCTTTGTTGGGAAGAATCCACAGGCTGATGATCCACTCCAAAATATTCTTCTTCAATTTGCATGATCGTAGCAAAGGGAAAACTTTGGAGACTTTTGGAACCATCTCTAAAAGGGTAGAGTCTGAGGGTACACAGATTATTTTGGAATTCTTTAACAATATCGACGAAACCTATCAGTTGTTATCCACGTCCTACTTAACACCATTTTAAACTTATACCAACTACCCAAAAAAAATTTGTGGGTATCTCAAGATAATGAAGATGTCTTTTTTTTTTGTACTCAAAAGTTATTGCTCTTTTGATTAAGTGCAAGGTGTGTGTTTTTTTACCTTCTTTTAAATTCGTTTTAACTTGTGATCTCATAAGGTCATCACTCCTTAAGATCCAAGTCAAATTATAAGTTATAAATAAAGTAAAAAGTTATCCCAAGGAATTTGTGTTTATGAAGTTTATGCAAAGTTACTTTTAGTTTTTCGATGTTTACACAATGTATCTCAGTTATGACCTCTCAAACCAAGGTAGTGCAAGCAAGGTAGCTTGTGATTTTGAGTACTCAATGACCGTCAAAGTCAATCTTTTTTATCAGGCAAACATTGGGCCTCATTATTGTGAGAACTTGCAGAATTATACTAGCAGTAGCGAGTTTTATCAGAAAAAAACTACCCAGTTTTGTCATTACTCAAATAAGAAGTAATCCGGCTACCTTTTCATACCTTAAACTCGGATTTGATTTTATGCAATATAGTCGAAACATACAAGCTGGTAATCATTATTTTGAGTATTTTTACAAGCCAATAAGAATTTGTAACTGGTTTGTAGTTTAAGAATCATAATATTTCCTAATCACAATGAAAAAAAAACAAAATTGGCTAAGCCAAAAAACATATGTTATAGTGATATGAAGAACCTTTCTATAAGGAGGAAGAAGAAGAAGAAGAAGAAGAAGGGAATGTCAATACTAACTATTATAAGGATGTATTGTAATGGGTTTAGACACTTCCCCACACCCAAAGTTTGATGTTAAGACCTACCCTTTTGGATAAGATTCATCTTATGTATTATACTCTTCGATTAGAATCTGTGCGTTTCGTGTAAGCTCCAGCTTATGAGGGCGTCTATTGGGGTAAGCCTTTTTCTTACACTCAATATGTGACCAACTCCTAAAGCCAAGCATATTGCACCCTTATATTCATACATGCACCCTACTACATAGATTTCCCTAATATATGTTTTTTTTACTATATCCACATGCTACACAGTTACAATCACATGCTTTTTGGTGTAGCCCATATGCTACTTGACCTTTTTCTGCATGTGGTGCGTATCACTTTCCAGCATTTATTACCACCTTCCATTTTGAGCCTATATAAGGCCACAATGCTTAACTTATAATTAGCTCTCTTATCCTCATCAATCAAGCAAGTCCATTTTCATTTCATTGAGTAGATTCTCTCTAATCTTGTCATGATAATTAATTTCTAATCTTCTAAAAGTATTTTCCATCTTATTTAACCTTTCAAGTCTAGGAAAAATAAAAGAAAACAAGTGAACTTGATGTAAGTGCTTATAGACTAATTCAATCAAAGACTAGGGACCAAAAGGAGAGAAGTCCAGAAAAGATCAAGGGTAATTTTTATTTAGTTATCTCAGCCATAGGTACACGTCAAGGAACAATGAATATATCCCGAACAGCTTTGATCAATGGTACAAGACAAAGGAGATTACCTAGAGAGATTTGAAGGAATTTAGAAAATAGAAAGTAGATGTGCTAAGTTCAAGTAATTAAAATAACTCTTTAAACTCCAAGTATGAAGTTGGAAGCCTTTCAATAAATTTCTAACTTGCCACATATAGTGAGATTTAGAAGATTTTGGGATCAACTCTAAATTTGGCATGTTTTGGGATCAACTTGGTGGGACCTCCAAAGCATTAAGCTAAGGTTTTGCACAAGAGGGGAAACTCCAAAGGCCAAGGGTGAGTTTTACTTTTACCAAAGTCCATCTTAATTTAGCAGGTCCTAAATTAACTAATAGGCTCTAGCTCGGGTAAGCTTCATAAAGCCTCTAAAGGATTGTGCAAAGATTTCGCACCTGACCTAGTTAAATTAAAGGGTAAGTTTATGGTTTTAATAAGTGAAAAGAAAAGGCTAAAGTTTAAGGTGAAATCAGCCCCTTCCTTCTCTTTTAAGCTTGGCTAGACCACATGTCCAAAGTAACACTTGCTTGCTTCATGTGAAGTTAACAAGTGCGTGTGTGATGTGTATACTTGCCAAAAGAAGTCCAAGTGAAAGGAGGTAAGTTTTTCAAGTTTAGTAAGTGAGGACAAGTTTGTGAGAATATATGAGTTGCACTTTTAAGTGTTTACTTCTCATTGGACCAAGTTTTAGGCATTACATTTGAAGAATATTAGCAAGTCTACATGAGACAAAAGGGAGAGGCTCGTTGGATTTTGCTCTCTCTCTCTCTTCTTCATTCTCATAGTCTCAAGTGCCAAGAGTGGTCAAGAAATCTCTCTCTCATGGGAGCTCTAAAGACGGACTCTATGCTCAAGAGCTTGGCTATGGATGCTTTCAAGAGCTCTAAACACAAATTAGATGATACCAAGATTGATATTTTTTCAATTAGATTTGGACTGTCAATTTAAGAAAGTTTGATATTTGAAGCTTCTTAGGGGTTAAAGACACCCAAGGCCGAGTCGTTGGACGCTTCTCAGCAAATCACAAGTTGGCACATAAGCAAGATTCCAAGTATATATTAAATTTTTGTCTCTAAATCGGGGGGGGCATATGACTCTTGAAAGGCGCCTATCTCACAACTAGCTCCCTTACTCTAAGTGGGATCGTGTAACTTTGTTACCCCTTCCATTATGTGAGCAAATATTGGACTTTGTAAACTATATAAACTAGTCACCGCTATAAAATTTAGGAAAAATTACCAAAATACCCCTCTAATTTGTGGAAATTTCCAAAATACCCTTCAAATTTCAAAAAATTCCCAAAATACCCCTTGTATCTATTTTGGTTGGATTGTTCAAGATTTTTTAATCTTTGCTCCTTTTTAACAATTGAGAACTGCTTTGCGTGCTTAGCATGTAATTTGTCACAAATTACCTCGCAAAAAAAGGCAATTATGTCTAATGATAATGAAGTAATTCATCTCCAAAGCCTACATAATCAACTCAAATTTTGGATTTAGCATCTTTTATTGATAAGCCATGAGTCTTCTTATGAAACGCTATTAATCTTTGGAGAAATTAAATTTCACAACCAAGGGTATTTTGGGAAAATTTGAAGGGCATTTTGGGAATTTATGACAAAATATTGGGGGAATTTTTGAAATTTGAAGGGTATTTTGGGAATTTCCACAAATTAGAGGGGTACTTTGGTAATTTTCCCTAAAATTTAATTGTATCACAGTGTCCAAAAGCCTCTTAAGAAAAGCATTAGGCCTACTATTTTTATCCCTATCCAACTTTTTATCGATTTCTTCTTTGATGAAGAAATAATTGGAATCACTCAACAATGTTTATTTGCAATCCAAATAGACCATGAGACTTTTTGGATAAATGGGTGGAATTACAAACAAGAGGGTGGCATCTTTTTAGCACTAGAGGAGTCGTCAACTCATTATTATCTTATTGAACCTTCTACTCTATCAAATATCATCTTGATTTGTAAGGCCTTGTTCTTCTTGATAAAAGTATGAAGGATTTAGAGAATAAACCTCATAAGGAAAACTGATTACGATGTTAAACATGTCTTCTTTTCAAATTAAACAAGCTTATATACATGGAGGTTGAAGTCTTTTTGAAAGATTTCCCATCCAAAATAGACACAAAACAGGTAAGCACATTTTAACTTGGATTTTGCTTTATAGATTAGTTATATTATAACATTAGCAATAGATCTCTTTTGCAGGTTCTACAACATAAGGGGGAAAACCCCTCTTGCAATTGATATCTCTTACCACATTAATTATTTGTTTCGCCTTTGAACAAGGACAATTCACTAATTGATTAGCCTCTGAACAAGGAAAGACACACCATTGTAGCTTAAAAGAAAATGTCAACAAGATATAAAACATTTCTTCCATTGCCTCATTCTCTTTGACAAAATTGAATCATGCCTATTACAAACACAATGTTTATATCATCAAATGTGTAAATACTCATAGCATTGGCCCGTGCACAGTGATGGTTTTCGGTCAAGAAGGGAAGGTCGAAGTCAATAAATTTGCAAAATAATTTTGATGTCAACAATGCAATTCCAAATAAGAGCTTGGCCTAGAAATTCAACCAATTTTCCATCCATTGCTTAATAATCACTCACTATGGACCATACCCGTATTCATAGGCAAACCAATACAAGGTCGATGCCACAGGGGAAGCTCTAAATTGAAAGATTCCCTCAGCTTAGCTAGCTATCTACAAGCCATTCTTAAAAAAACATGTCAATTTAGTCAAGCCATCCAACATAAATAGTTGGCTATGACCTTGTAATGATTAGCTCAATCATAATCCTACACATGGTAGCTTCACACCATTGGCTTTCAACCAAGTACAATGACCAATATGTGAATCTCATACTAAGTTGAATTCCAATTGCAACACCACTCAGCAATAGGATAAAAATAACCTCTATATCTCGTGACGAAACTATAAGAGGTCAAGTTAAGATTAAATATACCTGGCTTACCAAGAAGATTTATAAAATTACAAATTTGATAAGCCCAAGCCAAATTATGGTGGTCATGCTCATGTGGGCATGCTCACCCACAAGCAAGCTTCAATGCCCACTCACATCCATGTTATTTTCCATAGAGAAAATTTGAAATATACATACTTCAGATATTCATAATGTATAAATGATATATTTGTTCTCCCTCTAAATTTGTCCTCACTTTCTCTCTCTCCAACACACACACACACACTCACAAAAAAAACGGAGCTTGCTTCTTTTGAGAGAGCAACTCATATGAACTCGATATCATTCTTAAGAGTTGAGAAATCAGCTGACATCAAAAAAATCTCACCCCCTCCACACAGTCCTTCCTTCAGGAGCCCACAAAACAATCTAACACAAACTCGAACCGACTCAACTCAACTAGAGTGGAAAATGTTCCCAAGCATGAACCTTTGGAGTTAATTAAACTTTATGTCCATTAAATGCCTTGGAGCTATGCTCTACTGTCAGTCACTACACATGCAATTTGCTTGTGGTAATCATCACTGGAGTGCAGTGGTTCATTCACCTCTGTCGTCCGCTTAGAGAAGCTCAGAATGAGGTTCAGATCTTTGTAGGGCATGCCTCCTAGGGCACTTCTGCTGTGCTGAAATTCCTGCTATAAATGAAACCCAATTTCAACATGTAATCTGCATTACAGATCAAAAACCAAAATCTGTCAAATGTATTGACTGGCATAAAGCATGTGACAAATCTCGTCGTACTTTGTACGCTACAAAATTGTGTATGAGTTGGTCTGTATTAACCAAGCACCTACCAATACAAGGCAAAACAAATGAACCAAAAGGGAAGAAGCCAACCACCACCACCACCCTGGATTCCATCTCTTGCTAGCTACACTAGACCAACATAAGCCTGTCGAAAAGGTAAAACAAAAGTGTTTTTAAATGGAGCTTCCCTGCCAACAGGAGCGCAGCCTAGTGGTTAATGTTGATGTGTAAAGACCCAAATTCGATACCCAGTGGCATCTTTCGAATTTCACTTGTACCTCAAAAATGGAGATTCCCTGCTTATCTTGCTCGCATATACGTTTGCCAGGACCATGAAATTCAACCAAAATACATAACAGGAAGCATTGATTTCTGTTGCCAAACAAGCTCACATATTAGATGTTTCTCTGCAGCCTTTTGTGGGATAGTCTATTGCTTGCAATCCCTGTCCAAACGCATATAAAAGAACCTGCTTGAGTGCTTAGAAGCTATATACAAGAGTTTACAGCTTTGGTGGACCTAACCTTCATGATAGAGTGCTCACTATTCAAATGGCACCCCACTCAAAGCCACTTCATACACACTTTGCAATTCGCTATCTGTATCAGACACGGTCTCACAAGCCACCAAATCATTCAGTAGCTTTCCATCCAGTCTACATGGAAAGAGGTTCCCCTCACTGAAGTCGCTCTTTCTACGACTATTCATCTCTTTTTTCTGCATTTCCTCCCCAACTATCACAGCCATGATCCCAGTGTATGCTTTTTGAATCAGCTGAAACAATTTAAAACCTAAGCTTCTTGCTTCGTCCTTGACATAATCCATGTCACGCTCATCGACAAACTCGCAGCGATCTACAAAGTTAGCAGCCTTGTCCGGCCTATGTCGCAACGACAGTAACAAATATGCCCTTTCGACATCAGTCCTGGAGCAACCTCTTGAGACACCTAACAAAGTGTGGTAGTCCAACGTGCAGCTACCTCCATCTACAACTAACCTTCCTTTCACCGCAGCAAGTTTACTACTTATGAAGTTGAAGCATCCCTGCAAATCTGTGTCTTTGGTACTCTGCGAAGAAACCCAACACTGCTCTCTCGATTCCTGGCTTTGAAGTAGGGTTGAATAGAGAGACTTGACTTGCTGAAGGTCGAATGCACACTCAGAAAGACAACCGATCATCTCAAAGAGCGTCGCTCTGATGCTAAAGCCCTCTACACATAAAGGGTTTAACGTCAGGGTCCTGTTACAATCTGCTATAGCATCGATGATTTTACCATCCGCTTGATGAGCTTTAGCTCGAAGCAAGTAGCAATCAGCAACAAAGCCTTGAGGGGTCCCTCTCCTCCCATCGAGCAGCTTTGAGCAGTGTTTCGCTGATTCAGTGTATCGTCCAGCTTCAAAAGCAGCAATCGCTACCATGCGTCTCCTCAGAAGTTGCTTCACATTACAAAGTAGATGGCTCACCACTTCATACTCTGCATGAAGGTTAGCATCGCCACCAAATCCATCATCATGCAAGCGATTGCTGCGTTGTCTGAATACAGAAGAAGCCACCCGTTTCCCATTCGACAAGAGGACTACGGCATCCTCCATCATGCCCAGGTGACAACAAGCTTGACCAAGTACCAGCCACTTCCACTGCTCCCGATCATTGCGCCTGGAAACACTACCACTGTAGAGCTTTTTCTTGAACTTGAAGACAGGAAAACATTGAGAGAAACCTCTGCTTTTGAGGCGGAAAACATCAAGGGCTGTGTCGGAAGGATGATCAGAGAGTAACTTCAGCTTCTCTACCGGATTCTCGGCAGCTGAGGCCTGCTGTTTGAAGCTTGGGATGAAGTCATGCAGCATGCAGGCCACGTCCTTGAAGCGTCGCAAGCAGAGTAAAGCCCTCGCCTTGAGCTCCAGTGCCTTGTCCCATTGAGGAAAGAGCTTAAGAGCAGCATCCAGAAGGCTTAGGGCTGAATGAATGTCTGCCGGATCCTGGCTAGAGAGAAGGTGCTTAGCATGCACAATGTACTTCTCTGCGAGCTGAAGATCAACCAGAAATACAGACAAAAGAGAATCAGACCTCGCTAATGTCAAAAATGTACCTGAAAGAAACACAGAATTCGTACTCTACACGCATCACACATCAACAGATCCATGAAAACTTGAAAATTCTCGGAGCACAGCAGAAAAGAAGCCCTAAAAGACCCTAAATCCACCCACGGGTTGTCCCTCTAGCATGGTTTGAGAAGCTCGAGTACTAACAAATAATAAGTTCGAGCATGGAGGCTGATAAGCTCACCTTTCTGCTGCTAAACCAGAGATGGCGGTGCAAAGGGACCAGAGACCGCATTCCAGCAAAGTCTTTACTCCAGGACAGCGTGGAGGATGCAAGAGCGTGTATGTGGGTGAGTGAGAGTGTACGTGCGTGTGTCTGCGCGCTTGCGGGCTGAGAAATCAGTGGTTGTGTAGGTATGGGTACCTGTGTGTGTGTGTGTATGTGTGTGTGAGTGAGAGAGAGCGAGAGAGAGAGAGGAGAGTGCGTGAAGAGAGGGGGGGAGCGAGACCGTCACCTCAGATTATCACAGAGACGTTTGCGTGTAAGGAGTGTGTATTTGTGTGTGAGCGCGCGCTCCAGATAAGAAAGAAGGGCTGATAGCCTAGGAGCAAGCAAAAGTAGTGTCGAAGGAGCAAAGTTGGCTAGTTCTGGCTCTCTGGGGAGGTGTGTGTGACAGAACATGAGAGAGAGAGGGGATATGGCTTAATTTCAGACCATGGTGTCTTTGCTGGCTTGTGCCTTTAAGCGCCGAAAATCAAGGCCACCCCCATAGTCCCATTGTTCGCATTTTGCAAGTCTTCTTCGTGCGAGCGTCACATGGGAGAATCCCACACACACACACACAAGCTGCCATTTGCCACCACTTCCAATTAGAGTTTTCACTTGCCAATTCTAGGACTCAATACATGACACCTCAATTTTAGAGGGGATCTGTATTGGAAAATCGGCCTCTCTTGTCATGGAATGTGATGTGATTTAAACTAAGAGCCCCATCACACCTACGGGTTGTGGGGGTTGCAACACTTGTATCTATTCCAAAGTTGTTGTCAGACAAAAAAGAGTGAGCGCTTACATGGGATATGATTTGCGTTGCAGCCACTATAAGATTTTTGAAAATAGTGAATATTTTTTCAACACTTCGAGTGGCTCGCTTGCATGCAGCTGATAAAAAGCCTTCTTTTAGTATTGAACGTGCATGATAAATGGCACTTGTCAAGAGATAGTCAGCCGTTGTTTCAGAGTTACAATGCAACAAATGTTGACGTTGAAGCCCCTGTAAGTACCCTGCGGGATGGGGCTCCTGACATTCCGAACTTGCATGTGAATTAAGAGCGAGGTCGCCCCAGTGGGAGTGGGGGATTGCAATGAAGGAGAATACTCAATTTAGACATTTCTAAAACATGTGCTTCATTATCCAACCCCTCTTAGAGTTTTGCTAGAACTTTGAAAAGAATAGGTGTTAAGTTATACTTTAGGAGACGTTGTCGTCTCCTCATTTGCACTAGGGAGATATTGGCCAATCAGAAATTCGAAACAGAGCGAAGTTCGAATTTCTCTCCTTGGAAATCCGCATGCCCTTCACTTTCTCAAATCCACTAGGAGGTTTTTCCAATTTTCCTCAACAACCCCATACCCCCACTCGCGTTGGGCGTGACTCGGCTCTAAGTGTGAACTTTGTAAGGTATGTGCACTACATCTTGGTCGTGTAAACTAAACGTGAACTTGGTGTAAACTCGATGTGAATCGGTGTGAACTAGGATCATGGGCATGCCAAAACTACTTAATATAATGCTACCTTTTTTGTTACACAAGAAAACTCGTGCGTTAGCGTAATGGTAAGACATTCATCACGTTACGGGGAGGTCATGAGGTTAAACCTTGCCAATCGATACTTTTTCCCCAAATAGTTCAGAGGGTCCATGATCAACAATGATTTGGGATCGTAGATCCCCTCCAAAAAAGGATGTGTCAAATAGTGTCAAGCCTCCCCTTCCCTCTCAACACTAAGTCCCACAGGGTCTTAAATGGACCTCCCAAGATGGGATCGATTGCCGTCCTCAGATTTGCACCCGAGACCTACATTCTGGCATAAAGTAAACGTCTGCAGGTAGAAGTCTAGGATACAAAAACTCAACTCAGACACGCCCCTTTAAAATCTAACGGTCGGATTTACCTTGCATCTTGCCGCCTCACTTTGTTGTCGTAGATCCCATCATCCAAGTTTCATTAACTACCCCGTGCCCTTTAGTGTTGAGCCCCCCCCCCCCCCCCCCCCCCAAAAAAAAAAACGACACTAGTAGGGGAGATGGGATCTTCGTCGGAGGGAAGGCGGACACAGGCGGGGGGAATCTGCATCGTTGGGTGATTGTTAACCCTCACGGCTCACGGACACCCCATCACCTACGACGGACGTGTATTATGTATTTGGTAGAGTCAGGTACCGGGCTTGTCGGACCAATAGGAAAAGGGTAAGAGTGATCGCCGATGAGAGGCGCACTCTAACTGGAACATTCAAGGGATTAGTTGGTTAAGCATGGGCGCCCAAGTGTGAATGGGGTGAGCTCATATAAAAGCCAACTAAACCTAAAATTCACTCATTCTCTCATTTGTGCAATAGAAGTGTGTTGTTGCTCCATCTCCATCTCCATCTTCTTCTTCTTCACCTCCTTGTGTGTGTGTATGTGTGTGTGTGTGTGAGAGAGAGAGAGAGAGAGTGCGATCAAGCATTGCGGCGGCACGACGGCGTTGAAGCGGTTGAGCGCGACGTAGCGGCGTCTCCTTCTTCTTCGCGGCGAGGAATCCTCCACGGCAGAAGCATAGAGCGGTGAGTGACACACCATTGCCCTCTTTTGAGCTTACTAGTTAAGCTAGTTGTGTGCTTGGAGCCGTCTATGGCTTGCACACGGTGTAACGGCAAGTCCCTTGCTTCGACAGTGCGGCACGGAGCGCACATTTTTGGCGCCGTTGCCGGGGAATCGCCCTGCACTAAGCCTAAGAGGCACTTTGTGCTTCTCCTACGAGTTGTTTGTAGTAGGAAAGAAGAGGAAGAGGAATGAGTTGTTTTTCTGTAAGTTGTTAATTTCTGTGTTGTCTGCAAGTTCTGTGATTTCTGCATAATGTTGTGTTTTTTGTTTGCACACAGTCTTTGCACAATTAGTAGTCATTAGCTTGTTTGCAGTGAATGAATAAGTAGGAAGGCAGTTAGCAATTTCTGTTTGCACACAGTCTACACACAGTTTTCTGTCAAGGTTTGGCTGCACACAATGTTTGCACAGCAAGGTAGTGAGAGAGGAAGTAGGTGGACAGTTAGCTCACTGTCAGCAAGCAGTTAACAGATTAGTTAGTAGATTAGTTAGTGGTTAGCAACACTGTTAGTAAGTAGATAAGGAAGTGAGCTGTTGACTGGGAGGTTAGGTAGGTGACAGTGTGTGTGGCCAAGAAAGGGTCACCAAAACCGCGCGCAGTCGTCGCCAAAAATATTTTTTTTTTTTTTATTTTTTTTTTTTTATTTAAGCGTGAGTGACTGGGGGGCTACACTAAAATTTTGATCAGGATCGAGATCGGGATCCCAAGCCTAGGCCTCAGTCCTTAGTCTTACGATATATACAAGACTCACTCTTATATATATACCCTACCCCCTCAAGAGGGAATGAGAGCATGTGGGGCAAGTCCTCCACTCTCCTCCCTTCTCTTCCCACTTGCACCCTTAGACTTTCTAATTTGGGCCTAGTTCCCTACTAGAAATTGACGGTTTTAGGGATTCCGAGGGCATAAAGTGACCAAACGGAGGGCTGTAAAGCACGGCACGTCCCTCTGACCGAGACGCTCGTTTTGAGCTATCATACATTCTATTCTATAGCTGGGTCAAAAAAAAAGGAGCAAAAAATCAAAAAATAAGAAAAGACTTGGGTTGCAAAACACCCAAAATTACTAGGTGAGCAGCCTTCACGGGCCCTCACTGACACTTCTAGGGGATCCAAGTCATATGAACCTACGCTCTGGACGAGTGTTAGAGCACGAGCATATTGGTAGTGCCTCCATTTACGCGGGCACCCATTATTCCTCCACCCTAGGTTCTGGACCTTCGGTCGGGACTCAAGGTAGCGCGACCCAAGATCCTCATATCGCGTCTAGTGATTCTTCCTCTGACTACGAAGTCATGGAGGGGTATCCTACACCAAACCCTGATAGTTCAAGTCAAGACATGCATGCCATGGGCCCACAGCCCGGGTCCAGCGTGTTTAGCCGCTTAAAAGAGACCCTTAGTAGAGCTACTCGCTCCGAACATGCGGTTAATGAAATAAATGAAGGGAGTGGGAAAGTAAATTCGTCATTCATGCCTAAAATGGACCCTATGCTTCTTGAGAGTGTGCATGTGAATGTTCCATCCACTGCATCTCCTGATCCTTTAGGACTATCTCCCTCTGAGGTTTTACTACCCGATGGTAGGAGTCTTGCCAAAGTACAAGAGATCGAACGCTATATGCAAGCAACAAGGGAGAGGGAAATTGAGAACCTACGAAGGCTAGAACAAAGTAGAGCCCTGAAAGCAAAGGCTCCTATGACAACAATCATGCCAGCCGAGCAACCGAGTGCTCCCAAGGTAGCAGTCACGGAGGGGCAAGCTATGGGGAGCAATAATGCTTCCACTTCAAGGGAAACCTCCAGCACGCCAGGCCTAGATGGGATATTCCTAAACGAAAATTGGGAGTATGACCTACAAGCAGAAGCTTTAACTGATCGGTACACAGGACACACCTATCATGTGGGTTGGTTAGATGTTCTACAATCCACATCGGGTGCTACTAACATAGATGAGCAACAACATAAAGTCTGTGATGTCCTCCATAGGATTGTCGAGTTAGAAAGACAGAACACAGGGATCAACATGCCTTCAACAGGCCTAATGAGATTCTTGGATACGGGAAAGGCCAACCAACCAACCCTATCACAAATGGAGACTCCCTCAGTGAGCCCCATTGATCCTCCATATGTTGTTTCGCCAGGAGCCTCAGTACAATCTGAGCCCACAAGTGGCAGCTTTACCTTCCCAGATCTAGCTCATCTTTCTCTCAATGACACTACGGCTACCATGCATATCCCAGTGGTGAGCATGACAAGAAGTACACCATGGAGTTCATTTGTTAATACTGCGCCGATGCCTAGTAGCACAATGCCCCCAACTATACCTACATGTATGTATCAATCATGTGCACCTGTCGTACCTCAGCCTCATGTAGCTCCTACACCTCCGATTATTCCAAGAGCTTACAATCCACAATGGAATTATCTAAGCTCTTATACAAGTGGAGCCATGCCATTTAATAATAACATGCCATATCAGGCACCCCCTATGCCTAGGGCCATGCCTGTAAACTTTGGACCACCGTCTGGTACACCACCATACGAAATTTGGGACCCAAGAGCCGTGCGTATGCCAAGGCCAAGGCCAACTCCCATCTCACATGTGGTTCCAGGACCACATACACCCATTATACCTGCTCAAATAGGAGATTTGGCAGCATTTGCTCAAACTATCGGTCGCTCTATTGCGGAAAACATGCGTAGTGCACCTGATAGAGAGCCTAGGAGCAAGGCAGTTCAAGTAGCTAAGCTCACACAGAAATTCAATGGAGACGGAGATGCTAGAAAGCATATGGAAGTCTTTGAACATGTGTGCGATTCCTTGGAAGAGCACAATGAGCTACATAAGTGTAAGGCTTTGAGTTTGACCCTAAGCGGAAAGGCTGGAGATTGGTATAGAACCTTAAGAGTAGAAGAAAAAACGATCTACTCTACTCTTAGGAGACTGTTCTTAAAAGAATACATACGAGAGGGAGTACTTTGGGGTGTAGCCTCTCAGCTCCAGAAAGCCCAACGAGAAGAAGGTATCACTACTTGGGAAGCAGTCACCATGAATGCAATCCAGTTGGAGGATAATTTAATGATTGCAGGAGAAAGAGTGTCTGCCGAGCCGAAGTCTAGTAGCTCGCAAGCATCAGGGCATGAGCCAATGAAGATAAAGCCAATCGTGAAAGAGCAAACGATATCTGAGATGAATTTGGCAGATCTCACAAAGGCCATCCAAGAAAGCCTTAGGGGTAATCGTGCTCCACAAAACACTCATATGTATCCAAGAAGGGAGCAACAATGGTGCTCAATTTGCTTGGGTCCACATACTACGAGTGAATGCCCTACTTTCAGAGTAAAGTTTAACGGGACTTGTAACGCGTGTGGTAGGTATGGCTATCAAGCGAAGGATTGCCTAATGCTTAAACGCATCATGGAAAATAGACCGCCTATAGCTTGGGCAGACTCACCTCGAGTTCCTGCATTGATGCCTACCCCACCCATGGAGCAACAGTTGCCATTACAACACATAGTCCCTAGAACCCAAAATGTGGTCCAAACCACACCGTTGCCACCTCCAGTGCTAGGACCACAACCCCCTCATCCAAGAGTTACACCTATGAACCAAATAGGTTGCGAGTCATCTAATACTTATGTAGATTGCGAAGAGGACATAGACTCTAGTATCACCTATGGAGTCGACATGCTTGAGGAGTGTCCCATGTATGGAAGACCATTGGGGACAAATCAAACCGATATATCAAGCTACTGCGCTAGCAGCAAGAGGCCAAAACATTAATAGTTTTACCAAGAGACCACCTCTTCAGTGCTGCGAATGTGGTGGACCACATCGAGTAGCTGAGTGCCCCATTAGAATGCAAAAGAATGCCGCACTAATGCAAACAAGTCAAGGGAGTGCATTGGCAATGCCAATACTCACTTGTAATCGTTGTGACATAGATCATTTGATCGCACAGTGTCCTAACAATCCAAACGCACCGAAAATCAAACCATTGAACATAATAGAGATTGTTGATGGGACACCACCAACTATAAACATAGCACCAGTGAATGCACTCACACGGTCGATGCTCCAAAAGCAAAATTACATCCTCGAAGAGAGAGATGCTGCATCCATTGGCCGAGCGAGAAAGAAGAAAACACGAAGAAAGAAATCCCTTAATGCTTCTAGCTCAAAACCTAGTTCAAAGACTAACATAGGGACAGGAGAGGATCCCGTGTATATGAATGACCCTAAGGATGACTCAGATTCGATAGAGACCACGGAGACCAAAACTATTACTACAAAGGAAAAAGCCAGTGAGGAGGATCACGAGAGGGAATTACGACGAGCACCAAAAGAGTATTCAAAGTTAAACCACCCAGTTGCGAACCCCCAAGATAAGCCACGAGAGACGAAAAATGAGGATTGCAAGAGAAAGATTGGAACCTATCCAAACCCAACAGTGGAAATTGAACGAGTCCAACAACTGAGGGGTTTGGTGGAAGAAACTCAACGAACATTAGAACCTGAACCCAAACATATCCAGATGTCGGACACAGTGTTTCCCACACAAGTTCAACCTCACAAAAACTACAGGCCGTTAGCTATACCCAGTATCATTCGGGAAGAGAGTGAGGGTAGGACATCTGAAAGTGGACACACACCTTTCCTACTAGAGAGAATGTTTGGTGAGGGAATGCCCGACCCCCTTGAGGAAGTGGAGATTCCATCTTCACCGTTATCTTGTCAGGGTCCTACGTCCCACAAGATGCCATTAAATGTTGTCAAATTGATGGATTTCATGTCTTCAGAAGTTAGAACCACCATCATGTCCAAACTATATAAATACCCCGAGCTAGTCTCAGCTCTTCGAGCCTTCCTCAATGGAGAATTACAGGCCGGATTACCACAGTTTGCACATATGAACAAACCTGACTCGGTAATGAATGATGAGGAACATTTAGCACCACCATCTGACCTAGCGGGACATGAATCTGTAATTGAAGTACCTGTTAACAAGTTGGGGCAATACTTTGAAGGTGATGAATCTAATGCTACTCTGCCAATCACTACTAAAGGATTAACTGTAAAGGGAGTCCTTGACGGTGGTGCGGGAGTCAGCATGGTGACAAAGAGTTGTTGGGAGTCTATGGGGCGACCTCACCTTGAAGCCACAAGCGTAGTGGTAAAAATGGCTAATGGATCTATTGTTAAGCCTATTGGAATGCTTAAGGATCTCAGGATCAAGGTCTTGGGACACAAGGTAAGGCAGACTTTCATTGTTATGGATTTTTCCAAGCATCCTATGTCATTTGAGATGATCTTAGGGCGTCCATTCATGAGGGAAGCAAAAATGGTGCATGACTGGTCCAAAAACCACGTCTACTTACAGTTCCAAGACTCTGTCATTCGAGTTGATCTTTTAAGTGGTCGAACGCATCCTCTAGGAAATAAATTCATCATTGATAATCGATCAGACACAACAATTCACTCAGCTCCATTACAGTATTGTTACACGTGTAACGAAGACACGGATATTGGGGAGAACTCTCCTTATATGGATATCCTACCTGGAATGGCTGAGTCAGACAATATCGATTGGGTACACCTAGCGGCAACTATAGATACATGGGGACTAGAGGAACAACCTGGGTAACACCAGATGGGGAAGAGATACCACACATTGCACCAGTAAACATGTTAGGTGTAGCGCATGTAACATCCTATGATAAGAAAGAGGCACACCTACCTGAGAGTGAAACCGATGATTCCTCAAAGGCTTCAGGCCAATACACATCAGAAACGGAATCTCAGGGAGAAGTGGATTCAGAACCTGAGGAAACATCGAGTGAGCCAAGTATAGAAACTGAACACTCAAGGTCTAGTACGACCATCTATGGTAATTTATATGAGAGTGAAGAAGGTACAAGCGAAGACCTATCAAGCGAGTCGAGTTCAAACATTTACCAAAATCAAAACCTTAACAAGAAACAAAGGTCATATAAGAGACGACGATATCGAGCAAATGTGAGAGCTAGGATAAACAAGGAAAGATCTACTGCAGAATGGCTTAGCTATCTAGGGGCATGTGATGCTCATCGAAAGCTAGTAGACAATTGGGGTGAACATCTCCAGAGTGTCATGTGGTGCAGCCCGCGATCCATTGACCTCGCTCAATTGGAGGTTACAGAGCCGAAATTGAGTCGAACTATAAGAAGACGTCAAAACCGAGAGTTAGCACAACAACAAAAGGAGGCAGAACTAAAAGAAAGGTCTCCGTCAGGACAAGAGCCTGCTGACTTACATACGGCTCCTGAACATTTTAAATCTTATACCACGGGGGAGCGAAAGGTTGTGTATACCAAGGCCCAACGAATACCTACCAATGAAAGCAGTGGAGTCTATGATGGTCCAGCGGTAGTTAAAGAGATAGAATTAGTAGAACCAGGTGAGGAGTCTAAACCATTCTTTATTGCTCAAGACCTTACCGAAACTGAAGAGGCTGTACTTAAGAAGCTCCTCAAGGAATACAAGGATATCTTTGCTTGGACATATCATGACATGAAGGGCGTTCCACCTTCTGTGGTGCAACATACAATTCCCATGATCAACACTGCTAAACCCGTCTAGCAATGACCCTATCCAATGAATCCTAAGTACGCCAAAATTGTACAAGAGGAGATTGAAAAACTTATCCAATGTGGATTCATATACTCTATTGAGCACTCAGAATGGGTTTCTCCAATAGTCATTGTGCCAAAAAAGAATGGGAAACTAAGAGTGTGCATGGACCTCAAGAAAGTTAATGCAGCTACTAGGAGAGATCATTATCCCTTGCCATATTCAGAACATGTGCTTGAAAGAGTTGCGGGCAAGGAAGCTTATAGCTTTTTAGATGGGTACTCTAGTTACAATCAAATCACAATTGCATTAGAGGACCAAGCTAAAACTGCTTTTATCACAGAGTTTGGAGTGTTTGCATTTCGTGTTATGGCTTTTGGCTTAACGAATGCCCCTGCTACATTCAAACGATTAATAAACACTGCGTTTAAAGAATTTCTAAGGGAGTTTTGCGAAGCTTTCCTAGACGACCTTTGTGTTTATTCTTCTTGGGAGAAGCATTTGTTATATCTACGAAAAATATTTGAAAGGTGCAGATTTTATCGCATCTCATTGAACCCTTTCAAATGCCAATTTTGGGTTAAGCATGGAGTCATTCTAGGGCATATAGTGTCCAAGAACGGGATATCCACAGATGAGAGTAAGATTAAAGCCATTGCCGATTTGCCACCACCTACGAACTATAAAGGAGTTCAAAGATTTATGGGCCATGTTGGTTATTATCGAAGATTTATTTTAAACTTTGCCGAGATAGCACGTCCATTGTACAAGCTTCTTATCGAGTTTCACTGGACGGAAGAATGTCATCAATCTTATGAGTTATCAAAGAAGGCCCTAACAAGTGCTCCAATCCTGCGAACACCCGATTGGAATGTACCTTTTCATGTGCATATTGATGCATCAAATTTTGCTATTGGGTGTGTTCTAACTCAACCAGGAGAACATAAATTGGACTACCCTATTAGCTTTGCAAGTCGCCAATTAAATGATGCCGAGATGAACTACACTACTACAGAGCGCGAAGGTCTAGCTATGATTTACGCAGTAAAGAAATTTCGCTATTACCTTCTTGCTACCAAGTTTGTGTTTTATGTTGATCATCAAGCATTGATATATTTGGTAAACAAGCCGTGTTCCACAGGTCGAATTACACGATGGTTGTTAATTCTTCTTGAGTTTGACTTCACCGTTGTTGTGAGGCCTGGGAGGAAACATGTCATGGCGGATCATTTATCTCGTATCCCTAATGGCGAAGCTCCTACAGAGGTTGATGATGAATTGCCTGATACTCCTTTGTTCATTGTTGAGACAATGCCTGAATGGAGTGAAAAGATTGTTAACTTCTTAGTTAATGGTTTTCCACCCAAAGAACTGCGAAAAGATATAACTCGAAAATTAATCAAGGAATGCGAACCCTATTGCTTACTGGCTGGAACTCTCTATAAGAGAGGAAAAGATGATGTTCTTAGACGCTGTGCCCACGAGGATGAGTATTTATATATTCTACAAGAGGCACACATGGGCATAGCTGGTGGTCACTTTTCAGGAAACTTGACTGCCCGAAAGATCTTACAGTCAAGCTATTGGTGGCCCACTCTGTTTAAGGATGCATCACTTTTTGCAAAGGGATGTGATGAATGCCAACGCTTCAATAAGCCACAAAGAAGGGATAGGATGCCTCTACATCCCATCAAGGTAACCCAACCATTTGAAAAGTGGCGCTTAGACTTTGTAGGACCGATTAGTCTGGCTGCACGTAACACGCAATCACGATATATCATTGTGGCTACCGACTATGTAACCAAATGGGTTGAAGCAAAAGAAACACGAAAGGCGAATGCAAAAACAACAGCTAAGTTCCTCTTTGAGAACATTATCACACGTTTTGGATGCCCCTTTGAACTTGCGAGTGACAATGGAACTCATTTTATAAATGAAGTAATAAAAGAACTCACATCAAACTTCATGATATCTCACCACAAGTCTACACCCTATTATCCCCAAGCAAATGGCCAAGCTGAGAGTACCAACAAAACTCTCATCTCCATTTTGACAAAGATAGTTGAGGCTCATCGCACTGATTGGGACCTAAAGCTTACATCAGCTTTATGGGCTTATCGTACTGCGTATAAAGTTGCTATTAATTGCACACCGTTTAAGATGGTGTATGGCCAAGAAGCAGTTATGCCATGGGAGTTTGTCATTCCTAGTCTTCGAGTAGCTTCTCAAGAAGGTTGGGATGGTAACCCCTTAGTGGAGCGATTATATATCCTGGAAAGGCTAGATGAAGAGAGGCAATTAGCTGTGCGAAATGCTCTAGTGGAGAAGGATAGGAGAAAGAAGTGGTTTGATAGCCATTTAAAGGATAAAGACATCAAGGTTGGTGATAAAGTTCTTATGTACGGGGTACGTAATGAAAAGAAGAAATTGAAATACGCTGGTAAGGGGCCATATCGAGTGTGTGAAATTACCCCGCAAGGTACCATTCGTGTGGAGACTCTAGATGGAGTTGAAACCATTGGATTCCTTAATGGGAGTAAATTCAAAAGATATTATGATCCTCTAAGCCAGGAAGAGTTGCAAGCCATCCATCAAAAGAAGGCTGCCAAGGAACAAGCAGAGCTTTAAAAAATCCAAGCAAGAGTTGAGGCTCGAGAACGACAACAACGTCTTAGACGCCAACGAGAGGCTAATCTGGGAATCACGCAAGCATTTTTCGAGGACACAGATGACGACTCTTTAAAATCTGAGCCACCCCTACGATACCCAATTGAGCTAAATAGCCCCTATGGGAAAGTACTATACAATGCCTTATTAGATATGGGAGCTAAACACAATTGTTATCCTATGGAGTTTGGTGTCAATTAGGGAAACCGACCCTATCCCCGAGTACGATGCAAGTCAAGGGCATTAATAAAAAGAAAACTGCTATTCTTGGAGTCCTTCAGACCCCTGTTGTCTATGACAATGGAAGCATAGTGCAGAGGTTTCTAGTCATGCCCGCGGGAGCTATGGAAGGCAACGTAAACCTGGGACGCACGTGGATGTTGGCAACCAAATGCACTATTGATTGGGATACTCTTAGTGTCACGACGCGACCACCGACTCTTACCCCTATCATTCAAGCAAAGTCACCTACGTTGCAAACTCTAGCAAAGTTGAAGGATAGCCAACATTCACAAGCCAAGGTGGTTAACTCGTCTTTGCCAGCTACCCATGAACCTAGCACTTCAACACTTGTAGTTGCAGCACGCAGTAATATTGCAAGTACTCATCCACGACCTAAGAGTACATATCAACGGGTCCCCAAGGCCTTACTTCCAACTACCTCAACCCTCCCATCCATTCCAAGAAAAAATTTCCTGGGAAAACCAAGAGCGCGCCCTAGGAGAGTCAAGACCAAAAAGCCCAAGGCTACTATGATGGAAATGAGAAAATTTGGGTACCTAAACGTAAAATGTGTCCTTCCCTATCGACAACAAACCCATACGAGTCAAACAGTGTAACGCTAAAGCCAATGGCAGACCGTGGGAAGGGAAAGATCACAGAATGCTACACACCTAGTCCAGAGCTAGTTTGGGCTCCAAGGCAAAACCAATTTATTCCACCTAGCTCAGGAAGGGGGGAGTTCCATGAAGCTTCTAGCTCCTCATGTAATACATCCATAGAGGTAAAAGCTTCTACACAGCCTCCATCTATAGTAATGGACCTCCATGAAGCTACAAAAGAATCCACACCTCCCAGTGTTCAAGAATCACCTGATGAACCACTTCAAGTTCGATCCTGGGAGAGTACCTTACCACCCTTGCAACTTGACGAGGCACCTAGGGTAATAGAAAACTACTGGAAAAAATCCTCACCTATTACCAACTGGAACAATTGGTTTCAAAGGGTGACGACATCATTTCAAACGGTATGATCTACCCAAGGAAGGGGGGAGTGTTTGTGGACATCCATCATTCACTTGCTTCCCTCTCAACCTTTCTCCCTGACCTCTTAATCTCCGATCTTAGGGAATGTATATATAAAGCCTTATACTCACAAAAACAAGATAAAAAAGTAAAAGAGCAAGAGCCATAACACAAATCATAAAAACAAATTATGCACAAGAACACGACCCTTGTAATATTTGCACTCTAACCATCATCTATTTGCGTGTACAGATATGGCTAGTACGCTAGAGTCATCCACTCCTGCCTTGGGTGAGAGGTACCCTCGTTACTTTTCACAAATATTTCACATGGTCTTTCCAGTGCTTGCATGTGAATGGGATTTGATAGGTACGCTAGCATGTGAGAGGAATTTTGAGGAGTTAAAATGGCTGATACGTCTCTTGACCACGTCTGATCCATACTTAGTAGAGAGCGTTTCTCCCATTACACAAGCCTACCCTTTTGACCAAGATGACTATAGGCGTCTAGTGACCTTCTTAGTAAACATGGGCACCTATGATGAAGAAGAAAATTTACACGACTACACGAATGGCACATATGGTCTCATGGATGATGACTTTGTTTATCTCGACGACGAGGATAGGGGTTTAGCCTTAGGGTTTCCCCCCAACCTCTACAATATCCTATTCCCTTGACTCTCTAGGGGGAGTGCAAATAATTAGGTTAGGGTTCCTTATGTTTTTTGTTGTGTTCAATAAGTGTTGGTATCTTTTTCCACTAATGTGCCTCCTGTAGGTATTCCTTTTGTTTCCTAGTGTGTACAGGAGCGTGTTGCTATTGGTAGGATTTGGACCTTCATGGAATCTTTATCTCAACTCACTCTTCAAATCAAGCGCGACCATCGACACAAACAGGTGTTTCTTGTCCATTAGCATTGCCCCTTATCTTTTTTGCATCTATGATTGTCAGCTTTAATTGTGATTGGTAGCCTAATATTCACCGCATTTGCTTAGTATCCAACATTTAATTCAATGTAATTTCTTGTCATAATCACTTGTCTAGGTTTAAAAATCAAGCAGTCCGACAAACTAGTTTGACCAAGTTAGGTGTTAGAAATCTTCCTCTTAATACCATGGGGAATGCCTTCCTAATAATTAATGGTTACTTAGGTTCTTAATCCGATTTAGGCAGCATTGTGTGAAATGTACTAGGGCTTTCTAGTGGGCTTGACCCTATTGACCTTTAGCTTAAGTATTATAAAGGGATTTTACTAGTGTGATGAGCCTAGGGAGGTGTATCAGTGTTATATGACCCCCCAAAGTTACAAAATTAAAATGTTGAAAATGAACAAACAAAAAATCGAAGTGCCACACTGTAAAATCTTAAGCTGGCAGAGAAATCTCAGCTTGATTTGGTACTTCACTCACATGTATTGCCTATGGTACTAGAGCCCTAGAGGTTCCCAGTATGGGCGCTTTTACTTGAAAAGCAAAAAACCCAGGGCATACAAAATAAGCACACACATCAAAATTGAATCACTGTGAAAAGACTTTGGGGGGTCAAAGAAAAAGTAATCAGTCAAGCGATGATTTCATGAGAAATTCCTTTTATGGTAGCTTAACTACAAGGTCTTCTAGATATAACCTCTAGTCAGCCCTCGAACATAAATACTTGGCTCTCGCGATTAAACAACTTAATTGACCACAGAAAATTAAGAAGCTTACCCATGGTATTAATATTCGATCTCTAGTGCCTTTCGACCGTCAAATTAGCGACCCCAGACTTGTTTAATTTTTTACCTTTACATCTGTTTATGCATTTGATTACATTGCAATTTAATGTTCATTGCTGACAAATTGTTTGAAATTCTTTTACCAATCAATTTGTCTACCTAAAACTGCATATGCTTTTTAATCACTTATGAGAATGCAATTACTGTGCCAATGTTGTTTGATTTTGCAGTGACTGAAGAAGGCTAAGGACATTCATCTCAAATGCTCTTCCACCTCGACGAACGAGCTTCAACTCAATAGCTTCCGAGGACGGAATCTACATCAGGAAGGGGGGCATGTTAACCCTCACGGCTCACGGACACATCACCTACGACGGATGTGTATTATGTATTTGGTAGAGTCAGGTACCGGGCTTGTTGGACCAATAGGAAAAGGGTAAGAGTGATCGCCGATGAGAGGCGCACTCTAACTGGGACATTCAAGGGATTAGTTGGCTAAGCATGGGCGCCCAAGTGTGAATGGGGTGAGCTCATATAAAAGCCAACTAAACCTAAAATTCACTCATTCTCTCATTTGTGCAATAGAAGTGTGCTCTTGCTCCATCTCCATCTTCTTCTTCTTCACCTCCTTGTGTGTGTGTATGTGTGTGTGTGTGTGTGTGTGTGTGTGTGTGTGTGTGTGTGTGTGTGTGTGTGTGAGAGAGAGAGAGAGAGAGAGTGCGATCGACCATTGCGGCGGCACGACGGTGGTGAAGCGGTTGAGCGCGACGTAGCGGCGTCTCCTTCTTCTTCGCGGCGAGGAATCCTCCACAGCAGAAGCATAGAGCGGTGAGTGACACACCATTGCCCTCTTTTGAGCTTACTAGTTAAGCTAGTTGTGTGCTTGGAGCCGTCTATGGCTCGCACACGGTGTAACGGCAAGTCCCTTGCTTCGACAGTGCGGCAAGGAGCGCACAGTGATGTGGGTGCAATGCACACACCATGTATATACGTCTAAGCTCACATACATGTCAAACAACGCACACAGGAAAGTTGGTTCATATATATGCCTTCCATTGTGTAGATGTGTATGAAGTAGCGGAGCGGGGCGTGGATCGACTCTCACATACACACACACAGAGATACACAGAGAGCTTACACGGTACGCAGAGAATCCGTTTAAAGGGTTATCTCCCAAAACCTTATTATCCACAAAAGTACATGTAAGTATATACAAAGAGTTAGTGATAAGTGAGTTAGGCGGGCGGGCGGGCGGCCATATCCGTATAAGAGGCCACTTGGGCTTTAATCCCAACAACCTCCCACTTAAAGTCCAATGTGACACTTTAAGTAACTGTAAATCTATGAACATAAATGTACAACATTTACATGGCTGCCATCTATCCAATGCCCAATAACTCACGACAATGCACAAAGCCCTCTCCTGGAAGTCCCTTTGTGAGTAGATCAGCAAGATTGTCCTTGGTGTGGATCTTCAGCAATTGTATCTGCTTGTCTTCAAGTACTTCCCTAATGAAGTGATATTTCACATCAATATGCTTAGTCTTCGAATGGAACACTGGATTCTTTGCCAATTGCATAGCGCTTTGACTATCACAATATAACTTTGGCATATCTACTTTGATTCCCAAGTCTGCTACCAATCTACCAAGCCAAATAGCTTCTTTGCATGCCTCATTTGTTGCAACACACTCAGCTTTTGTAGTAGACTGCGTAATACAATCTTGTAATCGAGATCGCCATGATATGGCACCTCCAGCCAATGTAAAGACATAGCCTGATGTAGATCTCCTCTTATCCAAGTCTCCTGCATAATCTGAGTCAGTGTATCCTCTGACACTCAAATCCTGACTACCATAGCATATGCGCATACTCTTTGTATGTTTTAAGTATCTCATGATACCTTTCACTGCCTCCCAATGTTTCTTGCCGGGATTTGACATATATCTTCTAACCACTCCCACTGCAAATGCAATATCCGGACGTGTAGCAATCATTGCATACATCAAACTACCTAGTGCAGACGCATATGGAATCTTATCCATTTAAACCTTTTCTTCCTCAGACACAGGACAATCTTGTTTGCTAAGTTTCACATATGGTGGCAATGGAACACTCAATGCCTTTCCCTTCTCCATATTGAAACGTTGCAAAACCTTGTCAATATACTCTGTTTGAGATAACCAAATCAACTTCTTTGATCTGTCTCTCTCAATGCGCATGCCAAGTATATGACTTGCCTCACCCATGTCTTTCATGTTAAACGATTTTGCCATCTTTGACTTCAAAGCTGAAATTTCTTCCAAGTGTTTGCCAGCAATCAACATGTCATCCACATACAAAATAAGGATCAGCCAACTGCCATCCTTAGCCTTTTTTGTATATAGACAGTGATCGAACTCACTACGTTTGTAGCCTTGAGAAAGCATAAACTGGTGGAACTTATGGTACCATGCCCTCGGTCATTGTTTTAAGCCATAAAGACTCTTTAACAACTGGCATACCAAATCTTCCTTGCCTTTCTCAACAAACCCTTCTGGCTGCTGCATGTAAATTTCCACATCTAAATCACCATGCAAGAACGTTGTCTTGACATCCATTTGGTGCAACACCAAATCCAATATGGCAACCAATGCAAGAAAGCATCTCAATGTAGTCATCTTGACCACCGGAGAGAAGACTTCATCAAAGTCAATGCCTTGTTCTTGCTTAAAGCCCTTGGTAACAAGCCTTGCTTTGTACTTTGGCTGACTATCATGAGCGGTGATCTTATACCTGTAAACCCATTTACAAGGTAGAGCCTTTTTGCCCTGTGGTAATTTAACTAGCTTCCATGTCTGGTATTTATGAAAAGCTGTCATCTCTGACTGCATGGCCAACTGCCATTTTTTCGAGTCAACCACTTGTAATGCTTCCTTGTAACAAGATGGTTCTCCGCAATCTGTGAGCATGACATAATTTAGAGATGGCACATAACGAACAGGTGGTTTGGAGACACGCTCAGAACATCTCACCACAACTGATTCTACCTCTCTAGCCACTATAGGCTATTCCTAAGCCTGACCATGCTGTCTTAATGTGCTAGCACTAGGTCCATCTTCCTTGAAGACAACTCTTCTGATCTCCTCTGTCTTCTCTGGCTTAGCGTGAAACTTGGCTTCATTGAAATGCACATCATTGCTACGAATAAGTTTTCTGGACTCAGAATCCCAAAGCCGGTAACCCATCTCGCCCGATTCTCCATAGCCAAGAAATATACACTTCTTGCTCTTTGGTTCTAACTTATTCGTGAACTCCTTAGGAATATGGCTATAAGCTTCACAACCAAAGACTCTGAGATGCTTATACGAAGGTGCCTTGCCTGTCCATAGCATCTCGGCCACTGCACTCTTATCCAGAACCCTACTAGGAGACCTTTTGATCAAATGGACTGTTGTAGCCACTGCTTCCGCCCAAAATCCATCAGGCAACTCAGCATTTGACAACATGCTTCTGACCTTCTCTTGTATGGTTCTATTCATACGTTCTGCAACCCCATTCTGTGAAGGATTATATGGTGCAGTAAGTTCCCGCTTTATCCCTTTTGATTCACAAAAGTCTTGAAAAGCTTTGGAAACGTACTCTCCACCATTGTCAGTTCTCAAGCACTTCAGCTTCTGACCACTTTGCTTCTCCACAAGCTGCAAGAATGTCTTAAAGACCTGGAGCACCTCATCCTTGTGCTTCAAGAAGTAAACCCATACTTTGCGAGAATAGTCATCTATGAATGTACAAAAGTACGATGCTCCCCCTAGTGACAAACTAGGCATTGGTCCGCATAGATCACTGTGCACAAGAGCTAACCGTTCGTCCCTACGATTCCTCTTTGATCTGTGCGGTTCCTGTGTTTGCTTACCATAAACACAATGCTCACAAAACTCGAAATCTTGAAATGAAAAGCCAGGCAAATAACCATAATGAGAAAGTATTTACATTCCTCTTTTTGACATATGTCCCAGCCTACGATGCCACAATGACACACTTGGCTGCTCAATCACATAAATTGCCTTCTTTTTAACCTCTGAAACATGTAAAGTGTAAGAGTTCCTGACTTGCTGCCATGTGCTACAGTCATCGAACCTTTGGAGATCTTCCAAGCGCTGTTCCCAAAGACTGTCACATAACCCTCATCATCCAACTTCCCTGTACTGATCAAGCTCTTTCGAATTGCTAGAACATGTCTGACATTCTTGAGCCATAAAGAAGAGCCATTCTGAAACTTCAACTGCACATCTCCCACTCCAAGTATGTCACAAACCTACTCATTGCCAAGTCTGACATAATCTTTAGTAGCCACATATGATGTACACCACTCTTTGTCGGGAGAAACATGTAAAGATGCCCCTGAGTCGATAATCCAATCACTCATAGCATGTCCATCCTCTGCAGTCAAGAAAACAGAATCAAGATTGCTTGTGAGGAAGATGTCACCAGCTGCTATACCAGAATCACTGTCTGAACCAGATCCTATGACATTCACCTCTTCAATCTTCACTGAACTCTTCTTTTCATCTTGCTCAGAACTCTTTGTTTTGCCTTTTTCTTGTTTCCACTTCGTACAGTCTCTCTTCATGTGACCCTTCTTGCCACAATGGTAGCATTCTATGTCATTCTTTGACTTCGAGTCACGAGACTTACTTTGGTTTTGTGCCTTCTTACCCTTCTTCTCTTTAGACTGTTATCTCCCTCGAATGACCAAAGCACTATTGCCTTTGCCTTTGTCAATGTTCTTCCTGTTCACTTCCTCTGTGAGCAAGCTGCCTTCTACATTGGCACTTGTAAGACCTTCTGGCGCGACAGAATTACTTAACGCTGTACGAAAAGTATCCCAACTGTCTGGCAAAGTGATTAAGAGAAACATTGCCTTCACTGAATTTGGAAAGACTATCTCCTGTGTTGTTAACTGGCTGAAAATTGTGTGAAATTCATTGAGATGATTTGACATGGCTGTCCCTTCCTTCATCTTCAAATCCACCAATTTCGTGAGCCAGTAAATCTGAGAAGCAGCACTTTGTTTCTCGTTTTTTGACAGAGTCTCCCCTGTAAACTAAGCTCTGGGAACCAAAAGATAGCTCAAAAAACAACCATAAATAACTAACCGCTGACAAATCTAAGAATCTCTGTAATATGCTGTCCTATAAGCATACATTGTCTCCTGTCTTGGCGATGACAAAACCTGTATCTGTCTCAAAACTGAACCTTGAACAATGCCTCAACGGCTTGATGCATAAGATGCAATCAAGTGTCTACACAAAGTCATACATCCTATGGGATAAAAGTTGCCGAAGAGGATGCGTGTAGAGGGGAACTCCAGCAACCTAATCCACCTCACACTGGGTAACCCAGCCCCCAGTGCTTGGCTTCAAAAAAACTCACACACGACCCTCACAGATGGCTCAGCAAACTACCCAAAACTAGCATACATCCTACAATAGACCAATCACTGTCCTATGACCGCTTCGGCGGTCTGTCTGCTAGCGTGACTCACAACTAGCAGACCCACAATCACAGTACATCAATCTGCAATACATGCCAGTGGTGTCAAGCCGTCGTATGGCCACACCTCCCCTGGAACCTAGCAAGCACAAGAAGTAGTAATGCAGACTGCAATATATACATCTGATGATATATATGTGTACCTGGTCTATAGATGATGCTTTGAAGACGAATGAGTGATGTAAGTCGATGTCGATATTGATGCCGACCACCTCCTGCTTGCCAATCTACACAAGACGGGTTTCTTTGCGTCTGAAACCTATCTTCTGATGTAGTGCCCATAATGAAATTCTGAGGGCATAAACGGCTTCAAAAGGGGGGTAAAACCGCAGGTCAACTACTGGAAATACTCTAGGAACGTTGAGTGTGAATTTTCAAGCTCCGGATCCAAAATCTGCCTGAAAAGTGCGCGCGCGCGATTATGCAAAGCCGCACTGAACCAAGCTCTGATACCAATTGAAGTCGCGGAGCGGAGCGTGAGTCGACTCTCACATACACACACACAGAGAGCTTACACAGTACGCAGAGAATCCGTTTAAAGGGTTATCTCCTAAAACCTTATTATCCACAAAAGTACACATTGTGAGTATATACAAAGAGTTAGTGATAAGTGAGTTAGGCGGCCGGCCGGCCATATCCGTATAAGAGGCCACTTGGGCTTTAATCCCAACAATGTAGAGGTCGAGCTAAGGGAGACGCCACTATTGCAATTAGGGTTGCAAGGATGCACACACAGCTTGGAGAAGACGAAGAAGCTCAAGGCACCCAATAGAGAGTGTGTTGCTTAGTGCGCAAATAGAAAGATAAGTTAGCCCTACAATGATGGGCATATATATAATGCACAAGGGAACAAAACCTTTTAGCAAGAAAAAAAGCATTGTTACCGCTTTCTTGAATGGTGACATATTTGAGGAAGTTTATGTAATGCAGCCTCACGGTTTTGTCAAGAAAGGACAAGAGGATAAGATGTGCAAATGTAACAAAGCTTTGTATGGGTTGAAGCAATCTCCTCGTGCTTAGTATGAGAAGGCTGACACTCATTTGGTCAAACGAGGCTTTCGTAACAGTTCAATAGAAAGCACATTGTATGTAAAGCGTGAGGGTGATGTACTTATTTATGTAGATGATTTGTTGATCACTGGACCAAATGAGAGACATATTGCTGAATTTAAGGCTGATTTGAATGCTACTTTCAAGATGAAATATTTGGGACTGTTGCATCATTACTTGGGTATACAATTTAAGCAGTGCGATGGTGGTATTTCCTTGTGTCAGAAAAGTTACATAGAGACATTGCTATGTAAGTTTGGACTTGAGGATTGCAAACCTATTGCCACTCCCATGGAAACACGTTTGAAATTGAGTCTTCATGATGCTGGTGATCTTGCAGATGTCACTCTTTACCAAAATGTTGTTGGATGCCTCATTTATGTATGCAACACGAGGCCGGATATATAGTTTGCAGTTTCACAGGTCAGCAGATTTATGCATAGCCCAAGGTCTAAGGATTGGCACGCTGTCAAAAGGATTTTCCACTACTTGAGTGGCACTTTACATCTTGGGTTGTTTTATCCCAAGGGGGGGATCATTGCCGCCATACTTATATGCTTTTTTGGACTCAGATTGGGCTGGTTGTTTTGACATGCGAGTGTCCACAGGTGGTTTTTGTTTCATGCTTGGCAGTCCATGTATATCATGGTTGAGCAAGAAGCAACCTAGTGTGTCCAGTCCTAGTTGTGAGGCTGAGTACAGGACAGTCTTCACAGCTACAATTGAGTGTGTATGGCTTAGACGCCTTATGGCTGATTTGGGTGTTGGACACGACACTGCCAACACTATCTACACTGACAATCAGAGCGCATTGGCAGTTGCAAGGAACCCAGTTTTTCATGCTAGCACAAAGCACATTGAGGTGCATTATCACTATGTCAAGGAGAAGCTCTCAGCAGGAGAGATCAGCTTGGCTTATGTGCCAACACAGGACAACCTTACATATCTTTTTCACAAAGTCATTGTCTCATGAGAAGTTCAAAGCTTTTCGCAAAAATTTGGGCTTACTCCCCTTTGTGGACTGATCATGTCCTCAGGGCATGGCACTTCCCTTTACTCATGTGCCAGCTCTCATTCACCGCATCACTCGAGAGGGGAAATTGTTCCCTCGCTAGGAGGTTTTTCCCCCGCGCATTGTATATACGCCCATCATTCTAGGGCTATCTATCTTTCCATTGCACACTAAGTAATACACTCTCTGTTGTGTGCCTTGAGCTTCCTTTGTCTTCTTCAAGCTGTGTGTGTTTTCCTGCAACCCTAATTCCAACACGAGTTCGCATCAAAATCAAGCGAGTCGTATAAGAATTGAAGCTAAAGGCACACTCAAAAAGATCAAATCTCCAACCATGAAATTTTCGCTTTAAAAATTACCAAGATCAACTCAAAACTCTTGTGTGTGTGAAGATTTGATGTAGCCTCACTCCCTACTGCACAGATGCAGTGCTCTTTTGCCTTGATAAAAACCCTAAATCAACGCTTCAATTCTTCACCGTGGCCATTTCATGGAAGCTTTGGAACTTCACTAGAGAATCCAAAAATGTTATTCGAAGAAGGGAAACCCTAATTGGAGGCCTCACTGCCTCGAACATGTAGTGGAAATACCACGAGACTACACTAGCACTGTGACTCGGAGCAGATGTATCTTCCTCATTAGATGTCCAAAAGAGCTCATTCTTGGCTAGAAAAACTCACAGTCAGCTTGAGCAAGGACATCACCATCATTGATATGGCATTTTGAGCCATTTTCAACTAATTTTGGGCTATTTTTTAAAATCATTTTATGACCATTTTTAGCCCAAAAATACCTTTTTTGGAAAAAATCCCTAAATTTGTGGGAAAATCCCGTTAGGCTCAAATTTCTTGTTAAACCTCATTTTCCCACTTGGAAAGCACTTTGGACACATCATTTATAACCATATACAAAACCTGCTATTTTTTGCCAAGATCGCCCGTATTGAACTTTTTAGGCAAAAACGAGCAGTGCCACTTTCAAACACTTGACATTTGTACATTTTTAAAGAAAATCAAGCATGAGTTAATTTTATGAAACATGCAACAGTGCCATGTCTAGGGCCTCACCAACCCAGAAATATATGTACAGAACTACAACCGTGGCATCCATTTTTGCATATATCACACTATGTACATTAAGCACTTGGTCCCACATAACAAAAGCATCAAGAGTGAGATAGATATTTTTAGCTTGATTGTCTAGAAGCGTTTTTGGAAACACTTCAAGGAGAGGCACTCCACCTAGGTGCTCTTCACTGAACATAGAAAGTTGGAAAAGGGATAGTGCACAAATAGAGTTAAAAAACCTATGGAAGCTATCGTTTTATTTATCTGATATGCATCTCATTATAGACACTATGACAAGGATGGCATCTACTGCACTATTATTTTGCGATGAGTAGTACGCGTCCAAAACAACACAGAGTGGCACCCCTTCAGAGTCCAATGAAGACGGGAGGTGCAATCATGTCTGCCTGTAGCGCTCCTTGAATCAGACGAAACGAACTGAAGGTAACAACTTCTTATCATTAAGCTGATTTCAAAGCAAAAAAATGTCCCTCTCACAATAGAGTAAACAGCTAAGTCCCCCTTGTTGGAATTAGGGTTGCAAGAAAACACACATAGCTTGGAGAAGACGAAGGAAGCTCAAGACACACAACAGAGAGTGTATTACTTAGTGCGCAATGGAAAGATAAGATAGCCCTAGAGTGATAATACATGGGGGGAAAAACCTCCTAAAGAGGGAAAAATGCCGCGATGATCATAAGTGTGTTCACACACATTACTACCACTTGTATGTCGTAAAGTGTGTTCACACACATTACTACCACTAGTATATCGTAAAGTGTATTCACACACATTACTACCACTTGTATATCGTAACAAATCCCCCCTAGGAGTGATGTGGTGAACGAGAGCTGGCACCTAGAGTATAGGGAAGTGACATGCCCTAAGGACATTATCAATCCACAAAGGGGGTAAGCCCAAAGCTTTGTGGAAAGCTTCAAACTTCTCAAGGGACAATGCCTTTGTGAAAAGATCTACAAGGTTAACCTGTGTTGGCACGTAAGCCAAGCTGATCTCTCCTATTGCGAAGAGCCTCTCCTTGACATAGTGGTAATGCACCTCAATGTGCTTTGTGTGAGCATGAAAAACTGGGTTCCTCGCAAGTGCATGTGCTCTGACTGTCAGTGTAGATAGTGTTGGCAGTGTCTTGTCCAACACCCAAATCAGCCATAAGGCATCTAAGCCATACACACTCAATCATAGCTGGGAAGACTACCCTGTACTCAGCCTCACAACTAGAAGTGGCCATAGTAGGTTGCTTCTTGCTCAACCGTGATATGCATGAATTCCCGAGCATGAAACAAAAACCACTCGTGGACACTCATATGTCAAAACCACGCCTGGACACTCATCGTAATCATCAATGAAAGTCACGAAGTAAAGGTAATTGCCTAAGGATGGAGTTTGAATGGGCCCACAAACATCACTATGCACAAGCTGCAACCTACATGTGGCCTAACTGAACCATCCCTTGGAAACTTTGAACGCTGCATCTTACCCAAAATACAGCCTTGACAGGTGCTTCAAGAGGCGGCAAAGAAGGAACCATATCATATTTTTGCAAATGCAGCAAACTAGTAAAATTCAGATGCCCAAAACGTGCATGCCAAAGTTTTGTATCTAAAATAGCCTTAGAATCCACAATTGCATTTGCAAAATTCTGCCCACAACTGTCGTACTACAAAGTGAGCTTATACAACCCACAACATAAAATGCCAGATGCAATAATTTTATCACCAAAACTGAGATGATGAAATGTACATTTGTCATCCACAAATTGACAACAAGACCAAGTGTAACAAGTGCAAATACAAACAAGAGGTTCTTTTTGATCCCAGGTACATACAATGCATCAACAAGTGTGAAAGAATTGCCATTTGCATTAGTAAGCACAATATTTCCAACTCCTTTGACCCGATAAGAGGCATTGTTAGCACAAGTGAGTGAATTCCCACAAGGGACATCCTCGAGGGAGGTAAATAAGTCATGATGAGAGGTAAGGTGCTTTGTACCACCAGTGTCAAAGTACCACACTTGAGCATCTGCATCAACTAACAAACATGTATCATGGACAGAAGTATCATAAGTGCACTGTGCACTAAAAGCCCATTCTACATCAACATCAGCCTCACAGTCTCCTTTCACAAAAGACTCAACAATAGCTGCATTTGTAGTGGAACCAGCAATAGTAGTGAAACTAGCAATTATAGTGGAACTAGCCTCTTTCTTCTTAGCCTCTTTGGCCTTCAACTTAGGACACTGCTTCATCATGTGATCATTAGCTTTACAATAATGGCAATGGGTTTTCTTTTTGCCCTTATCACCATAATTCCCAGACGAATTGCTGCCACTGGAAGCATTGGGAACATGTGATTTACCACTCACAAAAGAACGATGAGAAGTGGCTACATTGTTGTTACCCCCTTTTCTTTGAGCAACAATAAAGGCATGTTCAACTGCACCCTGTCTAGTCCTGTTTTTAATGAAAAGAGACTCTTGCAATAGCAATGTGCATAATGCATCAAACTTGAACACTTTTGGATTTCCTTGGGTCATGAATCTCCAAGTACTAACAAAAGCATGGTAAGAATCTGGCAAAGCATCAAGAACATTCTGCACAAGGGAACTGTCAGAAATGACTGCGCTTGCAAAAATATGTTTCTCATTGATATCCTTGGCACCAACAAGGAAAGTTTCCATATCATCTTCCTCATGCATAATCTTTGACTCCAGCTCTTTATGCAGCAATGCAAATTTTGCCTCATTGCGACTTGCATAAAGACCAACCAGAATATCTCAAGCCTGCTTTCTAGATTTTGATGAACAAATGTGAGGAGTAATAGTGCGCTTCATAGAAACTCCATCAATGCATGAGTCTACGCATATTTTACATCCCAACAAGCATGTTCAACCGTAGGCAAAACAGCTCTGGCAACAGCAATCCTACCACCAAAACCTGCAACATCCTCAACATCACCTACATCCTCAAAACCAGGACGTACATCAATGCCCTTCACAATATTCTAGACACCCTTTGACACAAGGACATGTTGCATCATATAAGCCCACATAGGGTAATTGTCCCCATCCAATCTATCCTCAGCAGCAAACATCTTGAACGGATTAGTGTTGTTGTCAGCCATGGTACATGCTGCACCTGAGGTGAAAATTGCCCAAAAAGAGAAGAAACGAAGCAAGAACAACATATAGCACAAACCGTAGAAGACTGTAAGGGAACTGTTATGCAAAAAATGAAACTGACAAAAATTTTGCACAAGATGACAGAATAGCCTGCGCAATACTACCTATAGTGGAAACGGAGGCCGAATAAAAAATCTAAGCGGATCGAGCTATACAAGCGCTCCTAGAATATTTGTCGACCTACGGACGCTCACCACAGATCACAAAAATCGAAGAGCAGGATTGTGTTGGAGCTGCTGGTGAGTAAGCCGGGGAGGACACAACCTGCTCTGATACCACTTGTTGGAATTAGGGTTGCAGGAAAGCACAATAGCTTCAACAAGATGAAGGAACCTCAAGGTACACAACAAAGAGTGTAATATATAGTGTGCGATGGAAAGATAAGATATCCCTATAGTGATGGGCGTATATACAATGCACAAAGAAAAAAACCTCCTAAAGAGGGAAAAATTCCACGGTGGTCCTAAGTGTGTTCACACACATCACTACCACATATATATGGTAACTTCCCTTCAACACACTTAAGAGGATAAAAGCGGCGGGGGATAGGCAAAATCCTTATCGTATTATAAACAATGTGGAGAGTTGTGCCAACTCCACACCATACTAATGTATGGTTTCGTTTTTTATTTCCACATTGCACAAGCATTTTGTGCACGATGTTCCTACGAAAAACACTAGCATTTTGCACATGTGTTGTGCTTGGTTTGTCATAAAATCTAATATCTAATATCTAACCAATACAAATGATTTTCTCATATTAAATTGATCACTTAATGTGGGAGAATAAACGGGAACAAGGGTTAAGATATAGAGATGTGCTTATAGATCTATTTCAGCACGGGGCAAATGTTAAAGGGGCCCAAATGAGAGATGGTCTATCAAAGAGAAAGGCTAACCAATGGAGCATAAGACCTTAGGGGAAGACCTCCAATAATGTGTGTAAAAGTCCTTTGACCTTAGGTAAGCTAGGGCTGACCAGCTTCAGGCGAGGGAACTCGACCTAGCTCAAGTGCTTGTCCTGCTTGTCTTGCTTGATAACTAAGGTGCTTGAGGTGCTTGATGATTGAGGTCCTTGAGATGCTTAATGATTGAGATGCTTGAGGTGTTTGACATGCCTGAGATGCTAGGGTTGCACTTGAGGTGAGAACCTAGCCCAAGCTTAAAGTGCTTAAGGGCCAAGCTTGTGGTGGGAACTGGGCCTATGCATGAGGGGCTTGAGGTGTCAAAAAGTCAAATATTCAATTCCTACAAGGAGGGGGTGAGCCCTACATGAGGGGGGATGAGAGAGAACACCCACACACTCACACAAGGCATGCATGGTACAAAGAAAGCAAAAGGGACACTTGTCAAGTTCCTCCTCATGTTGCCCTCATGGTGTGCCTGAAGCCTGTTGGTTGGCCACCCAAGGGGTCCAATGATAATTTAGGAGATTTAATTAATTGATTTTGTATTTATCAAGCCCTCTCTCTCAAAGGGGAAAGGGGGACACTTGTCCCAAGGCTACCCTTGTTGCTTGTAATGCCTCCTACTTGTGATTGTCTAGGCCTGGAGGGGTCCAATGAGCTTCAAGCATGAGCTACAAAGGGGGGGTCGATCCCAAGCAAGCTAGGGGGTTTCTTAGGGGGTATACTCACCCACGCACACTCACAAACACTCTCATTGTGTGCTATGCAAAGTGCAAGAGCTCCCTCTCCTTCTCCAAGCAAGTAGAGGTTGAGAGCCTACACCAACACTCTTGGCTATGGAGTGCAAATCCAACCAAGAGCCATGCTTCAATGCTTAAGCTTGCCATCTCCTTCTTCTTCATTAGTATGCTATTATGTATGCTAGCAACAAGAGTTATGATAAGTGAGGAACTAATTCTTTCTCCTATGAAATGTTTCTTCTTCCTCTTCGCTACCCTCATCCCCTGCTAGCTCTCTCCACCTTCGAAGGTATTTGAGGTCTTGGGACTGAGTCTTGGGATAGTTAAAGCTTTCTTCAATTTTATGTTATGTTTGTGATGCATGAAGCTTTCCATCTTCATTGCATCACCTAGGTCACAAGGAACACAAAGATTGTATTGTTACAAGTCTCTCTTAATGGGAGAAATCATAATACAAATGCCTATTGGAGGGGGGACCAGCTCCACATAAATCCGGTCCTCAATTATTGTCATGTTCTCTAAATTCTCTCTCTTGCAAAAGTATTGTTCATGCCAAGTTAACTAATTGCTATGATTATGTTGCTATCTTCAATTAGGTTCACCCGCTATGCTCACAAAGTCATTTCTCAAAAGTACTCTCATTAATTTTCGCTACTCTCAAGTTAAATAGGCCAATTCCATTACATTGGTATCAGAGCATTTGGTTTCTCTTTTCTTGCTTAAGAAGAGAGGTCCTTAAGTAGCTTATAAATGGTTGATGTTGTTAATTATATTAGGGTAAGTGGAACTTGGATCTATTATTGGTTTTGTTGAGCCCACTATGTGGGATATGGTGCACACCTCGGGAGCTTTGGACTTAATAATGGAGTCTTTTTAGACTTGCCTACGGCTTTACCATTATTGAGCCATAATAAGTTTGAAAGGAGCTAGCCCTCGGCACCTCTGCTATGTTAGACCTACTCCACTACTCTCTAAAATTAACCACTTCGAGCCGTGCGTGCAGATACTTAAGAGCCGATTTGCAAAGGCTAAGAGGAGTGGCAACTAAGGTTTTGAATTGCCAAAGCATACACTAAGAACATACATAAATTTTGTTAACATGGTTGACAATAATCAAGAGAGTAGAATGAACATTGATAACTTTGATTTTGCACATGAAGGTGCTAATGATGATGCTCCCATGTTTGTGAATTATCTCGTCACTAGGTTGCAGCAAGCTATGGGCAACCCTGCTTTGCAAGCCGAAGTTACTCAACAACTTCGTGCTTATGGAGTTTACCTTCCTCTCCAAGAGGAGAGAGAGCTTAGGAGGCCTCTTGAAGAGACCCCCAAAAGAAGACTCTCTCCCATTCGAGAGGAGGAATCCAAAGAGCAAGAAAGCAATGAAAGTTTAAGTTCCTCTGAAGATGTGGCTCCGCGAAGACGGCGGTCTAGACGATCACCCACTCCTCCCAAGAGGAAAATATCAACACATAGTCCTTCTCCTCGTCACTCCGAAAGGGAAGAGAGGAAACAAAGGCAGAAAAGGGTTAGGAAGAGGTCACCCTCTTCTCCTTCTTCTTCACCTTCCTCCTCTTCCGACGAAAGCTATGGCTATTCTCCTAGAGAATACAAGAGGGGAGGACATCGCAAATCATTTCCTGCATGGCGAAGGTCACAAAAGCTAAAGAAGTTCAAGGAGGGAGGAAAGAGTATCTCTTTTCTCACCTATGATGGCACCTTTGGTGCTACCGACAAAGTGTTGTCCTTCATCCAATAATTTGATGCGGCCTTTGGAGACGAGGGCTTCACAGAGTCCTCCAAGCTATGCCATGTAGCTATGCACTTCCAAAAATCAGCTCGTCAATGGTGGGCTAGCCTTCGTGGCAATGGTGAAGCCCCAAAGACATGGAAAACTCTACGAGTTTCCATCATGAAGTAATTCCTTGCAAGTGGTGCAAAGGACAAAGTGATTATCGAATGGCGCAGCTTGAAGCTTCTCTCTCATGAGTCTATCCACAAGTATGTAGACAAGTTTTGGGATTTACATCTCAAGGCTACTGTCTTTCAAAAGATAGATTTTGCCGAGCAAAGGCGGCAATTTTGTGTGAGATTACCTGAAGAGATGGCCGAATACATCAACTCTCAACGGCAAGTACTATTAGTGAAGGAATCCATCACACCATGGTTGCTTCACGCATCAATTTCCATCAAGGGGCTAGATGTAATGTCAAGCCCATGGAAAACAAAGACAAAAATGATGCAAAGGGAAAACCAATGTTCAAAATTCTTCCCAAGTCACTTCCAACAACAACAACAATCGGTCCAAGGAGAAGGGAGTTTACAAAGGTAAAAACAAACTCTCTCCTGAAGAGCTTGAAGCTTTTCGCAAGGACCATAAGTGTTTTCAAGTGTGGGGAGCAAGGACATGGCTATCGTTCTTGCCCCAAGAAGAATACTTGCAATGAGACTCCTAGGGCTTCCACCATCGAAGCTCCAAAAGAGGATGCTCATTGCAAAGGATCATCACTTTACTATGCTTGGGGAAAGGTAAGAGAGCATGATGCCTTCATCTTGTTTGACCCTGGCTCTACTCACAACTTCATATCAGTGGAGTTGGCCACCAAGTTGGGCATTGAAGCTTTTGAGATGGGAGATATGGTAATGGCTGACACAACTTTCAAGGGACAGCAAGCCTACGTTACTCCCTTGATTGGGAAGTTGAGGCTTCTTGTCCAAAGCTATGTCGACAAAGAAGACTTCTTCATCTCTCCTCTCCGACATGAGGATGCTATCCTAGGGGCGCCATGGTTGATCGCATGGCTGCCAACATGAAGCTCCTTGAAAGGAGAATCTACTTCATCGACAGGGGAAAGAACATGTATATAGATGCTAGTGAGCGTGGTCGCACTATTCCACTTGTAAATCCTCTTGCTTTTGATAAGTCAATGAAGTGCTCAGTTTTTGCGTACATGATTTTTGTCAAAGAGTCTCCAAAAGATACTAATCTTTCATCAAATGTAAATGGTAGGAATCAAGAAGAGTTAGACTTGTCTAATTTTCTAAAAGGATTCCAAGATGTGTTCATCGATGATATCCCTATGGACTTACCTCCAACACGAGGGGATGATGACCATCGCATTGAGCTCCTTCCAGGTAGCTCACCGCCTAACAAACCTCCTTATCAAGTCTCACAAGCTCAACAAGAGGAGATCATGAGGCAAGTACAGGAATTGGTAGACAAAGGGATGGTGAGGCGTAGTTCCTCTCCCTTTTGTTCTCCAGTCCTTTCAGTGCAAGAAAGATGGTACATACCGTATGTGTGTGGACTATCGAGCACTAAACCATATCACTATCAAAAACAGATTTCCCGTGCCTTGGGTAGAAGATATGTTTGATAAGCTACAAGGCTCTACCTACTTCAATAGGATTGACCTTAAAAGTGGCTATCATCAAATAAGGATAGTGGATGAAGATATCCTAAAGACAGTGTTTCGCACAACATTTGGTCTTTATGAATATCTAGTCATGCGTTTTGGCTTGAACCAGCTACGTTCAATCGTCTGATGGAGAAAATTTCTAGACCTTATCGCAAATTCATTGGAGTGTTCTTTGATAATATCATCATCTACTCCAAGTCTTTGGAGGAACATAAGCAACATCTCCAAGTTATTTTTCAAGCATTGAGGGAGAACAAGCTTTTTCTCAACCAAAAGAAAAGTGAATTCTTCCTTCAAGAGATTCAATACCTAGGTCATATTATCTCTCATGATGGTATCCATATGGATCCATCAAAGTTAGAGGTAATAAAATCATGGCCTAACCCAAGAAATCTACATGAGCTAAGAAGCTTTATTGGTATGTGCGCATACTATAGACGCTTCATAGCAAAATTCTCTCAAATAGCAGGACCGCTACATGACTTAACTAAGAAGAACGTTAAGTATGTATGGACTGCTAAGGAGCAAAATGCTTTTGATAAGCTAAAAAGAAGCTTACTTCCCAACCAGTCCTCGTGCTTCCGGATCTCTCAAAACCATTTGAGGTCCAATGTGATGCTTGTGGTGATTGTCTTGGAGCAGTTTTACTTCAAGAAGGGCATACCATAGGATATGAGAGCCAAAGGCTCAATACTGATGAACGAGTCTTGGGCATTTATGAGAAAGAGCTTTTAGTTGTTCTACATGCCCTAGACACATGGAAGCACTACCTATTGGGGACTCCATTTATCCTACCAACCGACCACCAAAGTCTCAAGTATTTCATGACGCAAACCAAGCTTTCCGACAAACAAATGAGGTGGGCAAATTTTCTTTCGCAATTTAATTTCCATATTGCTCACATAGCTGGTAAGCACAATCAAGTGGCCGATGCACTTTCACGACGTTCAAAAGTTAATGCGGTGTCTATAGCTACTCACAATGATCTATCCTCTATGATAGATGAGTATGCTATTGATTTGACTTTAGAGACATAATGTCAGCCCTTGCTTTGGGGAAGAAAGAGGAACCATTCACCTTGCAGGATGGTTATCTTCTCCACGGCAATAGGCTATGTGTTACCCATTCCCTTCGTGAGAAAGTTATGTATGAATCCCATGCTCCTCCATATGCAGGGCATAGAGGTATTTAACCTACTCTCCGCGGAGTAGAGACATACTTATATTGGCCTACCATGAAAGTGGACATACAAGAGTATGTTTCAAAATGTGTAGTATGCCAAAAGACCAAGTATGATAGAGGGAAGCAACCTAGATTACTCCAGCCACCATTGCCTATCCCAAATTCACCATGGGAGAGTATATCCATGGATTTCATCTTTGGATTACCCAAGTCTATCCATGGGAATACAAGAATATGGACAATAGTCGACAGGTTTAGCAAGCAAGCACATTTTATTCCTGTCAAAAAGACTATTAAGGCACATCAAATGGCAACTCTCTTCATATCTCAAATTTTGAAGCACCATGGATTACCCACATCCATCGTGTCAGATAGAGATCCTAGAATGACCAGTAATTTTTGGAAAGGTCTCTTTGAAAATCTAGGAACAAGATTGAATTTCTCTTTGGCCTATCACCCACAAACGGATGGCCAAAGTGAGATAGACAATCTTACGATACTCGATCTACTCAAGACTTATGTTACCAAAGTAGATCAACGCTCACAATGGGAAAAGTACTTACCTGTTGTAGAATATGCCTACAGTAATACTGTACATACTTCTACGAGAAAATCACCTTTTGAGATCATTGAGGGAAGACCTAAAAGTCCCTTGCTACTCAAAGTACATGGGAAGATCTTCGCCGTTGATGAGTATAGTCGTGACCTATAAGAATCTTTTCAAAAGATTAAGGAGGCTATATCCATCACTCAACAGAGGCAAAAAGCTGTTGTTGATAAGCACAGAAGAGCCTTAATGTTCAACGAAAATGATTGGGTCTTTCTCAAGTTTCCTAAGGCCCGATTAAGGCAAATGACGGGCAAAAATCCTACGGCCATCAAAAGTATTATGCTAAACTAGCAAAAAGATACTATGGTCCTTTCCAAATCTTGAATCCCATCAATGAGACGGCTTATCAACTCAAGTTGCCCAACCATTGGCTCATACAAAATGCCTTTCATGTAAGCCTACTTAAGCCCTACAAAGGAGAGCCACCAACTGAACCAATTATTGAAGACCCTCCCGAAGTTGAAGACCAAGAAGAGGTGCTACAACCTGAAGCTATCCTTCGGCATGAAGACAAGTTACTACAACATGGTAAGATTATCCGACGGTATCTTATTAAGTTCAAAAATTATCCTTTTGAAGATGCTAGATGGATGCAAGGAATACAGCTTAAGGATAGTATGAACCTTGTCAATGCTTACAATGCTACATTAGAGTAAGCAAATGTACAAATTTCTTTTAAATGACTCATGTTTTTGTCTTATAAGACTAGTCCTCTTTTTAATTGTGCACAAATTTAACTAGTATGCATGCTTAGAATCATGTTTGTGATGACGACGTCTCTCAAACACCAAGTAGAATTTGTCACTCTACTTTGGGAGAATGAAATGGACTAAAGAGCAGACATGCTTGCAGCAGCTATGTCTCCCAAGCACCAAATGGATTAGTCATCCATCTTGGAAAGATATCGTAGGGTAAAAAGGGATCCTCTACCCGCTAGGTAAAATTGACTAATGAATAAGGCTTTATCTCTTCTACCTCATAGTCGAGGACAACTATGATTTCAAGAGAGAGGTAATGTCATAAAATCTAATATCTAATATCTAACCAACCCAAATGATTTTCTCATATTAAATTGATCACTTAATGTGGGAGAATAAACTGGAACAAGGGTTAAGATATAGACATGTGCTTATAGATCTATCTCAACACGGGGCCAATGGTAAAGGGGCCCAAATGAGAGATGGTCTATCAAAGAGCAAGGCTAACCAATGGAGCATAAGACCTTAGGGTTAGCTTCATTGAAGACATCCAATAATGTGTGTAAAAGTCCTTTAACCTTAGGTAAGCTAGGGCTGACCTTGAGGCGCGGGAACCCGACCCAGCTCGAGGTGCTTGTCATGCTTGATGACTAAGGTGCTTGAGGTGCTTGAGATGCTTGAGGTGTTTGACATGCTTGAGATGCTAGGGTTGCACTTGAGGTGAGAACCTAGCCCAAGCTAAAGTGCTTAAGGGCCAAGCTTGTGGTGGGAACTGGGCCTATGCATGAGGGGCTTGAGGTGTCAAAAAGTCAAATATTCAATCCCTACAAGGAGGGGGTGAGCCCTACATGAGGGGGGATGAGAGAGAACACCCACACACTCACACAAGGCATGCATGGTACAAAGAAAGCAAAAGTGACACTTGTCAAGTTCCTCCTCATGATGCCCTCATGGTGCGCCTGAAGCCTATTAGTTGGCCACCCAAGGGGTCCAATGATAATTTAAGAGATTTAATTAATTGATTTTGTATTTATCAAGCCCTCTCTCTCAAAGGGGAAAGGGGGACACTTGTCCCAAGGCTACCCTTGTTGCTTGTAATGCCTCCTGCTTGTGATTGGCTAGGCCTGGAGGGGTCCAATGAGCTTCAAGCATGAGCTACAAGGGGGGGTCGACCCAAGCAAGCTAGGGGGTTTCTTAGGGGGTATACTCGCCCACACACACTCACAAACACTCTCATTGTGTGCTATGCAAAGTGCAAGAGCTCCCTCTCCTTCTCCAAGCAAGTAGAGGTTGAGAGCCTACACCAACACTCTTGGCTATGGAGTGCAAATCCAACCAAGAGCCATGCTTCAATGCTTAAGCTTGCCATCTCCTTCTTCTTCATTAGTATGCTATTATGTATGCTAGCAACAAGAGTTATGGTAAGTGAGGAACTAATTCTTTCTCCTATGAAATGTTTCTTCTTCCTCTTCCCTACCCTTATTCCTTGCTAGCTCTCTCCACCTTCGAAGGTGTTTGAGGTCTTGGGACTAAGGCTTGGGATAGTTAAAGCTTTCTTCAAGTTTATGTTATATTTGTGATGCATGAAGCTTTACATCTTCATTGCATCACCTAGGTCACAAGGAACACAAAGATTGTATTGTAACAAGTCTCTCTTAATGGGAGAAATCATAATACAAATGCCTATTGGAGGGGGGACTAGCTCCACATAAATCCGGTCCTCAATTATTGTCATGTTCTCTAAATTCTCTCTCTTGCAAAAGTATTGTTCATGCCAAGTTAACTAATTGCTATGATTATGTTGCTATCTTCAATTAGGTTCACCCGCTATGCTCACAAAGTCATTTCTCAAAAGTACTCTCATTAATTTCCGCTACTCTCAAGTTAAATAGGCCAATTCCATTACATGGTTGCACAATATATGTTAACAAATAATGTCCTCTTCTCAATGAACTCACATTTGGTTTTTCTTTTTTGATCATGGCACATTTCCTTCATACTCTGTCATTGTTTGATGGTATAGATTGCTCGTCTATTATGCAGTATTGTGAGCTTGTTGTTGCAAGTTTAGGGCTTGATAGATTGCTCGTCTATTCTTTAGTACTATGAATTTGTCATTGCAAGATTAGTGCTCACTCTTCTATGCGTATCACTCAACGAGTGTGCACATTGCTATTGAATTGAAAAGTTAAGTTTATTTATGTTGTTGAGTAGATGTGAAGGCCTATATGACTCTCCAAAAACCTGATTACTTTGACATCAATCGTCTTTTCGATTGGAAATGCGGTGGTTTCCCATTAACATATAGTTTGGTCATCCTCTTGTTTTTAAATTCCCCCATCCTAAATTGTAAAGTTGAATTTATTTTTGTTGTAAAGTAGATGTAGAGGCATGTATGACTCTCCCAAAACCTGATTGCGTTGACATCAATCGTCTATTTGATTGGAAATGGCGAGGTCTCCCATTCACATACACTTTGGCCTTCCTCTTGTTTGGAAATTCCGTCGTCGTGAATTGTATAGTTGAGTTTATTTATGTTGTAGAGTTGATGTAAACGGATCTATGACTCTCCAAAAACCTGATTTCTTTGACATCAAGCATCTTTTTTATTGGAAATGTCATGGATTCCCATTCATATACACTTTGATCATCCTCTCATTTGAGAATGCCAACATCATACACAATCCCATGGTGTAACCTTCACACTCCAAAGATTGTCTCACGGAGTGCAACGTTGTCCGCCGTCAATTTGGTTGCTCATGTCGTGACGCTCCATTAAACTACTTTTTGTTAGGCAGCCTTGTAGGAGCATGATTCTCATTAGTCACTACATGTGTCCTGTTGTCCCATGTAAAACATGTGTGCTTCTTGATAAGCTCATATGTAGAGACCTTCTGTCGGGTAATGAGCATGGATCTAGTCCCAACATACTACACTGGTTTATGAGACGTTTGATTTCATTGGGAAAATGTGATTATAGATACTAATTTCTTAATTTTCATTCCCTTCTTCTTATCCATACGATATTTGTCATTGTTGCAAAAAATCTAGCTTCACGTTTGAACTCTGAAGTGATAAATGCTTTTGCCAACACATTGTAACGTCATTCCACTGCTTGCCAGTATAATGCTTCCTGAGCAAGAATTGTAGTTAAAGAAGCGGTTACGCACATAGTTAGTGCTAGTAGTGCATGTCCTCACATTGGACGAGATACCATCAACCTTGTGAGATGAGCGGTGACTACAAGCCTTGTTCTCTAAAGTGGTTCACTCACAGCCTCCAAGTTTGAGGGCGCTGATATTGGCAATATGTAACACCTTCTCCTTAGTATTTTTGGCGACGTGCCAGAATGTGCCACGGACCTGCGACATGACTTGCCAAAGGGCATACAAATGGAAAAATTACAATATTGATAGATATAATTGTTGGAAGATTGAGAAGGGAAAATCCACCTAGGCAAGGAACATTGGCACACAGAACACCTTTAACAAGAAGTTACAAAAGAAGACCTTGGAGATAGTAGAGCTTCCATATCCAGTTTGCATATTCAAAAAATTGTGTTGAACTCATTTTGTTGTATCACCTTGGGCATTCCATTCGAGGCTATAAAGCAAGGAAGGAAACCAGGGTTTGGCTCATATGGAGACACTTATGAATGCAAAATTGAAGGGATTTTTTTCCTTCCATCTACCAACATGTACCGTTGCAAGGAATTCAAAGGTCAAGCAAAGGAACAATTCAAGTCGTTCGCAATTGAGAGCAGCATTGACCTCAACCATCAGGGTATCATGCGTGCTCTTGCACATACTAGTCAATCACCATGGGTACTTATATTCCCTTACTTCAATGGGCCTTCCCTTGGTGATTTGATGGAGTGTGTACCTGCACCTTGTGGAAGCATCAATGAAATTGTACTTGCCATGGGTGATGAAAGTTGCAAAAACCCAACTGAATTGGAGTTACATCAATGCAGGCACATCATTGATCATGCTTTGTCTTTGATTCATGCACTAGTGCAGGCTTTGGCATTTTCACATGACCATGTTGTTATTCACGATGACCTTCACCCTTGGAACATCATGCTTGACTTCACTAGAGAGGGAATTCCATGAATAGGCATTATAGACTAGGGTCTTGCCCTTCGACCACCAAAACCAACCAATAGTCGCAAGCCAAAAGAGCATGCCAATAGGTCGTGGTGAGCAGATGAACTCCTGAATACTAGATTTGCATGCCCTTGGAGAAAATCAACTATTGTGCATGCACTTGCGTGGGTCATCAATCAACTCGGTATTTTCTACAAACAATTTTGTGCCTACTACAAGCTTGAATTCATGAAAACAAGGACTTTTGTCTAAATTGAGGCCATACAAAACATAATCGCCAAAGACTACCTGCGAGACAATCTGTCTAAAAGGAAGACGCTCACTAAATTAGATTGAGAGTTGGAACATCTAGACATGCACCCTGAACAGTGCTTGCGTCCCCTCTCCAAATTGTGTGTTTCTTCCTTCCACCACGTCTAGAAAAGTCATTATAACTTTCGAGCTCTTTTCATTTATAGAAAATCTGTGATTTCATGCCAACTTGTCTCCAAAATTGGCATACCCTTCTTTGGTATTAGCTAAAGGTTTCACTATGGTTTTTGATAGTGTGTTGAACAATTTTTTTGTTCCCCAATTTCACTATATTGGTCCCTTCTAATTTCAATGAGACTAATTTGTATATGTTGTATTCACATTCGCATTTACGTGCAGACACTCACAATCTCTGCAACTACACATTGCACCAACCACAAAAGACATACCGCTTTTCAAGCCATGAGTAGGCAGAAGCAACTGCTTTGTCATGTTGCTTCTTCATGGTTCAACATGCATAGTGTTTATGAGGCTTGGCAAGAGGAATGCAATGTCACGGACCACAATGTTTCCATTTGTGGGAGCTGTGGCATTTGCAATCTATCAAAGAAAGATGTCCAGTACAAGAGCGTTAACAACACACACGCACGAAGTTGGCAAACGCTACCTTGTTTGCGAATAGCTGCAATGCATACTGTCACAATGAATTAGACTTGTTGTCCCACTCGCCTAAAAAGTCCAAGAACAAGCAGCATTTTAATCTTGTAGCCCGACTATATACAAGCCATCCTAAACACAAATCAACTAATTGTGCATCTCCTTAGCATCATTGATGTCACGGTTAGTGTCACGAGTACAACGACTATTGTTACAAATGGTATGCTTGATAGAAGTCGTTACTTGACAATCCACTGATTTGTTGGTTGGCGAAGCAAAACATGTGTCACTCAACTTCACTCCTTGCAAACACACCACTAGCAGTAGCGTTAGCATACAACATAAAGAACAACCCAATTCTCAGGAAGTACCGGTGTATCGCTGAGTAGCCAAACAAGAGGACATCCATTTGTGTTTTGTCAACATCGGCTCTAGAGAATACCGTAAGAGACCACTGGGAGAACGATCTGTTTGAGCTAATGCGCCAAGCAGAGGCACAATGTGAAACCGGCATTTTGCAAAATTTGTTCACCGCTACAAAGAGAACTGCATTTAGTAAAAAAGACAAACATGAATTCGATTCCATACAAATACTTGATAGCACTCATCTGAACGAGTGGAAAATCAACTTACAATACAATGGACTGCCACATCGTGAATTTGCGATACGTGATATCACATTGGAATCAGGGATATTCCCTTTCCTCTTTCCCGCAAGAAAAGGAAACTTCCAAGGTGAAATGGACTTCAATGAATACATTAGAATGAGGGTGGGAAATTTCTTTCTATATACACATTATGCAAGCCATATTTGCACATGATGTACCAATTGAAACAAGTTATCATGATTGCAAATTCCACAAACAGTACATTCTTGCAAACGGATATTGATAGCTACAAACAAATACACAACACTACATCTACCCATGATGTAATAAAGCATATTATTTGATACAATCTCCCATCCACAATGCCATGTACTCCTTTGTGGCATCGACAAAACTTGAGAGACCTCATAACAATGGTGGAAATATGGGGACTACCACATTTGGTCTTGGCATTCACTCCTGATGAGGTTTCCCAAACAAAATGGCAAGAGATTATCATAATCAAGAAACTTGCTCAAGGCTACAATCCAGACTTTAGGTGGAACAACTGCCCTATTGAGTGCGCAACGCTATTCCATCATCGCTTGCACACTTTCTTAAACAGACACATCAGCGACTGAAGCAACATACTTGAGCATGTAAAACATCACATGGTGCACTACAAGATGCAGAACTGGGGCTCATTGCATGTGCATGTCATACTATGGATCTCCAAGGACGATTTGTCTCGAGTGACGAATGAGATAGGTGCATACATACCAGCAGAATCACAAGACAACTTCGCCACCGAGATCCGGAACCTCGTTGTCACAAAACAAATACACAGGTGCAGGGAGCCTTGGAAAGTCATGGTATCGGGTAAAATGTGCAAATATGGCTTTCCGTTTGGACCGCAATACATCACAACTCCAACTATGGATGCATGCACTGCTGATGGTTATACTACTGTCCTAGATACGAACATCAAAATGTTGTCCCGTACCATCCCATTGTCTTGCTCCTATGAAAGACACACATGAATATTCAAAGAGTCACAAATTCATCTATATCACATTACCTTCTGAAGTATGGAATGAAATCGGAACCCCTTGGGAAACTAAACCTCTCCAAATATGATGCAACAAGGCTCAGACTTCATGGCTTGGACAAGTTCAAGCTTTGGCTAATTGAAGCCTCTATATTGTAGAAGCCAATCTTTGCAATAGAGGCAGCAATCAACTGTCTTAAGAGACCAATGATCACAAGGAGTGAGCGAGTTGAGTACGTTGACTCTCTCCACCATCACTTCGGCAAAGGTTGTTTTCTCACAGCCAGACTATAGTCATGCATTTATATTGTGCAAGCCATTGAATCTTGAAAATATTACACTCTATGAGTACCACATAGAATAAAAAATCCTTAAGCCACATGAATATGCTCCTGTAGAGAGCTTTCGCGATGCATACAACAATGCCATTGCAAAGAAACAACGCCTCGTCAGATTCACAAAATACGATCCAAGCCATCAAACAGAGGGATTCTTCTTCAACGTCTTGTTACAAAAACTTCCCTTTAAGAATGAGATGGAGCTGCTCTCCCCAAACAACATATCCTCTTCATACTTTCTGGAGTGCAAAATCTGTGGGATGATTCTCCATGACAAAGACTTGTAGATGTATATAAATGAGCACACTCAACGTAACATGCTCGAATCTAAAAATACATGACACACTTTGAACCTCATAAAACAAAAATTCATTCTCACTCGTGAAAATCCGCTCACTTGTATGGTGGATCATACAATCGATCTAGCAATATCCGTGTCATAATAACTAATATCTAATTCTCGTAAATAATTTTCTCATGTTATACTGTTCATTTAATATGGGGAAGTACCAGGGAAGAAAAAGCTAGAATATTGGTTAAGCTGGCAGACCGGCCACAGTAGGAATCCAAAGGAGGAAAAATAGGGATCCAAAGGGGGGGCCATCTGCAAAAGAGCAATGTGCAACAATGGGCTTCAAAGACCCTAAGGTTCAGCCCTTTAAGACTTCCAAAATGCTAAGGTTCCAAAATTCAAAGGTTAAGTCCAATGGTCAAAACCTATGAATGGATGCTTGTGGGAAGACTCAAAAGTCTTCCCACATCCCTATCTTGGAGGGGGCGAGCCCTGTTAGTAGGTGGATGAGAGAGAAACGCACACACACACACACACACACACACACACTCTAGCAGGTTCCCTATACACAAAGGAAATAGGGAACACATGTCAGCTCCCTAGGCTAGTTGTCCCCAAGATGCATTAAATTCTTATTGGATGGCCATAGTGGTGGACCAATGAGAATAAGGCTAGAGTACATTTAGTTTAATTATTTTAAAACACTTGATAAAAGAACCAATAGAAATTAAGCTCTCTAGAAGACTATTGGACAATCTCCCAAGGGGTCCAATGAGCATTCAACAACCCAATGGCTTGCCTGATTCCTATTGGCCAGAAGACTAGGGGGTCCAATGAGAGTTTAATTGCATTATTTAATTACCTAAAGCTCTCACAAAAGTGGAAAGAGGGACACATGTCACAAGGCTACACTTATGCTTCCTAATTATCATTGGCTAAGCTTTGCAGGGTCCAATGGGGTGCCAGCATGAGTAAAATGCAAGAGGGGTCGTTGACCAAGAGAGAGAGAGAGAGAGGGTTGATTTTGGCAAGGCATTATCACACACACTCACACAATCTCATGTGTGAAGCAAAGAAGACTCTCTCTCCTTCTCGAGCTTTAATGGAAAGCTCATCATCTACTCCAAGCTTGTGAGAAGGGAGGCCTACACCAACAACTCTTGGCTTTGTGATGCAAATCCAACCAAGAGCCAAGCTCCAATGCATGCTCATCTCCTCTACCATGCTAATTACTAAGCTATGCTAAGATTTTACGAGTGATTATGTGAGGAGATATACTTCTTTCTCGTAAGAATACTCCTTCTTTCTCTCAATCTACTCTCATACCCCGCTAGCTGTCACCATCTTCGAAGGTGTGTGAGGTCTTGGGTTTGAGACCGTGAGGGAATTGATGTTGTGTTTTATAAGTGTGTGCATGGTGCTGGAAGCTTCCATCTTCATTGCACAAGCAAGTTATTGAAGGAACACAAAGTATTGTATTGTAAAATGTCTCCCTTGATGGGGGAAACCTATAATACAAAGCCTTTTGGAGGGGGGGACCGGCCATGTAAATCCGGTCCTCAACTGTTGTCAATAGCTTAATTTCTCTCTCTTTTGAAGCATTGTTCATGCCTATCTAACTAGGTGTTATGCTTTTTGTTGCTCTCTCCATCCAAGCACTCTTGTTGTGCTCATTTTAGAAATCTATTCTAATGAAATGCTCACTATGTTTATGCTATTTTCCACTACACAAAAGTTACTAGGCCATTAAATGTTACATTGGTATCAGAGCACAAGATTTCTCTTTTCGTGCTCAAGAAGGGAGGTCCTCAAGCTAACTATAAATGGTTGGTGTTATTAATTGCAATTGAATAAGTAGAATAGGGATTTTTCAGCCTTGCAGTGCGTCTGCTTCGTGCAGATAGCGGGGCATCACCATCGAGAGGTATGGTCTTAATAGTGGAATCCTATAGGGCTTGCCTAGTCTTAACCACTATTGAGCTATTAGAAGCTTGACAGGAGCCGATACTATTTTGGTATTGAAAGACGATCTCTTCTATTCCTTGCAATTAATGATATTGGAGCCACACATACGGGAGCTTGAGTGCTTTTCTAAAGGGGTAAAGAGGAGTAGCAACTAGGGCTTAAAGTGCCAAAGTACACCTAAAAAAGTTTACACCTAAAAGTTGTTAGAATGGTTGACAATAGTAAAGAGAGTGAAATTAATGTTGATAGATTTGATTTTTCTAATGAGCAGGCTACTAATGATTCTCCTATGCTTGTTAACTACCTTGTTTCTAGGCTTCAACAAGCCATGGGCAATCCATCCCTCCAAAGTGAAGTGCAACGGCAACTTCGTGCTCATGGGATTCTCCAAACTCCCCACCATGAAGAGAGAGTACCTAGGAAGCCTCCTTGTGAGACTTCCAAAAGAGGCCTCTCTCCGATTTGGGAAGAAGAAGAGGATCCGTATGAAGGGCTCAAAAATCTGCTACTTGACAACGCATCTCCTTCCCGAAGGAGAACTCAAGAGCCCCCACCAAAAGAACGAGAAAGAAGTGAGTATCCTGCCACTTTGATGGAAATGGCTCCACAAAGACGGCGGGCAAAACGCTCTCCAACACCCCCTAAACGGAGAAGACCATTGCACACTTCTCCACACCATAATTGAAAGCGGGATGATAGAAAACAAGAGAAGAAAAAGGCAAGAAAGAGGGCACCCTCTTCTCCATCTTCTTCATCCTGTTTCTCTTATGAAGAAAGTGATGGTGCAAACAAGGAATACCAAAGGAAGAAAAAGACAAGAAAGAGGTCACCCTCTTCTCCATCCTCCTCAAATTCTTCCTCCTCTGAAGAAAGTGATGGTGCAACTTTCGAACCACCAAAAAGAAGAGGCCATAGGAAATCCTATGCCGCATGGAAGAGGTCATCCAAGCTCAAGAAGTTCAAAGAGGGAGGAAAGAACATCTCTTTCCTTACCTACAATGGCACCTTTGGTGCTATAGACAAAGTCTTGGCCTTTATCTAACAACATGATGCGGCGTTTGGAGATGAGGGCTTCACGAAGTCCTCTAAGCTACACCATGTAGCTATGCATTTTCAGAAGTCCGCCAAGCAAATGTGGTCTAGCCTACGGGCAAACGGTGAATCCCCACAAACATGGAAAGCTTTAAGAGCTTCCATCATGAAGCAGTTTTTGGCTACCGATGCCAAAGACAAAGTACTCACCGAATGGCGAAGCTTGAAGCTCTCTCCCTACGAATCTATTCACAAATATGTAGACAAGTTTTGGGACTTACATCTCAAAGCCACTGTCTTCAAAAGGATTGATTTTGGAGAGCAAAAACAAAAATTTTGTGCGGGTCTAACTGAAAATATGGCGGAGTATCTCAACCCCCAAAGGCCACACACAATATATGTGATCATACACCATACCATGGTGGCTTCACGAATCAATTTCCAAAAAGGGGCTAAGAGAAATCTTAAGCCCACCGAGAACAAGGACCGTAACAATGAGCCTAAGGGAAAGGACAATGTCCAAAAGTCTCCTAAATACAACCCCAACAACAACAAAGCTAAGAAGGGAGTTTATAAAGGCAAAAATAAACTCTCTCCTGAAGAGCTTGAGCGTTATCGTAAAGATAACTGTTGTTTCAAGTGCGGGGAGCAAGGGCATGCTTATCATGCTTGCCCCCACGAGAATACATGAAACAAGCCTCCTAGAGCTACCTTGGTTGAAATCCAAGAAGAGGAAGCTCACCACAAAGGATCTCCTATATGCCATGCTTGGGGAAAGGTAAGAGAACATGATGCTTTTATTCTCTTTGACCCTGGTTCTACTCACAATTTCATATCCATAGAGTTGGCCACCAAGCAAGGCATCCAAGCCTATGGGATGGGAGATGTCCTACCCACCGATGGTGCTTTCAAGGGGCAAGAAGCTTCACTCACCTTAATTAGGAAATTGAGGCTCCATGTCCAAAGCTATGTGGACAAAGAGGACTTCTTTATATCTCCTCTCAAGCACTAGGATGTAATCCTAGGGGCACCATGGTTTGATTGCATGGCTGCCAATGTTAAATTCCCGGAAAGAAAAATCTACTTTAGGTTCAGGGAAAAAGATATGTACATAGATGCTAAGGAGTTGGGTAACACCATACCCATTGTACATATGCAAGCTTTCAATAAGTCAATAAAGAGCTCTATTTCCGTGTACATGATTTTTGTTAAATATTCTCAAAATGAACCTAATGCTTTAGCAAAAGAAAATATACATAATCACAAGGAATTAGAGTTATCCAATTTTCTCAAGGGATTTCAAGATGTTTTTATTGACGACATCCCTTGTGAACTACCTCCTAAACGAGGCAATGATGACCATGCAATTGAACTTCTTCCAGGAAGTTCACCGCCTAATAAACCTCCTTATAGAGTTTCTCAAGCTCAACAAGAGGAGATTATGTGGCAAGTGCATGAGTTAGTTGAGAAGGGCATAGTTAGGCCTAGCTCATCTCCATTTTGTTCACCGTGCTATTAGTGCAAAACAAAGACGGCACATATCGTATGTGTGTCGATTATAGAGCACTAAATAGGATCGTTATCAAAAATAGGTTTCCCTTTCCACGGGTAGAATACCTATTTGATAAGCTGCAAGGGTCGACCTACTTTAGTAGGATTGACCTAAAAGTGGCTACCATCAAATAAGGATAGTTGATCAAGACATTGTAAACAACGCATTTCACACTACATTTGGTCTTTACAAATACATTGTCATGCCTTTTGATTTGACCAATGCTCCAGCCACATTTAACTGCTTATGGAGAAGCTATTCAGGCCTCACCAAACCTTTATTGGAGTGTTATTTGATGATATAATCATCTACTCTAATTCACTAGACAAACACAAGCAACATCTCCAGGTAATATTTCAAGCCTTACGAGGAGAGAATAAACTTTATATTAATCGAAAGAAAAGTGAATTTTCCTTACAAAAGATTCGGTATTTAGATCACATTATCTCTCAAGATGGCATCCAAATGGATCCATCAAAGCTAGAGGTAATAAAAGGATGGCCTAATCCAAGGAATCTTCATGAACTACGAAGCTTTATAGGTATGTGTGCATACTATAGATGCTTCAAAGAAAAGTTCTCACAAATCGCGGGACTATTACATGACCTAACAAAAAAAAACATTAGGTATATACATGGTCTACCAAGGAGAACAATGCTTTCGAAAAGCTTGAAGAAAAGCTTATCTGTCAACCTGTGCTTACACCGCCGGATCTCTCAAAGCCATTTGAGGTCCAATGTGACGCTTGTGGTGATTGCCTTGAAGCTGTTGTGCTCCAAGAAGGGCACACAATAGCCTATGAAAGTCGAAGGCTCAACCCTATTGAGCAAGATCTAGGCATATATGAAAAGGAACTCCTCGCAGTTCTACATGCCTTAGACTCGTGGAAGCACTATTTATTGGGGACTTCTTTCATTTTGCGGACGGATCACCAAAGACTTATGTACTTCATGACGCAGACCAAGCTCTCCGATAAACAAATGAGGTGGGTAAATTTCCTTTCCCAATTTCATTTTCATATTGCTCACATTGCTGGCAAGCATAATCAAGTAGCCGATGCACTCTCAAGACAACCGAGAGTGAATACGGTTTCCCTAGCAACTCACAATGATCTATCTTTGATGATATACGCTATTGATCCCAATTTTAGAGATGTGATTTCAGACCTTGCATTAGGGAAGAAAGAGGAACCATTTACTTTCCAAGATGGTTATCTTCTCTATGGTAATAGACTATGCGTTACTAACTCACTACACGTGAGAAGGTAATGTATGAATCTCATGCTCCTCCTTATGTGGGGCATAGAGGGATTCAGTCTACCCTAAAAGGGATCAAAACATATTTCTATTGGCCTGCCATGAAAGCAAACATACAAGAGTATGTTTCTAAATGTGCGGTATGCCAAAAGACGACATTTGATAGAGGGAAGCAACCCGGATTGCTTCAACCTTTGCCAATTCCTAATTCACCATGAGAGAGCATATCCATGGATTTTATCTTTGGATTGCCCAAGTCTATCCATGGGAATACAAGAATATGGATGATAGTAGAGGGGTTCAGCAAACAAGCTCATTTTATACATGTCAAAAGACTATCAAAGCCCATCAAATGGCAACCCTCTTCATATCACAAATTTCAAATACCATGGCTTGCCAATGTCCATAGTGTCAGATAGAGATCCTAGAATGACCAGTAATTTCTGCAAGGGTCACTTTGAGAATTTATGGACAAGGCTAAACTTCTCTTCGGCCTATCACCCGCAAACGGATGGCCAAAGTGAAATAGCTAACCTAACAATTCTTGATCCACTAAAAGCCTATGTAATGGAAGTGGATCAAAGGGCCCAATGGGAGAAGTACTTACCCTTAGTGGAGTATGCCTACGATAATATTGTACATACCTCCACGGGAAAAGCACCTTTCGAGGTAATTGAGGGAAGATCTTAAAGTCCCCTGCTACTTAAGGTACATGGGAAGATCTTCGCTGTAGATGAGTATAGCCGAGACCTACAAGAATCTTTCCAAAAGATTAAGGATGCTATCTCTATCTCACAGCGAAGGAAAAAGGCTACTGCTGATAAGCACAGAAGAGCCCAAGCCTTTAAAGAAAATGATTGGGTCTTGCTTAAATTTCCCAAGGCTCGATTAAGGCACACGACGGGCAAGAATCCTACGGAACACCAAAAGTACTATGCTAAGTTAGCAAAAAGGTACTATGGTCCCTTCCAGATTCTTAGAACAATCAATGAGATGGCCTATTAACTCAAGCTGCCCAGTCATTGGCTCATACACAATGCTTTTCATGTGAGCCTACTAAAGCCTTACAAACGAGAGCCACCTCAAGAACCAACTATTGAAGACCCACCGGAGATCGAGGACCAAGAAGAGGTGTTGCAACCCAAGTCCATTCTCCAACATGAAGACAAGGTATTGAGAGGCGGTAAGATTATCCGACGGTATCTTATTAAGTTTAAGAACTATCCTTTTGAAGATGCTAGATGGATGCAAGACATACAATTAAAGAATAACCTAAACCTTGTCAATGCTTACAATGCTTCCCTAGAGTAAGCAAATGTACAAATGTTTAAAATGAACAAAGTTTTTGTCTTATAAGACTCTCTTTTTCTTTATTGTGCACAAATGGTAAGAAGTATGCATGCTTAGGATCAAGTTTGCGGAGATGACGTCTCCCAAACACCAAGTAGAGCTTGTCACTCTACTATGGAAGATTGATAGGACTAATGCGCAGACATGCTTGCAACAGCTTAGGCTCTCAAGCACCAAATGGATTAGTCATCCATTCTGGAACGATATCGTAGGGTAAGATAGGGATCCTCTACCCACTAGAAAAAGGACTAATCAATAGGCTTTATCTTCTCTACCCCATAGTCGAGGACGACTATGATTTCAAGAGAGAGGTAATGTCATAATAACTAATATCTAATTTTCCTAAATGATTTTCTCATGTCAAACTGGTCATTTAATATGGGGAAGTACCAGGGGGGGAGAAAAAGCTAGAATATTGGTTAAGCTGGCAGACTGGCCACAGTAGGGATCTAAAGGAGGGAAAATAGGGATCCAAAGGGGGGGGCATCTACAAAAGAGCAATGTGCAACAATGGGCTTCAAAGACCCTAAGGTTCATCCCATTAAGACTTCCAAAATGCTAAAGTTCCAAAATTCAAAGGTTGGGTCCAATGGTCAAAACCTAGGAAAGATTGGATGCTTGTGGGAAGACTCAAAAGTCTTCCCACATCCCTATCTTGGAGGGGGCAAGCTCCCTTTACACAAAAGGAATAGGGGACACATGTCAGCTCCCTGGGCCAGTTGCCCCCAAGATGCATTCAATTCCTATTGGATGGCCATAGAGGTGGACCAATGAGAATTAGGCTAGATTACATTTAGTTTAATTCATTTTAAAACACTTGATAAAAGAATCAATAGAAATTAAGCTCTCTAAAAGACTATTGGATAGTCTCCCAAGGGGTCCAATGAGCATTCAACAACCCAATGGCTTGCCTAATTCCTATTGGCCAGAAGACTAAGGGATCCAATGAGAGTTTAATTGCATTATTTAATTACCTAAAGCTCTCACAAAATGGGAAAGGGGGACACATGTCACAAGGCTATCACTTATGCTTCTTAATTATCATTGTCTAAGCTTTGCAGGGCCAATGGGGTGCCAACATGAGTAAAATGCAAGAGGGGTCAACCAAGAGAGAGAGGGACCTGGTTTTGGCAAGGCATTATCACACACACTCACACAATCTCATGTGTGAAGAAAAGAAAACTCTCTCTCCTTCTCGAGCTTTAATGGAAAGCTCATCATCTACTCCAAGCTTGTGAGAAGGGAGGCCTACACCAACAACTCTTGGCTTTGTGATGCAAATCCAATGCATGCTCATCTCCTCTACCATGCTAATTACTAAGCTATGCTAAGATTTTATGAGTGATTATGTGAGGAGATATACTTCTTTCTCATAAGAATACTCCTTCTTCCTCTCAATCTACTCGCATACCCTGCTAGCTCTCACCATCTCTGAAGGTGTGTGAGGCCTTGGGTCTGAGACTGTGAGGGAATTGATGTTGTGTTTTATAAGTGTGTGCATGGTGCTTGAAGCTTCCATCTTCATTGCAACGTCAAGTTATTGGAGGAACACAAAGTATTGTATTGTAAAATGTCTCCCTTGATGGGGGAAACCTATAATACAAAGCCTTTTGGAGGGGGGGACCGGCTCCATGTAAATAAAAGTCTTCCCACATCCCTACGAAGGAGGGGGCGAGCCCTTATTGTAGGGGATGAGAGAGAAACACACACACACACACACACACACACACACTCCAAGGCTCCCCCTTTACACAAAAGGAATACTGGACACATGTCAAGCTCCTAGGCCAGTTGCCCCCAATCCCCCCTCAAATCCTATTGGATGCCCATGGAGGGGGACTAATGAGAATTAGGCTAGAGTAAATTTAGTCTAATCAATTTAAAAATGCTTGATAAAAGAACCAGTAGAATTTAAGGTCCCTAGAAGACTATTGGATAGTCTACCAAGGGGTCCAATGAGCATTCAACAGCCCAATGGCTTGCCTGATTCCTATTGGCCAGAAAACTAAGAGGTACAATGAGAGTTTAGTTGAATTATTTAATTACCTAAAGCTCTCACAAAAGGGGAAAGGGGGACACTTGTCAAGAGGCTATCAACTATGCTTCTAATTTGTGATTGGCTAAGCTTTACATGAGCCAATGGGAGGCCAGCATGAGCAATTAGCAAGAGGGGTCGACCAAGATGAGAGAGAGGGTTTCATTTTACTCTAACACAATGCTACACACACACACACACACACACACACACACACACACACACACACACACACACACACAACTCATGTGTGCAAGAAGAACTCCATCTCCTTCTCCAAGCATTGAGAAGTAGAGGCCTACACCAACAACTCTTGGCTATGGAATGCAAATCCAACCAAGAGCCAAGCCCTAATGGCATGCTCATCTCCTCTACCATGCTAATTACTAAGCTAAGCTATGATATTAGAGTGATTATGTGAGGAGAATGCTTCTTTCTCGTAAGATACACCTTCTTCATCTCAATCTTTCTTCATTCCCTGGTAGCTCTCACCATTTCTGAAGGTGTGTGAGGTCTTGGGACTGAGGCTAGGGACACTAGGTGTGTTTTTCAAGCATAATTTGGTGCATGAAGCTTCCATCTTCATTGTACCAACGAGTTTTAGCAAGGAACACGAGAATTGTATTGTACAGAAGTCTCCTTTGATGGGAGAAGCTATAATACAAAGCCTTTTATGGAGGGGGGATTGGCTCCATGTAAATCTGGTCCTCAAATGTTGTCAATTGTTCTATTTCTCTCTCTTTTCAAGTATTGTCAATGCCAAATTAGCTAGGTGTAAATTGCTACGTTGCTTTCTCAAATTAAGTACTCTCTCTATGCTCATTAGGAACTTGTTCTTAATGAAATGCTCACTACGTTATCAATTTCCGCTACACACAAGTTACTAGTGCATTAAATGTTACATTGGTATTAGAGCTATTGGTTTCTCTTTTCTTGCTCAACAAGAGAGGTCCTCAAGCTTGCTACAAATGGTTGGTGTTATTAATTGCAAAAGAGTAAGTAGAATATGGATTTTTTCATCCTTGAAGCAAGCCTGCTTTATGCAAAAACGGGGACTTTGTCGAGAGCTATGGTCTTAATAATGGAGTCCTACGGGGCTTGCCTATGGCTTAACCATTATTGAGCTATTAGAAGCTTGACAGGAACCGGTGCTGTCTTGGCTCTGTTGAACCCTCTCTTCTATTCCTTGCAATTAATCATATTCGAGCCATAGGTGTAGATGCTTGAGTGCTTATCTTTGAAGGTAAAGAGAAGTAGCAACTAGGTCTTGAAGTGCCAAATTAAAACTAAAAATTTACACCTAAAATTTTCTAGTATGGCTGACAAGGGAAAAGAGATTGAAATGAATGTTGATAGATTTGATTTTGCTAATGAAAGAGCAACTAATGATGCCCCTATGCTTGTAAATTATCTTGTTTCTAGGCTTCAACAAGCCCTGGGCAATCCATCCCTCCAAGGTGAAGTGCTAGAGCAATTGTGCACCCACGGTATTCTCCAAACTCCCACCAAGAAGAGAGAGTACCTAAGAAGCCTCCTTGTGAGACTTCCAAAAGAGGACTCTCTCCAATAAGGGAAGAAGAGGAGGATCCGTACGAAGGGCTCATAAATTTACTACTCGATGATGCATCTCCCTCTCAAAGGAGAACCTAAATGGTAGAGCCCCCACCAAAAGACAAGAAAGAAGTGGAGTCTCCTGCCACCTCAACGGAGATGGCTCCATGAAGACGGCGGGAAAAACGTTCTCCAACACCCCCTAAATGGAGAAGGTCATCGCATACTTCTCTACACCATAATTCAAAGAGGGAAGAAAGAAAACAAGAGAAGAAAAAGGTGAGAAAGAGGTCACCCTCTTCTCCATCTTCTTCATCCTCTTCTTCTGAAGAAAGTGATGGTGCAGACAAGGAGGAACAAGGGAAGAAAAAGGCAAGAAAGAGGTCACCTCCTCTCCATCCTCCTCATATTCTTCCTCTTCTGAAGAAAGTGATAGTGCAGATCTCGAACCACCTAAAAGAAGAGGCCATAGGAAATCCTATGCCGCCTGGAAGCGGTCATCCAAGCTCAAAAAGTTCAAAGAGGGAGGAAAGAACATCTCTTTCCTTACCTACGATGGCACCTTTGGTGCTACGGACAAAGTCTTGGCCTTTATCCAACAATTTGATGCGGCGTTTGGAGATGAGGGCTTCATGGAGTCCTCTAAGCTACGTCATGTAGCTATGCATTTTCAAAAGTCCACCAGGCAATGGTGGTCTAGCCTCCGAGCAAGCAGTGAAGCTCCACGAACATGGAAAGCTTTAAGAGCTTCCATCATGAAGCAGTTTTTGGCTACCGATGCCAAAGACAAAGTACTCACTGAATGGCAAATCTTGAAGCTCTCTCCCTACGAATCTATCCACAAATATGTAGACAGCTTTTGGGATTTACATCTCAAAGCCATTGTCTTCAAAAAGATGGATTTTGGAGAGCAAAAACAACAAGTTTGTGCGGGTTTAACTGAGGATATGGCTGAGTATGTTATCTCCCAAAGGCCACGCACCATACCATGGTGGCTTCCAGAATCAATTTCCAACAAGGGGCTAAGAGAAATCTTAAGCCCATGGGAAACAAGGACCATAACGAGCCTAAGGGGAAGGATAACGTCCAAAGTCTCCCAAAGGCAACGCCAACAACAACAAAGCTAAGAAGAAGGGAGTTTATAAAGGCAAAAATAAACTCTCTCCTAAAGAGCTAGAGCGTTATCGAAAAGATAACCGTTGTTTCAAGTGTGGGGAGCAGGGGCATGCCTATCATGCTTGTCCCCACAAGAATACACATAATGAGCCTCATAGAGCTACCTTGGTCGAAATTCAAGAAGAAGATGCTCATCACAAAGGATCTCCTCTATGCCATGCTTGGGGAAAGGTAAGAGAACATGATGTTTTTATTCTCTTTGACCCTGGTTCTACTCACAATTTCATATCCACATAGTTGGCCACCAAGCTAGGCATCCAAGCCTATGAGATGGGAGATGTCCTACTTGCTGATGGAACTTTCAAAGGGCAAGAAGCCTCAATCACTCCCTTAATTGGGAAATTGAGGCTCCATGTCCAAAGCAATGTGGACAAGGAGGATTTCTTCATCTCTCCTCTCAAGCAGGAGGATGTAATCCTAGGGGCACCATGGTTTGATCGCATGGCTGCTAATGTTAAATTCCTTGAAAGACAAATCTACTTTAGGTTCAGGGAAAAAGATATGTACATAGATGCTAAGGAGTTGGGTAGTACCAAACCCTTTGTACATAAGCAAGCTTTCGATAAGTCAATAAAGAGCTCTATTTTTGTGTATGTGATTTTTGATAAAGATTCTCAAAATGAACCTAATGCTTTAGCAAAAGAAAATATAAATAATCAAAAGGAATCAGAGTTATCCAACTTCCTCAAGGGGTTCTAAGATGTTTTTATTGACGACATCCCTTGTGAACTACCTCCCAAACAAGGCAATGATGACCATGCAATTGAACTTCTTCCGGGAAGTTCACCACCTAATAAACCTCCTTACACAGTTTCCCAAGCTCGACAAGAGGAGATTATGCGGCAAGTGCATGAGTTAGTTGAGAAAGGCATGGTTAGGCCTACCTCATCTCCATTTTGTTCACCAGTGTTATTAGTGCAAAAGAAATACGACACATATCGTATGTGTGTCGACTATAGAGCACTAAATAGGATCACTATCAAGAATAGGTTTCCCATTCCACGAGTAGAAGACCTATTTGGTAAGCTACAAGGGTCGACCTACTTCAGTAGGATTGACCTAAAAAGTGGCTACCATCAAATAAGGATAGTTGATCAAGACATTGTAAAGACCGCATTTTGCACTAGGTTTGGTCTTTACGACTACATTGTCATGCCTTTTGGCTTGACCAATGCACCAACCACATTTAACTGCTTGATGGAGAAGCTATTTAGGCTTCACCGAACCTTTACTAGAGTGTTCTTGGATGATATAATCATCTACTTAATTCATTAGACGAACACAAACAACACCTTCAGGTAATATTTCAAGTTTTACAAGAGAATAAACTTTATATTAATAGACAGAAAAGTGAACTTTTCTTACAAGAGATTCAATATTTAGGTCACATTATCTCTCTCAAGATGACATCCAAATGGATCCATCAAAGCTAGAGGTAATAAAATGATGGCCTAATCCAAGGAATCTGCATGAACTAAGAAGCTTTATAGGTATGTGTGCATACTATAGACGCTTCATAGAAAAGTTCTCACAAATCGGAGGACCATCACATAACGTAACAAAGAGAAACGTTAGGTATATATGGTCCATCAAGGAGAACAATGCTTTTGAAGAGCTTAAAGAGAAGTTTATCTCTCAACATTTGCTTATGTGCCAGATCTCTCAAAGCCATTTGAGGTCCAATGCGACACTTGTGGTGATGGCCTTGGAGCTCTTTTGCTCCAAGAAGGAGATGCCATAGCCTATGAAAGTTGTAGGCTCGACCCTATTGATCAAGATCTAGGCATATATGAGAAGGAACTATTAGCAGTTCTACATGCTCTAGACTCGTGGAAGCACTATTTATTGGGGACTCCTTTCATTCTGCGAACCGATCACGAAAGCCTTAAGTACTTCATGACGCAGACCAAACTCTTCGACAAACAAATGAAATGGGCAAATTCCCTTTCGCAATTTCATTTTCATATTGCTCACATTGCTGGCAAGCATAATCAAGTAGCCGATGCACTCTCAAGACAACCAAGAGTGAATGTGGTATCCATAGCAACTCACAATGATCTATCTTCTATGATAGATGAGTACGCTATCGATCCCAATTTTAGAGATGTGATTTCAGCCCTTGCACTAGGGAATAAGGAAGAACCATTTACACTACAAGATGGTTATCTTCTCTATGGCAATAGACTATGTGTTACTAACTCACTACGTGAGAAAGTAATGTATGAATCTCATGCTCCTCCTTATGCGGGGCATAGAGGGATTCAGTCTACCCTAAAAGGGATAGAACATATTTCTATTGGCCTGCCATGAAGCAAACATACAAGAGTATGTTTCAAAATGTGTGGTATGCCAAAAGACAAAGTTTGATAGAGGAAAGCAACCTGGATTGCTTCAACCGTTGCCAATTCTTAATTCACCATGGGAGAGTATATCGATGGATTTTATCTTTGGATTGCCCAAGTCTATCCATGGGAATACGGGAATATGGAAAATAGTAGACAAGTTTAGCAAACAAGCACATTTTATACCTGTCAAAAAGACTATCAAGGCCCATCAAATGGAAACCCTCTCTATATCACAAATCTTTAAGTACCACGGCTTGCCAATGTCCATAGTATCAGATAGAAATCCTAAAATGACTAGTAACTTCTGAAAGGGTCTCTTTGAGAATTTAGGTACAAGGCTAAACTTCTCTTTGGGCTATCATCCCCAAACGGATGGCCAAAGTGAAATAGCTAACTTAACAATTCTTGATTTATTAAAAGCTTACGTCACATAAGTAGATCAAAAGTCCCAATGGGAGAAGTACTTACCCTTAGTGGAGTATGATTACAATAACGTTGTGCATACTTCCATGGGAAAAGCACCTTTTGAAGTGATAGAGGGAAGATCAAAAAGTCTATTGCTACTCAAGGTACATGGGAAGATCTTCGCTGCAGATGAATATAGCCGAGACCTGCAAGAATCTTTCCAAAAGATCAAGAATGATATATGCATCTCTCAGCAAAGGCAAAAGGCTGCTGCTGCTGATAAGCACAAAAGAGCCCTATCCTTTAAACAAAATGATTGGGTCTTGCTTAAGTTTCCCAAGGCTTGATTAAGGCACACAATGGGCAAGAATCCTATGGGACACCAAAAGTACTATGCTAAGTTAGCAAAAAGGTACTATGGTCCCTTCCAGATTCTTAGGCCAATCAATGAGATGGCCTATCAACTCAAGTTTCCTAGCCATTGGCTCATACACAATGCTTTCCACGTGAGCCTACTAAAGCCTTATAAAGGAGAGCCACTCAAGGAGCAATAATTGAAGACCCACCGAAGATCGAGGACTAAGAAGAGGTGCTGTATCCCGAGTCCATTCTCCGACACGAAGACAAGGTATTACGAGGCGGTAAGACTATTTGACAATATCTTATCAAGTTTAAAAATTATCCTTTTGAAGATGCTACATGGATGCAAGGCATACAATTAAAGGATAACCTAAACCTTGTCAATGCTTACAATGATTCCCTAGAGTAAGCAAATGTAAATATGTTTAAATGAACAAAGTTTTTGTCTTATAAGACTCTCTTTTTCTTTATTGTGCGCACATGTTAATAAGTATGCATGCTTAGGATCATGTTTGTGGGGACGACGTCTCCTCAACACCAAGTAGAGTTTGTCACTCTACTATGGAAGATTGAAACGGACTAATGTGCAGACATGTTGTGCGCATCTGTCGCACGTGTCAATGCAAGGGACTTGCCGTACACTGTATGCGAGCCACAAATGGCTACAAGCACACAACCATACTAATCTAGCAATTTCAAGAGAGCAAGGGTTGTTCCTTTGAGATTGTGAGTGACAATGGCACTCATTTTATTACAAGATTTGGTTGTTCCTTTGAGATTGTGAGTGACAATGGCACTCATTTTATGAATGGAGTGATAAAAGAACTCACTACCAACTTCATGATAGCTAACCATAAGTCCACACCTTATTATCCACAAGCAAATGGCCAAGCTGAGAGCACCAACAAGACCTTAATCTCTATCTTGACCAAAACGGTGAAAGCTCATCGCACAGATTGGGATTTGAAGCTGACTTCAACCCTATGGGCTTATCATACTTCTTACAAAGTGGCTATTAATTGTACACCATTCAAAATGGTATATGGCCAAGAAGCAATTATGCCATGGGAGTTTGTAATTCCTAGTCTGTGCGTAGCTTCATAAGAAGGTTAGGATGGTAACCCTTTAGTTGAGCACTTATATATCCTTGAGAGGTTAGATGAAGAAAGACAACTGCCTGTGCAAAATGCACTTGTGGAGAAAGATAGAAGGAAGAAATGGTCTGACCGTCATCTAAAGAACAAATACATCAATGTTGGTGATAAAGTCCTTATGTATGGAGTGCGTAACGAAAAGAAAAAGTTGAAATATGCAGGAAAAGGACCATATAGAGTATGTGAAATCACCCCACAAGGTACCATTCGTGTGGAGACTCTTGATGGAGTTGAAACCATTGGATTCCTCAATGGGAGCAAATTTAACAGATACTACGATCCTTTAAGCCAAGAGGAACTACGTGCCATCCATTAAAAAAAGGCAGTCAAAGCACAATAGAATTGAAGAAGATACAAGCTCAAGGTGAGGTTAAAGAGCGACAACAACACATAAGACACCAACAAGAGACCAACCTTGGAGTTACACATGCATTCCACATTGAAACAGAGGATGATTGGTTAGACTCTGACACACCTCTACGATACCCTATTGAGCTAAATAGCGCCTATGGAAAAGTGCTATATAACGTCTTATTGGACACGGTGCTAAGTATAATTTGCTATCATATGGGGTGTGGTGTCAATCGGGAAAGCCACCTCTATCTGAGAGTATTACCCAAGTCAAGGGTGTCAACAAGAAAAACTTGCGGTTTTTGGAATCAGGCACACTTCTGTCAGTTATGACAATGGGGTTATAGTTCAAGACTTTTTGGTCATGCCTGCTGGAACTATGGAGGGTAATGTAAACCTAGGATGCACGTGGATGATAACCACCAAATGCACTATTGATTGAGGGACAGGGGTGTCACAATGCAAAAACCAACTCTTAGCCCTGCCACTCAAGCCATAGTCCTTGAGATATTGCCTCTTAAGGAAATAAAGCCCAAAGCATTGCAGGTCCGAGAGGTTGAACCATATGTCCCTATAGCCCAACTCTCTAGAGCTTCAACTGTTGTAGTTGAAATAAAGCTTGAGACACACAAGACCCATCCTAATATAACAAAGAAAACATACAAGTGGGTCCCTAAAGCTTCTTTAGCGACCATAGCTAGTCCTAAAAATTGGGAGCTTGGTAAGAGACGTTCCACTCGCCCCAAGAAATGTAAAGAAACATTGTGTTGGATTCTTAAAAAACTATTGGAAGGCCAAGGCTACTATGAAGGAAATGATCAAATTTGGGTGCCAAAACGTAAATTGTGCTCTTACTTGTCACTTGAGCCCAATCATGTAGCTCCAAAACGAATTGAAGATTCCGGAAAGGAAAAAATCATGGAATGCTACACACCCGCTCTAGAGTTAGTTTTGGTATCAAAGAAAGAACGATTTGTTCCACCTAGCTCATGAACAGGGAAGTCAAATGAAGCTTCTTGCTCTTCATGTAGTTCCTATACGGAAATAGAAGCTTCAACACAACCTCCACCTACCATTGTACATACCCATACAAACAAGAAAGAGTTTGCACCTCCCATTGTAAGTTCACCACCTACAACTACGTTGCAAATAAAATCATGGAAGAGTACCTTACCACCCTTGCAACTAGATGAAACGCATAGGGAGGTCAAAAACTATTGGTTAAATCCTTCACCCATAACAACTTGGGAGCAATTGGTTCAAAAGGTGATCCAAAAGGTATGATCTACATCAAGAAGGGGGGAGTGTTTGTTGACATTCATCATTCACTTGCTTCCCTCTCAACCTTCCTCCCTGACCTCTCAATCTCCAATCCTAGGAAATGTATATATAAAGCCTTATACTCACAAAAACAAGATAAAAAAGTAAAAAAGTAAGAGCCACCAAACAATAATGTGGAAACTTACAAGTTCTATACATAACACAAAATCATAAAAACACATTATGCACAAGAACATGACCCTTGTAATATTTGCACTCTAACCATCATCTATTTGTGTACAGATATGGCTAGTACGCTAGAGTCATCCACTCCTGCCTTGGGTGAGAGGTACCCTCGTTCCTTTTCACAAGTGTTTCACATGGTCTTTCTGGTGCTTTCCTGTGAATGGGATTTGGTAGGTACGCTAGCATGTGAGAGAAATTTCGAGGAGTTAGAATGATTGATACGTCTCTTGACCACGACTGATCCATACTTAGTAGAGAGTGGTTCTCCCATTGCACAAGCCTACTCTTTTGACCAAGATGACTATAGACGTATAGTGACTTTCTTAGTAAACATTGGTGCCTCTAATGATGAAGAAGATTTACATGATTACACGGATGGCACATATGGTCTAATGGATGATGACTTTGTTTTTCTTGACGATGAGGATAGGGGTTTAGCCTTAGGGTTTCTCCCCAATCTCTACAATATCCTATTCTCTTGACTCTCTAGGGGGAGTGCAAATAATTAGGTTAGGGTTCTTTACGTTGTTTAATTGTGTTCAATAAGGGTTGGTACCTCTTCCCACTAATGTACCTCTAGAAGGTGGATGTTTGGTGGTGACTATTGTGCAGTTTGTGACTACATAAGGATGCCTTTGAAGGATAAGGACAATAGATGCGTACATGTTACAATGGATGTTCTCCATTATATCATGTGTACTACTTCCTTTTATCTATGCTTTCCACAGTTACATGTTTGCATCTTGTCATTTGAGTTCTAACAATACATAAAATTTATGAAGTTGTGACATTGCCAATTTAGATGCTATAATTTTTTCAAACTTCTAGTACCTTGTTCTTCTCTTTGAGTTTGGTATACTAGTTGGATTTAAGTAGGTATCAGGACCTTAGGCTAAACTAGGCCACTCAATTGTTGACTTTAATTCCTAAATAGTCTATTCATTGTAGTAACTTAGTAATGTTTTAGGCTATAAGGATATAGTTCTCTCTAGCTTATTCCACCTAAGTGTGACTTGTTTTGTGGAAGTCCATGTGTTAAGCTGGTATTTGAGACCTCGAGTCTCCCGACTAGTTTATGCTTTCTCAAAGAGAAACTTGGCAGTTGACCTTGCATCAGCCGTCGGCCTGGCTTCCACCCACTTTGTCACATAGTCAATGGCAACAATAATATAATGAGATTGAGTGCTACGAGCTGCCGGACTAATTGGGCCTACAAAGTCCAAACCCCATTTTTCAAATGGTTGAGTCACTTTAACAGGATGTAAGGGCATCATATCCTTTCGTTGCGTGATCTTGTAATGTTGGCATTCATCACATCCTTTTGCAAAAAGTGATGCATCTTTGAATAAGGTAGGCCACCAATAGCCTGATTGCAACACCTTTCTAGCTATTACTTCCCCTGAGAAATGTCCTCCGGCTATACCCATGTGGGCTTCTTGAAGTATGTATAAATACTCATCCTCACGAGCACAAGATATAAGAATATCATCCTTCCCTAGCCTGTAGAGAGTTCTTGCAATGAGAGAATAAGGTTCACATTCTTTTAACAGTTTTTGAGCTATGTCCTTACGAAGCTCTTTGGGTGGAAAACCGTTAACTAAAAAGTTCACAATCTTCTCACTCCATTCAGGTATGGTCTCAACTAGGAATAGAGAAGTATCATGCAATTCATCATCGACTCCAGTAGGGGCTTCACCATTGGATATGCAAGACAAATGATCCGCCATGACATGTCTTTTACCAGGTCTCACCACAATGGTAAAATCAAACTCAAGGAGAATTAACAACCATCGTGTAATTCTTCCCATGGAACAAGGTTTATTTACTAGATACAACAAGGTTTGATGATCCACATAGAAAACAAACTTGTTGGCAAGAAGGTAGTAGCGGAATTTCTTTATTGCATAAATCATAGCTAAATCTTCTCACTCTGTAGTGGTGTAGTTTCTCTCGGCATCATTCAATTGATGACTTGTAAAGCTAATGGGGTAGTCCAATTTATGTTCTCTTGGTTGAGCTAGAACACACCCAATAGAAAAGTTTGATACATCAATATGCACATGAAAAATTACATTTCAATCGGGTACTCGTAGAATAGGAGCGCTAGTCAAGGTCTTTTTCAATGACTCATAAGCATGGTCACACTCCGCGGTCCAATGAAACTCAATAAGAAGCTTGTACAAAGGACGAGCTATCTCGACAAAGTTTAAAATAAATCGTCGGTAATAACCAACATGGCCCATGAACCTTTGAACTCTTTTATAGTTTGTAGGTGGTGGCAATTCAACAATGGCTTTAATTTTGCTCTCATCTGTGGAAATCCCATTTTTGGACACTATATGCCCTAAAATGACTCCATGTTTAACCCAAATTGGCATTTGAAAGGGTTTAAGGAGATGCGATACAATCTGCACTTCTCAAACACTTTTCGTAAGCATGATAGATGTTCTTTCCAAGAGGAATAAACACAAAGGTCATCTAAGAAAGCTTCACAAAACTCCCTCAATTATTCTCTAAAAGCAGTGTTTATTAATCTTTGAAAGATAGCAAGGGCATTGGTTAAGCCAAAAGCCAATAACACAAAATGCGAACACTCCAAATTTGGTTATAAAGGTTGTTTTAGCTTGGTCTTGTAGTGCAATTGTGATTTGGTTGTAGTCAGAGTACCCATCTAAAAAGCTATAAGCTTCCTTCCCTACAACTCTTTCAATCACATGTTCTGAATATGGCAAGGGGTAATGTTCCCTCCTAGTGGCGGCATTGACCTTCTTGAGATCCACGCACACTTTGAGTTTCCCATCCCTTTTCGGTACAATCACTATTGGAGACACCCATTCTGAGTGCTCAATAGGGTATATGAATCCGCATTTCACAAGCTTTTCAATCTCTTCTTGAACGATCTTTGTATATTTAGGATTCATTGGGTAGGGTCGTTGTTGAACTGGTTTAGCCATGCTATTCATGGGGATTGTGTGTTGCACCACGAAAGGTGGAACACCTTTCATATCATGATATGTCCAAGCAAATATATCCTTGAATTCCTTGAGAAGTTCTTTAAGTACACACTCTTCAGTCTCTGTCAGATCTTGGGCAATGAAAACAGGTTTGGACTCTTCTCCTGGGTCTGCTAGCTCTATTTCCTTAACTATCATTGGACCATCATGACTCCATTGCTTCCATTGATAGGTTTTCTTTGAGCCTTTGTATACACAACCTTATGTTCCTCTGTGGTGTAGGATTTGAAATGTTCAAGTACAGGGTGTAAGTCTGTGAGGTCCTGTTGTTCTATGGATTGTGATTTCACTTTCGATTCCTTTTGTTGTTGAGCTAACTCTCGATTTTGTCATCTCCTTATGGTACTGCTCAACTTTGGCTTCTTTGTAGCCTCTAGTTGTGCGATGTCAATGGGTTGTGGACTACACCACATAACGCTCTAAAGGTATTCACCCCATTTATCTACCAACTCTTTTGGAGCATCACATGCCCCTATATAATTAAGCCATTCTGCGGTAGATTTCTTTTCATTTATTGTAGCACGCACATTTGCTCAATATCGTCGTATATCTCTTACTCTTCTTATCTAATTTTTTATTACGTCCGATCTCTAGTGAAGAGTCACTAGATGAATCACTACTTGTGTCCGCTGCTCCCTTGGATAGATTGTCATCTAGGGTACCACTAGGCCCGAATGGTTTGTCCCCACATTTGCACTAAGATTTAACTCAGATTCTTTGTCCTCAAAGTCAATTTCAATTGATGATTCTGACCCCAAATTGTGTGGGCTATAGTCTTGTGAGACGCTACTGGTTCCAATGCCAGTCAAACCTTCATCTTGTAGGTCATCGGAGGCTATACACATTGCTTCTAGCTTATTTAAGGGTACGAGTGGCAGCATTTCATCCCCCTCAGGTGTTACCCAGGTCATCCCCCTATTTCCCCAAGTGCCTATGGTTGCTGCTTGTTGGACCCAATCCACATTCTTTGACTCAATCATCCCAGGTAGTACATCCATATCAGGAGAATCTTCCCCAACATCAGTGTCCGCTTTACACGTGTAATAATACTGCAATGGGGCCGAGTGAACTGTGATGTTAGATCTATGATCAATCTTAAACCTGTTTCCTAGAGGATGTGCTCGACCAGTTACAAGATCCACTCAAATGACAGGATCTTGGAACTGCAAGTACACATGGTTTTTAGACCAGTCATGCACCATTTTTGCTTCCCTCATGAAAGGACGTCCTAAGATCATCTCAGATGCCATAGTGTGCTTGGAGAAATCCATAACAATGAAGGTAATTCTTATTTTATGTCCAAAGACCTTAGTCTTGAGATCTTCTATCATCCCAATAGGTTTAACAATAGACCCATTGGCCATCTTTACTACTATGGTCATGGTTCCAAGGTGAGGTCTTCCCATAGTTTCCCATCAATTTTTAGTCACAATGCTAACCCCAGCGCCACCATCAAGGATTCCCTTCACAGTTAATCCCTTGGTAGTGATTGGTATAGTTGAACTGGATTCATCTCTCTCAAAGTATTGTCCCAACTTGTTAACAAGTATTTCTATAACAAGGTTCTCAGCTAGGTTGGGTTGTGGATCTAAGTGTTTCTCCTCTATTGGTATCTCCCTAACTCCATCTATCTGTGCAAATTGCGGTAGCCCGACCTTCAGTTCTCCATTGAGGAAAGCTTGAAGAGCTAAGAATAGCTCAAGGTCTCCATATAGTTTGGACATGATGGTGGTTCTAACTTATGAAGCCATGAAATCCATCAATTTGTCAATATTTAACGGCACCTTTTGGGCTTCAGTCCCTTGACGTGGGGAAGATGGGATCTCCATTTCTTTGATAGAGTCAGGTAGTCCCTTTGTAAACATTCTTTCCATCAAGAAGTGAGTACGCCCACTTTCCCATGACTTTAAGTCACTTTCTTCTTGGATGACACTAGGTATGGCTAGGGGTCTATGGACTTTCTGAGGTTGTTGTTGCGTAAGGAACATTGTGTCTGTGGTGAGGATCTGCCTAGGTGTTGGCTCTAGATCCCTTTGGGTATCTTCTACCAAACTCCTTAATTGCTTGACCCGCTCGATCTCCTCTATAGGGTTTGGATAAGTTCCTAACTTTTTTTTGGATCCTGGCCATTGTGGCTCATGACGATCTTCCTTGTTGGTTTCTTTCCTAGTGGTCGTTTTGGTTTCCATGGTTTTACCTGGATCAAAATCCTCTTCAATGTCGTTCATATATACAGGGTCGTCACCAGTCCCTATGTTGGTCTTTGAACTAGAGTCTGACTTCGTTGCTTTTTGCGATCTCTTCCTTCGTGTTTTCTTCTTCTTCTGAGATTGGCAATTGATGCCGTGTCTCTTTCTTCAAGAATATAATTTTGTTTTTGGAGTATCGATCGTGTGAGTACGTTTACTGGTACCACATGTATACTTTGTGATGGCTCCTTGGTAACCTCAATCAAGTTTAATGGTGTGATCTTCGGCGCATTTGGATTATTTAGACATTGGGCAATCAAATGATCTATGCCACATCGATTACACATGAGTATCGGCATTGCCCTATTGGCCAAAAGACTAAGAGGTCCAATGAGAGTTAGTTGAATTATTTAATTACCTAAAGCTCTCACAAAAGGGAAAAGGGGGACACTTGTCAAAAGGCTATCAACTATGCTTCTAATTTGTGATTCGCTAAGCTTTACATGAGCCAATGGGAGGCCAGCATGAGCAATTAGCAAGAGGGGTCGACCAAGATGAGAGAGAGGGTTGCATTTTACTCTAACACAATGCTACACACACACACACACACACACACAAATCATGTGTGCAAGAAGAACTCCATCTCCTTCTCCAAGCATTGAGAAGTAGAGGCCTACACCAACAAATCTTGGCTATGGAATGCAAATCCAACCAAGAGCCAAGCCTCAATGGCATGCTCATCTCCTCTACCATGCTAATTACTAAGCTAAGCTATGATATTAGAGTGATTATGTGAGGAGAATGCTTCTTTCTCATAAGATACACCTTCTTCATCTCAATCTTTCTTCATTCCCTGGTAGCTCTCACCATTTTTGAAGGTGTGTGAGGTCTTGGGACTGAGGCTAGGGACACTAGGTGTGTTTTTCAAGCATAATTTGGTGCATGAAGCTTCCATCTTCATTGTATCAACGAGTTTTATCAAGAAACGCAAGAATTGTATTGTACAAAAGTCTGCTTTGATGGGAGAAGCTATAATACAAAGCCTCTATGGAGGGGGGACTGGCTCCATGTAAATCCACTCCTCAATTGTTCTATTTCTCTCTCTTTTCAAGTATCGTCAATGCCAAATTAGCTAGGTGTAAATTGCTAGGTTGCTTTCTCAAATTAAGTACTCTCTCTATGCTCATTAGGAACTTGTTCTTAATAAAATGCTCACATGTTATCAATTTTCGCTACACACAAGTTACTTTTGCATTAAATGTTACAATATACCATCATCATTCAGATATTTGATAGGTTTATCAACATCGCCGCTACCTCAAAAGCAAACAACGGTTCTTGTGTATAGCCAACTTCAAATCAAATGAAACTAGCAAATATTGATGGTGAGCTCCCTGGTGCATTCGTTGAAGGCTTCCGCACCACTCAGCTCTTCCACTTGTACATTGATAAACATAGCAACCGAAACAAAGAATATAGAAGTAGTGAACTCAAGTTGGCAACGGGTACTTTGAATTCTACGCATTCTCGTAGCATTGTCGCTCGTCATTCATGAGGGTTGTTTCACTTGAAACCTCTTTCTTTTTGTGCAAGGTTGCAAAAAGAGACACTATTGTGCTTGGTCATTGATTTTGACGAGTCAACTAACCTGCTACTGGACACAAAAACACAGGAACTACTGAACACAAAGACTGCTAGAATCACCACCTATGCAATTGAGATGCTTCACTATGGTTATAAGATTGCACTTGACAAATTGGCCGTCCTTGATAAGAATATAACAAGCCAAGCACTTTCGAACATGGTCAAAGAGTTTGGCAATGAATTCAAAGGGAATGAGAGGGCTATCTTAAACGACGAGAAATTTACATGGCATTTCAATAGAGACCTTTTTGATGCTCGGTTTGGGGAGACCATCGATCCATTTCGAAAACTTGAACCGCCAACTGATGAGCTTCTGTATCATGATACGTGAACATCATTACATGATTAAACACTAACTACACACACCATTGTAGTGTAGGACAATGACATAGATGCCAACAAGGAGCTACATAACCATGCATCAAGTTCACAAGAGGAAGCAATCCGTTTCGACATCGCTCCACCCTGCAAACAACAAAGACACTCGAAGGAAGCTACATAGTATACTCTATCAAATGCAAAATCAACAACCATATTTATATAGGCATGATATCCGGTTTTGAAGTCAGGAAAAGACCACACATCACCAATCCACCAAAATGGATGAGACATGATGTGTCATCCTTTCCACAGTTCTCTCAAAAATTCGAGTTTTGGATACTGCATAGTGCAAACAATAGGACTACTGATATTGCACTAGAAACACAAGAGATACTTACTTATGATGCAACTTCCACCAAAGGATATAATAATTTGAAGGGTCATCCTCCACAGTGCAGAAAATACTATTACTTAAAACACCATAAAAAGATATAGCGTGTACTGAATTACAGTTTTTGTTCTACCACAATATCTCTCGCTTCTCTTTGATTTGTGTAGCAAACTGTTTTCTAGGAGTACTGTGATTTCTCTTTGAGAGTATTTGTAACTTTTGTTCTCTACTTTTTGTCAACAACATCATTCAGCTTTCTCATTTAACAATTCAACAGCTACATGTATTGCCAAACGACGACTTTTGACTGCGTGTGTCCTTCCACAACACTTAGGAGACTTACATCAGCATCAATAGAAATGGACGATCCATTCTGCCAAGCAATTACACTGCTGCAATACCATTTACCAACACATCTGCAAGTTATAATACTCAAGAAGTACATGTACTTATGGATTGAGATAAAAGCCTCGCGAATTGATGTGAGTGATTGGCTCACAATATACTGCCATTACAATTTTTGGATCCCATATTACTTTAACATGGAGCGAAGCCATTGCAAATATACCTATAAAGGTCGAACATCTGCGACATTATCCCTCGAAAGGGCACCTTCTACAATTCATATACATATTGGCAAAGTTGTACATCATGAAGGATCAACTTCTTCTTTCAGAAACTGCATCCTCAAGAAATCATTGACTTAACAACATTTGTAAAAAGACACTATAACTATGAAGAGCTCAAACTTGACGCAACCATTACCTTCACTTACGAGTAACAAAAGTTTGCATTCTCTCCACTTCCCCGTGTCCATTTCCAACTTCAAGAGGCATTCACTTTCTTTTTTCATGTCACCCGATAACTCATGTCACGTGTCCACAAGGCTCTTTTCTCACCTCTCCTAACCTTCTATGTCTAATACTTAATTAAAAAATGACCAAATAAGAGACATCCCATGTAGCAACAACTTATATATTTTTCAAGAAACGCTTCAAATAATGCAGTTTGCCTTCAATAAACGTTGCTTGTGTTCCTCGCTATCGCTTTTAACTTGCTTGTGTTCCTCACTATCGCTTTTAACTGGATTCTCTACCATACACATCACAATTCGTTTATGTGATGCATCGATAAATTTCTTGTCTTCCTACCACCTTCTCCTTCTTTCTGCCATTAGCTACTTTCGCTAACATCCAATGCCCTCCTTCAATTTCTTATTCCATGTGTTTCGGTACCTCTGGTCGGCAGCACACACGTACCTAGCGTCCATTCCTCCTGAACTACACTATATTCTCTTCCATCCACATCCCTAGTCAACATCGTCAACATACTTCCCTAATGCCTTCCAACTCCTGCAACAACGAGTACCTCTCGCCTTCATGTCTTTCGCGCCATTCACAGCCTTCGCTAACACGCTCTGCCTTCTTCAAACCTTGGCAATCAAGCTACACTAGTTAGTTTCACATTATGCTCATGACGAAGCTCTCTCTCTCTCTCTCTCTCCCCTCTTGACGCATTCGTCTTGAGTTCAAAACTCGTCGGCGGATAGATCTCTTCTTCTTCTTCTCTCCTAAGCGTGGGGTTTAAGGTTTATACTACGTTGCTCGCCATGGCGGACGTCGAAGAAGAACTGCCTCTTCAGGAAATTGAGAGCTTGTGTATGCGATGTGGAGAAAATGTACCCATCTCTCTCTCTCTCTCTCTCTCTCTCTCTCACACACACACACACACACACACACACACACACACTCTGCTGCGCAAGTGTTAGATGCTAAGGACTTATACGAGCAATTGCTTAATGATTGCAGGGCACCACACGACTACTCCTAACTCGGATTCCTCATTTCAGAGAGGTAATTGTACTGATCATTATACCTGCAGCACTTTTCATATAGCAGGTTGGGTTCGGATGTTTTTTGACAATTGAATAACTTAAAATTGCTAAGGTAAACAAGATGATGGGGCTATGGCCCTTACACCTGCGTGTGCATACACACTTAATATCCTCTTGTGAAGAGATAGCAGCTGCATACTGAACTTACAATGGGCATGATTTTCTTTTTTTCCGATGGGAAGCTGGCTTTGTTCTTTACCTAGAACAACACAAGTTACAAATGCCAACTTGATTTGTATCAGTTGGAAGCACAAAATGCTTTGGAGCATTTGTGATTGTGGTAGATGTTGACAAGCATTACTGGAAAATCGGTCTTCTTTTTTCTTTAAGAAACAAATGATCTAAACAGTGGTCCCCATTTGTAACTGTATGAAGGATTTATGCCCCAAATATAATCAAGCAATTTAGGAAAGCAGTTAGAAGTATTGAGAGAAGCAATGTGTAGGAGTGACAGGTCTAGTGACAGGTCTAACTCAGTCATTAGCTAAAAAGATGCTTATGTTTTGCAGATCGTCTTGATGGCGTTTGAGTGTCCACATTGCAATGAAAGGTATAGAAAAATTCCTCAATTTGGAATGGATCCTTAGGTTGATCATCATGGAATTTATGCAGGCTGTTTCAAAACCTCAAAGCTTTTTTCTCAGATTATATATGAGGTTTGCGGAATAGATTGGTTTTCAGGGTTAGTTTTCTATAGTCCTGCATGGAGGTAAATGTGTTAGTCTACACTCAACAATAGCAACCATACTTGTATGGTTATTAAAACCATAGCTGTATGGAAAATTGTTTTCATACGCGAACGGAAAATGAAGCCATTCTTGGCCAAAAAATTCAAGCTAATGAGGTTTATGTGGGAATTAATGATTAGAATAAATAGGAGTTTCAAGATTACAGTAAGATGTGACTAGTGGTAGGAGTGCTTCCCATGTATGATCGGTTTCTGCTTTTTAAAATAAAATTAGGGTCACGTATGTTTCAAGTGCAAGGGTTGAAACATTCTCCAATCATACTTCCATACCCATATCCGTTTGTCGTATGGAAATGTATGGAAAAAACTATGCCCTCAGCACCGCACCCACTTATGAGCTTTGTCTATTGTTTTTGGGGCCTTCCCATATGAGGAGAAGCTATTGAGCATCAACTTTGGTGGGAAGCCAGCTTTGGTTGGATGAAGTCAATTTTTGATTGTTGATGGTCAAAAGATGGCTTAGGTGGACTTGGCAAATTGCAGAGTAGGATTTGGCATATTGCGAATTAAGACACTTTAACTTGCACGTTCCACTTGTTGAAACAAAGTATCGTGGTTGGGTACTCTATTTTATTCATTGTTCACGTGAAATTGGGGTTTGCAACTAGTTGGCAACCGGCATCCGAGCGCACCTAAGTTCACGTGCAGGCTCCCTCTGGCTAACAAAGTAACTTTATATTTTGTTACTAGTGACTGATGACGTTAGTAGGGATGCTTGCAAGCGTATTTCTTACTAAAACAAGTTATTGGAAAAGGTGGCCACACTTTGCCTTCTTATTTGGTTGCCTTCTTGCTCCTCCTTTCAAGAGTGGAGCACAAGGGAAACCAGTTGCAACTTAGTTGCCAATCTCTTCTCAAAATTGGCACATGTGAACAAAATAGTTTCTTGAAGGTTGCCAACTAATTGCAAACTGGTATCAAACCACATGCTCATGTGAACTTACCCTAACGTGGTTTGAAAGTGCCAGTGGTGCATCAAGGTAACGTTAACAAGTGGACGATTGATAGAGTCAACATGGTTTAAATGTATCGTGAATGTAGGAGGACAACCCATGCTTTTTACACACTTTACACACTACTTACTCATGATTTTGCACACTATAAATAGACTGCTACCATCACCCATGTGTATTAAGCAATAATGATAGTGCATTATGATCTTGTGTATCCTCCATCTAGAGTTGCAAGATGGACATCCAAGCTCTACGTTGAGGGTGCATAGGGGTAGAGCGCCATCAGAGCATAATTTGCGTTCTAATGGTAATGAATTCTTAAATTCTCTATTGTGTAATTTGCAAATTGTCTCAACCCTTGTTTCTACCTACATGCTAGTCACTTCTCCCAATTTGTACATAGTTTCAAAACATCAACTCGTAGTTAAGATTGAACAAGAATTACATGTCATGCTTTGCAAATTATCCTTTGTTTGAGTGATGATATCTTTGAATATTGTTGCCATTGGTGTTGCACCACTATGCATTCATCCACCAGCTTTGAAAGAGGCGAACTTGACGGCACAAACTACACGTTTTGACCAGTCAAGGTCTTTGCGATTTTTCATTCTTATGAGTTGCTGAATGCAATTAAGGGCGGGCAGGTGTAGACCAAGAGCTAGTGACAATTATAACTTATCCCTTCTGATGCAAACCCTTCTTAGAAATGCCAATGCTTTGTGTGTTGTCGTCACTACTGTAAGTGGTCTTTTACTTACAACGGTTCAATATACCACTATCACAAATGAGGCTTGGGGCATATTGTCTTGCCAACATGAAGCCAGTAATCAAATCAGAATTTAGAACGTGGAGAGTAACCTTGCTGTTATGAGAAGCTTTGTGAAATGGAACATGTGGAGGCTTTTGTCATATGAACTAAAGATCTCCAGGAGAAACTGGCTGCAGATTTGACATATGGTAGCAAAGATACAAGGAGGTGGCCACGCATGGTGGAGTGAGTTCCCCCCTCCCCCCTTTGCCTTGCCTCCCTCCCTCAACCATTTGCTCGGCCTTACTGAGAAAGGGGAAATGAGTTTTTCACCAAAAAATTTATATTACAAATCGGTATATGTCAGCACTGCTCCCTTGGGCCTTCACTGAATGGATCCTTTTGGAATCCAATCTTTCTTTCTGGCTTGCTAAAGAGGAGAGGGGAGAAAAAGGCTTCCAAATTCAATTGTTTTGTGGAGTTTTGTAGGGTCATTGCCAAGGTTTATGCATAGATCTTGGGAGTTTTATGCATTGCGGCTGATATTTGGGGAAATCAGAAAGCTCCCCTCACATATATTGTTTTTTTTGTTGGGGGGGGGGGGGGGGACACCCTCATTTCCTTCACCGGGGTCATTGTATTGATCATCACTCTGGTAAAGAGGTGCCCTAGCAAGGCTGGGCCCACTCTCTCTTCTCTTGCCTTTCAGTGCGTTCTTATGGTGCATGTACAACTTTGACATGGTATTGGAGCCTGAATGGAGCTCCCGACATCAATGGCTCCCTCATGTTTGAATGCCACGGAGAAGCTAGCTTGTCTGGAGACAAATATGCTCATTGGAAATCAATTTTGTGATTGTAGTCTCTACGCAAAGGCTTGCATGGAGTCAAGACCTACACTTCCTTCCAACAATCGATACACACGCCTTCGAGATGAGCAATCATATGATTGGGATGTGAGTAATGCGAAGTGTCACAATCTGGTGACATGGCCTTTGTACACACACATTACCCCTAGGCATGGACAGTCCCCGCATGGGCAGCCCTAGAAAATGGCAACCCCGGAAAATGCGCTGAATTGCTGACGTGGCTGGCTGCCCGGAAATTACGGTGCAATATGCGGAAAACGCCACGTGGCAGGTTGTACGGACTCCAGTGGCATTTACGGCAGCTGACGCAGCTTTTTGGGCTTGCTTTATTTTACGCAAGGAGATAGAGAGAGAGAGCTTTAATATTTAAAAGCTTGCTTTATCTTGCCAAGTATGGCTTGAGAGAGAAAAAGATTGTACATGCTTTATTTTACCAAGCTTTTGATTTTCAGCTTATGGGGCTTTGCTTTTAGCATCCCTTGTAAACCCTTTAAATATGTGGGTAGGCCTCTCACAACTCAGAGCATCTGGACGCAAAGTCTGAGAGTGAGCGCCTGCCTACACTCGTGTACTTTGAACACAGATTAATACAAAAAGAAATACCGAAAGGGGCGCCAGTCTTTGTGGCCAATATCTCTAGGCACGGAACTCCACCGGGCCCGTGTCGATTCTCGAATCAATTGTGAATTGTGAACTGTTTTGAAGTGATTGTTTGTGGTGTCGCAGTAGATTCTCGACTTGGAGTGTCCAAGTCTGTTACAGTGGTATCAAAGCACGGCCGACTTCTCTTCTACGGGAAATCTGATCCCTTTTTTTTTCCGTAGCACTTATGGCTTCAGGCAGAGATTAGTCGACCTTCTCTGCATCTGGAGATGCGGGAAGAGACCACAATGAAGATTCACGCGACGAGTATGGCCCGCCTCGGCCTACTCAGGTGGAGCTCGAAGAGATGGAGCGTCGACGATTGATCTGCGCTGTAACAAAGATGATGCTTAATTTTGCGAAGGATCCAAAATTTGCAAAATATATGAGCGAGACCTCTTTCGATGAGGTGCACTCACAGTGGCGGTAGACCACAGAGCCACCCTCAAACCGGCTCTCTCCTACTCCCAGGATGTACACAGAGCAAGAATTAGAAGAGGCGGTTGATGCACGAATTGCTCAGCTTTTTGACGCGCAAAACAAAGCTATAAAGCACGACAAAAAGCAAAAGAAAGGCGTTGACTTTTCGGGTTATTTGGGTCGTCAGTCTACTTTTGAATTGGCAAGGAAGCAGAAAAAGCGCGTTCTATTTGAAGGAGTACCCAATTCTTCTTCTTCTTCTTTTGACAGTTCTTCTAGCTCATCTGACTCGAGCGAAGAAGACAGAAAAGGAAAAAAGCGAAGCAAAAAGCAAATCTTTGGGAAGGGCAAGAAAAAGGCAAAGAAGCCTAAATCTCGCCCCGTGGTTGATAGTACTACAGAGGACTTGTCTTTAGATAGTTCAGACTTTGATGACAATAGCTTTTACGCAAAGAAGAAGAATTTTTATAAAGCCAACCAGTATGACTTTCTAGAAGATAAAAGCAAGAAAGACTGAGAGTTTAAGGAAGGTAGACAGTCAATTAAATTTGACACGTTTTCTGGTTATAGAGATGCTTCGAAGGCTTTGTCTTTTATACAGCAGTTTGACATAGCTTTCTCAGGAGGGCGCTACTCAGAGCACTCTAAGATTCGGAGGGCTACCTCTTACTTTAAGGGGAATGCTCGAACTTGGTGGTCCACGCTTCTATTAAACAAGACAACGCTAGTTAAATGGCTGAAATTCAAAAGGCTTTTTATTTCTTCACGGCTGACTCGAGAGTATGAACGCGACATACGTACTGCTTGGAACCATCTTCGGATGACCAAGAAAGATACAGTGGACTCTTATTGCGAGAGATTTTGGAGCTCTTTTCTACCCGCCTCTTCATTTTAGAAGATCTCGTTCAAGGAACAGATTGAGCGGTTCACCTTGGGTCTTCCTACAGAGATCCGAGATCACTGCTTAGAACAAAAGTCAGCTTCCATTCAGGAGTTGATGAGTCATGCGAAACGGAGTTTTGCCATTCACTCGGGCAGTTTGACCTACCCCACATATGAAATCATGACGCAAAGAGCCGAACAGACTTCAACAAATGAAAGTAGAAAGAGGAAGAGCAATCCGGAAAAGAAAGAAACGGATGAACGACCCAATCTTACTTTTCAAGAGAGGGCTCGCTACATTAAGGAGGGGAAGTGCTTTGGATGCGGGGAAACTGGGCATATCTCCGCGAAGTGCCCTAAAAAGGCACAGAAAGAACATAACGACAAGGACGACGAAAGGCATGAGAGTTCGAAAGCAGTTGAGGACCGTGGAAGAAAAGGCAAGATGAAAATAGGACTGGTTCCAGATTGTGTGGGTACCGATCCCAGCACGATGGACGAGAGTATAGAACTTTGACGAGCTTGAGGCAAAGTGAAAGACCAAGAAGCCCTGATCTTCTTTGATGGAGGAGCCAAGGCCAACTTCATTTCACCAAAATTGGCGGCGCGGCTCGAGATCACTCCCGATCGTATGGGGCCACTTGCAGAGGCAGTTCTAGTGGCACCTGACAAGGACGTAGCCATTACACCTGTCATTGGCAAACTTCGGTTGCATTGTCAGGGGTATTTGGGACATGAGGACTTTTACATAATGCCTTTGGAAGGTTGGGATGTCCTCTTGGGAATTCCTTGGTACCACAAGAACAACGCTGTGGTGGTCGACTATCGGGCAAGGAAAGCGACATTGACCACAGAGAAGGGCAGAACCATTGTACTCGATGTAAAACTTAAGGGCGAGTCTGTCCCTATTGTATCGGCTTTGGTCATTTCTAAATTAATGAAATTTAGTCTGTTTGTTTACTCGATCTTTTTGAAAGAGTTGAGTGATGAGGATAGGACAAATATGTCTGAACTTGATAAAGAACGCCAAGATTTTCTCCACTCTCATGCCGATTGCTTCTTAGAGGGCCTGCCAGGCGAGTTACCACCTGCTCGTCCTGAAGATCATACCATTGATTTGATACATGGAAGCACACCACCGAACCGGCCACCTTACCGTGTGAGCTCAGCCCAGACCGAAGAGATTATGAACCAAGTGAAAGACCTCTTGGAAAAGGGTCTTGTCCAGCCTAGTACTTCACCGTACTGCTCTCCAGTGTTGTTGGTTTTGAAGAAAGACGGATCTTGGAGAATGTGCATCGATTATAGAGCTCTCAACAAAATCACCATCAAGAACAGATTTCCGATTCCTAGAATGGATGTTATACTTGATCAACTTCAGGGATCCTCGTGCTTTAGTAGGATTGACTTGAAAAGTGGATATCATCAAATCCGAATCGCGCCGGGAGATGTCTACAAGACAGCCTTTCGGACGACTTATGGGTTATTTGAGTTTTTGGTGATGCCTTTTGGCCTAACCAATGCTCCCGCGACATTTAACCAGATGATGGACATGATTTTTCGAGAGTATAGACTATTTGTTGGCACTTTCTTTGACTACATCATTGTTTTCTCCAAGGATGAGGCAGAACATAGAGAACATTTGCTTCAAGTCTTTCAGGCATTACGAGATCACAAGTTGGTGATTAATGCGAAGAAAAGTGAATTTTTCCTACCAGAGATACACTTTTTGGGACACATTGTCTCAGCAGCGGGAGTGCAGATGGATCCTGCATAGATAGAGACTATCCGTGATTGGCCCGATTTGAAGAATGTCTATGAAGTTAGAAGCTTCTTGGGATTGTGTTCATACTACAGGCGGTTCATCAGAAAGTTTGCAGAGGTTGCTTCCCCTTTGCATATCTTGACACAGAAAGGAGTCCCTTTCTCGTGGGGACCCACAAAGGTGACTGCCTTTCAGACATTGAAAGAGAAATTGACTACGTGACCAGTTTTGACTTTGCCGGACTTGCAGAAGTCTTTTGAAGTATATTGTGATGCTTGTGGTCGTAGTCTGGGTGCGGTCTTAATACAAGAAGGCCATGTCATTGCTTACGAGAGCCGATTGTTCTGGAGGCCGGAATTGACAACACAGATTTTTGAGAGAGAGCTTTTGGCAGTTATCCATGCTCTTACTCAGTGGCGGCACTACCTACTCGGAGCGGATTTTACTATCTTTACAGACCATCAGAGTTTACGCTACTTCTTGTCTCAGAAGCAGCTATCAGAAAAGCAGATGCGGTTGGCAAACATCTTGTCATAATTTCACTTCCAGATTGTCCATGTGCAGGGACAAAAGAATTTGGTGGCATATGCTTTGTCTCGGAAGCTATTGGTTCTGGCTATTTCCGCGATACATCATAGGTGCTTCAAGGATATGGTCGATCAGTATGCCATAGATACAGATTTTGCTGACATTTTCATACGGATACGGGATGGGGAGACAATACGGGATATTCCATTCGGGATGGCTACTTGATGAGGAAAACCATGTTGTGTGTTACACAGCCGTTGAGGGAAAATGTTATGATTGAATGCCACTGTCTGCCTTTTACAGATCACCATGGCATTGCTACCACCTTGAAGGGGTAGAGAGATACTTCTTTTGGCCAAGACTCAGGAAGGATGTGGACGAGTTTGTGTGCAGTTGCTTGGTATGCCAGAAGGTCAAGTTTGACAGGCATAAAGCACAGGGATTGTTACAGCCTTTGCCCATACCCACCCGCCCCTGGGAAAGTATTGCCACGGTGGGGCTACGAGTGGAAATCACCTGATAGCTGGCCGACATTGCATTTTTCGATGTGGTTCCAGTGGTGATTGATGGTCAGATGACCAGTGTGAGTGCCATGGAAGCATCTCCTAAAAATTAGGGAACTGCTATTTTGGACTTGAAAATGTGTTCGTGTCATTACCTCCGGTATGACAAGGGGAACATTTTACAACTCTGCCGCAAAGTCACCTGGGCAACCAGTCGGGAGATTTTTAGGCAGCAACCCCGAAACGGGAAATGGCTTGTAAATGCGCCAAGTGGCACATTTCTGTGCACTTTCCTCATGCAAGAAGAAGTGGTGCTGAATTTATAGCTGGGAGGCTCATTTGCAAGTTTCCTATCACAAGACGGGCACCACGTGCCAATAGAAAAGAGCAGATTGAACAGACTTTTAGCACTTCAATAACAATTGAACTAAAAGAGAGAGAGACGACACGCGACACGGAGTGGCGGAATTCCACCCCAGAGAGTATTGGCCCCGCCCCTTTCGGTATTTCTTTATATTGCATCAACACAGTACAAGCCGGTATTGTGCACCTTCGCCAGGAAGCATGCCAGAGAATGAGCCCTAACCTCATATTTAAAGGCCCTTGGCCTAAAAAGCAATTACAGTGAAAAGCCTTCAAAACTTAGAAGCTCTTGGAAAATCGTGCTGGTGTCCATATAGCAGGCCACGTGTCAGCCCGCGAGGGTTAGGGTTTCGGGCAGAATTAGGGTTTCTAATTTTAGGGTTAGGGTTTCAGCAAAATTAGGGTTTCGACATGTCAGCAGTTTGTTACATTTCGTGTCACAGGTTAAGAACTATGGAGTGCTTTCCTTCCCTCTTATGTACAGTGCGGTGCCGGGAGTGATGCCCTGCACGCTACGCACTGCTCTCTCTCTCCCCTAGGAGCAGTTATGTTATGCCCCTCAAGTGGGCTTCTCATTTGACTAATGTACAGCTGTGGGGATTTATGCTTCTATGCCGAGGCAAGAGCCTCTCTGAACAGGAACGGGTGTAGCTAATTGCTACACCAAAGCAGGCACCGGTGAGGGTGACAACCTCACTAGATAGGTGCGTTTTCAGTGTACGCGCTGAATTTGGACTGTTTTGCAGCCGTCATGAGGCTGGGAGCATCGGGAACAGTGCCCCACTGTTTGACGACAGTTCGGGGGCTGTTTAGGGGTGAAAACAGAGAGAAAACCAGTAAATACAGAGTGCTGTAATTACTGTTTTTGCGCAGGAAACAGGGGTCCTATGCTATTGGAAACGAGTCAGAGCTTGGAAAACTGTCCAGGGAAAGTTTTGGGGCTATTGTGCTGCCGAAATTTTGCATGCGCAGGTGATATCTAGTCGTAGCTTGGATGACTGTCCAGGGCAAGCTTTGGGGCTGTTATGCTACCAAAATTCTACCTGTACAGGGGCCATCTTGCTGGATACACATAAAGGTCTCAAGGACTCTGGTTTTTGTAGTCTATTCCTCATTCCTGAAAGATAATAAAGAAATACTGAAAGGGGCGCCAACCTTTGGGGCTTACAAGTGTCACTATCTGCTTGGGAGCATTCTAGCTTTCTGGCCGTGCTTTTGTTTTGAAGTGTAATTCCAGTCTCAGGTACAGGTTCCTCTTAAGTCATTGCTTTGTGTCGTAAAGTCAAGTGTTAAAGAATCGGGTGAAAGCTAAAGTCTACCACCCCACGGGCCGGTTTCATGTTTCCGTTGCTGGGACAAGATCACTTTTTCCTTAAGAAGTGAGCCTTGGTTGGTTTGCGGCGAAGACACAAAGCACATGAACTTGGAATTACACTATGGCTGACAGGACAAACGATGCTAGAGAAGAGGGTTCCTCTTCCCAGGGTAGACGGGCTATTCCTTTACAACATGAAGTTGGCGAGAGTTCACGACCGCCACTGTCTACGCCTTTTGTTCGTGTGAATGCACAGCGAGAACAAGTTCAAGAGTTCATGACTGGGCACTTTGAAGAGGATGCGTTCAGGACACAGTTAGTTGCTGCTGTGAATGTCTTCACTCTGTGCAGAATTCCAGGTTTATGGATTATTTGCAAGCACCATCAAAGTTACAGCAGGCAAGGGAACACCCTCAGCGTACAGAGCCCGTTGAGGCTCAAGCCCAAATCCCCCATGCGTCTCAGTAGGACGGGGAGCATTCACATGTTGCGGAGTCACGTCAGGCTCCTAGACAGGTTCCTTCTGTCCATGAACAGGTGGCGAGGATCCCTACTCCACAGGTTGAATGTCTTCACTCGGTGCAGAATTCCAGGTTTATGGATTATTTGCAAGCACCATCAAAGTTACAGCAGGCAAGGGAACACCCTCAGCGTACAGAGCCCGTTGAGGCTCAAGCCCAAATCCCCCATGCGTCTCAGTAGGACGGGGAGCATTCACATGTTGCGGAGTCACGTCAGGCTCCTAGACAGGTTCCTTCTGTCCATGAACAGGTGGCGAGGATCCCTACTCCACAGGTTTTACCAGTTCAGCCCGCCATCTTTCAGGGTCAAAATGTTGTATTGAATGGACAGGGAACCAGTCTCCAGGCAATGCATCAGGTTTTTCCACCACCCACGGTACATCCTGGGTATTTCGGGGTGGATCCGTGTTCCAAAGTATGGCTGGTTATGTGCCTGGAAACCAGCACTACATGTCTGGAACAGTGTTTGGGGGTATGCATGGCATGACTCCAAACCCCATGTATGGTAACATTGGCATGCAGCAAGGCTTTTAGAGCAATCAGGGCCAGTTTGGGGTGCCACAGGTCAATTTTGGCATGGCTGGTTTTTCTGGACAGCAGCCAGATATGGCACCTTTAATGCAGAATCTCAATGACCAAGGGGCACAAATGGTCCCTACTATAGTGCCCATGGTGCAGACGCTTCCCTATGACAATTTGGGGCCAATAGAGAAGCCAAAACCATACAAAGACGGAGGTGTAGCTGTGAAGTTCAGCACCTTTAGTGGCTTCGAGGATAAAGCAAAGGTTCTTACTTTCCTCCAGCAGTTTGATACAGCTTATGCAGGAGGGAATTTTACGGAGGCCTCTAAAGTAAGAAAAGCTGCCACTTTCTCAAAGGACAATGCACTTACATGGTGGACGACCTTGTTAATAGGAACCCGCCACGTGGGTATACTTCAAGCAAATGTTTGCATCTACTTGGCTATCAAATGAATTTGAAGTCGACGTCATGACAGATTGGCACCAGCTTACTTCGGCTACATGCAAGAGCTTGCTGAAGTACAATCGGAGGTTTTGTTAAGCGTTACTCTCAGTGACCTCCTACATATTTGTGCCATTGACAGAGCAGATAGAGAAGTACTGTTGTGGGCTGCCTAAAGGGCTTCGCGATTACTGTACCAAGAACAAAGTGGCTACCCTCACTCAGCTCATGGAAGTTGCTAACATTGGTCTTGCCTTGTTGAAAGGAGAAGACAGTGGGTTTCCGAGCAACGAGAAAGGAGGGCAGCAAAAGAAAATTCAGCAAAGCAGCCCTTTATGAAAGCGGATCTGAAGTGTTCTAGGGGCAAGGGAAGTTCAATAAAGGCAAGGGTTCACCCGAGACTTCTGGAGCACAAGCAAAGAAGCAAAAAAGGAAGCCTTTTATGCGTAAGACGCCCGAGGAAAAGAAGGTCTTGATGGCTGAAAACAAGTGCTTTATATGCGAGCAGACTGGTCATTTTGCAACCAACTGTCCGCAAAAGAAAAGGCCAGCTGACTCAGATGACAAAGAGGACAGGAAAGGAAAGAAGCCTATTCCCTCGGCAGGTTTAGTGCCAGACATGTTGGGCGACAGGCCAAGTACAGATGCCAGTGAGTTATGCGGAGCGTGGGGTAAAGTTAGAGACCAGATGGCACTCATCTTCTTTGATCTAGGTGCCAAAGCGAACTTTATCATGCCAGAATTAGCTATGAAGCTGGGCATCAGAGCTGAAGACATGGGGTACACCGTAGAGGCAAGATTGGCATGTCTTGGCCACTCAGAATGCGTCACTCCCATCATTGGAAAGCTGCGTCTGCATATTCAGTCGTATGTGGACATAGAAGAGTTCTACATCATGCCATTGGAAGGATGTGATGTCTTGTTGGGGATCCCGTGGATGTTCCGAGTGCATGGAGTCTTGGATGCCTACAACAAAAAGATCAATGTATAGCATAGGGGCAAAACTCACATCTTGGATGTAAAGCTAAAAGGAGAGTCAGTCCTTATTGTAACTGCTTCTACTATCACTTCTGTAATAAAGAATCATCTTTCTGCGTACTTGGTTTTTGCACGTGATGTTTCAGATAGTTGCCAGTCAAATTTATCTGTGTTAGATAAAGACGGGATAGCATTTTTGCAAAAGTTTAATGGCTGTTTTTCTGATTCATTACCGTTTCAACTACCGTTGGAGAGGCCCGAAGATCATGCGATTGATTTGGTGCTAGGTTGTAGCCCACCAATAGGCCACCGTATAGGGTTAGTGAGGCGCACCGGAAAGAGATTATGAGCCAAGTGGAGGAGCTCTTAGAGAAAGGGCTGATTCAGCCTAGCTCGTCACCCTATTGCTCTGTAGTGCTCTTAGTACAAAAAAAGGATGGCTTGTGGCGCATGTGTATTGACTACCGTGCGTTGAATAAGAATACCATCAAGAATAGGTTTCCTATTCCAAGGATTGATGATATTCTTGACCGCCCAAAGGGTGCAACGATTTTCAACAGGATTGACCTTAAAAGTGGGTACCATCAGATTCGAATTAGGCTTGAGGATGTGCACAAGACTGCGTTTAGAACCACATTTGGTCTCTACGAGTTCTTAGTGATGCCATTTGGTCTTACGAATGCTCCTGCTACGTTCAATAGGATGATGGATAGGATCTTCCGTCCATGTCAGAACTTTGTTGGTCCATTCTTTGATGACATGATAATCTACTCGAAGAATGAAGAGGAGCATAGGCATCACTTGACCATTGTGTTCGAAGAGTTGCGCAGGAATAGATTGCTCATCAATGGCAAGAAAAGCGAGTTCTTCTTGGGAGAGATCCACTTTCTCGGACACATTGTGTCAAAGGATGGTGTCCGAATGGATCCTGCGAAGGTAGAAGCAATTAAGACATGGCCAACTTTAAGGACTGTGCACGATGTCCGTAGCTTTTTAGGGCTATGTTCTTACTACAGAAGATTCATTCGCAACTTTGCAGAGATTGCTTCACCTTTACATGCTTTGCAAAAGAAAGAGGTCACTCTCAGATGGACCCAAAAAGACATTTCAACTTTTAACCTCTTAAAGGAAAAGCTGACTTCAGATCCAGTCATTGTTTTGCCAGATCTTAGGAAGTCATTTGTGGTCTAGTGTGATGCTTGTGGCAGTAGCATTGGTGCAGTGCTAATGCAAGATGGCATGGTAGTAGCCTATGAGAGCAGAATCTTGCAAGGGCCAGAGATGACCATGCAGGTCTATGAAAAAGAGTTACTGGCTGTGATTCATGCGCTCTTAAGTTGGAAACACTACCTGCTAGGTGCTGATTTTGTTGTCCAAACGGATCATCAGACCTTGCGATACTTTCTGACACAGTCAAAGCTATCGGAAAAGCATATGCGATGGGCAAACATTCTTTCCATGTTTCACTTCCAGATTGTGCATGTGGAAGGCAAGAAGAATGTTGTGGCTGATGCGTTATCAAGAAAGCCACAAATTTCACTTGTGTCAATTCCTTATCATCATGAGCTTGATGACATGAAGGAACGATATGCGAGTGACGAAGATTTTGCAAGGATCTTCGTACAGTTACAGGAAGGACAACGCCATGAGCACTACCTCCTCGGAGATGGTTTTATGATGATGCATGGCAAACTCTGTGTCACTAGGCCATTGCGACATAAGGTCATGGTAGAGAGTCATGTCTCACCGTATGCAAGCCATCGTGGTATAGATGCTACAGTGAAAGCGGTGAGACATTCTTTTATTGGCCTACCTTGAGGAGAGATGTGGATGCCTTTGTGCGAGCATGCGTGATTTGCCAAAAGGTCAAGTTTGATAGGCAAAAGGCACCAAGGCTGTTACAACCATTGCCGATTCCAGATAAACCATGGGAAAGCATAGCTATGGATTTTATCTTTGATCTTCCCAGAACACAGACAGGAAATGATGGAATTTGGATCATTATTTGCAGATTCAGCAAGCAAGCTCATTTCATTCCTGTTAGGAAGAAGATAAAACCAGATCAGATGGCACGTCTCTTTATGTGCAATGTCTTTAAGTACCATGGTATGCCAGAGTCGATTGTCAGTGACCGTGACCCACGGAGGGCACTACGCTTAAGTTCTTATTGTCATTTCATCCGCAGACAGATGGGCTGTCAGAAGAGGCAAATTCTACTGTCTTGGATCTGCTTAAGTGCTATGTGTCAGAGCACAAGGCGAAGTGGGAGCAGTATTTGCCGTTGGTTGAGTATGCGTACAGTAATACAATGCATTCTTTAACAGGCAAAGCACCTTTTGAAATTGTTGAAGGTCATGTGAAAGTTCCTCCCATTTTGCATACCAAGGAAAAGATCTTTCGGGTAGATCAATATGTACAGAATATGGATGAAATGTACCAGAAGATAAAGCATGCCCTTGAAAAGACTCAAGCAAAGCAAAAGAAAGCTGCTGATCTCCACCCTCGTGAATTGCTGTTTTCACTTGGTGATTGGGTATTGTTGCGGTTTGAAAAGGCACGCTTAAAGAAGCGAAAAGGTAAAGAAAGTCTCTTTACAAAGCTTAGTATGCGTTACTATGGGCCTTTTCAAGTAGCAGAGAAGATCAGTGACGTCAGTTATAGGCTGAAATTGCCTGAGAACTGGAAGATTCACAATGCCTTTCACGTGAGTCTTCTCATACCATTTATTGGTGATGTGCCAGAGGATATGCCAGTTGAAGAGCAGCCAGAAGTTGAAGAGCTTGATGAAATTTTGATCCCAGAACACAAGGAAAGGAAAGTCAAAGGCAAGGTTACAAGGCGATATTTGGTGAAGTTCAAGAACTATCCACTTATGGATGCAAAGTGGATGGAAGAGAGTAAACTGTTAAGAGTCACCAAATGTATTGCAACTTTACCTTGAAGCCTTTGGTTTACCACCTACATATTCTCCAACTCAAGAAGAGCAAAGGTCAAAAGGAAAGAGACCTGCGCTAGAGGGGAGTGATCCAGGATTTAGCACTTCTCATGTATCTATGGATTTAGTGCAGTAGAAGTGTACCTTGCTTGGCAATTGCCCTTGGGGAATAAAAGTTTTGTCCAAAAATCTGTTCAGTGCTATAAAAGTAAGTATGTCTTGTCAGTTGTCAAGAGTACAACAATTGCTTCTAATGAGTACATGTTGACGCATTTTTAAACTGTTGGTTTATTATGCTTGAAAGCATTCGAAGTGTACTAAAAGTTATGGACTCTATTAAAGCCAGTGGCCCAGTGTGAAAGCTATCCACTATGTCAATGGAACAGTCTCACAGGTAGACTGTACATGAGTTAACAAGTGTTGAATACACGAGTGTTAACTACGAGCATGTATGTCTCGTACCATGTCGAAGCGGAACATTTTACAACTCTGCCTCGAAGTCACTTGGGCAACCAGTCGGGAAATTTTTAGGCGGCAACCCTGAAACGGGAAATGGCTTGTAAACGCGCCAAGTGACACATTTCTTTGCACTTTCCTCATGCAAGAAGAAGTGGCGCTGAATTTATAGCTGGGAGGCTCATTTGCAAGTTTCCTGTCACAGGTTCAGAGCTATGGAGTGCTTTCCTTCCCTCTTATGTACAGTACGGTGCCAGGAGTGATGCCCTGCACGTTACGCACTGCTCTCTCTCTCCCCCCTAGAACAATTATGTTATGCCCCTCAAGTGGGCTTCTCATTTGACTAATGTACAGCTGTGGGGATTTATGCTTCTGTGCCGAGGCAAGAGCCTCTCTGAACAGGAACGGGTGTAGCTAATTGCTACACCAAAGCAGGCACCGGTGAGGGTGACAACCTCACCAAACAGGTGTGTTTTCAGCGCTGCGTACACGCTGAATTTAGACTGTTTTGCAGCCGTCATGAGGCCAAGAGCATTGGGAACAATGCCCCACTGTTAGACGACAGTTTGGGGGCTGTTTAGGGCTGAAAACAAAGAGAAAACCAGTAAATACAGCGTGCTGTAATTACTGTTTTTGTGCAGAAAAGAGGGGGTCTATGCTATTGGAAACGAGTTAGAGCTTGGAAAACTGTCCAGAGCAAGTTTTGGGGCTGTTGTGCCGCCGAAATTTTGCCTGCACAGGTGATATCTAGTTGTAGCTTGGAAGACTATCCAAGGCAAGCTTTGGGGCTGTTATGCTGCCAAAATTCTGCCTGTACAGGTGCTCCCAAGCTACTGTCCAGGGCAAGCTTTGGGGCTATTATGCTGCCAAAATTCTACCTGTACAGGTGCCATCTTGCTGGATACACATAAAGGTCTCAAGGACTCTGGTTTTTGTAGTCTATTCCTCATTCCTGAAAGATAATGAAGAAATACCGAAAGGGGCGCCAACCTTTGGGGCCTACAAGTGTCACTATCTGCTTGGGAGCATTCTAGCTTCCTGGCCGTGCTTTTGTTTTGAAGTGTAATTCCAGTTTCAGTTACAGGTTCCTTTTAAGTCATTGCTTTGTGTCGTAAAGTCAAGTGTTAAAGAATCGGGTGAAAGCTAAAGTCTACCGCCCCACGGGCCGGTTTCAGCAGTTTCCTTTCTGTCCGTCGAAGAGGAACCCTCTTCCATAATGCCCTTCCCTTTGTCGGCCATAGCGTAATCCCGCGTTCCTGTACTCTGTGTCTTTACCAAAACCAACTGAGGCTCACACTTTGAGGAAAAGTTGATTGATGTCCCGGCAACGAAACCTTGAAACCGGCCCGTGGGGCGGTAGGCTTTGGCTTTCACCCGAAATTCTTTACTTTGCACGTTCTGTGTGTGTGTGTGTGTGTGTGTCTAAAGTAAAGAATTTTGGGTGAAAGCCAAAGCCTACCGCCCCACGGGCCGGTTTCAGCGGTCCGAACGAGAGAACAGCTAACCGTGCTATCTTTGAGGGTGGCTTTGATGTGGAATAATCCGCATCCAAGCGTCCCCTAGATAGGCGTGACTGCAAAGAGTGCCTAGCCGAAGCCCAAGAAGAACGAGCCGTGCGCAAGGCAACCTCCTTTGTCTAGGAGTCCTCATGTATGTGTACATAGCATGGAGGGCTCTGTGAGTCAGCAAAGAAGTGAACCACAATGTGTCTACATCATGTCGAGTCTGGAGGTGTCACTGAGAACTTGGCCAACGGCCACAGAGTCTGAACCAACTCTGTAACCCCTATGTCTCCCATGTGATGAGAGAACTCGAGGGCCTGTGCTTGCAACCACTCCAACACTTAGTCTAGAGTCCACTCAAGCTGATCCCTGCCGCATAGGGGAAAAGAGAAGCCAACCGCTGAGTCCAGGGAACCGCTGAGCCTCTATCCTTTTAGCTGCAAGGAACAGTTTATGAACTCTGAAGCAAGCTGCCTCATGGTCTGGTGAGTGGTCCTCGAGAAACCGTGTAAAGTCCTAGGCAAAGAAATCCCAACTACGTCGAATGTCGAAGCTCATCAATCCGCGAGGAAGTGTTGCAAAGGGGGACGTTTGCACCAGAAGGGGGGTCTGCAAGAAAGGTTGGCCCTCTCTCGCTAAGCGACTCGTGGAAAATGCGCTGCCAAGAGATCTCCTAGCAGCAGAGGATGGTCCTGCTCCCTGGGACGGTTGCAGGGAGGGAGCGGGAGGAGATGAGGAAGCAGGGGGGGTAGTGGGAGGAGGAGGAGGAGGAGGAGGAGGGGGGGAGCGGGGGAGGGAGGGGCGAAGGGGAACTCGAGGGGGGGAGGGGTTGTCGGAGGTGAGGCTGAGGTGGAGGGTGGAGCAGGGACCTTGTCCTGTTGAAGGGGGTCGAAACGGTTCCCGTGGGAACCCATTGCTGATGGACTGGAGCTTGGGGACTACTCTGAGTGCCAGGCTGGCGTGGCGGTCCCTGTCAACGTCGACCACGAACTTGTTGCCAACCCTCCTTTGCTTGAGCCCCAGGCTCGAAGGGTGGCTCTGCCTGTGTACCCTGTCACTCTATCTGTTGCTGCTGGCCAGCCCTTGAAGGCTGGGGCTGAGCCTGAGGTGTAGGTTGGGGTCTCCTCCGTGGATAGGCCTTCGCAAGATGGCCCATCTGACGACAAATAAAACACCGATTTGGGAGGCCCGAATACTCCACGCTCTGACGGAACCAACCTCCACTCACCCGAGGTAGTAAGATGACCTTCGGGAGAGAGTGGGTGTCCTGAATCAGAACACGTATTGTGGGATGCCGACCGCCTTGGCAGCTACAGAAGCTGCCGTGCAAGGTGCCTCCAGGACAGTCCCAATCTCTGAGCCTATCCTGGAAAGGAGCGGAAGGTACTCCCTTCGCAGGCTGGGGAAGCAGACTGAGATGGGCAGGTCTGCCTCCTCGACAAGAACGTCGGTAGCTGGGTCGAAACCGTGGCACCATTGCCGAAAGTGTGCTCGAATTGCTCGAACGGCCTCTCGAGAGTCTCAAACTCTATCTGGTAGTAGCCACACTCGAGAAACTGAACATCGAGAATCTTGTCCACCTCGACTAGAAGGCGGGCCTGGAGAAGATCTCGCACCTCTCCTTTGCTAGGGCGGGTGTCGATGATCTTACAAATGATGGAGGTCGCCTGGAGGTGCTCCACCTCTACTGCGAGGCTCGCTTGCTCTGTCGGCAAAAGAGCAAGCCGGATGGTAGGCTCTGCAGGGTCGGGCGAGGGGCTTCTTGAGAGTCCCTCTGAGGTGGAGCATGAGCCTCCATCTGTGTCTGCTGCTGCGATGGAATGGACCGAGCGAAGACCCGGGAGTTGTAACTTTGCTCAAGCATTAATATAAAAATAAATACCGAAAGGGGGCAGATTTTGGGGCCAGTACCTCTGGGCACGGAACTACGCCAGGCCGTGTCGACTCTCTAATTTAAAAGTGTGAAATTGTGAAGTAATTTAAGTGATTCTCTCGTGTGTCATGCCCGATTTTTGACTTGGGGTGTCCAAGTTTGTAACAGCGGTATCAGAGCTTCAGGCGTGTGCTTTTTCTCAAAGCATACCGGTCCTCCAAAGTTTACTGGAAATTCTATTAAAGAATCTTCGTGTCTCGACCCTAGACTTATTAGCCACTCCCACCCTTACTTTATCGCGCACCCGATCCCGTCTTCATCGCTCTGTCTTACAGGGCATAAGCCATAAAGAACCCCATATTATACATGGATTCAAGTGACGAATCCCGCAAGAATTAGTCGAACTCACTCGACAATTTTGGATCAGGTGAAAGAACGGAAAATTCAAATGGACAATCGAAGCAAGTGTCACAAACTGTTTACGTGTCAAGTCACTGAAGAACAGAGCCAACCCTTCAGATCACGCCGAGGGGTCTAAACCCTAAGAAGAGCAAGCAACAATAGAAGAAGAAGTCCTACCAACTTATGGGACCCCGTCCGTTTGGGCCCAAGTGACATAAAGGAATTAAAATAAAGCAGCAGGACCCACACAGACACAAAAAAGACACTTGCGCAAAAATTGATGACGTGGCAGCAGTACAGATGCTTCGCAAATTGCGTTGACATGCTGATGTGGCAGCCTGTACGGATTTCTGTGATTTGTGCTGCTGATGTGGCACTTGTACGGATCATCGTAAATCACGCTGACAGCTTTTGGGCATCTGCTTTTGGTCTAGATGCTTTTGAATTTGAAGGCTTTTCATGTAAACTGCTTTTCATAGGCCAAGGGCCTTTAAAAAAGTGTAGAGGGCTCAGTCTCTGGCATGCTTCAGTGAGAAGGTGCAGAGCGCGAGTACCGGCATTATACTGAGTTCAAGTATTATAAAGAAATACCGAAAGGGGAGCCAAGCTTTGGGGCCAATACTCTCTAGGGTGGAATTCCACCACTCCGTGTCGCGTGTGCTCTCTCTCTCTCTCTTTCACTTCAGTTATCGAAGTGCTAAAAGTCTGTTCAGTCTGTTCTTTTCTGTTGGCACGTGGTGCCCGTCTTGTGACGACAAGAGTATGGGCTTATATGGCCTACAGAGTATGAACGAATAGAGATGCAACATCAATAGCAGTTTGATGCGTGTGCCAAGCAGATGCTACAGTATTCAAAGGATCCCCAGTATGCGAAATTTCTGACCCGACATCCGATTGACGAGTGCATTCTCGATGGCGTACGGCCATCGATTCACCATGAAAGTTTGCATTGAAAAAACCACCTACCCTGCGGATGTACAATGAAGATGAACTTGATGATGTGATCGAACGACGAGACAACCAAATATTGAAGACCATGAAGCCACCAAAGAGACACAGCAAAGGAACAAATCACCCTGGTTAGTCGTTAGTCTTCTTTTGCAAATGCACCAAAACAGAAGAAGCGTGTACGCTTTGAGGGTGTGTCTAGTTCGTCCTCATCCTCTTCTTATAGTTCCGATAGCTCTTCCTCTTCTGATTCCAGTGATGAGGATAGAATGGGCAAGAAACGATAAAAGAACCAAAGACATGGAAAGAACAAGAAGGAGGCCAAGAAAAGTAGATCCCATTGTAGATTTTGGAAATTTTCTGACAGTTTTGAGGAGGATTCATCCTCTACGGAGAGCTCGAACTCTGATGACTAGATGTTTTATTCTAAGAGGAAGCACTTTTATAGAGCCAATGAATACGATTTTCTTGAAGATAAGAGCAAGAAGACCAAGAATTCAAGGAGGGCGGACAAGCAATAAAATTTGATACCTTTGCAGGTTTTTGAGATGCGCACAAGGCCCTCACTTTTATTCAACAATTTGACATAGCTTTTTCTGGAGGGCGCTATTCAGAGCACTCCAAGATTAGAAGGGCAGCATCCTATTTGAAAGGAAATGCACGGACATGGTGGTCCATTCTTCTGTTATGAAAAGAAGCACCGACAAAGTGGTTAAAATTCAAGAGACTTTTTATTTCCTCGTGGCTCACACAAGAGTACGAACGTGACGTGATTATCGCTTGGAATCATCTTAGGATGGCGAAGGTAGATACTCTGGATACTTATTGCAAGAGATTCTGGGATGTTTTTCTACTTGCTTCATCCTTTAAAAAGATCAGTTTTAACCAGCAAATCGAGCGATTTTGTTGTGGATTGCCCAAAGAGATACGAGATTACTGCTTGTTACAGAAATCGGAGTCACATACAACAGTTGATGGGACATGCTAAGCAAGGGTTTGCTATGCATTCAGGTAACTTGACTAATCCAATAGATCGACCTTCGACAAGTGATGACAGAAGAAGAGGAAACAAAGATACACGTCCCCGACTGTCAGAGGAACAAAAAGACGAATACCTCAAAACGGGGAAGTGTTTTGACTGTGGGAACAAGGACATATATCTGCGAGGTGCCCCAAAAAGGCACAAGAATGATAACGATCGACGGACTGAACTGGGCGAGGAGATACTCGCTCCAGAATAGATGTCGGATAGAAAATTGAAAAAGATACTGATAAGTTGACAATATTTTGTTTTATGACTTTATAAACGAATGATTTTGAAATAGGAATTTCCGAAGATGACTTTGATTATGTATGAAATTAATGTTTTCAGGAAGATCCTGCTATTTGTGAACAGATAACATGTGAAATTGAGACCGAGATGATAACGAATTGGGAGCAATGACATTCCAAAATGAGCCCGATCACGATTCGAGATAAAAATCATGAATTTTGAATGATGATGATGGCTTATGATGAATGATTGAATGAAACTGTGGTGAGCGCATCAACAGTTTCCTAGGGATGAGATGGCTACACAGCGATAAGATGACTAGAACTGAATGATTGAACACTCTGTTGAGTATGACCTCAGTGTCGATTGATGAATTCTCGGAAATGAATTTGATTTTGATTACTCACACATGTGATTGTGTTCGAGTGCAGAATTGAAAGATGGAATGATTGACGAAATGACTGCAACATTTCGGTCTTGAGAAATCTATGGACATGATTGTAATGAAAATTAGTTAATCCGACATCAATGAGGTCCGGTGTGGATCTAGATGTGATTGTTAAATACGTTGCCAGGAATCCTGGTCCTAGATTTGGATGGATTCTATGTGATGATTTGAATGTGATGTGATGTGGTGTGACTGTCGTTTTTGTACAAGTGCTGGATTTGTGTCGTCTAGTGCGTCGGTACCCAGAGTAAAGTGTCTATTGAACTGGTTTATGGCTTATGTCTGATTTTGCAAGCGTAATTGAGGGCGATTACAATTCTTTCAAGAGGGGGGTATGTCACAAACTGATGACGTTGCATGACCACCCGGGCTAGGACCAGCTGATGATGTGGCATAACTGTACGGACAACCAGAAATTGCGATGACATGCTTACGTGGGAGCAGTACAGACCTCCGCATTTTGCGCCGACATGCCACGTGGCAGGCTGTACGGATTGATTTTTGATGGCTGCTTTTGGCCCAGTGCTTTTGAGTTGTAGCTTTTGATGTACTGCGTTTGAGTTTGAATGGCCAAGGGCCTTCAAATAAGAACCCAAGGCCCCTCTTTCACCCATTGTGTGTTAATGAGCATCTGAGCAGAGAGGGCCCGTGGGAGTTGTGACTTTGCTCAAGCATTAATATAAAAATAAATACCGAAAGGGGCGTCATATTTTGGGGCCAATACCTTTGGGCACGGAACTACACCAGGCCGTGTCGACTTTCTAATTAAAAGTGTGATAAAATTATGAAGTATTTTAAGTGATTCTCTCGTGTGACGTGCCCGATTTCCAACTTGGGGTGTCTAAGTTTGTAACAGGTGGACCTGGTTAACCTGTTGTTTCTTTTTCTTGTGCCCTAGGACCTAATAATTGCTGTTCTGGCTGCGTGTCCACTGGCATCATTCTGAATCTTCGGAAAACTCTGATTTACTATTAGCTGTTTCATTTGGTTCTTTCTTTGACACTTCGCAAAGATGTGCCCCTATTCTCCACATCATAACACTTGCCCTCTTTAAAGTGCTCAACATACTGCTTTTCTGTCAATTTGGGCCTTGTGATTCTTCTGCTTCTTGCCCTTCTTCTTCTCCTTCTCCTTGGAAGACTCCTTTTCTATTGAGTTGGACACTGACTTGTCCGTTGGGTAAGTCAAGGAGCCTAAATGCATGGAGAATCCGTCCTTCGCGTGTTCCATGAGCTTCTTAATGCTTTTGGACGGTAAGCAGCAACAAAATTGCTCCATCTGCTCCAAGGTTGCATCTGTATGTACGTACCTTACCTTTCCGTACGGTACAACCGTACGGCACGGTACGGTATGCACAATACGGTTCAGTACGGCCAACATGAAAATTTTGGGAAAAATCAGCACATTGATTTTGGCGAACAGTTTTGGCGAGCCCTTTTGTGTGGCTCAGGCTTATTGAAGTGTGTGCCAAGGCTTAAAACTTTGGGGCGCACTTGTTACGATTTCAAGAGAGCAGATTTGTGCAGAGACCTTCACATACAATCACACAGTTGCACGTACTCTTTGCGACCCCCCGCCCTCTCTAAGCATTTGTTCTCCTCTCGCATTCCTCATGTGTGTCCATTGTAATGTTAAGTTGTTTATGAGTCTAATTTTTGAAAGCTTTGTGAATTTAATTTCAATGTAATATGGTTTTTTTACAAATGGTACGTACCTATTACGTACCTGAAAGGTGGTTCAGTACGGAAGTACGTTCCGTACGTACCTTAACCATGCCGTACACTACGTACCTTTCCACCTTGATCCGCTCCAGAAAAGGGATCTTCGAAGCTGCTGGCAAAAAGGTATTCCAAAATCGTTGGCAATATGTAACCAAGGTATCGTCTTTTGTCATCCTTAGATGGTTCCAAGTTGTAATTTTCAAAGTCGACGATGCGGAAGCGTAGAGACAAAAAGGAGAGAGAGAGAGAGAGAGAGAGAGAGAGAGAGAGAGAGAGAGAGAGAGAGAGAGAGAGAGAGAGAGAGAGAGAGAGAGTCTCCTGAACCAACACCTCGGCAATGAATAACTGCGTGTGTGATACAATGGAGGCAAGGGGTTGCATATATACCAACCTCAGTAAATTGCCCTACCCAGACTTTGACAAATAAGTAAAATAAATACTTAAAAAGCCAAAATAAGTAATGGGATCACATTGGGCGGTTCACTTGAGATGCCAAAACTCTAACACCCTCTCTGCAGCTCATAGTGGGCATAAATAGTGAGACCAAGTCGATGAAGAAGCTACCATGGGCACCCTAGCAACGCCGGTCACGTTGGATACACCTCGGATTTGCTACCCTCAACTTTGTACCCTAGAAGAATGCTATCTTGAGCATCGGTTGCCTTTTTAGGAAATTTGGACTGTAGACCATACTACATCCAAGAATCCCCATTCGTGAACTGTGAACACATCACATCCAAAAAATAGTACTCCAAGATAATGAACTGTGGAAGACATCCTGTCCATGATCCGACCAACAACAGTGGATTATTGCACTCATCCATAGTGTTTTAGATACGTCTGATTGGTTCCCTGCCAAATGCATGTGCCTTGAACTCCGACCTACAGGTTCAAACACCGATAATTTGAACTCCAACACAAGGGTCCAAATTATTTAAATAGAGAACTTCTTGCCCCTCTCTGCCACTCACAAGCCTCTCTCTGGCTGAAGTTGGTGATGGCACTGGTGTCCATGTGACTAGAAGGCGGGAGTCCTTGCCAATGTAGACTCCACTACACCAGCAGCCGCTTTGTTGCCCTTCCTTGAGTCACTATCACTGCTTTCTTCCTAGTGCTTGATTTTACCTTTGTCCTTTGTAGAATCTTTGTCTTTGCCTTTGAATATGCAGTCTTTGGCCAAATGACCATGCTTTCCACAATTGTAACAATGGTTCTTGGTCTTCTTTCGGGAATCCCGAAGCAGCAAGTGCTTCCCCACTTATCTCAGAAATCTGAATTTTGCCTTGAGTTATCAACACGGCTTCCTCCTCAATGAGAAAAGAGCCGAGATCATCAAATTCCAGCTTTTCCTTCGTGTCTTGTAGCCAAAGTGTCCTAGACACTGTTTCATACGCCTCAGGCAACTTCGTTAGAACCAAAGTAGCTAACTGAGTACTCCTCAGTGCACTTCTCATAGCCGATAGTTGATCATGAATAAACTTTAGCCTTCATAAGAAATGATTGCATGGAACTTTCTCGTGGAAACTGGGTGGCAAATTAACTGTCCAAGAAGGGTGATTGCTCGCATCGTAAAATTGTAACAGACTTGGACACTCCAAGTCAAGAATCAACCGCGACAGCACCAAATAACCACTTCAAACAATTCAAGATCACAATAGATTTGCACTGGCCCCGCGGAGTTCCGTGCCTAGAGATATTGGCCCCAAAGACTAGCGCCCCTTTTGGTATTTCTTTTTATATTAATCAGTTCAAAGTACAAGGGAGTGACTCGGGGTTCACACTCAGACTCTGCGTCCAGATGCTCTGAGGAGTGAAGGCTTGGAAGCCACTTATTTAAAGGTACAAGGGATGCCCAAAAGCAGAGCCCCAAAAGCTTCAATTCAAAAGCAGTTTGTTTCTCTCTCACAAACTCTTTCGAGTTTTTAAAAAAAAATCAATTGCGTAGAAGAAAAAGCAACGCTTTTCCGTACTGCTGGCTGCAAAACGCACCGCAAATCACGGAAATCCGTACCAGCACTGCCACGTAGCATCCCGGCAGTTTTAGGGTTTGCTGAGATTAGGGTTTCAGGCAGAATTAGGGATTGCTGCAGATTAGGGTTTTTGGCAGATTTTAGGGTTTGCAGGAATTTTAGGGTTTCAGCCAGAAATTAGGGTTTCTGCTGTCCGCCACGCCATCACTTTGTGACATACCCCCCTCTTGAAAGCATTGTAATCGACCGCGATTACGCCTGCAAAACCGACAAAAGCCATAAACCGTATTAGCAGACACTGACTGTTAGTACCTACGTACTAGGAACACACATCTAGCACCTGTACCAAATCGACAGTCACATCACACGACATCACAGGACATCACATGACATTCAATATTCATTCGGATCTTAGAGCATGATTTATCGGCAATGTAGCTAGCAATCACATCTAGGTCCAATCGGGACCTCATCGATGTCCGATTGACTAACCCCTATTGCAACCATGTCTATTCGAGATCAAGTAGACCAAAATGTTGCAGTCATTTCGTCTATCAGTTCTTGCACTCAAAAGAAGTGAAGAAACAAATCAGTATCATTATTCACGAATTTCATTTCATAAAGTCATACAGCAGAATACTGTCAGCTCTCAGTATCCCTGAAGCTCAAAGAGACATCAGTGACTCTAGTATCTAAATCAAGGCATCTGTTGACAAAGGAGCGGAGCGACTCCCCTCTTGTGCATCCCACTGCACCAGATCTCCGGCCAAGCTGAATTCTGGGTTCCATTTGGAGTAGACTATGCTAAACCAAAAGCATCTAGGTAAAGTTTCACAATCTGAGGAGTATCTGCTAGGTCCTCCTCCCCCATCCACTTCGCATCTAGTGCAGGATAATTCTTGAACTTAACCAAGAACCGCCTTTGGACTTTACCTTTAGTCTTCGTATCTTCATGTGCCAAAATCTGTTCAGGAACAAGGATCTCCTCGTTTTCTTCCACTTCGGGTTGCTCATTAGGTTCCCCATCATCAGGCACATCACCTTTAAAATGTTTCAAGAGACTCACATGGAATGCATTGTGAATCCTCCAAGTATCTGGCAGTTTCAATCGGAAGGAGACATCATTTATCTTTTCTGTAATCTGGAAAGGTCCGTAGTATCTCATACTAAGCTTTGGAAAAAGCCTTTTCTTTCCCTTTTTCTTTCGTAGGCGTGCCTTCTCAAAACGCAAGAGCACCCAATCATCCTCCTTCAATTTCATGTCGCGACAATGGCGATCTGCTGCCTTTTTCTGTCGTTCTTGAGACTTCTGCAAAGTCTCGCAAACCTTGGCAAAAGCCGTATCCAAATCTCGCGTATATTCATCTGCTTCAAAGATCTTATCTTTCGTGCTCATGAAGGGTGGAACCTTCGCAGCACCTTCAACAATCTCAAATGGCGCCTTCCCCGTCGAAGAGTGTATCATGTTATTGTAGGCAAATTCCACCAAAGGTAAGTATCTTTCCCATTGAGTCTTCTGATCTGAGATATAAGACTTCAATAAATCTAGAACCACTGAATTGGCAATCTCGGATTGCCCGTCAGTCTGCGGGTGGAACGATGACGAGAACTGCAACCGCGTGCCAATGTTCTCCCAAATTGCCTTCCAAAACAAACTCGTAAATCTGGGGTCTCTGTCGGAGACTATCGTCTCAGGCATGCCATGTAATCTGAAGGTCTGGGCCACAAACAATCTCGCTAAGTGATCTGGCTTGACTGTTTTCTTCATTGGAATGAAATGAGCCTGTTTGCTAAATATGTCAATAATAGTCCAGATAACATCGTGACCACTCTGTGTCCTCGGGAGATCAAAAATGAAATCCATCGCAATACTTTCCCAGGGGCGGGTGGGTATTGGTAAAGGTTGTAACAATCCCTGTGCCTTATACCTATCAAACTTGACCTTCTGGCATACTAAGCAACTGCGCACAAACTCTTCCACATCCTTTTTGAGTCTCGGCCAAAAGAAGTATCTCTCTATCCCCTTCATGGTGGTAGCAATGCCGCGGTGACCCGTAAAAGGTGCACAGTGGCATTCAGTCATAACCTTTTCCCTCAACTGCTTTGTAACGCACAACATAGTCTTTTTCATCAAGTAGCCTTCCTGAAGGGAGTATCCAGCTATTGTCTCCCCATCTCGTATCCGTGTGAAAAATATCTGCAAAATCTGTATCTGTGGCATACTGATCGACCATATCCTCGAAGCTCCTATGATGTATCGTGGAAATAGCCAGAACCAACGGCTTCCGAGACAAAGCATCTGCCACCACATTCTTCTGTCCCTGCACATGGACAATCTGGAAGTGAAACTGTGACAAGATGTTTGCCCACTGCATCTGCTTTTCCGAAAGCTGCTTCGGTGACAAGAAGTAGCGCAAACTCTGGTGGTCTGTAAAGACAGTAAAATCCGCTCCGAGTAGGTAGTGCCGCCATTGAGTAAGAGCATGGATAACCGCTAAAAGCTCTTTCTCATATATCTGTGCTGTCACTTTTCTTGGCATTAATCACTAACTTGTGATCTCGTAATGCCTGAAAGACCTGAAGCAAATGATCTCTGTGTTCTGCCTCATTCTTGGAGAAAACAATGATGTCGTCAAAGAAAGTGCCAACAAATAGTCTGTACTCTTGAAAAATCCTGTCCATCATCCGGTTAAATGTCGCAAGAAGCATTGGTTAAACCAAAAGGCATCACCAAAAACTCAAATAACCCAAAAGTAGTCCGGAAGGCTGTCTTGTAGACATCTCCCGGCGTGATTCGGATCTGATGATATCCACTCTTCAAGTCAATCGTGCTAAAGCACGAGGATCCCTGTAACCTGTCGAGTATATCATCGATACTAGGAATCGGAAATCTGTTCTTGATGGTGATTTTGTTGAGAGCTCTATAATGGATGCACATCCTCCAAGATCTGTCTTTCTTCAAAACCAACAACACTGGAGAGCAATACGGTGAAGTACTAGGCTGGACAAGACCCTTTTCCAAGAGGTCTTTCGCTTGGTTCATAATCTCTTTATTCTGTGCTCGGCTCACACGGTAAGGTGGCCGGTTCGGTGGTGTGCTTCCAGGTATCAGATCAATGGTATGATCTTCAGGACGAGCAGGTGGTAACTCTCCTGGTAGGCCCTCTGAGAAGCAATTGGCGTGAGAGTGGAGAAAATCTTGGCGTTCTTTATGAAGTTTAGACATATTTCTTCTATCCTTATCGCTCAATTCTTTCAGAAAGATCGAGTAAACAAACAGACTGGATTTCATTAATTTTGAAATGGCCGAAGCCGATACAATAGGGACAGACTCGCGCTTTAGTTTAATATCAAGTACAATTGTTCTGCTCTTTTCTGTAGTCAAAGTCGCTTTTCTCGCCCGATAATCGACCACGGCGTTGTTCTTGTGGTACCAGGGAATCCCTAAGAGAACATCACAATCCTCCAAAGGCATTATGAAGAAGTCCTCATGCCCCAAATACCCCTGACAATGCAACCGAAGTTTGCCAGTGACAGGTGTAATGGCTACGTCCCTGCCGGGTGCCGCTAGAACTGCCTCTGCAGAAGTGGTCCCATCCGATCGGGAGTAATCTCGAGCCGTGCCGCCAATTCCGGTGAAATGAAGTTGGCCTTGGCTCCTCCATCAAAGAAAATCAGGGCCTCTTGATCTTTCACTTTGCCCCAAGCTCGGCAAAGTTCTGTACTCTCATCCATGGTGTCGGGATCGGTGCCCACACAATCTGGAACTAGTCCTGTTTTTATCTTGCCTTTTCGTCCACGTTCCTCAGCTGCTCTTGAACTCTCAGGCCTGTCGTCGTCCTTATCATTCTGTTCTTTCTGTGCCATTTTAGGGCACTTCGCGGAGATGTGTTCCGGTTCCCCGCATCCAAAGCAGTTCCCTTCTTTGATGAATCGAGCTCGCTCCTGAGGAGTAAGCTTGGGTCGTGCATCCTTTTTCTCTGGGTTGCTCTTTTTCTTTCTACTTTCATTCCCAGAAGTCTGTTCAGCTCGTTGTGTCATGTTCTCATCTGTGGGGTAAGTCAGACTGCCAGAGTGAATGGCAAAGCCCCGCTTCGCATGACTCATCAACTCCTGAATAGAAGCTGACTTCTTCTCCAGCAGTGATCTCGGATCTCTGTAGGTAGACCCAAGGTGAACCGCTCAATCTGTACTCTGAACGTGATCTTCTTGAATGAAGAGGCGGGTAGAAAAGAGCTCCAAAATCTTTCACAATAAGCATTGATTGTATCTTTCTTGGTCATCCGAAGATGGTTCCAAGCAGCTCATATATCTCGTTCATATTCTTGCGTTAACCAAGAAGAAATAAAAAGCTTTTTGAATTTCAGCCATTTAATTGGCGCAGTCTTGTTTAAAAGAAGCGTGGACCACCAAGTACGAGCATTCCCCTTTAGGTAAGAGGTAGCTCTCCGAATCTTGGAGTGCTCTGAATAGCGTCCTCCCGCGAAAGCAATGTCAAACTGCTGTATAAACGACGAAGCATCTGAGTATCCTAAAAAGGTATCAAACTTGATCGAGTGGGCACCTTCCTTAAACTCTCGGACTTTCTTGCTTTTATCTTCGAGAAAGTCATACTGGTTGGCTTTGTAAAAGTTCTTCTTGTTCGCATAGAAGTTTCCATCATCAGAATCTGAGCTGTCTGTAGACGAGTCCTCAGTAGAACTGTCATGCTCTGGGCGAGATTTAGCCTTCTTTGCCTTTTTCTTACCCTTTCCGAAGCTTTGTTTCTTGCTTCGCTTGTTACCTTCGTTGTTTTCTTCCCTCGAATCTGAAGAGCTAGAAGAACTGTTAGAAGAAGAAGAAGAAGAACTGGGTACTCTTTCAAATCGAACACGCTTCTTCTGCCTCTTTGCCTTATCAAAAGTTGACTGACGACCCAAGTATCCCGGGAAGTCAGTGCTTTTCTTCGGTTTTTCGTGCTTTTTGGCTTTCTTTTGCGCGTCAAAAAGCTGGGCGATCCGTGCATCAACCACCTCTTCTAATTCCTTCTTTGAATATTTCTTGTGAGCAGAAGGTTTCTCGAGAGTGGGTGTAGTGGTTTTCTGCCACTGCTCATGCACTTCCTGAAAAGAAGTCTTGCTCATATATTTTGCAAATTTTGGGTCATTCGCAAAATTGAGGATCATCTTCGTTGCATCGCCGATCAACTGGCGACGCTCCATCTCTCGTTGCTCCGCCTGAGTAGGCCGAGGCGGGCCATACTCTCTGCCGGAATCTTCATTGTGATCCCTGCCCGCATCTTCAGATGCAGAGGGAGTCGACTGATCCTTGCGTGAAGCCATAGGTGCCGCGGACAAATAAATATTGGGGATCGGATTTCCCGTAGAAGAGAAATCGTCCGTGCTCTGATACCACTGTAACAGACTTGGACACTCCAAGTCAAGAATCAACCGCGACAGCACCAAATAACCACTTCAAACAATTCACAGATCACAATAGATTTGCACTGGCCCGGCGGAGTTTCGTGCCTAGAGATATTGGCCCCAAAGACTGGCGCCCCTTTCGGTATTTCTTTTTATATTAATCAGTTCAAAGTACAAGGGACTGACTCGGGGTTCACTCTCAGACTCTGCGTCAAGATGCTCTGAGGAGTGAAGGCCCAAGCCACTTATTTAAAGGTACAAGGGATGCCCAAAAGCAGAGCCCCAAAAGCTTCAATTCAAAGGCAGTTTGTTTCTCTCTCACAGACTCTTTTGAGTTTTTTTTTTTTAAAAGCAAAGTTATTCTCTCTCTCTCTCTCTCTCTCTCTCATTGCGTAGAAGAAAAAGCAACGCTTTTCCGTACTGCTGGTCGCAAAACGCGCCGCAAATCACGGAAATCCGTACCAGCACTGCCACATGGCATATCGGCAGTTTTATTAGGGTTTGCTGATATTAGGGTCTCAGCCAGAAATTAGGGTTTGCTGCAAATTAGGGTTTCTGAAACCGGCCTGTTCAATCCAAAAAGGGCGGTAGACTTCACTTCAAACCTTGATTTAGCTTTCACCCATTATTAGTCGTCTATTATACCTGCGCTATAGTGACACAAGAGAGGGGAATGGGATACAGATGCTAGAATGCACCTGTATGAGAAGACCGACACCAGATTGGCCCCTAACTTAGGCGCCCCTTTCGGTATTTCTTTATTGTTTAAAAGAGGGAATCTACGCTGTGGTTCTTTCCAAGCTGCCCCGCACAACCTTGGCTGAGTTTTGACTGTTCTGGCTTGATTTCGGCAGCATAATTGTACTAGAACCCTTCACAGTCAGTATTCCCACGCATTGGCCGACTTTCCCGACGCATACGGGCACTTTGCAAAACCTGGCGAGAATCTGCAGCACGCTGAATTCTCTGTTTTCAGCCCTGAAAATGCGCCAGATCACCTGTACAGCGGTCCCCTTGCGTCCCCGAACCTCCTGGGGTTATTAGGGTCCGTTTAGGGCCAAAACCCTAAACCTGCAAAAAAATACACAGCAGGTTGTAATTCACTGTTTTGGGCTCCGTTTCGCGTGCCGGTCGCATCCGTAGCAAGTCCTCGAGCTCCCACATCTGTAGGGCTACTTGCCCTTTGAATCGGACGAGATTTCTGGCGTGAAACCTCTCCGAATTCACTTGTATCTGCGGGGGGATTAGCCGCTAGCTAATCCAGTACCTGTGCAAGAGGCTCTTGCCTCGGCAATCGCGCATGAACCCACACAACTGTACATTGGTCAAATGAAGAGCCCACTAGAGGGGCATAACATACTGCCAAAGGGGAGAGAGAGGGCAGTGCGTAGCGTGCAAGGCATCACTCCTGGCACCGCACTGTGCATAAGAGGGAAAGCAAGCACTCCATAGCTCTTAACTTGTGACAAAAACTGAAAATGAGGCTCTCCCCCTCCTAAATTCAGCGCCACTTCTTGTTGCATGAGGCAAGTGCACCAGAAGGTGCCACTTGGCACATTTACAAGCATTTTCCCGTTTCGGGGTTGCCGCCTAAAAATCTCCCAACCGGCTGTCCAGTTGACTTCACGGCAGAGTAAGAAAATGTTCCCTTTGTCATTCCGGAGGTAATGACGTCAACACATTTTCAGGTCCCAAAATAGCAGTTCCCTAAATTTTAGGAGATGCTGCCATTGTATCTTTCTAGGTCATCCGACCCTCTTTGTACACTGCGGCCACATCCAGAACTGAAATGTAGCCTCTGTAGCAAAGGATTCCACTTTGGCTAGTCAATGACCCCACTTGGCTAACCATAGTCCTTGTCCAACCTTAGTGCTCTCTTGCCCTCAGGCTTGGACTCCCTCTGGACAGTTCCACACTAGCTATGCAATGCAGGGCAGTTAGATTTCCCGAGGGGTGTTTCCAAAAAGTGAAAGTAAATAGATAATAAGAAAGAAATCAACAAAAAGGATAGATAGTAGTCACACGCTGGTGACAGTTTCTGGCAGATTTTAGGGTTTGCAGGAATTTTAGGGTTTCAGCCAGAAATTAGGGTTTCTGCTGTCTGCCACGTCATCACTTTGTGACAAAAATCCCGATCAAACATTCTGACGAGCTTGAACCACATATAGGTGGCAGTCTTCAAAGTTTGAATGGTTGTAGATATGTCCTTTTTGAGAGATTTTTCAATGGCCGACATTGCCTTTGCATTAGCCGCATCCCAATCGACACACGATTTGAGATATTCGTCATCTTGAAGGCGGGTGCACTTGTTGTTGGGATCCGTCGTGGGACGGGGCCCTGAGCCGTCGACAATATCCCATAAGCCTTTCCGTGAGAACCACAGTCGCACGATCAAATTCCAATGAGAGTAGTTATTGCCGTTCAATTTGTCACTGGCCCTCGAGCAAGGGGGGGCCATGTTGAAGTTGCAAGATCTTGTAATCTAGGAAACCTTCTGGCACTCTAGGTGATGGCCGCACTAATTCCAAGCCACAAATTCTCCAAGCAGTTCCACTCCTATGCACAGAGATCTCCACACGAAGTGGGCTCTGCAAACTTTGCTATCCCTCTTTGAAGCTCCAATCTCCCTGCTCAAATTGCTCCTCTCAACTCGGCACGGCCTCTTCGAACTCCAAACTGCTCCAATCTTCCAAAGGGTAGTCACCTCACTCCTCTCTGCAGCTCAACAATCCCAAAAACTCCTAGATTACAACATGTTCAAACGCTCGAATACCAAGGGAGTGGAGGGGAAGGGGGGGTCGATAAGGGGATGGAGGGTGGGTCGATTCCAAAGAAAGTGGAAGCAACGTTTTGAAACGTTGGATTGGGAGAAGAGAGGAACTGCCCGCTCAACAATGTTTTGAAACGCTAAAGAGCTCAATGGGGAAGTAGTCGCCAAGGGGGAACACCTTTTTGTAGCGGTGCTTTAAAACACCTGCAGGGACTGGGACATGCTGCTGGCCGTCCGTCCGGTAACGTTTTAGAACGCAGGGCGAGGAGGGACTTTCACTGGCGCTGCCAAGAGGAGCTCTGTTGCAAAAAACGCTAGCAAACGCTAGCGACGACCTAGAGCTCCTTGTTGGCAGCGTTTTCCAATGCAGGAGATTTGATGAGGGGGGTGGATGTCGGGAACGAAGGGGAGAGGGGGGGTCTTTTTCTTCCCCTCTTGCCTGTCACCGCCAATGTTCTTTAACGACATGGCTTTGATACCATGTCAAAGTCGACGATGCGGAAGCGTAGAGAGAGAGAGAGAGAGAGAGAGAGAGAGAGAGAGAGAGAGAGAGAGAGAGAGAGAGAGAGAGAGAGAGAGAGTCTTCTGTGCCAATCACGCTTGGCAATGAATAACTGAGTGTGTGATTCAATGGAGGCAAGGGGTTGCATATATACCAACCTCAATAAAATTGCTCTACCCAGACTTTGACAAATAAGTAAAATAAATACCTAAAAGCCAAAATAAATAATGGGATCACATTGGGTAGTTCACTTGAGATGCCAAAACTCTTAACAGTAATGACGTCTTGTTTGTACGGTGAACCAAACCGAAGTGACCAGTTTCTTGAACTTGACCCATGTTATGGGGGCTTTCTTATGCAAGAGTAGGGTTGACCACCATGTCTTAGCATTACCCTTTTGAAAAGATGTTGCCTTTTGTACTTTGGAGGCTTCAGAAAAGTTATCCGAAAGAAATCAGTGTCAAACTGTTGTATGTAAGCAATCAAACCGAAGTGACCAGTTTCTTGAACTTGACCCATGTTATGGGGGCTTTCTTATGCAAGAGTAGGGTTGACCACCATGTCTTAGCATTACTCTTTTGAAAAGATGTTGCCTTTTGTACTTTGGAGGCTTCAGAAAAGTTATCCGAAAGAAATCAGTGTCAAACTGTTGTATGTAAGCAAGAGCTCGATGGGAATCTTTGAAGCCCGAAAAAGTGTCAAACTTTATTGCGTGGACCCCATCTTTGAACTCTTAAGTCTTCTTCTCCAAGTCGTACGGAGTGATTCTGCTTCTTAGTATAAATGGTACCAAAAGTGTGGGTATCACTGTTTGAAATGTCGAAAGAGGACAAGGTCTTCTCCTCTGAACTGCTAGAATGCTTTCTGTGCTTTCTAGACTTCATCTTGGATCTGCAATTCAATAGAAGTGGGGAGCTTAAAAGCCCAATGATTGTTTGACTTAGTAACACACTATTTTGCTGTTTAGATCCTTAGTGCTTCTAGTATTTTTGCTCTTGCTTGACAAATGCTAGCGTGTCAGAACGCGTGTACAAACATGCAAGAGGGTTCCAAAATTGGAAAACGTAACCTAATGGACTCGTCCGGACTTGCAGGTCGTGCGAACAGGCTCACAAAATTGCCGATACTAATCCTCCTTGGATTCTAGACACTCCTATCTAGAAATAGGGGAAAAACTGGCTCTGAAATTCGATGAAGCATGTCCATGTGGCACATAGAGCCATGTGCACGTGACATCCCCTCTTGCTTAAGGTGAGATACTGGTACCGAACTCCATGCACGCCATAAGATGGTCTCGAATGAAGTTCCTTCTAGATGATGTCCTCCACGGTGAGTTTTGAGAGAGGCTCCTTTGGGTGATGTGAAAATGTCCAAAACACAAGGATGGTGATGATGTATCTACTCGCAAACAACGGATTGCCTCTTGGATCAACAATGTCCTTGTTGGTTACCGGCTAACGATAACCTTTGCTGCCCCAACTCGGATGGTGTGAACCAAACTGCAAACCGGATGGATGCTCATAGAGTGAATGGTTGGATATGCAAACGCCAATGTCCACGAAGGTTATCCGCCAGACTATGCTTCTCCTGCGCGGGAAGATTGGCGAGAGCAACGCCGAATGGGAGATGAAGATGAATATGTCCTTTGGAATGCTCACGAGACATGGCAAGTCCTCTGTATGATGTCTCATGAAACCACCCCTCTTGGGGCTTCGACTTGATGGAAGCCCTAGATGAATCCTCATCTCTGCAACGGAGGTGGTTGCGAATGTAGGCTCACGGTGCCTGCGATTTCCCGCGGTGGTTGCTTTGGGTTGAAACCCTTTTGCTCTGGATTGATGGCTATCGATTGCTAGGAAGATGCCGATGGTGTGGACCCGATGTGTTGCCAAAGATGTGTACAGATCGATGACAATGTAATGCCTCTTGTGGAATTATGGAATTCTCAAGCAGATGGGAGAGATGGTTGTTCAAACAATGCCAAGACTCCAAAGCTAATGGTTTGATTTGGATAGTGCCTTCCTTTGTTGTCATAGTCCACTGTAACCGGCCTGTTAACTTCAAAAAGGGCGGTAGACTTTACTTCAAACCTTGATTTAGCTTTCACCCATTATTAGTCGTCTATTCTACCTGTGCTATAATGACACAAGAGAGGGGAATGGGATATAGATGCTAGAATGCATCTGTATGCGAGTCAGACACTAGATTGGCCCCTAAATAGGCGCCCCTTTCGGTATTTCTTTATTCTTCAACAGAGGGAATAAAAGCTGTGGTTCCCTACAAGCTGCCATGCACAATCTGGGCTGAATTTCTTCTGTTCTGGCCCGATTTCGGCAGCATAACTGTACTAGGACCCTTCACAGTCAGTATCCCCATGCATTAGATGACTTTCTTGACGCATACGGACACTTTGCAAAACCTGGCGAGAATCTGCAGGACGTTGAATTCGAGTACCTGTGCAAGAGGCTCTTGCCTCGGCATTCGCGCATGAACCCATATAACTGTACATTGGTCAAATGAAAAGCCCACTAGAGGGGCATAACCATAAAGAATAGGGGAGAGAGAGAGCAGTGAGAGGTGTGCAGGTCATGACATCCTGCACCTCATTGTACATAGAGGGTAAGCTAGCACTCCATTGAAGCTCTCCCACCTGTGACAGCACTCAAAAACGAGCTCACAGTTGAAAATCACGTTTTTGCCTTCTCTTTAAGTAGTAAATTGGCCTCAGAGTGCCAAGTGTCACTCATTTGTGCATTTTCCCGCTTTAGACCCTCGGGTCTAAAAATATCTCGCCTGCAACCTCTGTTGACTTGGCCACAGAGTAACAAAATGATCCCCATGTCAAACTGCACGTAATGACGCGAAGACATTTTGCCGTCCAAAAATAGCAGTCCCTAAAATTTAGGAGTTTCTGTCATTACATTCTTCTAGGTCATCTGACCCTCTTTGTACATTGCAGCCACACCCAGAACTGAAATGTAGCCTATGTAGCAAAGGATTCCGCTTTGGCTGGCCAATGACCCGACTTTGGCTAACCATAGTCCTTGTCCAACCTTAGTGCTCTTTAGCCCTCAGGTCTGGACTCTCTTTGAACAGTTCCACACTGGCTATGCAATGCAGGGCAGTTAGATTTCCAGAGGGGTGTTTCCAAAAGGTAAAACAAACGAAATTCCCCAAAGAAAGAGAAAATAAACAAAAATGGAATTGCCACTGGCTGGTGACAGTCCGCTAATAGATCATGATTGCAAATATCCATGTTAGGATTTCTTTATGTCGAGGTTGTCGAGCGCGCATGTCACAAGACGGGCACCATGTGCCAATAGAAAAGAACAGACTGAAATAGACTTTTGGCACTTCAATAACAACTGAACTGAGAGAGAGAGAGAGACGACACGTAGACACGGAGTGGCGGAATTCCACTCCAGAGAGTATTGGCCCCCAACCTTGGCGCCCCTTTCGGTATTTCTTTATATTGCATCAACACAGTACAAGCCGGTACTCCAGACTCTACACCTTCTCCAGGAAGCATGCAAGAGAATGAGCCCTAACCTTATATTTAAAGGCCCTTGGCCTGAAAAGCAGTTACAGTAAAAAGCCTTTAAAACTCGAGAGCTTTTGGTTCAAAAGCAATGCCAAAAAGCTGCTAGCGCAATTTACGGAAATCCGTACAGTCTTGCCACGTCACCACTGCCAACGTGAAAAGCGGAAATTCGAGTAGACTGAACAACTTTAAGCACTTCAAATAACAAGTGAATCGAAAGAGATACACAACACTTGAGACGGGGAGTGGCGGAGTTCCACCCCGAGAGAGCACTGACCCCAAACCCTGGCGCCCCCTTTGGTATTTCTTGATATTGGTTGAACTCAATATAGCATCATGAGGCTCTTGCTCTGCTTTCGCTCTTGCAAGAATGTAAGAGAAGAGGTCCCTAGGTGATATTTAAAGGCCCTTGGCCTCTCAAAAGCAGTTACATGAAAAGCTTAAAGTTCTAAAAGCATTTGGCCTCCCAAAAGCAACCAACGTAAATTCTGGAAATCCGTACAATCTGCCACGCCAGCAGTCAGCGCATATCGCGGACGTCCGTACAGTGCCACATCAGCATGTTAGGGCAAAATTCGGAGTGTCCATACTAACCTACCACGTCATCAGTTGCTATGCAAGTGGGTCCTGCTTTATTTAATCTCTTTAGGTCACTTGGGCCCCCATTGGACGGGGTCCCATAAGTTGGTGGGAACTCCTCTTTAAAAATAGGCCACTCGGCAAGACTTTGCAAGTTGGTAAAACTTCTTCTACGGCTTCTGCTTCTTATGTTGCTTCTAGGGTTTAGGCCCCTCAACCGGGATCTGCAAGTTGGTTCCGTTCTTTAGTGGCTTGACACGTTAGTAGTTTGTGACAGTAGTAGCACCCAATTATCTTCCTTCAACTGTAAGTCATGTCGATGCTTGTCCGCTGCCTTCTTATGCCATGCTTGAGACTTTTCTAGAGCCTCTTGTACTTTTCGGGGACACCCCAAGCCAAGGATTTAATGCAACACACGCGAGAGAAACTGAAAGAAAGAGATGACATAGCATGACGGAGGTCCACGCCCAGAGATATTGGCCCCAAAGACTGGCGCCCCTTCTTGGTATTTCTTTCATTATTATGCTTTAACAAGTACAATGTCCGAAGGTCCTCTCTCTTTGTAGTGCTCCCAAGCAAATTTGACAGGCCCTGGCACACGTTTAAAGGCCCCTGGTCAAAAGCACTTTACATGAAAAGCTCTAACTCAAAGCATCAGGTCTAAAAAGCTCATCAGCTAGTGCCCCTTGGGCTGTTCCGTAAAACGTGGAAATTTCATACAATGCCACGTCAACAATCGGCGCAAATCCAGACGTTTGTATAGCCTACCACGCCATCATTGGCTACGCAATTTTTGGTGCTGGCTTTTATTTTTAAGGTTTTAGGCTCTTTGCTCGAGGGTACCATAAGCTGGACAATCTTTCGGGTTAGGTTTTCAAACCTAACCCCTTCTGGGCCACTCGAAAGAGTCCTGCAAGTTGGTAAACTTGTTCTATCTCTTTTGCTAGGGTTTATGCCTCCTTCCGTCCTTTAGGCCATGCCACATTATCACTTTGCGACATTTTGTGTCACAAACTGTTGAAATGTCAACCACTAAAGACCCAAAGGGTTAGGACTCCCTGATCCTAAACTCGGCCAACTTGCAGATCCTGGCCGAGGGGTCTAAACCCTAATAGAAGGAGCAGAAGAAGTCCTCACCAATTCACAGATTCCTGTTGAGTGGCCTAAAGACACAAAAGAGGTTAGGATTTAAAAACCCTAACCCAGCTTAGAGGAACCGGTCGAGGGTTTAGAGCTTAGAGGAACCGGCCGAGGGGCCTAAACCCTTAAAATAAAGCAACACACACACACACACACACACACACACACACACACACAAACTGCATAGCCAGGCTGATGATGTGGCAGCTGTACGAATGTTCCATGTTTTGCGCTGATGGCTGATGATGTAGCAGCATTGTATGGACAGCCCATGGGGCGCTAGCTTTTGGACCCAATGCTTATAGAACTTGCTGCTTTTGGATGGTCCTAGGGCTTTAAATATGCATTGTGGGCTCTCTCTTTGGGAATCTACCCTTGGAAGATGCAAAGTGGAGCCACAGAGTTGTACCTTGTTGAAGCAATATAAAGAAATACCGAAAGGGGCGCCATCATTTGGGGCCATTGCAGTTTGGGAGTGGAACTCCGCAGATTGTCTCTTTCTTTCTGTTCGGTTGTTTTGTTTGTTCTTTTCAGTTGGCACTTGATGCCTGTCCTGTTACATTTTGCTGGTTACTTAGGCTAGAAATCGACTTTTGAGGCGGCTAATAAGAAGCATGTTCGCTTCGAAGGATGACCCAGTTCATCGTCTATAGAATTCCGACAGTTCCTCTTTCTCTAGCTCCAATGAGGATGAGAAAAGGCGGAAGAAGCGGAGAAAGACCAAATCCAAGAAGAAGTCTAGAAAGCACAGAAAGCAATTTAGCAGTTCATAGGAGGAGACCTTGTCCTCTTCAAATAGTTCAGACAATGATACCCACACTTTTGTACCATTTATGGTAGGAAGTAGAATCACTTGTTGAGAATTACCCAGTATGACCGCCTTGATAAGAAGAAAAAGAAGACTAAAGTTCAAGGATGGGGTCAAGTAGTAAGGTTTCACACTTTTTCAGGCTGAAGGATTCCCATGGAGCCCTTTCTTACATACAACAATTTGGCACTGCTTTCTGGCAACTTTTTTGAAGCCTCCAAAGTACGAAAGGTGGCATCTTTTCTGAAGGGTAATGCTCAGACATGGTGATCGACCCTGCTTCTTTACAGCAAAGCTCCAAAAACGTGGATGAGCGTCAATAATTTTTTCACTTTGGTATGGTTGACTGAGCAGTACGAACTTGATGTGATTACGGCTGGAACCATCAGAAGATGTGGAAAGACGATACCTTGGCGATGTATTGTGAACAGTTCTGGGATACTTTTTTGCTAGTTGCCTATTGGGGATTGCCTAAAGAGATTCAATGATACTGCGTGAAGCAAAAGTTCAAGAACATTCAGAAGCTCATGGAACACAAAATAATGGTTTCGCCATGCACTCAGCCTCCTTGACTCACGCAACGGACGAGCGAGTGTCCAAGTCAACGGGGAAGGAGTCTTCCAAGGAAAAGAAGAAGGTATTTCGAGAATTTTTTGGCAAAATTTTTCCCAGAAAAGTTGAGGGGCATTTTGGGGACTTTTACAATTTCAGGGGAATTTTGGTAAATTTTCCCTATTAAAAATGTAACGAGCTTGGATACGATGCCTTTTGACAAGTGTGTTTTGAGTAACTGAAAGCTAGGAGGATAGGTTCAGGACAAAATCGTCAAAGACGGGTAGTCTTGTTAACGTTTTTTTAGTCCATGTCAACAAGGGCGATTGGACGTCAGTAGAGAAACTTCTGCGATCGTATCCAAGTGACAAATGATCATATTGATTCTTTCTTTCTGTTTCCTAAAAATTCTGAATGAGGCTGTGAAGTCAAGCACATTGATTCTTTCTTTTAGTGTGTTTTTCAATTTAGCTTCATCAAGAGGGCATTTCTCAGGGTAGTCCATCGTTCGAATCTTCCACCTTCCTTTCATTATGGACTGGAATGAACCTTTACTGAGTGATAAACGAGAAGGTTGATCTAGGATGATGGAGTCAAGGCTACTGTAGATCTATGAGCTGATATTGTGGTGATATGGTAAATAAAGCAAAGGAGAATTCTAAGATTTTTGGAGAAGCTTAGTTGCGAGCTATCTTCATTATGTAAAAAACTTATTCATAATCAGGATATGTATCTTAGAAATCGTGGTAGTTTATGCTGAGAGCTTATGAAGAAAGGTTGAACTGAAGTGATGGATTTGAAGTTCTGCATTGAGTACTGATCTTTGTACATTTCACATGGCAAAGCTCGATCTGCATGCTTCTACCACTTATGTGTCTCTTCTGTTGTAGGAATAATGAAGTCCAATTTGCTGGTCAACTTCAATCTCAGGGCTCCTGCCATACATTGACTGTTCCGAAAGGTGATGCAAAGGTATGCCATTAGAGCCTCACAATATGCTCAAAGATGTACTGTGTTTTGTAGGCCATATCTGAGTTTGGGTGGTTCGTTGTGCTGATTTTATTTAGCTACTTTGGGCTTGGCGCATGTTAAGAAAGCTTCAGTTCTTCACCTGATTTGCCATGCAGGTCCTAAGTAGGCAAGTAGTGAAGTCCGATTCTGCTACAATCAAGGTAAGGGGATGAGAGCATTTTCCTTTTGAGCTGCTTGCTCTTGATGTTCTTGGGCAGGAAGTGGTGCAGGTATGAATTTCTTTTCTTTTTCAAAACAGATACCAGAACTAGAATTTGAAGTGCCTCCAGAGGCACAGCGTGGCACATTATCAACGGTACTTACTAGCGTTCTCTCAAAAAAACTTGACATAGAAAAAAATAATGCTATTTTTAAATCATAGGGGAATAAAGCCTTACATTGTGGTTTCTATAAATTACTTTTCAAGTATATCTTGTTACTTTTCTGCGCCATTGACATGTTAGTTCTTGAAATCACTGTCAAAATGTGAACTGGGACTCTGCTTTGTCATTTGAGCAGCTTCTTAAATACAGGTATTCTGCTAGATCAACAAGGCAAACATAGTTTCCCATATTTTACAATAATTGGTCAACTCATTTACAGGCTAATGGTAAGCGTCTGGTAGACAGATCATAGTCGTCGGTATGTTAAATTAATTGGTCAACTCATTTAGAGGCTAGTTAATAAGCTTTTGGTACACACATGTATAGCGTGTAGTTAGTTTGTCACTCAATGAGCAACTTAAGCTATCCCATGCAAGGGGTTCTGAAAATAGGTGGTGCAGCTTAGGTATTTACCAAAAGTACCTGCAAAAACACAGTTGGTTAGACATGCACATTGCCACAAGATGTTTGTGAGATGTTCACAAACTTCGAACAGCAGCCATGTGCAACTAGCGAGAGGTGGGCACATGTGAACAAGGGCAAAGCTTGTTTACTGAAAACGGATGGCACCGAGCCTTGAGCCCACACTCTGCCTAATAGCAATTTTATGCTCCACCTATGTAGGCTTCTTGTCAAAAGCTTCCAAAATCCTATTAATAACCAGTGTCCAACAAAATTTTTCTTGATGAATACACCCAACAAATCAACTCCAAATCAAGCATGCATATGTTACTGTCAGAGCGGAGGTGGCTGCTTACCATGCCAGTGGAGGCCCTTGACCAGACAGCATGCTCTTACATCAGATCAAAGAGTTACCACAGGATTAACTCTCATATGGCTCATTCTGGCATTCCAGTACCTGGAAGCAGACGACGAGTCCCCCGGCTATTGCACCTGTTGTGGTATCGGAACCCAGATGATTCTTCTTGTACGAAGGATCCAATCCCTTTTCTGCAGCATTCATTGGTTCTAGCAGTGAATCCAACAGAGAAGACAGTGTTCCACCAACTGCTCAACTCTGAGAAGATGAAGAGCACTCCAATCCTAGCAAGGGAACGGAGAGAAACAATGGAGATTCCAACGGGAGCAAGCCTCCTTCAAGGGATCGGGAGAAGACCAGGGCAAGTTTCTGGCTGGAGATCTCGACAAGGTGAAGTACCAACGTCAAGTGCAGGTTGACATATGTGCCAAAGAATGATCAAGTACTCCAAGGACCTGAAATACGCGAAGTATTTGAAGAATCACTTGCCACTCACATCTCAAATCAGCCATGAAGACTAAAGCAAAGTCGGGTGCAGAAAAGCAGAAACTGTACTCGCAAGAAGAGTTTGATGATACTCTGAATAGGGAGTCAGTCAATTAATGATCTCGGAATAAAAGCAAATTAGAGGATTACCCCGGCTTCTCAGGCCGGAAATCACCTCTCAAAATCAGCCATGAAGACTAAAGCAAAGCTGGGTGTAGAAAAGCAAAAATTGTACTCGCAAAGAAGAGTTTGACGACGCTCTTGAACAGAGAGTCAGTCAATTAATGATCTCGGAAGAAAAGTAAATTAGAGGATTACCCTGGCTTCTTAGGCCGGAAATCGACTTTCGAGGAGGCTAGTGGATCCAAGAAGTTGTTCGCTTTGAGGATGACCCCAATTCTTTGTCTTCAAAAAGTTCAGAGAGTTCCTCTTCCTTTGATTCCAATGAGGAGGAAAAGAGTCGGAAAAAGCGGAGAAAGACTAGGAAATTGGGCCAATCACGTATAGTCTCAATCTTGGCTAGGTCCATCCGAGGGCCCTAAATGACTTTAACTGAGTCGAGCTACTTCTTTTCTAGTTGAAATCCAATGACGATCGGCCCAACCATCTCATGGCTGCCTCGCCTTGACTCCTGCGGGTGAAACTCTTGGCCAACGGCCGTTTCACACTAGCCGTGCAATGTTCGAGCATTTGTGATTTCAACAAGAAGGTCCAAAAAAATTAAATAAAAATCAATGGAAGAAACTATATATAGTGGTTGTCACAATCTCATGACATACCCCCCTCTTGAAATCGCAAACGTCCTCGATTGCATGCATCCTATATATGCCAGTGATGATTTAGTGTAGTTAGCACCCTTTTATTATCTCATGTATCCGCAAGAAAGACTGTCAAACATGTGTACAAATGACTTAATGAGACCTTCATACTTTTGTCAAGCAATGTACACTTCTATTGCACTGAATCCTTAAGTACATGTGAAGTGCTAGCTCCAGCATTACCCCTCTTTTGAGCACGTGTCAAGCCCTTTGACCTTTGCTCTACTCAAGTGATTTGAGTTGGAGATGGGTTGTAAACCAAAAGATTCAAGGTAAAGCTGCAATACATTTGGTGAGTCTATCAGTTCACTTTTTTCCATCCATTTTGCATCCATGGGTGGATAGTTTTTGAACTTTACCAAATAACGTCTTGCAACTTTTCCCTTAACTTTTTTTTTTTTTGGGCCTGTCCTTTAGAAGACTCGGCTGAGTCTTTAGGCTTCTTTGCATTTCATGACCCGTGGGAAACTTCAAGAGCCGCTTTTGCCAAGGACCTCTTTGCTGAATTTTGCTTTGACTGGCCCCCTTTCATGTTGCCCTGGAATCCACTGTCCTCTCCCTTCAACAATGCATGACCAGTGTTGGCAACTTCCATAAGCTGAGTCAGGGTGGCCACTTTATTCTTTATACAGTAATTCCTGAGCCCTCTAGGCAGCCCACAACAATACTTCTCAATCTGTTATGTCAATGGCACAAATGTGTAGGAAGTTATTGAAAGCAACACTTTACAAAACTTCCGATTATACCCTTCTAAGTTGGTGCTAATGTGTCATGACATCAACTTCAAACTCATTTGATAGCCATGCAGATGCAAACATTTGTTTGAAGTAAACCCATGCTGGGGGTGCCTATCCTTGCATTAACAATGTCGTCCACCATGAACGTGCATTTCCTTTCAAGGAAGTGTTAGCTTTCCAGACCTTGGAGGCCTTTGTAAAATTCCCCCCTGCATAAGCCGTATCAAACTGTTGGAGGAAAGTAAGAGCATTCGTCTTATTCTCAAATCTGTTGAAAGTAACAATGGCACCACCTTCTTTATATGGTTTTGGCTTTTCCAGCACTACCAAATTATCATAGGGAAGTGTTTGCAACATGGTTACAGTGGTGGGGATCATTTGTGCCCCTTGGCCGCTAACATTTTGGTTCCCTGGTGCCATATTTACCTGTTGGTCAGAAAAACCCGCGATACCAAAAGCGGCCTGCGACACCCCAAACTGGCCCTGATTGCATTGAAACCCTTGCTGTAAGCTGATATTGCAACACATGGGGTTTGGCATCATGCCTTGCATACCCCCAAAGACTGTTCCTGACATGTATTGCTGGTTTCTAGGCGCATAACCAACCATGCTTTGAAACACAAATCCACCCCCGAAATACCCAGGATGTGCCGTGGGTGGTGGAAAAATGTTAGGTGCAGCGGAATGAATGTTTGCGCTTTGCTCAAGATGAGTGCTCCGAACTGTGCTCAAGGTTCCTTTTGTTCTTATGGAAGGGAGAGCCTTCCGTTCTTAATGGGAGAATGCTATGATCACAAACAAAGTGAATGGACACTGTGCGTGCAAGTGTATGAGACTGAGAGATAGAGAGAGAAGAGAGATACGCCAGCAGAGACGTGGTAAAACCCTCCTCGGAAGGCCCCACTCTCGTCGGCGAGAGTGGTCTACCATTGATTGCACAAAGTGGTACAATGATGATGCATGGAAACTGATGCAACTTGGGACTATGTCGGTGACGACGACGGGGACGGCGACGTTGACCTAAGGGCTGAAATCTGCAACCTTCGAATGGCTGAAAATCTGCTGAATCTGGGGCTGTTTTGGGTGGCTGAAAAACGCAGGTTTTAGGGCTGAAAAACGCTGATCTTGGCTGCGTTTTCTTGATGCTGAAATCGTTGACAAAACGCTGAGGCTGCTGGTTTTAGGGCTGGAATCGTGGGCTCATCTGCTGTCCTTAATGCTGGAAATCGCAGCCTGATCAGCTATGCTTTTAAAGCTGAAAAACGCAACCTGATTTGCTATGGAAGCGCTGAATTGGGCAGCCCTTTAACGATCTGGGAAAACGCTGGTTGTGAGGCTATGAAGCTGCGTGAACTTTGCCAAAAACGCCAGGACAAGGGGTTGGCGATGATGCACAAAAACGCTAGTGCTGATGGAGGGGAGAAACGCCAAGGCGATGGGTGCTTGAGGGGTTCTTGCTGAGAGAAAGGGAGTACCTGCTGCCAAAGGGCCTGTTGTGCTCCTTGCTCATCTGCCCAAGAGTGCTAGCTTTGGTTTGCTTATATATTTTCTTACCCAATTTGCCCTACCTACTTTTGTTGGGAAGTCACTTAAATTAATAAGTGAAAAATATCAAAAATAGGGAAAATAGGCTTAATGCACTGGAAAAATCCCCTAACTGATTCTAATGGATTCTGATGGGAATACTGATGATCATGCTGTGTGCAACTAGAGGATATGCATCTACACTAAGTGAGTGGGCATGCACGGTCTACGAATAGACTCACAAAAGTGCCAGATCACTTCTAAATCTAGATTGATTGGATGGACTGAACCCTGATCATGTTGTAGCTTGTCCACGTACACATAGGGTTGGATGTGTCACGTGACAAAAAACCTGATGCATAGCTTGGAAACTAGTTCCCTTTCCATTTAATACAACATTTGGACTCTGGATGGTGGCTGGCTGATTCGGTAAAGCCTGTGGAATTGGCCTTCTAGCCACCTGTTCGTGGACTAAAAAAGGTTGCCTTGGAGCCCCAGCTGACTCCGGAACATGTGAGTGCTCCCTACCCTGCTGGGACGCATTAGGGACTTGGGCTTGAGCCTCACCTGGCTCTACTGGCTGAGAAAGTTTCCTTGTCTGTTGTGACACTGGTAGAGCTTGCAGAAATTTCATAAACCTAGGATTCTGCACCAACCGGGTAAACACATTCAATGTTCATAGCAGCAACCAACTGCGTCCTGAACGCATCCTTGTCTAGTTTCCCAGTCATAAACCCTTGAACTTGTGGAGCATTCACATCACAAAACATACAGACAGTGGTGGCCACTGTCACAAATTGTTGACGTGTCAAGCCATTGAAGAACGGAGCCAACCTTCAAATCCTGACCGAGGGGTGTAAACCCTAAAAGGAAGGAACAAAAGAAGTAAAAGTTCTACCAACTTTTGGGACCCCGTCCGATGGGGCCCAGACGGCGTAAAGGCATTAACATAAAGCTGGACACACACACACACACACACACACACACACACACACACACACACACACAAACACACACACAAAGAATAGCATAAAAATTGATGGCATGGCAGCCAACACGGATCTCTGGATTTCGCACTGACTGATGACGTGGCAACCTATACGGATTTTCGCTTTTTGCATTGACCGTGCTGACATGGCAGCCTATATGGATTTCCGTAAAATGTGTTGGCAGCTTTTTAGGTGCAACGCTTTTGGACCAGATGCTTTTGAGTTTACTGCTTTTCATGTAAGTGCTTTTGAGGCCAAGGGCCTAAGGGCCTTTAAATATGTGCCTAGGGCTCATTCTCTGGCACGCTTCGGTGAGAAGGTGCGAAGCGCGAGTACCGACATTGTATTAAGTTCAAGTAATATAAAGAAATACCGAAAGGGGCACCAAGGTTTGGGGCCAGTACTCTCTGGGGTGGAATTCCACTACTCTTTGTCACGTGTGCTCTCTCTCTTTCAGTTCAGTTGTTATTGAAGAGTACCGACAGTGTATTGAGTTCAAGTAATATAAAGAAATACCGAAAGGGGCGCCAAGTTTTGGGGCTAGTACTCTCTGGGGTGGAATTCCACTACTCTATGTCGTGTGTGCTCTCTCTCTGTGTCCGTTCAATTGTTATTGAAGTGCTAAAAGTCTGTTTAGTCTGTTCTTTTCTATTGGCACGTGGTGCCCGTCTTGTCTTGTGACAACCGCGAACTCTCGCCAACCTCAAAACACTCGAAGAACAACCTGTTTGTCCTTTTGAAGAGAAACCCTCTTATTTGGTGTCAATTTTCTTGTCAGCCATAGCGGAATTCCAAATACTCGTGCTTTGTGCTTTGTGTCTTTGCCTAAAACAGACCTAGGCTCACTTCTTGAGGAAAAAGCGATTCTGTCCCGGCGACGGAACTATGAAACCGGCCCGTAGACGCACTAAAGGGCGGTGGACTTTGGCTTTCACCCGATCTATACGTCTTAACTTTACTATACTTTACTACACAAAGTAACTTCATAGATAAATGTGTAACCGGAATTCACCACTTCAAAACAATTCACAACTTGGTAGCTAGAGCGTTCCCAAGTAGACAACGACATCTTGTTGGCGCCAAGGTTGGCTCCCCTTCCGGTATTTCTTTATTCTTATTGCAGTTATGAGAAAAACCTGTAATCTTCTACAAGTTGTCCCACTTTTATTGGGCTGAAATTCCCCTACTCTAACCCAATTGTGGTAGTATAACCATAGTAGAAGTCTCCACGGACAAAATCCCAAGTAAACCGTGACTTTCCACGCACTTTATAAAACCTGGCGAGAAATTATAGCACGCTGAATTCTCTGTTTTTGGCCTCCAATTTGCACCAATTACCGGTTCGGTGATTCCCTGGCTTCCCTCGGGCTCCTGGGACTTGTAGGCATCAAAACTGGCCAAAACCCTAAACCTGCAAAAAATTATAGCAAGCTGTAACTCCCTGTTTTGCGCTCCGATTCGCATGCCAATCACTCATGTGGGTAGCTCTTGGACTCCCGCACGTGTAGGGCCACTTGCCTTTTGAATTAGACGAGATTCCCTTGGGAAATCTCTCTAAATTGTCCTGTATAAGCACCCAAGGTTTTCTCGAGGCTCCCTTAGCGTTACCTTGCAGTTTAGACCCTAAACCTACAGAAAAACACAATAGGTTGTAATTTTCTGTTTCGCATCATTTTGAGTGGAGCAAACAAGAAGAAGCTCCGCACGCAATGGGACTGTTCCCTTCTAAATCGGATGAGTTTTCACACGAGAATACTCTCGGTTTTTGCAATTCTTTGCGATGGAATTGTGCATACCTGTGGGGGATTAGCAATTAGCTAATCCTTTGAATCGGATGAGTTTTCACATGAGAAAACTCTCCGTTTTCGTAATTCTTCGCGATGGAACTCTGTGTACCTGCGGGGGATTAGCAATTAGATAATCCGGTTCTTGTACAGAAGGCTCTGGCGTTGGCAAACGCGCATAAAATCCCCAAAACTACACATGGTCATCTGAGAAGCCCAACTAGAGGGGAATTACCATTTGTGCAAAGGGGGGAGAGATGCACAAAAGCAAATCATCGTGCTACATGAGACAAGGGAGAAGGCGAGCTTTCCATTAAAGGCGTGATCACCAATACTCTCTCTCTCTCTCTCTCTCTCTCTCTCTCTCTCTCATTCAGGAGTTTCGAACTTCCAAACCCTCTTGTCCCCATTTGAACAATCCTCCCTAGCATCTAGGTTTTTTTTTTTCATAATGGACCCTCAGTCCTTAACTGATATGTATCCACTTGTGACTCCCTCACTGGGAGGGAGGAGATGTTGTACTGTTTGCTTTGTCCCATAGGTCATATCTGACCTCCGTGGACGATAATTGAATCTATCTCTCTCTCTCTCTCTCTCTCTCTCTCTCTCTCTCTCTCACACACACACACACACACACACACACACACACACACACACACACACACACACACACACACACACACACACACACTGTGTTCACAATAAATAAAATCAGCCTCCCTCTCAGTTTTTGGTGCCTCGAGTTGGGATGAGAGACTCTGGAGTGTGAGTTGACCTGCAAGGTGCTCTCCCACTGCCATGTGTCCAGTTTGCTCCTTTTGGTATAATTCCTAGTACCCACCAACTTATAAAGTCGTGACGAGGGGCCTAAATGACTTACTGAGTCTAGCCACTTCTTTACTAGTCGAATTTCAGTGCCGATCAGCCCAACCATCTCGTGGTTGCCTGGCCTCGACTCCTGCGGGTGAAAATCGCGGCCAACGGCCATTTCACACTGGCCATGAAATGTCCGGGCATTTGTGATTTCAACAAGAGGGTCCAAAAAAATTAAATAAAAATCAACGGAAAGAAACCATCAAATATATATAGTGGTTGTCAGGTTTGAGACGTTTTTAGGCTACTTGGACATCCATAGAGCCCTTGAGTTTACATAGCAGTTTGACGTCGCCTTCTGAAGAGGTCGGTTCGCGGAACACTCCAAGGTGCGAAGGGCGGCATCTTACTTGAAAGGAACTGCACAGACATGGTGGTCTACTCTGTTGTTACGCAAAGAAGCACCTGCGACGTGGGTAAAATTTTAAGAAAATTTGCACATGAACTTGGATATCAGACGAGTATGAAAGAGATTTCATCACGGCTTTGCATCATTTGAGAATGACTAAGAAAGATACATTGGATGAATACTGCCAGAGGTTTCGGGATATAATTATTTGCCAGTGTCTTCGTTTCAGAAGATTACTTTGAGGGACCATGTTGAGCTGTTTTGCTGTGGTTTGCCAAAAGAGATTCGAGAGTATTGTGTGGATGAGAAGTTTGACTCTGTTCAAAGACTTATGGGACATGCTAAGCAAGGATTTGGAATGCATGCTGGCTCATCGACTTATCGTATGGATAGGACAATATGCACTTCACCAGGGCAAGAGTCTTCAAGTGAAGAGAATGAATCAGGGGAACTGGATGACAGCTCATCACAGGATTCCGACGCAATAAGAGAATCAGATGGTAGCACATCCAAGGGTTCCGACGAACTAAGGGAACTAGATGCAAGTTCATCAGAGGATTTCTGAGAACAACAGGGATCACGATGTGCGTCTCAGGGTTCCGACGATTGAGACTGACGTGCCAGTGGAAGGGGAGGCTAGCGAGGCTACCCACGGGCCACAGGTCCCAAGGCACAAGGAAAGAAAGGAAAGGGAATCACCTGGTAGATCAAAGAATTTCACAGATCCAGATTGAGGTGGCGAGGACAGGGAGGCAAGCAGGGCTACCAACAGGTCACAGGGCACGAGAAAAGAATAGAAAGGTAAGCTAGGTCCATCGGATTATTTAGCCAAGGGTACTTTTTGGCCCTCAATGTAAAGTGAGGAGGAGAACACCGCAAATTCTCTGCAAAGAGAGGTGTACCTTGAAGCTTTTGGGCTATTAGCAGTGTCTATGCCTAAAGATACCGATGAATCAGCAAGTTGAATCTAGCGCGGTGCAGACTGCACAAGAGGAGAGCCACTCCACTTCTTTGTCACACATTGCCTAGATTGAATAAAGTCACTAATTTCTCGTTGAGATTTTAGGGTACTGACAGGCTGACAGTATTTTGCGGAATGCCTTTATGAACATATGTGCATTGAATAGAAAATTTCCTTAATTTTTTTTTTTCGAGAAAAAGATCCTTCTATTAGTTAATGAAACTGCCCATAGTGCTACAACCACCTCTTCTAGAGAGGGCTACAACAATCATATTGGGGAGACTCTCCCAATGAAAAAACAACATATGTACAATGAGGCTAAATCAAGAGATGGGAGGAGGGAAAAGCCACACAGGTGGACGGTAGTGCTATCTCATTACCCCCTGGACCATGGTGAAGAAAGGCCCAAGGCGCCAGAGTCGAAGGAAAGGCTCTACGCGCTCCCGCATGTGGACAGAGCTGCCCTGGAGTCTCTCGAACTGTCCTCTGAGAGTATGGACTAGCTCTAGCCAAAGATCTCGAACAGTCTTTGCTGGTGGTACAGGGCGAGCCTCAAAGATACGAAAGCAGCGGGCCCGCCAAATGAACCAGAGTGTTAGGCCACAGATGAGCTCCAACACTCCTCTCTCTCACTGCACCACTCCTGTGGAGTAAGCTCCGTAGCAAGCTGGGGTGTAGGTCGACCTCCCTGCATCACTATCATCCTGCTGGTGGATGAAAGCTCAAAGTGAAGCGCCGGGCCTGTGAGAGTGGACCAAGCAGCTGCCCCCCAAGTGTATTGCCGTGCTGTAGAAAGAGCTTGCATCAGCCGAAAGACATGAAGCCAGACCTGCTGTGCCAAAGGACAATCTCAAAGACAATGGAGCTGACTCTGCACAGGATGGTCACAAGTTGCGCATGCTGCCGAGAGACCACTATGTACAAGCCAGCTCCTAACTGCTGTGGCCCGATGTGCAACCAGCCACTGGAACAAAGTGACTCGCCACGACTGTCTGGAGTCCCACAACCTCGCCCAAAAAGCTGACAAGAACTCAACTATGAGACCCTCCTCCTGCCAATGAGGTGTTGAAGTTCAGCAGGACGAGCCTCTCTCCGTGCTACCAGTATGTGACGTCCCAGACGAAGAGTGTACTGAAAGAAAGGGACGCCTGGATGGTCAAATGAGGAGAAAGGGTCCCTCCAAAACCACTCCCCAGGATCCCACTGCACTCGTGCCAATGGACAACACTCCCAAGCCCACAGCCTCCAGTGGCCAGTCGCAAGAGCTGCTGGGTCAGGATCTATGACACAAGTCCTCCCACAGATAACCACATCACGAATCCTTTGAAAACAGCACTCTGCCATTTGTGGGGCCTCTATTGAAACACGGTGTAAACGACCCACACCCTGTAGCTCAAAAAACAGGGAGGGGACAGTCTCCGAGCAAGCCCGAATTGCGATAAGAACCTCCATTCTTGTGAAGGCTCCCATCCATCTGGGCACCGCTAACTCGAGAGGCGTGAGCCACTCAGCTGGTACTGCCTCTGTGATAACCTGACACATGCTCTGCACCCCTCTCATGCTCTGACGCTGGATGCTCTGAAGCTCCTCTGACAAGCCTGAAAACTGTAGCCAGTCACCCAAAGTGCGTGCTCGACCCTCTGCCATGGGACCCAAGAAACATGAGGCCTACTACCAACCAAGTGGCCTCTCTTGGCCTCTCTGATTGCTAACCATGGGGTTCCAAACCAGGGGCTGTCTCAGGCGCTCCTCCATGCAAGTAGGGTGATGCTGCTCTAGGCCTCTCCGCAGCTGCTCCTAGGAACGGAGCAGACTTACAACAAAATGGTCCTCCAGTCTCCTGCTCAGGCCAACTCTGTGCATCTCTGTGAAAATCCATCTGGTCGAAGGTCGCGAGGGGCCTTCAGCCTGAGGCACTCTAGCACTAAGCCGTTGAAGCAGAAACTCCTCTTCCAGGGTTTCTCCCCTGGAAGTAATCCTTTGACAACAAACTTCCCAAGAAGGGCTCTACTTTGTTGTGCTGGGTCTATGATCCCCAACCCTCCTTGAGAACAAGGAAGAGTGATGACCTACCAGCCTCTCTACCTGGCTGATGCAGGAACTCGAAAAGATCTAACAAGAAGTGATGTACCACATAGTAGCCAACAACACCTGGTTGGCCACCACAACTCTGCCTGCCAAAGAACGTAGTGCGAAGCTCCAATCTAACAACTTCCTTCTGATGGAAAGGAGGAGGGGAGCAATTTGCTGCTCCGAAGACAACTCCAAACCAACCTGACAGCCCAAGTACTGAACTGCAGTCCCTGGGGGAATCCATCTGAAACCCTCACCTGGCAGCCAATCAGGCGTAGGAGCACTACCAACCGAGAAAGCCACTGTTTTTCTCCAGTTGATCAGTGCGTCTGATGCACAACAAAAGTTCTCAAGAGCGTGCTCACACTTGTGAAGGTTGGCCTCCTGGCCCTCAAGTACAAGACTGAGTCGTCAGCAAACTCAGCATCCAGTAGCTCGTTGCCCCGAATAGGGAGCGCTAAGCCACGAAGACCAACCTGTTGTGAAACCAAAAACCTGCTCATCGCCTCATCATAGAACAGAAAGAGGTAGGGGGCAAGAGGGCAGCCCTGTCTGACCGAACGTGTGAGCATGAAACGATCACCTCTACCAACTGACAAAAGTACCTGACTGTAGAGAGCTGACACACCTCTGATCCAGGCATCTGAGAAGCCCATCCTACGTAGAGTGCCCTCCAAAAAGTCCCAGTCAACTCTATCGTAGGCCTTCTCAAAATCGACAAGAAGTATCACCAGATCCTCACCACGGAGGCGCACGAGGGCAGACGCCTCCCAGAAAGTAAAGATGTTGTCAAGGATACTACGCTCCTTGACAAAACCTGTCTGTGTCCCATGTATGATGCTCTCTAGAAGTGGTTGAATCGTCAAACTCAGAGCCTTGGCAAGAATTTTGTAGGTTGAGTTGAGGATGGTGATGGGCCGCCACTGTCAAATCTCATCCAAGGAGCCACTCTCCTTGGGAATGAGGTAGATCAGGCCCTCACTCATGCTGTCAGGCATCTCTCCTGTGTGTTGGATGTACTGAAAAGCGCTGCAGAGATCTGAGCCAAGCAAGTCCCAATACTCTATGAAAAAGCTAGGAGTCACACCATCCTCACCCTGGACAGCTACCAAGGGGAAGTGCTCTGGGGGCCGCGTGGAGCTCCTCTAGTTGAAGAGGCTACTCAAAGACTCTGGTGCATCTCCTCAGTCACATGACAAGGCATCTGTGCCCACACCTGCTCTCTGCATGCATCCTGGCGCTCTGACTGAGGCTCTGTTGAGAGCAGGTCACGATAAAAGTCAGTAGCAAACTGCACGCATGTCTTCTGGCTCTGAAGCAGCTGACCCGTCAGGCCTCCTCAACTAGCTGACCCTGGCATGCGCCTGCCGGGGCGCCACTGTCTCAAAGAAAGCCCCTGTCACTCTGTTACCCACCTGGGTCCACTGAGATGCCTGACAATGAAAAGCCAACTCCTGGTGCCTCTCCTCTGTGCTAGCAAGCTCCTGGCGAGCCTACTATAACTGCTCCTCCAACCAAGGACTGTGTGGATGCTACTTCTGCATCCTCTGTAGGGAAGCAACACCTCGTCGGAGACGCTGCTACTCCTCTCTTGTTGCTGCGAGGCGGGCCGTAGACTCCTGGAGAGATAGCTGACTAAGTTGAGCAAGTCTAGAGGCCACTCTATCAACAGGAGAGTCTTGCAAGTCTAAGCCCTCTGTCCAAAGAGTCATCACTTGCTCTCTAGGGTAGAGTCATGCAAGACCCTCTCTAGGATGCAAAGCATCGTGCTCCCCCTTCTCTGTCTATTTGTCACTGTGAGGATCATTGGTGCATGGCGACCACACAAAATCTGACCACACCGTCGAATGAGGCTCTCACAAAGATGATGCTCCTGTAGCATAAGAATGTCAAGCTCACCACCCACAAGGCATCTCTGAAGCTCTTGACGCAGCCGACCCCTCTGACACTGAAACTGGGGCCCTCCTAATCCCTGCACATTCCATGAGATGATCCTCATGGGTCTGTAAGAGAAAACAGATGCTGCCGTAGCAGCCAACCTCGCTATCTTTGAGGCTGGTTTGGATGGGGAGTAATCCGCATCGAACGACCTTTAGACAAGCGCGAAAGAGGTGACTATCCTGCCCAGGCCCAAGCCGAGCGTGCTGTCCGAAGGGCTACATCCTCTGTCGAAGAATCCTCATGCACAAATACATAACAAGGAGGGCACTAAGTGTCAGCAAACAAGTGCACCACAATGTGCCTGCAACTCGCTGCATCCGGAGGCGTCACGCTGAACTTGGCCAGAGGCCAAAGTGTCTGCACCAGATCTGTCATTCGTAAGTCCCCTGCGTGATGTGAGAACTTAGTAGCCTGAATCTGGAGGCAGTCAAGGACTGTGTGCTGGGTCCACTCTGTGAGATCCCTACCACACAACGGAAAGGAGAAACCCACTACTGTTTCTAGAGCCTCAATGCCTCTAGATGCAAGAAAGGACGTGGACTCGAAAGCTAGCCTCCTCCAGGTCAAGAGAAGAGTCACCCAGAAACAGAAACCGAGTGAAGCTGTAGTCGAAGAAGTCCCAGCGTCTGCGAATGTCGAAGCTAGTCAAACCTCGAGGGATTGCTGCAAAGGGAGAAGTCTGCACCAAAAAAGGCGGCCTCAAGTGGGGCTGTCCCTTCCGAGCCATGCGGCTCGTAGCGAAAGCACTGCCAAGAGAACGCTTTGCGGTAGAAGCATGCCTAATACCGTGCGTTTGAGGAGGAGTGGAGGAGGGGTCGGGAGATGAGGCTGTGGGCCCCATCAGGGAGAGAGGAGGGGCGGGAGGCGAAGGTGACGGAGGTGGGGGAGGTGGAGCGGCAGCGTTTGAGGATGGAGGAGGGGGTGGTGGAGGAACTGACGTGGACGGGGCCTCCTTAGGCGGGTCCTGTTGAAGGGGGTCAAAACGGTTCCCAATTGGAACCCAGTGCTGCTGAGCTGCAGGAGGTCGGCCACCAGGGGGGCAGTGGGGCGAGCTCGCCCCTTTCGACGGCGGCTAGAGGCACGTGCTGCCAATCGTCAGCTGTTTGATCATTGGTCTCTGTCGAAGTAACAACTTGTGCGTCCTCTGTATTTGGCTGCTTGGCATGCTCAACCTTGGGAGGCTGCGCGTGCGTTGTTGGTCGAGGTCTCGTGCAAGGACAGGCCTTTGCCAAATGGTCCATCTGCCTGCAAATGAAACATTGGTTCGGGAGACCCGAATACTCCACATCGTGTCTGATCCATCCCCCACTCACCCGAGGCAGCAGTACCACCTTGGGGAGGGAGTGTGTGTTACGAATAAGAACCCGCACAGTCGGTAAACCTGCGGCCTTGGCCACAATTGAAGCTGCAGTGCGCGGAGACTCCATAATTGTCCAGAACATGGAACCAATCCTGGGGAGAAGAGGGAGGTACTCTCGCCTTAGGCCTGGAAAACAAACTGAAATCGGCAAGTCTTCCTCCTCCTCAAGCACACCTGTAGTAGGGTCAAAACCATGATGCCATCGTCGGAAGTAAGCTCGAGCTGCACGTATGCTGAGCGGGCCCATTGAAATCACCTTGGCCGTCATATTTGCAGACTTGAACTCTACCTGGTAGCACCCTCTCCCGATGATCTAGACATCGGTGATCTGGCGAGCAGCGAGCGTTTTTTTTGTTGCCAGGAAATTTCCTTAATTAAATTGAAAACATATTCTCTTTCATGTGTGTATTGTTAGAGACATGTAGAGAAAGATGAAATGTCAGCAACATTTTGTCTGATGAATGATGTGAACTTAGTGCATCTAGACATCTGTTAGAGATCAACCAGATCTGGATGTTACGGCTAAGTGAACTGAATGTGAACCGAATGAGATTCTAGTGCATCAAGATGTCTATTTGGATGAGATGACTGGATACTGTTGTGAGTGCATCAAGAGTTCCGGAAGGATGAGATGAGTGCACAGTGATCTAGGTGCATCAAGAGTTCTGGATAGAATGAGATGCCTAGATTAAATATTTGAAACACGATGTGCAGTGTAAACTAAGTGTTTGATTTTGTGAATTGCATGCTTGTGGATGTACCATCTTGTGAGGATAGTCATGGGCATGGTTTCCCTGGTTGAAATGTGAAATGAAAGGATATGAATCTGATAGTAACAAGATTTAGTAGATCAAGACATCCGTGAAAAGATCAGCGCGCTCTGGTTGTGATTGCTAATTGGTTACAACGATCAGGATTTGTATTTGAAATCCTGGACATGTTATTGATTAGTGACTGATGTCTATGTAGAAGTGCTCGATTGGTGGAGTCTGGTGCATGAGTACATGGGGTTAGTGTCTACTAAAGAAAGTTACTGTCCTTGGGCTGTTTTGCAGGCATAATCGAGGGCGATTACAATTCTTTCAAGAGGGAGGGAATGTCACAGAGTGATGACGTGGCATGACCAAATGGAAGAGAAATGGCCGAGTGGACAAGAAGAAGAAGAAAAAGAGTATTTTAATGCGGTAGGAAACTATCCCAAAAGACCTTAAAGATCTATCCGACGAGGAGAGTTGAACTCAAGACCTGTTATTTAAGAGGGAAATCACATAACCAATCTACCACACTTGGGTGATAGAAAGGTTATACCATTTTCCTCTTTTTATTAGTGCGCGCGCGCACACACACACACACCCGAGAAGAAAAGTATTTTAACGTCGTAAGAAACTATCAGACCTTAAAGATCTATCCGACGAGGAGAGTTGAACTAAAGACTTGTTACTCAAGAGGGAAATGGCATAACCAATCTACCACACTTGGGTGATAGAAAGCTTATACCATTTTCCTGTTTTTATTAGCACACACACACCCGAGAAGGAGAGTATTTTAACGTTGTAGGAAACTATCCCAAGAGACCTGAAAGATCTATACGACGAGGAGAGTTAAACTCAAGACGTGTTATTCAAGAGGGAAATGGCATAACCAATCTACCACACGGGTGATAGAAAGGTTATACCATTTTCCTCTTTTTATTAGCGCACACACACACCCACACACACACACACACACACACACACACACACACACACACACTCGAGAAGAAGAGCGCTGTAGAAACTATCCCAAGAGACCTTAAAGATCTATCCGACGATGAGAGTTGAACTCAAGACTTGCTATTTAAGAGGGAAATGGCATAACCAATCTACCACACTTGGGTGATAGAAAGGTTATACCATTTTCCTCTTAGCGCGCGCGCACACACACACCCACACACACCCCCTCGAGAAGAAGAGTATTTTAACGTCGTAGAAAACTATCCCAAGAGACCTTAAAGATCTATCCGACGAGGAGAGCTGAACTCAAGACCTGTTATTCAAGAGAAACTGAGCCAACCAACTTAAAGAACTTTTGAGCACCAACGAAGGGGTGAAGCCCTAAAAATCCCAAAGCGTGAAGTCTAAGGCTGATTTCCATAAGACGCGTCGACATGCTGATGTGGCAATCCTGTCACGTGACACATCCAACCCTATGTGTCCGTGGACAAGCTACACCATGACCAGGGTTCAATTCAGTCAAGTCAGTCTAGAATAGGAAGTGATCTGGCACTTTTGTGAGTCTGTTCGTAGACTGTGCATGTCCAGACACTTAGTGTAGATGCATATCCTCTGGTTGCACACAGCATGATTATAAGCATTCCCATCAGAATCCATCAGAATCCTTGAGGGGAATTTTCCAGTGCATTTAACCTATTTTCCCTATTTTTGACATTTTTCACTTATTAATCTAAGTGACTTTTGTTGGAAAGTAGGTAGGGCAAATTGAGTAAGTTTGTATATAAGCAAACCTAGGCTAGCACTATTTGGGAGAGAAGAAGGAGAGCATCAGGCATTTACATGCAACAGGCCCTCTGGAGACACTTCTCAGCAAGACCAACCCTTGGCGATTCAGCCCATGGCGTTTTCCCTCCAAGCAAGTCCCTCTCAACCCTAGCGTTTTTCATCATAGCTTCATCGCAAGAACACCTCAGCCTGGCGTTTCGAGAAATCCCCAAATTGCTCCCTTGACTAGCGTTTTCAGCCTCGCCTAGCATCAACAGAATTTCAGCCTTTGACAAGCCTGAGAACCAGCAGATTTCAGCCAGCAGAGATCAGCCCACATCAACGTTTTTGGTTCCAGCCATTTTCAGCCATTAGCGTTTTTGGGACAGTAGGAGATTTGCATTAGATTCCAGCTAGTAGCGTCTTTGGACAGCAGTACAAGAGCATCAGTTTTCAGCCCTTAGATCGGTCTCTCCATCCTCGTCGTCGTCATCGATCTAGCCTAGACTTGCATCGGTCACATGTATCCACTTTGTACTGGTTTGTGCAATCAATAGTAGACCACTCTCGCTAACGAGAGTGGGGCCTTCGGAGGAGGGTTTTACAACATCTCTGGTGCCGTATTCTCTTCTCTCTCTATCGCTCAGTCTCATACACTTGCACGCACAGTTTCCATTCACTTTGTCTATGATCATTGCACTCTCTCATAAGAACGGAAGGCTCTCCCTTACATTACGGAGCACTCATCTTGAGAAAGAACAACATTCATTCCGCTGCACCTTACATTGGTATCAAAGCTTTGGCAGTGTTCTGTATCACTCAAGGAAAGAACCACAAGAATCACAAGATTTTTTTTTTGCTTGTTGAGGTCGCACGAACCCAAGTTCACTTGGGCGTGTCGATTCCTAATCGTGTTTTTGAAGAGTGACAGGAATCCCAGGAAAGAAGGGCTTGTCCAGCCTCCCGTTGTGTCTCTTTTCACTCATTGAGAGCGGACCGTGCACTTAGCGGCTAGCCAATCGACGTGAGGTGGGAAAAAGCAACCTTGGTGTTAGCGCAAGGCTACCAAGGGGTGCACCCACAGAAAAGAGCAAAACTCGGGTGAAGAGAAGATCCTTCTCGAACACAGATTGCAAGCAAAAGAAGACCCTCAAGAACCTCAAGAACCTCAAGACCTCAAGACCCTCAAGAATCCAAGAACCCAAGACCCGCAAGAACCCAAGTTCCTTGTGAACTTAAGAACCAAAGATCATAGTGCATGGTCATCACCCGAAGCGGAATGGATACTTCGTATACAGGTGGTGAGCATGAGAGACGCGACGAAGAATTTTTCCCACCCTCCCCCTTCTCCTTCCCCGTCTACGCCACGAGTTGTACCAAATCCTATGGAGGCGATGGTTAAGTCGATGTTGGACATGATGGCATGACAAGAAGCGACTCGCATGGACAGGGAACGCGAGCGCGATGAATGAAAAGAAAGAAAAGCAATACGACAAGAAGCGACTCGCATTACCTTGGAACGCGAGCACGATGAACGAAAAGAAAGAAAAGCATAAAGAAAGTAGGAAGCCGAAGCAAGACGAGCGGCCTTGGAGGCCGATCGTGAGGTTCAAAGAGACCTACACACTCAAAAATTGGTTCGACAAGTTCTTGCCTCGAAGTCTGAACCAGCCAAAAATGTTGGTAGTTCCTCAAGTGGCGAAAGCCGAGATGCAGACTCCAACAACCCAGTCACATGACTTTCAGTAAGTATGATGGTAAGATGGATGCTACGGTTATTCATTCTTGGTTGCATCAATTTAATGCTTATTTTGCGGTGACTCGTAAAAGGTGGACAATGGCATTCAGTCATAACCTTTTCCCTCAATGGGTGTGTAACGCAGAACATGGTTTTTCTCATCAATTAGCCATCCCGAATGGAATATCCCGCTACTGTCTCCCCATCCCTTATCCGTGTAAAAACGTCTGCAAAATCTGTATCTGTGGCATACTGGTCGACCATATCCTCGAAGCTCCTATGATGTATCGCGGAAATAGCCAGAACCAACGGCTTCCGAGATAAAGCATCTGCCACCACATTCTTCTATCCCTGCAGATGGACAATCTGGAAGTGAAACTGTGACAAGATGTTCGCCCACCGCATCTCCTTTTCCGAAAGCTGCTTTTGTGACAAGAAGTAGCGCAAACTTTGGTGGTCTGTAAAGACAGTAAAATCCGCTCCGAGTAGGTAATGCCGCCACTGAGTAAGAGCATGGATAACCGCCAAAAGCTCTTTCTCATAAATCTGTGTTGTCATCTCCTGCCTTGAGAACAATTGGCTCTCGTAAGCAATGACATGGCCTTCTTGCATTAGGACCGCACCCAAACTACGACCACAAGCATCACAATATACTTCAAATGATTTCTGCAAGTCCGACAAAGTCAAAATTGGTCCCTTAGTCAATTTCTCTTTCAATGTCTGAAAGGCAATTACCTCTGTGGATCCCCACGAGAAAGCAACTCCTTTCTGTGTGAAGATATGCAAAGGGGAAGCAACCTCTTCAAACTTTCGAATGAACCGCTTGTAGTACGAACACAGTCCCAAGAAGCTTCTAACTTGAGGGACATTCTTCAAATCGGGCCAATCACGAATAGTCTCTATCTTGGCCGGATCCATTTGCACTCCTGTTGCTGAGAGAATGTGTCCCAAAAACTGTATCTCTAGTAGGAAAATTCACTTTTCTTTGCATTAATCACTAACTTGTGATCTCGTAATGCCTGAAAGACCTGAAGCAGATGATCTCTGTGTTCTGCCTCATTCTTGGAGAAAACAATGATATCGTCAAAGAAAGTGCCAACAAATAGCCTGTACTCTCAAAAAATCCTGTCCACCATCCCGTTAAATGTCGCAGGAGCATTGGTTAAGCCAGAAGGCATCACCAAAAAGTCAAATAACCCAAAAGTCGTCCGAAAAGCTGTCTTGTAGACGTCTCCCTGCGCGATTCTGATCTGATGATATACACTCTTCAAATCAATCCTGCTAAAGCACGAGGATCCCTGTAACCTGTCGAGTATATCATCGATCCTAGGAATCGGAAATCTGTTCTTGATGGTGATTTTGTTGAGAGCTCTATAATCGATGCACATCCTCCAAGATCCGTCTTTCTTCAAAACCAACAACACTGGAGAGCAATACGGTGAAGTACTAGGCTGGACAAGACCCTTTTCCAAGAGGTCTTTCACTTGGTTCATAATCTCTTCATTCTGTGCTCGGCTCACACGGTAAGGTGGCCGGTTTGGTGGTGTGCTTCCAGGTATCAGATCAATGGTATGATCTTCAGGACAAGCAGGTGGTAACTCGCCTGGTAGGCCCTCTGAGAAGCAATCGGCGTGAGAGTGGAGAAAATCTTGGCATTCTACCCTTCTTTGTAGTCAATGTCGCTTTCCTTGCCCGATAATCGGCCACGGCGTTGTTCTTGTGGTACCAGGGAATCCCTAAGAGAACATCACAACCCTCCAAAGGCATTATGAAGAAGTCCGCATGCCCCAAATACCCTTGACAATGCAATCGAAGTTTGCCAATGACAGGTGTAATGGCTACGTCTCTGTTGGGTTCCGCTAGAACTGCCTCCGCAAGTGGTCCCATCCGAGCGGGAGTGATCTCGAGCTGCACCGCCAATTCCGGTGAAATGAAGTTGGCCTTGGCTCCTCCATCAAAGAAGATCAGGGCCTCTTGATCTTTCACTTTGCCCCAAGCTCGGCAAAGTTCTGTACTCTCGTCCATGATGTTGGGATCGGTATCCACACAATCTGGAACCAGTCCTGTTTTCATCTTGCCTTTTCATCCACGTTCCTCAGCTGCTCTCGAACTCTCAGGCTTGTCGTCGTCCTTGTCATTCTATGCCTTTTTAGGGCACTTCGCGGAGATATGTCCATGTTCCCCGCATCCAAAGCAGTTCCCCTCCTTGATGAAACGAGCTCGCTTCTGGGGAGTAAGCTTGGGTCGTGCATCGTTTTTCTCTGGGTTGCTCTTTTTCTTTCTACTTTCATTCCCAGAACTCTGTTCAGCTCGTTGTGCCATGGCCTCATCTGTGGGGTAGGTTAGATTGTCAGAGTGAATGGCAAAGCCCCGCTTTGCATGACTCATCAACTCCTGAGTAGAAGCCGACTTCTGTTCCAAGTAGTGATCTAGGATCTCTGTAGGTAGATCCAAGGTGAACAGCTCAATTTGTTCTCTGAACGAGATCTTCTTGAATGAAGAGGCGGGTAGAAAAGAGGTCCAGAATCTCACACAGTAAGCATTTATTGTATCTTTCTTGGTCGTCCGAAGATGGTTCCAAGCAGCTTGTATATCGCGTTTATACTCTTGCGTCAACCAAGAAGAAATAAAAAGCTTCTTAAATTTCAGCCATTTAACTGGCGCAGTCTTGTTTAAAAGAAGCGTGGACCACCAAGTGCGAGCATTCCCCTTAAAAGTAAGAGGCAGCTCTCCAAATCTTGGAGTGCTCTGAGTAGCGTCCTCCTGCGAAAGCGATGTCAAACTGCTTTATAAAAGACAAAGCCTTTGAAGCATTTGAGTATCCTGAAAAAGTATCAAATTTGATCGACTGTCCACCTTCCTTAAACTCTCGGACTTTCTTGCTTTTGTCTTCCAGAAAGTCATACTGGTTGGCTTTATAAAAATTCTTCTTGTTCGCATAAAAGTTTCCATCATTGGAGTCTGAACTGTATGTAGACGAGTCCTCTGTAGAACTGTCACTCACTGGGCGAGATTTAGACTTCTTTGCTTGTTTCTTGCCCTTTCCGAAGCGCTGTTGCTTGCTTCGCTTTTTGCCTTTTCTATCTTCTTCGCTCGAATCTGAAGAGCTAGTAGAACTGTCAGAAGAAGAAGAATAAGAACTGGGTACTTCTTCAAATCGAACACGCTTCTTCTGTTTCTTTGCTTTATCAAATGTCGATTGACGACCCAAATAACCCGGGAAGTCAGTGCCTTTCTTCTGCTTTTTGCCGTGCTTTTTGACTTTCTTCTGCGCGTCAAAAAGCGGAGCAATCCGTGCATCAACCACCTCTTCTAATTCCTTCTTTGAATATTGCTTGTGATCAGAAGGTTTCTTGAGAACGGGTTTCGGGGGTGGTGTGGTGGTTTTCTGCCACTGCGCATGCACTTCTTGAAAAGAAGTCTCGCTCATATATTTTGCCAATTTCGGGTCCTTCGAAAAACTGAGCATCATCTTTGTTGTATCGCCGATCAATTGACGACGCTTCATCTCTCGTTGCTCCGCCTGAGTAGGCCGAGGCGGGCCATACTCTCTGCCGAAATCTTCGTTGTGATCCCTGCCCGCATCTCCTGATGCAGAGAGAGTCGACAGATCCTTGCGTGAAGCCATAGGTGCCGCGGGAAAAAATTGGGGATCGGAGTTCCCGTAGAAGAGAAATCGGCCATGCTTTGATACCACTGTAACAGACTTGGACACTCCAAGTCAAGAATCAATCACGACAGCACCAAATAACCACTTCAAAACCGTTCACAGTTCACAATAGATTTGCACTGGCCCGGCGGAGTTCCGTGCCTAGAGATATTGGCCCCAAAGACTGGCGCCCCTTTCGGTATTTCTTTATGTATTAATCAGTTCAAAGTACAAGAGAGTGGTTAGGGTTTCACTCTTAGACTCTGCGTCTAGATGCTTTGCAGAGTGTGAGCCCTCACCATGTATTTAAATTACAAGGGATGCCCAAAAGCAGAGCCCCAAAAGCTAGGGTTTCCAGAAATTAGGGTTTCCGCAAATTAGGGTTTCTGGCAGAAATTAGGTTTTGTTGGAATCAGGGTTTTTGCTGTCGGTAGCCACGTCATCACTTTGTGACAACTCCCCATTCAAGCCAGCCTCGAAGATAACACGTTTAGTTGCTGCGGCAACATTTGTTCTTTCTCGCTCCCCATGAGGATTGTCTCATGGAACGTACGGGGATTAGGTGGGCCCCAGGTTTAGCGGCAGAGGGGTCGATTGCGTGAGGAGCTTCAACGTTGCCTTGTGGGAGGAGAGATTGATCTCCTTATGCTAGAAAGCATCATCTATGTGAGAGCCTCATTAGACGATGTGGTCAGCTCTTGCGTGGACGATATGATACTTTTTGGTCAGCTGCTTTGGATCTGGAGGCATCCAGGGTGGGGTATGTATGACTATTGCGGAGTCTCTACAGCAGGCCATTGTGGGCAGAGGGATCATTGTGCCAGGCAGAGCTCAATGGATCACTATGCAGGTTCAGGGTTGCCTTGTGGGCTTCTTGAACATATATGCGCCCAATGTGGAGAGTGCACGAGCAGAGTTTTGGTCACAGATTGTCGAGTCTCTGCCGCAAGCAGAACAGTGGTGCGTTGGGGGTGACTCCAACATGTTGGAGGACCCTTCTGACAGGATTGGTGGTAGCCACACTTCTGTGCATGGAGTTGAGTTGGCAGCTTGGGAGAGGTTTTGTATGACTCTGAGGGTTTCGGATGTGTGGCAGCACTCTAGCTTTGTGAGGCCCCCAGACAGCCTGGCCTTCTCTCGTTCGGACCGCAGAGTGGGAGGAGTGAATCTATCACGGATAGATCGCTTCTACACTAGTGACTTGTTCTGTGACTTGGGTGGGACAGTTGGCATTCTGGCAGGGACTTCCTTCTCGGACCATGCACCCGTGATCCTCACAGTGACAGATAGGCAGAGGCGGGGGAGCACGATGCTACGCATCCCTGAGAGGTTCTTGCTGGACTCTGCACTCAGAGAGCGAGTGGAGGCTCTTTGGACAGAGAGCTTGGACATGCAGGATTTTCCTGCTGACAGAGTGGCCTCAGGACTAGCTTAGCTTAGTCGTTTCTTTCTCCAGGAGTCCTTGACTCGCCTGACTCGCAGCGAGAGAGAAGGAGCAGCGTCTCAGACGCGGCGTTGCTTCCTTGCAGAGGATGCAGGAGCAGCATCCAGACAGTCCTTGGTTGGAGGAGCAGTTACATCAGGCTCGCCAAGAGCTTGTTAGCACAGAGGAGCGGCGCCATGAGTTTGCTTTTCACCGACATGCATTTCAGTGGACGCAGGTGGGTGACAGAGTGACTGGTGCTTTCTTCGAGGCAGTGGGACCTCGGCATACGCATGCCAAGGTCAGTCAGTTGAGGAGGCCCGACGGGTCGGTTGCTTCTGAGCCAGAGGACATGCGTGCAGTTACTATTGACTTTTACCGTGAGTTACTTTCTGTCGAGCCTCAGTTAGAGCGTCAGGATGCATGCAGGGAGCAGGTGTGGGCACAGATGCCTTGCCTTGTGACTAAGGAGATGCGTCAGAGACTAGAGCTTCCACTTCAGCTTGAGGAGTTGCACAGGGCTCTTAGTGCACTCCCCCATGGTAGCTGTCCAGGTGAGGATGGCTTGACTCCCAATTTTTTCTTGGAGTACTGGGACTTGCTTGGCCCAGATCTCTGTAGTGCCTTCCAGTACATCTTGCACACAGGAGAGATGGCTGACAGCATGAGTGAGGGTCTGATCTATTGCATTCCCAAGGAGCGTGGCTCCTTGGATGAGATTCGACAGTGGCGCCCCATCACCATCCTCAACTCAGCCTACAAAATTCTTGCCAAGGCTCTGAGTTTGAGGATCAGCCAGTTCTAGAGAGCCTTATACATGGGACTCAGACTGGTTTTGTCAAGGAGCGTAGTATCGTTGACAACATCTTTACTTTTTGGGAGGCTTTTGCCCTAACGAGGCTCCGTGGTGAGGATCTGGTGATTCTTCTTCTCGATTTTGAGAAGGCCTACGACAGAGTTGACTGGGACTTTCTGGAGGGCACTCTACGCAGGATGGGCTTCTGAGATGCTTGGATCAGAGGGGTGTCAGCTTTGTCCAGACGAGCACACAGTCAGGTACTTTTGTCAGGAGGTAGAGGCGATCGTTTCATCCTCACACGTTTGGTCAGACAGGGCTGCCCTCTTGTCCCCTTCCTATTTTTGTTCTATGCTGAGGCGATGAGCAGGTTTTTGGTGTCGCAGCAGGTTGCTTTGCGGGGCTTAGCACTTCCTACTCGGGGAGATGCGCTACTGGACGCCGAGTTTGCTGACGACTCAGCCTTGTACTTGGACGGCCAGGAGGCCAACCTTCACAGGTGTGAGCAGGCTCTTGAGACTTTTTGTTGTGCATCTGGCGCACTGATCAACTGGAGAATGACAGTGGCTTTCTCGGTTGGTAGTGCTCCTATGCCCGATTGGATGCCTGGTGAGGGTTTCAGGTGGATTCCCCGAGGGATTGCAGTTCGGTACTTGGGTTGTCAGGTTGGTCTGGACTTGTCTCCCGAGCAGTAGATTGCTCCCCTCCTCCTGTCTATCAGGAGGAAGTTGTTACACTGGAGCTCAACACGACTTTCTTTGGCTGGCAAAGCAGTATTGGCCAACCAGGTGTTGTTGGCGACTATGTGGTACATCACTTCTTGCTGGATCTTCTCGAGTTTTTGTATCAGCCAGGTAGAGAGGCTGATCAGGAACCTCCTTTGGTCAGGACGTGACACTCAGATAGTCCGAGCCAAAGTGGCTTGGTAGGTCATCACTCTTCCTTGTTCACGGGGAGGGCTTGGGATCATTGACCTAGCATAGCAGAGCAGAGCCCTTCTTGGGAAGTCCATAGTCAGAGGACTTCTTCCAGGTGAGGAGCCTTGGAAGGAGTTCTTGCTACAACGGCTTCGTGCTAGGGTGCCTCAGGCGGGAGGCCCCTGGGGACCTTCGACCAGATGGATCTTCACAGAGATGCACAGAGTTGGTTTGAGCAGGAGACTCGAGGACCGCTTCGCTGTGAGTTTGCTTCGATCTTGGGAGTATTTACGGCGAGGCTTGGAGTAGCGACAACCTACTTGCATAGAGGAGCGACTACGACAGCCCCTTGTCTGGAACCCCATGGTTAGCACTCAGAATGGCCACTTGGTTGGTAGTCGGCCTCATGTCTCCTGGGGTCCCATGGCAGCGGGTCCAACACGCTGTTTAGGTGACTGGTTAGAGTTTTCAGGCTTGTCAGAGGAGTTGCAGGATTTCCAGCTACAGGGCATGAGAGGGGTGCAGAGCATGTGCCAGGACATCTTAGAGGCAGTTCCAGCTGAGTGGCTCACACCTCTCGAGCCAATAGCACCCAGGTGGATGGGACCCTTCACACGAATGGAGGTTCTCATCTTAGTTCAGGCCTGCTCCGAGACTGTTCCCTCCCTTTTTTTCGAGTTACAGGGTGAGGGACGCTTACAGAGAGTTGCAGTAGAGGCCTTGCAGGTGGCAGAGTGCTGTTTTCAGAGGATCCGAGTGGTGGGCATCTGTGGGAGGACTTGTGTCATCTATCCTCACCCAGCAGCTCTTGTGATAGTAGGAGATTTGCATCAGATTTCAGCGCGTTTTTGGACAGCAGTACAAGAGCATCAGTTTTCAGCCCTTAGATCGGTCTCGCCATCCCCATCGTCGTCATCGATCTAGCCTAGACTTGCATCAATCACATGCATCCAGTTTGTACCCGTTTGTGCAATCAATAGTAGACCACTCTCGCCAATGACAGTGGGGCCTTCGGAGGAGGGTTTTACAACGTCTCTGGTGTTGTATTCTCTTCTCTCTCTATCTCTCAGTCTCATACACTTGCACGTACAGTGTCCATTCACTTTGTTCGTGATCATTGCACTCTCTCATTAAGAACGGAAGGCTCTCCCTTCCATAAGAACAAAAGGAACCTTGAGTACATTATGGAGCACTCATCTTGAGAAAGAATAACATTCATTCCGCTGCACCTTACAAATCCGTTCAGACGATGACATGGCACACTTGTATGGATTTCCCATGAAATGCACTGGTGTTGCCACGTGGCAAGCTATACGGATTTTCGCAATTTACGCTAGCTGCTTTTGGAGTCTCCAGCGCTAGCTTTTCAGAGCAGATTTTGTAACAGGCTTGGACACTCCAAGCGAGACATTAATAGCAACACACGAATAGAAACTTCAAAATCACTGAACTTTAATTATTATATATTAAAGTTCAGTGTGTGTGTGTGTGAGAGAGAGAGAGAGAGAGAGAGAGAGAGAGAGAGAGAGAGAGAGAGAGAGAGAGAGAGAGAGAGAGAGAGAGAGAGAGAGAGAGAGAGAGAGAGAGAGAGAGAAATGTTATATTATATTAACGTCTTGAAAAGGCCAAAATGACCTATGAGACCAAACTGTTACAAAATTGTGAATCTGATAGCATGTCTGGGTAAAAAAAAACTAGAACAAAAATACTATTACTACTAGAATCCATTCTTATCTGCACTCTGGATGGCGAGAGAGTATGGCTGAAATCCAGAGAGAGAGAGAGAGAGAGAGAGAGAGAGAGAGAGAGAGAGAGAGAGTTGACACGGCACGGCTGAGTTTTGCGCCCAAAAGCATTGGCCCCAAAGACTCGCTCCTTATTGGGTATTATGCTATTTATTGATCTCAACGAGGTACAACTCCCAAGGGACCTCTGCTCTCAGACTCTGCGTCCAAATGCTTTGCAAAGTGAGGCCCCATGGGCTCTTTTATTCTTACAAGGATGCCCCAAAAGCAAAGCCCCAAAAGTAGTCAGTTCAAAAGCACTTTCCCCCAAAAGCATATGCTCTCAAAAGCTAGCACTAGGGACTCCCAATTGGAGCTCTTGATTTCCTAGGTCGTTGGCTTCCTAGGAAAATCTCATCCAATAAGGAGCCTCATTCTAGATTGGAGCTCTTGATATCCTGGGTCGTTGGCTTCCCAGAAGTATCTCATCCAATAAGGAATATTCAGTGGTTGGCACATCACAATGCAACACACATGCTCACATATGAATGTTACAAGAAATAGAAACATGAAGCCGCCGATGAACACTCCCCCCGCAAATAACCATCTAGGTCCGGGCCATGAGCTGTTCAATGACTCCCTCATCACTCCTCCAGCATAACCTAAAAAGGTCCGGGCCGGGAGATATAGAGGCCTTTTACAACCAAACGCCCCCCAAACCGCAGTCTGCGTCGTTTGGAGGTGCTGAGAGTAACCACTGCTCAGACTTATTAATACTCCCCCCGCAAATAACCATCCAGGTCCGGGCCATGAGTAAAAAATAAAGGCACTTTTCAAACATTTCAATACTTCTCCCCACAAATAATGAGCATGAACTAGCATTCTCAAACATCATTTCTCAGAACTCCACCCATGAGTAGAATCACCAATCATTGAAACCAATGTAAAAATCACAGTCAAACAATTTGAATAGGCACCAAGATAGGTTCAAAACATATACCATCCATTTCAAACCTTTCCAAACAGGATCACCAAACAAGTTCTCAAACAAAACTCAAACTTCAAAAGCAATCTTGACATCAATCGAGCTTGAAAAGTCAACCGACTTTCCATCCTAAAACCTGCACAAAAAATTAGGGTTAGGTTCCTTCCATAAGGTCGTAGCCGACCGCACCATGGTCCATAAGCTCTTGGATAGACAATGTTCTTGTGGTGGTGATGGTAGTCCCTAAACATAGCAATCACACATGGCCTCCAAGGTTATTAGCTCAAGAAGAGAGACCTGTTGAGAGGTGTCGAGAAATTTCAAGGTTTAATCTGCTAGGGTTTCTGTGGCAAGCATTTCAGGAAACCCCACTCTGCCAGAAGCTGCAACCCGAAGGAAGATGTCTGAAGTCATGTAACTTCGGGCAAAAAAATATTCTTGAAAGCTTGCCAAGTCTTGGTAGCTATAAACATCCACCACTGCATGGCACTGCCTCTGAGAGAAATAATGGCTTGAAAAGAATCCTTGATCCTTCTTTGCAAGTGATCTTTATGGCTTATGCCCTGTAAGACAGAGCGATGAAGACGGGAGCACGCCCGATGCGCGATGAAGTAAGGGTGGGAGTGCCTAATAAGTCCGGGTCCGTCAAATAAATTTCCTAGACTTTGGAAACGCTGGTTTGCTTGGTCTGCTCTTTGGTGGGACCGGTATGCTTTCAAAAAAGCACACGCCTAAAGCTTTGATACCACTGTCACGAGATGGGCACCACGTGCCAACGGAAAAGAACAGACAGAACAGACTTTTAGTACTTCAGTAACAACTGAACTGAATGAGATGCACGACACACGAGATTGGGAGTGGCGGAGTTCCACCCCAGAGAGCACTGGCCCCAAACCTTGGCGCCCCTTTCGGTATTTCTTGATATTGCTTGAACTCAATACATCGCCGGTACTCCATCCTCTGCACCTCACACGGAGCATGCCAGAGAATGAGCCCTTGGCTCTTATTTAAAGGCCCTTGGCCTATGAAAAGCAGTTTACATGAAAAGCTATAAACTCAAAAGCATCTGGTCCAAAAGCAAAAGCCCAAAAGCTGCGAGAGCAAAAATAGAAATCCGTACAACTCTGCCACGTCATCAGTCAACATAAAACGCGAAAATCTGTACAGGTCTGCCATGTCAACATGTCAGTGTAAAATCTGGAATCCGTACAGCTCTGTCAGTGCAAAATACGGGACTCTGTACTGCTGCCACGTCATCAATTCGCCACGTAATTGAGTGTGTGTGTGTGTGTGTGTGGGCTTGCTTTACTTTAATGTCTTTGGGTCACTTGGGCCCCATCAGACAGGTTCCCATAAGTTGGCGGGAACTTCTCTTTAAGAATAGGCCTGCGTATGAAATAAGTGATTATGTCAATTATAAGATTCTTATTGCTTGGCTAAGCAACGATATCATCCCACCCTGCCTTTAGAACGAGTGGGCTCTTCTGTAGAAGGTGTCACAGAAATGGAAGTGTGCACTTTAATACCTCAGAGTTAATTCAACTATTCCACGTAGGATTCCGCACAAAATAATAATACTGAGAAAATAGTGCAAAAAAAGAACACAGCACTAGGGACCAAACACGTGAACTTTTACAAACACGTGAACTGGAATAGTTTGCACGGTTCCTTGTTCCTGAGTCTATTCTGATGCATAAAAATGCACATATTCATGAGCCTATTGACTGAAATTTGTCGTACTTGTAGTTGAGAACAACTATTTCTGCTTCGTTTTGGAGTTTTCTTGGCGGGAGATCTCTATTGTTGATTGCTCACTTTTTGTGTACCCGAACGAGAGCGCCTTGGCTGAAATTTACGACTCGAATTCGACAAAGTGCTGAGAAACTGAGCGGATAACCTATATTGCGGTTGTCTGAGTGCAGCTATTTCTTGCGTGGACGCACACAAGCTTCTATGGCTGTCCGTTACCTCTGCCGCGTGCTTCGTAGGCCCTATACAGCCTTCTAGAGAACGTGAGCATGTAATCGTCGAGAGAGAGAGAGAGAGAGAGAGAGAGAGAGAGAGAGAGAGAGAGAGAGAGAGAGAGAGAGAGAGAGAGAGAGAGAGAGAGAGAGGCTGAACTGAGAGCTAAGAGAGAGAGCTCTATGTGTATGTGTAAACTGCTGGGAGAGACTCCTCAAATGGTAGCGCTACCTGTTTATGGCCAAGCGTAGAAGTTTGTACTGCCAGATGGCGCTCCTCGTGAGAGATAAAGTGCTTGCAGAAAAACCCACGCTACCTTCTTTCTATTTCTCACTCTACATTTGAGTTATTTTTAATGTTTATTAAATTTGGCCGCGTTCAGATTGCTCTGACCACTCATTTTTAAAGGTTTCAAACCTTAAACTTAAAAGCGAGTGTTAAAACATGGGCTTCTGATCGATTTGGAACATAATTAGCTTTGTTGTTTCCATCCTCCCCGCCAGCTTGTTTGGTTCCGTCGGAACACATTTACACTGTTTGGCCGGTCGCTTTCTTGGGCGACCACAATAAAAATATTAAATTGTGACTTTTTAGGGCGAACTGGGGGCATTAGATTTCATATCATTCAAAAGTAAACGTTTCTTAGTGCTTCATAACGGTCATTGGTGACCAATTTTGGAAAGAGGGCTTGATGAATGAGAAGTACAATAAATGTGTAGAGGATGATGAAGAAAGAATTAATTCGGTATGTACAGAAGAGGGAAGGGCTTCAATTAGATTTTGAAATTGCTTTTGCAAGCTTGTTAGTCTTTGACAAAACTTGGAATCTAACTTGTGCAATTTAACTAATTGCCTTTCAAACAAATACAACTTTACAGTCTGATAATTACTTTCAAGCACTTCAAGTTTAGGTTTTGTTTGATCAGGCATTGTTATATAAGGAGCAATCAAGATTTTAGTATCTTCAGAATTAATAAAGTCCTTCCCTTCAATCATACAAAACTTAATAGAATATATAGAGGAGGATGTAGAAGTGTTGTCCACGAGTCTTGGACAACGTCTACAAAAAGTTTTCTCGTCAGACTCAACTAAGTGTTGACAGTCTTTTATTCGCAATGCACCAGGTTTAGCTTAAGACTTCTGCACAGAAGAAGATGCAACTGGCTTCTTGTTACCATACACATGTGGTAGTGATGTGTGTGAACACACTAGGACCGCCGTTGCATTTTTTCCCTCTTTAGGAGGTTTTTTCCCCCGTGCATTATATATACGCCTATCACTCTAGGGCTATCTATCTTTCCATTGCACACTAAGTAACACACTCTCTATTGTGTGCCTTGAGCTTCCTTCGTCTTCTCCAAGTTGTGTGCGTTTCTCTGCAACCCTAATTCCAACAATTAGTATCAGAGCAGGTTGCGTCCTCCCGAGCTTAGTCGCCAGCTGCTCCAGTACACGCCTGCTCACTTTCTCCGATTTCAGTGAGCTTTGGCGAGTATTCGCAGGTCGACAAATACTTCGGGATGACTCGTAGAGCTCGGTCTGCTCAGATTTTCGATTTGGGCTCATTTCGGCCTCTGTTTCCACTACAGGCAGGTCTGCACAAGCAATTTCGTCATTTTGTGCAGAATTTCTGTGAGTGCCGTTTTCTGCATAACAGGTGCCTTATAGTCTTCTACGGTTTGTGCTATATAGCATGTGTTGTTCCCGGTCCGTTTCTCCTATTTTCGGGCAGTTTTCACATGAGGTGCAACATTTACCATGGCTGACAACAACATCACAGATGTGTTCAAGATGTTTGCTGCTGAGGACAGGTTGGATGGGGACAATTACCCTATGTGAGCTTATATGATGCAACATGTTCTTGTGTCAAAGGGCGTCTGGAACATTGTGCAGGGCATTGATGTACGTCCTCGTTCTGAGGATGTAGGCGATGTTGAGGATGTTGCAGGTCTTGCTGCAAGGATTGCAGCTGTTAGTTGTTTTGCCTACGGCAGAACAAGCTCGTTGGGATGTCAAGGATGCGCAGGCTCATGCATTGATTGCGTTGTCTGTGAAGCGCACCATTGTTCCTCACATCCGTTCAGCAAAATCTGCAAAACAGGCTTGGGATATTTTAGCAGGTCTTTATGCAAGCCACAATGAGACTAAAATTGCTTTGCTGCGTAAAGAGTTGGAGTCGAAGATTATGCATGAGGAAGATGATATGGACACTTTCCTTGCTAGTGTCAAGGATATCAATGAGCAACTTATTTTTGCAAGAGAAGTCATTTCAGACAGTTTTCTTGTGCAGACAGTTCCCTCGTGCAGACTGTTCTTGATGCCTTATCAGATTCTTACTAGACTTTTGCTAGTACTTGGAGACTTATGACCCAAGGAAATCCAGAAGTTGTCAAGTTTGATGCATTATGTACATTGCTGTTGCAAGAGTCACTTTCCAGAAAAACCAGGACTAGGCAGCGTGCAGTTGAACAGGCTTTTATTGCTTCTCAAAGAAAGGGTAGTAATAGTAATGCAACTACTTCTTATGGTTCTGCTGCGAGTGGCAAAAATTCTGTTCCTAATGCTTCTGCTGGCAGCAATTCGTCTGGAAATTCTGGTGACAAGGGCAAAAAGAAGATGCGTTGCCATTATTGTAAAGCTAATGATCACTTGATCAAGTCGTGTCCTAAGTTGAAGGCCAAAGAGGCTAAGAAGAAAGAGGGTGGTTCAACTGCAAATGTTGGTTCCACTACAAATGCAGCCATTGTTGAGTCTTCTGTGAAAGGAGACTGTAATGCTGATGTTGATGCAGAATGGGCTTTTAGCGCAGAGTGCACTTACAATCCTGCTGTCCATGATGCACGCTTGTCAGTTGCTGCAGATTCACATGTGTGGTATTTCGACAGTGGTGCTACAAAGCACATTACCTCACATCGTGAATTGTTTACCTCTCTCGAGTCTCTCCCTCATGGGAATTCAGTCACTTGTGCCAACAATGCCTCTTATCCAGTTCAGGGAGTTGGAAAGATTGTGCTTACTGCTGCTAATGGCAATTCTTTTACACTTGTCGATGCACTTTATGTACTTGGGATCAAGAAGAATCTCTTGTCTGCATTCGCACTTGCTAGACTTGGACTTGTAGTCAAATTTGTGGATGACAGATGCACAGTTCATGATCTTAGTTTTGGTGATGAAATTGTTGCATCTGGCCTTTTGTGCCGTGGGTTGTATAAGCTCACTTTGTATGACAAGTGTCGACAAAATTTTGCAAACGCTGTTGCAGATTCAAGGGCTATTTCAGATGCAAAACTTTGGCATGCACGTTTTGGTCATCTGAATTTTGCCAGTTTGTTGCGTTCGCAGAAATCTGATATGGTTGCTTCTTTGCCACCTCTTGAAGCACCTGTCAAACATGTTTGTGAAGGCTGTATTTTGGGTAAGATGCAGCGTTCTAAGTTTCCAAAGGATGGTTCAGTCCGGGCCACATGCAGGTTGCAGCTTGTGCATAGTGATGTTTGTGGGCCCATGCAAACTCCGTCCTTGGGCAATTACTTGTACTTCGTGACTTTCATTGATGATTACTCCAGGCATGCATGGGTATTTCCGCTTAAAGCGAAGTCCGAAGTTTTTATGTGCTTCAAACAATTTCTGGCTATGGCTGAAAATGTCTCGAAATGTACTATGGACACCCTCCGTTCCGATCGAGGAGGGGAGTATATGTCTCATGAATTTAATGCATTTCTGGCTAGTCGTGGGATAAAACACCAATGTACAGTGCCTTATACACCTCAGTAAAATGGTGTTGCTGAGAGGAAAAACAGGTCACTAACAGAAATGCCACGATGTATGGTCAAAAGTCAAGCTTTACCGCATTCTTTTTGGCTTGAGGCCATCATGTGTGCCACCTATGTACTAAACAGGTGTCCGACGAAAGCTTGGCAGTCTATTACTCCATATGAAGCATGGCATGATAGAAAGCCTTCTATTGAGCACATGCGTGTTTTTGGCTGTTTGGCATATGCTTTGGTGCCACAAGTGCAGCGCAGAAAACTGGATGATAAAGCTGTCAAATGTATTTTTGTTGGTTATAGTGCTGAAAGCAAAGGTTACAGGTTGTATCATCCGCAAACAAAACGTATTCTGGTTTCTTGGGATGTAGTGTTTGTGGAAGATTCTGTTCAGCCCTTGCTGTCATGTACTAGAGACAGTATTGTAAGCTCATAGGACATTTATGACACTTTGTTGCCTCTTTTCAGTGGTGGAAATACGAATGTAATTTCCAATGAGGCAAATGTACAGCCTATGGGGGTTTCTAAAAATGTTCTAGATCAGCCTATTACTGATGTAGATGTACATGATGTACTTGATGAGGAAAGGGCTGAAAATGAGCAGGCTAGAGGTATGCCAAAATGGCTGGTGCACACTTTGCGTGATAGTAAATTGGATGCACTTTTGTCTAGTCGTACTTGTTCAGGCTCTCGCCATGCATCTTATGCATCAGATTGTTATGCTTTGGCTGTGTCTAGCTTACATGATGTTGAGGAGCCTCTGTCTTTTGATGAAGCACAGAATTCAGAAAATTGGATGGCTGCCATGCAATCAGAATATGATGCACTCATAGAAAATGACACATGGACTTTATGTGATTTGCCTCCTGGCAAAAAAGCCATTGGTACGAAGTGGGTTTACAAGTTGAAACGCAAGCCGGATGGTGAGATCGATCGCCATAAGGCTCGACTTGTTGCAAAAGGTTATGCACAGCAAAAAGGCATAGATTATGAAGACTTTTGCTCCCACTTGTCGTATGACTACTGTGCGTTTTCTATGTGCATTGGCAGCTCATTTTGGTTGGGATGTACATCAATCAGACATTGTTACTGCTTTCTTGAATGGTGACATATTTGAGGAAGTTTATGTAACGCAGCCTCGCGGTTTTTTCATAAAAGGACAAGAGGACAAAGTGTGCAAATGTAAGAAGGCTTTGTATGGGTTGAAGCAATCTCCTCGTGCTTGGTATGAGAAAGTTGACGCTCATTTGGTTAAGCAAGGCTTTCGTAACAGTCCAACAGAAAGCACATTGTATGTAAAGCGTGAGGGTGATGTACTTCTCGATTTGGAAATTAATTCCACCTGTCATGTGTGTTTTGGCTTGAAAAATTGTTAAAAATAGTAATAAAAAAGCATTATTAGGGTCAAAAGTGGCCAAAAATGCCACATCAGTCACGGTTTTTTTGCAGGGCAAGTTGGAATTGCGGCTATCCCATTGGAGGCAAGGCCGAAAGAAAGGGTGAGAGCTTGGGGTTTTTAGTTGTTCTTGGAGCTTTTTGGGAGTGGAGGTTTGTTGGCTGAGAAAACGGTCTTTTTGGTGTGTCTCTTGTTTGGCGTGTGCTCGTATTTCCAAGCCCAGGCTCTACATTTTGTCTTGCAAGGTGTTTTGGGCTGGCAGCTGAGAGAACGGTCTTTTTGGTGTGTCTCTTGGTTGGTGTGTGCTCGTATTTCCAAGCCCGGGCTCTACAATTCGTCTCGCCAGGGGTTTTGGGTTGGCAGCTGCTTGTAATTCCCAAAAGACGAGGCTTGAGTTGGGAGAACGGAGACCATCTTGTGTGTTTGGCTGAGGTTTGTGTTTTGAGAGTGTATTTTCCAAATGGCAAGGAGTCTAAGCTATAGAGGTGCCCCACAGTCCACTTCCGTGCTCAACGTCTTATGTTAGTATGGCATTGGGAGGTTGTAGTATTAGTCTATTCGATGCATGATGAAAATGACGTGTTTAAAATTATGTGGATGGCCACCGTGGGTTGATATTCCTCACTTTCTTGTAGTGTTGTGATGATGTCTCTAGAATCATAAATTTTGGGTCATATGTACGTATGTGTATTCACGTTGGTACATGTGGTCATGTCTGTGTATATATACAGACATGTCTTTTTAGAAGATCTTGCGCACATACATAAAGATGTTCTTTTTTAACTCTTATTGTGATAGTTTAACAAAATGTACAATCTCTGTGAACAGTTTTAATGGTTGTCACTGCAGGTTGAAGGTGTTCTTTTGAGAGCTGCAGAAGAAATTGGAGCTCTACAAGAAGAACGCAGGGTCTTTGACTGAAATTTCTTTTTATGTCTTCTGAGTCATCCAAACTATCTTGTCCGTTTTTAAACTTACGGGAGTTGCATTTTGTGTGGGCAGAAAACTGAACCAAGTCAAGCTGAAGCTCTTGATCGTTTCTTGGTGAAGTTGAGAAGTTGTGCAATGGGGGAAAGCTCTTTTACTTTCATCATCTCCGATCCTGCTGGCAACAGTTTTGTTGAAAATCCGTGTGTCTCTCTCTGAAAAAGTCAAAGCTATTTTTTGAAAAAAGGCAGAAATGTGCTTTAGGTTCCGGCGTCTTCTTTTTTGTCTTTTTATCTGTAGGTGTAGCCCCAAAAATCAAAACAAATCCATCCAATGTTTAATGCTTGGATTTCAACCTCTTAGCAGTTCTAAGGCTCTTAGTAGTGTCTACAAACTTCTAAATGAAGGAAATCTGGCTTTTCTTGGATTCATCTTGGCACGTATACAAGGAAGTTTCTCTTGATACAAAGGCTTTTCTTTCACACTATTAAGCCATGTCTTTACCTAATAGGTCTCGGTTTTGGGGCAAAATGAAAGGATTTTCTTTTTTGTTTTTTGGCTTTTTTTTTGGGAGAGGGGAGGGGGGGGGGGACAGTTTGCAAAGATTTACAACACACATCGACATTTGTAGTGTATGCACACTAGCAATCATGCACTCCTGTGTTGTGGTGAAAGTGTAAAGAGCTCTTCAAACACCATGGTGGGTTTGCAATGTCAAAATGGTTTTGACACATCATTCCAATGACGTTATGCCAGAGTGTTTCTGCGTTCGAGGAGGTGCCCAACACGTTGACTGAATTTTATGTTGGTTTGTTCCAATATTAACATGGTTGCATCGTAATGATCGTATGCCCAACACGCATACCTTGCTCAACCATACATTTGTGCTGTTCATTAGACACCTCAATCCAGTGTTAGTTTGTGCCATACATAGCCCAGTTCATGGACATATACCCTGTTGAACCATGCCTCTATGCTGTTACCATTGACATATCAATCCAATTGGGTTCCTGTCAGCCATACTAGAAAGGTTAAGTACGTCTTCAATAGGAATCCTTATGTCAATGCTCATCAGAGTTTCCTATTAGCTTCATATCCAAAGTGGTAGTCTTTTCCCGCATTGTAGCCACTAGTTTTAAGTCATGCACATGAGAATCAAGAATTGCAGAGTTAATGCGAAATTGAAGACATCCCCACAAGAAGATCTGAGTGAGGAAGCTTCATGATATGAAAGTTGACAGGTTCAGAATATGCTTGCTCTCTGACTAGTAAAGATCCAATCAATGGGGGAACAAGTGTAGTGGCCACTTTTCTCGACCAACTTACAGATCCTCACGGAGAGGGGCCAAATAATAATAAAGTGTTACCAATGTCACAAAATGCTAACGTGTCAAGCCACTGAAGACCTGAGCCGACTTTCAGATCCCAGCCAAGGGGCCTAAACCCTAGAAGGAGTAGAAGAAGCAGAATCTCTCACCAACTTACAGATGCTCGTCGTCGAGAGGGGCCAAATAATAATAAATTGTTACCAACTTATGGTACTCCGTCCGATGGAACCCAATTTACTAAAGATGAAGCAGGACCCTACACACACACACACACACAAGAGTAGCCTAATAAATGCTGAAGTGGCAACAGTTGCACGGATTCTCCGGATTTTTCGCTGACATGATGACATGGTAGACTGTACGGACAAGCTTATGAATCGCGCTAACAACATGCCGACGTGGCAAGACGGATTTCCGTGAAAAGCGTTGGCAGATGTTCACGTTGACAGCTTTTGTGAACCAGATGCTTTTGATCAAATGCTTTTAAGTGTAAAGCTTTTCATGTAACTGCTTCCAAGGGCCTTTAAATAAGCGGCGTGGGCTCTTCCTTTGGCATTCTACTCAGCGGGAGATGCAGAGCAGAGCTCCAGGGTTTGTACCGAGTTGGAGCAATATAAAGAAATACCGAAATGGGCCGCCAGGGTTTGGGGCCAATACTCTCTGGAGTGGAACTCCGTCACTTTGAATCTCGTGTGTCATGCATCTCTTTCCGTTTTGTTGTCTCGTCTGTTCTTTTCTGTTGGCACAAGGTGCCCTCCCGTTACAGTGGTATCAGAGTTTCAGTCGTGTTTTTTTCTGAAAGCATACCCGTCCTTCCAAAGAGCAGACATAGCAAGATAGATTTTTTTGGAAATTTTTGCCACTTTTTGGGAGAGAGAGATCCTAGGAAAACTTTAGAGTTTGTGCAACAACTTGACACCATCTATACCATGGGGAGTTACTCAAAAGAATCAAAGATCTTTCGAGCCACCACTTTTCGCAGAGGCAGTTCCATATGCATTGGTGGATGTCTTTAGCTACCAAGCCGCACACACCAAGGACTCGGCAAGCTTTCAAGATTTTACCCAAAGTTACATGCCATTGACATCTTTCTTCGTAATGCAACTTCTGGTAGAGAGGGGTATCTTGAAATGCTCACCACGGAAACCCTAACAGAGTACAACTTGACAATTCTGGACGTCTCTCAAAAGGTGTATCTCATTGAGCTGATAACCTTGTAGGCTCAGTGTGATTGCTATATCTTTGGACTGCCATCACCGCTATGGGAGCACTATCTGTTCAAGTCAGTTTTGACCATTCAGGAGCTTGTGGACCATGGTGCAGTTGGCTACAACCTTTTGCAAGGAAACTAACCCTAATTTTGGTGCATGTTTCAAGATGGAAAGCCAGTCATCTTTTTGAGCTCGAGTGACCAAGAGACACCGAGAATGCTTTTTAAGGTTGATTTAGATGTTTTCAAAACTTTGTTGGATGACCTGTTTTAGGAATTGTTTGGAGATACTGTTTGGAATTTGTTTGAAATGGATGGTATCTATTTTAACCCCATCTTGGAGCTGATTTGAGAATTGTTGACTCTGTTTGTTTTTTTTTTCGAGAAAAAGATTCTTCCATTAGTTAATAAAAACTGCCCATAGGGCTACAAACCACCTCTACTAGAGAGGGCTACATCAAAGCATGGAGGGACTCTCCCAGTGGTTCATTGTTCATGTCCCAAACACTTTTCTGATGCATGAAAATGCATGGATTCGTGGGCCTATTGGCTGAAACTCATCATACTTGTAGCCGAGAACAGCTGTGTGCGCTTTGTATTGGAATTTCCTGTGCGGGAGAAGGTTCTATTGTTATATCTGCTTGCATAGGTGGTACCCACACGAGTACTTTTTGGTTGAAAACTGCTTCTGGACTTCGTTGGAGTGCTAAAAGTTGTGTGGATAGCCAATATTGCACTTGTCTGAGTGTGTCTTTGTCCTCGCAGGGACACACACAAACTCTATGGGGTGCCCTACATCTTTGCCACGTGCTTTGTGGCCTTTGTGCACCCTTCACGAACACCAAAGTAGGAAATCATTGAGAGAGAGAGAGAGAGAGAGAGAGAGAGAGAGAGAGAGAGAGAGAGAGAGAGAGAGAGAGAGAGAGAGAGAGAGAGAGAGAGAGAGAGAGAGAGAGAGAGAGAGAGAGAGAGAGAGAGAGAGAGAAGAAGAAGAAGAGGAAGAGAGTTTTAACGTCGTAAGAAACTATCCCAAGAGACCTTAAAAATCTAGTTGACAAGGAGAGTTGAACTCAAGACCTCTTATTCAAGAGGGAAATGGCATAACCAATCTACCACACTTGGGGGGGAGAGAGAGAGAGAGAGAGAGAGAGAGAGAGAGAGAGAGAGAGAGAGAGAGAGAGAGAGAGAGAAAGAAAGAAAAGAAAGAAAGCTTTATTAACGTCTTCGAAAGGCCGAACTCGACCTATGAGACAATATCATATACATGTGTTGATGCTCTAGGCATCGGAAAATAAAAAAAGGGTACAAACTGAAATGAGCCTATACTATGCAAGAGGGTGTGGTAGGGTGGTGCATGTGGTGTACAATGTATAGTGTGGGTCCTCGTGTCGAGGTGTGCTCACGCATCATCAGGCTCAACTAGGGGCTGCAAGGTGATACCACCATGAGATGATAGGGAGGGTATCTAAAAACAAGCAACATATGTAGGGTAGAGAATGTGGTACATCGGTGGTGGCCTGCTCAGGTATCTCTGGAATGCTGGATCTCCTGGTGCTGGTACATGACTCTGCTCTAGATACTGATGGTGTAAGGTTAGTATCCTCGAGATCTCCCTCTGGTGACACCCATGTGTCCTGTATCCTGGGAGCCTCGGTCTCCGATGTGCCCTCTGAGACTCTGCCTGCAGAAGGGTAAGCCCTCTACTCTGTGTAGGTAGTGTGGGGGGGTCTGGTCCTGCTCGTCGGAAAAACTGTGTGATGGTAGTCTGTGTCCTGCTATCCTGACTCTGGCGTGGCTGTAACAACTGCTCTCGAACCTCTAAAGCCGCAACCAGGAACTGGCCAAACCTCCTCTGCTCTCGGCCTATCATATGCTGCTGTAATGAGTCTCCAATGCCATATCTCTCTCTCAGCTCTGTATATGCTGGGCATCTCATGACAAAATGCTCCTCACTCTCCACCTCCGTCTGGCAAATCCGGCATGTACACTCCTCTCGTGGTATGCCTCTGGCTCTGCCACTCTCAATCTCTAGCTGATGTGATGACACTCGTAGCTGGCCAATGTTGACCCGAAGTCGGTGTGGCATGTACTCTTGCATGTACGATGGAATCTCAATGAATCCCTGCTCTGAGAACCTCAGAAAATGCTCATAGTAATATAGCATTTTAGGAGGTAGGGTGTCTGTGGGCCTGCGCCATGTCCTCTGAATAAATGTATGCCATATCTCCTGTCTGATGACCCTATTCCGCTCAGAGCGTGAGAGGGTATAGGTCGGGGCCTGGGTGTCATACTGGAGTGGTGGTAGTCTATCAATATCAAAACCGTGCTGAGCTAGCCAATCTCTTGTCTGGGCATACCATGAGCTAGTGTCCCCTGCCTGTGCCATCTCTCTAGATGCAATGAAGGCTCTATGAGAGATCCTATCTGGATCCATATCTTTGAATCTGCGAAGAAGGCAAACAGTCTGAAAGAGTGCCTCTACCAACATCGGTGGTGCAGCCAGCTCAGCTCTAATAATGTCGTGTGGAACTGATGGCTTGCTGCGAATCATCTTGGAGATCATAATAATCTGTGGCCTCTCTATCTGTGTCCATACTGAGTCTGCCAGTCCCGGTCCCCAAATGGCCGAGGCATACATGAGTGCAGGTGTGACCAGTGTGTCAAAGAGCCACCCCTTCGTCCGGGGCTCCTGGAAGTGGGCCTGGTGGCACTGTCTCTCCATCAGAGCTAGTGATGCGTATCCTTTGGTAAGTCTATCTCTGGCTGCCTGTGCCATGGAGAAGGTCCCTGTTGCTGCGGTGAATGTAACCCCCAGATATACATATGAGCCTGTCACTTCTATATCCCCTCCAGCTACTGTAAATCTACTCTGTCGGCGAATCTGAGCCGATGTATGAAATATGAGAACCTTGGTCTTGCCAAGGTTCACCTTGAGTCCTCTCTGTGAGCAGAAATCATCCAGGGCTTGCAAATGTAGTTGTAGTCCCTCTGCCGTCTCTGACATCAGGACAATATCATCTGCATATAAGAGTATGTGTACAGTAGTCCTTGCAATATCCACACCCTCTCCACCCCTGTGCAAGATGAAGTCTACAATCTCGTCAATGTATAGACCAAAGAGTGTAGGTGATAGGGGGCAACCTTGTTTCACACCAATGGTGCTCACAAGGGTGTCAGATAACCCACCCGGGCATCTCACTCTGCCAGATACATGCTCATACAATGCATAGATCCCCCATGCCATCTCCTCTCCAATCCCAAGCGCAGCCAGACATCGGAAAAGTCTCTCTCTAGGTACTGTGTCAAATGCTTTGCGGAAGTCAACGAAGCAGCAATATAATCTCCTCTTCCTCACCCGTGTCTGGTCGATCAGACAACGAAGGGTGAAGATATGATCAATAGTAGAGAAAGCTCGGCGGAAGCCTGCCTGTCCTGGTGTCCTCATGCCCTCTCCCTCTGCTAGAGAATTGAGCTCCTCCTCTAAAACCGCGCCATATAGTTTGGCCAGTATAGGACCAATCATGATAGTGCGATATGTGCTAGGATCCATGGCATCCCCAGATTTGTGGATAGGCACGATGGTGTGCGCTGTCCACGACTCTGGGAATCCCTCTGAAAGTGCGCGGTTGAAGAGGTGGGCAATGAGTGGTGCCAATGCATCACAGCCATATATAAGATGCTCTGCCTGTAGGCCTGCCTGATCTCTAGCCCTCCCATGCTGTAGGTGGGATATAGCTTTCTTCACCATGTGGGTGGTGAAGAAAGTAGATGATGTGGGTCGGGTAGCCGATGGCGTAGGTATGGGTGGCTGTCCTGGGATCTCGTATAAGCTCTCGGCATATCTTTGCCATGCCGCTGGGTCCTGAATAGGAGTGGATGGCTTGGGAGGTCTGATCCGATGCCATGCCTCAGCACTATTCTTGCTCATGAGTAAATGATAGATGTCCCAATACTGGTGCTCCTCCCACTCCCGTCTTTTACGACGGGTAAGTGTCTGCATCTTGCGCTGAGCCTGGCGATGTGTAATCTCCCCTGTGATCTCCAGTATATGTAGGTGTCTGTGTAGATCTCGACATTCGTCGTCGTACCACCTGTTTTGTGGCATAGTGCCAGTGCGTGGAGGGTGTGTGTGTACGCGATGTGGGAAACTTTGAGTGGCTGACTCGTGTAAGATGGATGTAATGTGTGTGGTGAGTGTGTCTAGAGGGGCTGTGGGGTCTAAGTGTATAAGGTGCTCATGCAGGTGATGTATATAAACAGGAGTGAGCTCATGAGTGAAGAAATGGTAGTGTAAGTGTGAGGGGGGGAGGCGGGGGGGTCAGCAAGCTGTGTAGCAAAAAGGGAGAATGTGAGATAAGTATGATCCGCCCCTATCGGTGTGCGTGCAACGCTGAAGGAGTGTATAAGCTCTGCTGTCTGGGTAGAGCCCAACAAATAGTCTACTGTGCTCTCTCCGCCACTGTGTGGGAAGCAAGTGAATCCCCCAGAATCTGGCCACCTCGCCATCCCGTTATAAATAACGAGATTGTGCTTGCTGCCAAGCTCAAGAAGGTGTCTGCCATATCCAGTGTTGTCCTGTCCCCCATCTGCAGACACTCTACTCACCCCCATGTCCTCTGCATCAAGTGCCCTCATGATCTCCTGCTGCTCCATATCATAGATCTCACACTGTCGGCTCTGTGTCCTCCCGTTGAAGTCCCCCATGAGGAGGACTTCCCCGAGTGATGTGTAGTGAGAAATGTCCTCCGACAGTCGGGAGTAGGGGTCCTGGATAGCATATCGTGATCCATGTGGTGAAAAGTAGCATATGGCAATGTATAGCCCTCTCTCGTGGGTGAGCTCTAGCCGTACCCACATATAGCATGCCTCCTCGTCTCTACTCATCACCTGTATCCGGTTGTGTAAGCTCTGTTTGAATAGTATGGCCACCCCTCCTGACCCCCGAGCTGTACTCTGTCTGGTGATGGTCCTGTAAGTCGACTCCCACTGGAATCCTGTGACTACAGGTAGTCCTCTCTCTGGGCTCTCATGTGTCTCCGTAAAACATACAAAGTCATGCTCACTGATGATCTCCTCTAGGCGCTCCGGATGTGTCCATATAGAACCATTGTAGTTCCAGACTGCCCCTCTGAGTGGTGTCTCCTGTGCTAGTGTATGTGTCTCATAGGTCCCGAATCCCTATGAGATTGGGCGGCCGTCGATGAAGATTCTACCATCTCGAAAGAAGGCCTTTTTACCTTCTTTCCGTGCCTAAAGGACCCTGGGCATGCATGATTTCCTGTGCTCGATCTGCATCCTAGTGAGGTCCTCGTCCATAAAGATATGGCCGCCTTGGAGGCCTCGTAAGAGCACCCTTTTGCGAAAAAAGGTGGTGCGGTCCTCATCTCCTCGTAACTGCATGATCAACGGGCGAGCTCGAGTGGTGTCACGGCCGGCTCGCCATGCCTTTGTAAAAGGCATAGTCTCTTTGTAGCCTAGTTGGCTACAAAGCTCTCGTGCATCCTCCTCTGCTGAAGGTCCCTCTTTAAGGCCAGTGATCCTAACATTGTGTTTCCTCATCTAGCGCAATCGCTCCTCCTCGAGAGTAAGCTGAACCCTCAAGTGCTCTCCCATGTGAACCTCCTCGCATACCTCCTTCTTGATATTCTTTTTAACTGCTTCCACCCATCCCGATTGTTTGGCCTCCATTTCTGTCTGGATCTCTTCTTTGATGTCTGCTTTCCATTTATTTTTGATCTCTACTTCTATGTCTTCGAAGCTCGAGATTTCCCCCTCTTCCTTTGAGATCCGGAGGTGGTTGATGCTTTCTTGTATACGGTGTATCTCCGTGTTGGAGGTGTCACGGAGTTCTTCGAATGCTTTCTTCCAGGCCTCAGAGAGAGAGAGAGAGAGAGAGAGAGAGAGAGAGAGAGAGAGAGAGAGAGAGAGAGAGAGAGAGAGAGAGAGAGAGAGAGAGAGAGAGAGAGAGAGAGAGCGAGCGCAATTAGTAAACTTTGGCTCGTTTTCCCGTTTCTCACGCTAGAAGTCATTTTTTAATGTTTATTAAACTTGGCCGTGTTCAGATTGGCCCGGCCATTTAGTTGAAGAAGTTTTAAACTTTACACTTAAAAAAGAGTATTAAAACTCGGATTTTCTGACCAATCCGGAGCATTGCTAACTGTAATGGGGACACGCACCACGTGCCAACGGGAAAAAATAGTTTGAACAACATTAAGCACTTCAAATAATGACTTAATTGAAAGAGATGCACGACACACGAGACAGGGAGTGGCGGAATTCCACCCCAAGAGAGCATTGGCCCCAAACGCTGGCGCCCCTTTCGGTATTTCTTTATATTGCTTCAACTCAGTACAAGCCAGTACTCCACGCTCTGCACCTTCACCTGGAAGCGTATCAGAGAATGAGCCCATGGCACATATTTAAAGGCCCTTGGCCTATGAAAAGCAATTACATGAAAAGCTTCAAACTAAAAAAAAGCATTTGGCTCAAATGCTCCCAACGTAATCTGTGGAAATGCGTACAAGCTGCCACATCATCTGTAAACACATTTCGCGGACGTCTGTACAATCTACCACGTACTGCAATGCAAAATGCTCGCGTTCGCACAACTGCCACGTCATCATATTTTGAGGTTATAAACTTGCTTGACTTCGTGTCGGCCACTTTTGGGCGCTTTAAACAAGTTTTCTTTGACTTTTAGGGTTTTTAGGCTCCTCGGCCGAGATCTGTGAGTTGGTCAGGGATTCCTTCTGTTTCTTCTTCTTCTTCTTCTTCTTCTAGGTTTTAGGCACCATGACCGAGATCTATTCCATTGGTCGGAACTTGGTGGGAACTCTTATTTAAAAAAATAGGCCACTCAGCAAGACTTTATAAGTTGGTAAAACCTCTTTTGCTGCTTCTGCTTCTTCTGCTGCTTCTTCCGCTAGCCGGGATTTGCAGGTTGGCTCCGTCTTTAGTGGCTTGACATGTTAGCAATTTGTGCTACTGTTTCTTAGCCTTTCCGACTCAAGCCTGTTTGCTCCCGCCGGGACGTATTTACACCGTGTCTAGCCGGCCACTTCATTCGGCGGCCATAGTGAAAATATTCAATTGTGACTTTTCTGAGCGGACTGGGCACACGTTCTTATTCATGTGATTGTTCTGTACTGTTTGTGCATTGTGTCTGGCTACTGTTCTACTATCATACTATCCGGACACGGATAAATTTCCAAATGGCATAGTGCTTCGGAAAATTTACTCCTCTATTTTAAATAATTAATTGGTACCAATAAATTCATTCTATGTGCACAAAAATCATTTTCATTCCGTAGCTAAAAATATTACATCCCTCTGGCTTCTAAAGAGTAATCTTGCAATTCTGATTCTGTCATCCACTGAGCATCTAGAGGGGAGTATTTCTTGAACTTTACTAAGTACTTACAATGAGTTCTTCCAGACTTAAGTTGGCGCTCCTGATGATGGATAATTTGTTTTGAAAGAAGTATTTCTTTAGTTTCATCTACCTCGTGGGGATCTTTTCTAATTGGTTTTGTAGGAGGTTTGCCAATGAAAGGTCGTAGAAGGCTCATGTGAAAAGCATTATGGATTTTCCAAGGCTCATTGATCTGTTCTGTAATCTTAAACGGCCATAATATCTGTTGGAAAGTTTTACAACTTTTCCTTTTTGATTGGCTTGTTTTTCAAGTCTGGCTTTGTCAAACTTGAGAAGAACAAATTGTCCTTCAGCTAGGTTGAGATCACGACGATGTCTATCCGCTTCTTTCTTATGCTTTTCTTGAGATTTAAGGATAGCGCATTTCACTTGCGTGTAAGGGGTATCCAGGTCTTGAACAAATTTCTCAACTACGAATATCTTATCCTTGGTGAGAAGGATTGGGGGAAGATGTGGTTTGCCATAAATAACCTCAATAAGAGCTTTTCCTGTAGAGGAATGTACAATGTTATTATAGGCAAATTTTGCGAGAGGTACTTCTCCCATTCTCGTTAGTTATCTGAGACATAGCACTTTAAAATGTCTAGGATTGTGGATTAGCGATTTCGCTTTGTCTATTTGTCTGAGGATGATAAGTTGAAGAAAAATTCAGCTAAGTTCCTAAGTTCGTAAAAAGTGCTCGCCAGAAATTACTGGGCATTTGTGGGTCGCAATCACTAATAATCGTTTTGGGCATGCCATGATGCTTAAAAATTTGGGCCAGAAAAAGCTTGGCCATGTGGTCAGCTTTGATGGTTTTTCTTATTGAAATGAAATGGGAATGCTTAGTGAATCTGTATATAATAGTCCAATAATTGCCCAGGGTACTTGAGGTACTGGTAGGGTCTGAAGTAAGCCAAGAGTTTTATGGCAATCATACTTAGCTTTTTGGCATGGTACATATTCTCGACGTATTTGTCTATGTCAACTCGTAGTGTTGGCCAATAAAAATATCTTTCTAAGGCTTGTATTGTGGACATTATGCCTGTGTGTCCTACGTAAGGAGAAGCATGTGCTTCGTCCATCACCTTTGTTCTAAGTCTACGTGCCACACAAAGAGCCTGATGAAAATAAAGATATCCATCTTTAATAGAGTAGGGAACATCTCAGGTAGAGATTCCAACTCTTGATGATGTATGCCGGTTATAGCATTTACTTGGGGCCGTTGAGAAAGAGCATTTGCAACTACATTCTTGCTTCCAGATGTGTGTTGTATTTGAAAGTGAAACATGGAGTGGAAATTGGACCTCATCTGTTTCTCAGACAACTTATGTTGAGAGAGAAAATACCGAAGATTTTGATGATTTGTCTTGATTGTAAAATTGGCTCCCAGAAGGTAGTGTTTCCAAATTGAGAGAGCATGAATAACTACCTAGAGTTCCTTCTCATAAATGGAAGCATGAAGCTCCGCATCACAAAGTCGTCTACTCTCAGAAACTATTGCGTAGCCTTCTTGATTAAGAACTGAGCCAATGCAATCGCTTGAAGCACCACAATGTACTTCAAATGGTTTTCGGAGTCAGGTACAATGAGGATTAGTCCATGGGTGAGAAGGTACTTAAGATTTTCAAAAGCTTCCTTCTGCTTGCCCCTATACAAAGGATATCTTTTTCTTTGTAAGATCGTGGAGAGGTGCAGCAACATGTGTGAAATGGAAAATGAAGTGTTTGTAGTAGGAACAGAGGCCAAGGAAACTTCGTACATCATGAACCGAAGCAGGCTGTGGCCAATCTGAAATAGCTTGGACGTTTGCCGGGTCCATGCGTAGTTGATTATGAGAGACAATGGGTTAGAGATAGTGAATCTCTTTCAATAAAAATTCACTCTTCTTAGCATTAACTTGAGTTTATGCTGCTGCAATTTTTCGAACACAGTCTTCAAGTGTCGTTTATGCTCTTCCTCTATGTGAGAGAAGACCAAAATGTCATCAAAGAAGATTCGTGTGAATTGTCAATGAGGGCGAAAAATTCAGTCCATCATTCGATTGAAAGTTGCTGGAGCATTAGTTAGGCTGAAAGGCATTATTAGAAACTCGTACAATCCGAAGGTTTTACGGAATGCTGTCTTATGTATATCTTGGTAATCGCTCTTGAGATCTATATTGTTGAAAACTCGGGCCCCTTGTAAGTTGTCTAAAATATCATCAATTCAAGGAATCGTAAATCTATTCTTAATCATAATCTTTTTTAAAGAACGATAATCGATGCACATTCAAAAAGTGCCATCTTTCTTCTGAAAAGCAAAGCTGGTGAACAATAAGGAGAAGTACTAGGTCGAACAAGACCCTTCTCGAGAAGTTCATTTACTTGTTAGAATTTCTTCCTGTTGTGATGGACTCGCTCTATAAGGGGGTTGAATTAGAGGTGAACTGCCCGGAATTACATTGATACGATGATCTTCAAGTCTTTCAGGAGGTAGTTAATTTGGAAGAGTGTCAGTAAAGAAATCGTGATATTGATTAAAAAAAATTAGGCGATCTTTATCCAAATTCGACAAGACATTTTCACCACTCATCTCCCTCTCTTTGACAAAAATCAAGTAAGCAGATAGACACTTATTCATTTCTTTTTTGACAGTGATGTGACTGACCATAGGTATAGGCCAATCACTAGCACTTGCATCTACATCATACTGCTGCCCTTTGAAAGAAAAGGACAGTTTCTTATTTATATATTAGGAGAGGATGAATTTTGTAATGTCAAGGCATTTCCCAAAATAACATCGCATCTTTGTATTGAAGCAACTAGGAAAGACTCTCTATCATAGTACTTTCCGATCTATAGATTCAGTTGTCCTAGGATAGGAGTGGAATTCGTAGTCAACCCTTCAAAGGTTGATCCTGAACCGATTGTAGTTCCTAATCTCTGGGGAGTAAGTCCAAGAGATTTTGAGGTATCTAATGAAATGAAATTATTGGTTGAGCTTGGATCAAACAAGATCAATACTCTCTGCCCATTCAAGCTGCCCCACCTCTTTAAGAGCTTCCTTTTCTTTCTCCTTCCTGGTGTTGGCTTGTACGTTAGTTACTGAATTTGATGCTAGAGGAGGAGAGTCTTTTTTAAGCTGTGGAAAATTTGGTTTCCTAGTGGCCTTTCTCCCCAGATTTGGCCTCTTCCATGTAGGCCCTCAACTGAGAGGGAGTGAGGAATTTTATCACAAATTGATGGCAGTGCAACTTGGACACATACACGGCGTGATGACATGGCAAAAATGTACGGACACCCGGATTTTGCGCTGACATGATGATGTGGTAGACTGTACGGATTTTCACGTTTTACGCTGACTGCTGACGTGGTAGTTGTACGGATTTCCGTAAATCACGCTGGTGCTTTTTGCTGGCAGATTTGGGATCATTGCTTTGGAACAGTTTGCTTTTGAGTTTAATTGCTTTTGGGGCTCTGCTTTTGGGCATCCCTTGTAAGAATAAAAGAGCCCTAAGGGCCTCACTCTTGAGAGCATCTGGACGTAGAGTCTGAGAGTTGAGGACCCTTCGGGAGTTGTACTTTGCTCAAAGATTAATATAAAAGAAATATTGAAAGGGGCGCCAATCTTTGGGGCCAATCTCTCTGGGCACGGAACTACGTCGGGCCGTGACGACCAAATTGAACTGTGATTTTAAAAGTTTTGAAGTATTCTAAGTGATTCTCTCTCGTGTCGCGACAGATTCTATACTTGGGGTGTCCAAGTTTGTTACAGTGGTATCAGAGCATATGCATGTGCTTTTTTCAAAGCATACCGATCCTATCAAAGAGCAGACAGGGCACTTGGGTACAATTTTGGAAATTGATATTGAAGAATCTTCGTGTCCCGACCCCGGCCTTATTAGTCACTCTTGCCCTTATTTCATCGCACATCGGGCGCGCTCCCATCTTCATCGCTCTGTCTTACAAGGCAAAAAGGCATTAAGAATCCTAGATTGCATATTGGTTCTCGTGAAGAATCTGATGGAGATAACACCTCTCAACGGGAAGGCAAAGAAAAGCTGAAATCCGGTGTCGGATCTGAAGAAGATTTGGGCAATTTTTTTGGTAAAGTTTGCCAGAGCAGAATACAAGCATCCACTGCAGGTTGACATGGGTGTGAAAAGATTGATGAAGTACTCCAGAGACCCGAGATTTGCAAAACACCTGAAGATTACCCGATTGGTGACATCCATTCGAGCTGGCGTGAGGCCATTGACTCCCCTCTCAGGACAAGACGAAAGCTAAAAGAACAGACGAGTGCAGAAAAGCGGAAGCTTTACTTGCAGGAAGAGCTGGAACAGAACTATTGACCAGAAGATGAACCCAATATTGGAAAGGACACTGAAAGAGATACTGATGTACTGACAATCTGGTTGTTTGTGACAAATAACCAAAAATAGGAGCTAGGAACTCACATCTGTATGGATTCGGAAGTATGGAGCCGGACATCCACTCTTTTGCAACGAGGTGAACCATCTCCTTGCGTGTTTTGCAGGTGAAATCAAGAATGAGATGGTGAGATCGAGAGCGACGACAGCTCAGGAATGAATCGGATATCTTTTCGATTCGAGATAAGAATGATGAATTTGAATGAATGAATGATGAAGTATGTTGAATGATTCTAGTGCATCAAGATTCCCATATGAATGAGATGACTAGATGTTGTGGTGAGTGCATCAAGAGTTCTTGCGGGATGACATGGCTACACAAGGATCTAGGTACATCAAGACTTCTAGACGGATGAGAGGACTAGATGATTGAAACACTATGTTTAGTATGAACTAAGTGTGTGAATGAAGAACTTTGAAATAGGAATTTCTGAAGATGATTTTTGATTTATGAGGTAAATGTTGTCTGGAAGAACTTGCTAGACGTATGTAGATAACAAGTGAAATCGATGATAATGGATGACGAATTGGAAGCAATGACCGCTCTAGAATGAACCTGATAAGTATCATGAATTTTGAATGAAACTAATGTTTTATGGAAGGTCCTGCTATTTGTGAACAAGTAATAGGATTAAGAATGAGATGATGATGATTTTGGAGTAGTGACAACTCCCGAATGAACCTGATAACGAATCATGAATCACGGCTGATTCAGTGGAATGAATGATTGGACCACTCTGTTCACTATGAATTTAGTGATGGATTGGGATGTGTAACAAACTTGGACACTCCAAGTCAAGAATCAACCGCGACAGCACCAAATAACCACTTCAAAACAATTCACAGATCACAATAGATTTGCACTGGCCCGGCGGAGTTCCGTGCCTAGAGATATTGGCCCCAAAGACTGGCGCCCCTTTCGGTATTTCTTTTTGTATTAATCAATCATCAAAGTACAAGAGAGCGGTTAGGGTTTCACTCTCAGACTCTGCGTCCAGATGCCCTGAGAAGTGAGGCCCTCACCACTAATTTAAAGGTTACAAGGGATGCCCAAAAGCAGAGCCCCAAAAGCTTTTAAAATCAAAAGCATCAGTTCTCTCTCTCTCTTAGAGAGTCTTTTCTCTTTTTTTTTTATAAAAAAAAGCAAAAGCAAAATTCGCGTCGCTCATCATTTTCCAAAAAAAAATAAAATATATATATATATATATATATATTTTAATAATCCGCCTCCGCGATTTCCGGAATTTAGGGTTTTTTGGCAAAAATTAGGGTTTGCAGGAATTTTAGGGTTTCTGGCAGAAATTAGGGTTTCTGCTGTCCGCCACGTCATCACTTTGTGACATACCCCCCTCTTGAAAGCATTGTAATCGACTGCGATTACGCCTGCAAAACCGACAAAAGCCATAAACCGTCTTAGCAGACACTGACTGTTAGTACCTACGTACTAGGAACACACATCTAGCACATGTACAAAATCGACAGTCACATCACACGACATCACAGGACATCACCAGACATCACAGGACATCACATGACATTCAACATTCATTCGGATCTTAGACCATGATTTATCGGCAATGTAGCTAGCAATCACATCTAGGTCCAATCGGGACCTCAACGATGTCCGATTGACTAACCCCTATTGCAACCATGTCTATTCGAGATCAATCAGACCAAAATGCTGCAGTCATTTCGGCTATCAGTTCCTGCACTCACAAGAAGTCAAGAACAAATCAGTATCATAATCAGGAATTCCATTTCATAAAGTCATCCAGCAGAATACTGTCAACTCTCAGTATCCCTGAAGCTCAAAGAGACATCAGTGACTTTAGTATCAAAATCGAGTCTGTTGACAAAGGAGTGGAGCGACTCCCCTCTTGTGCATCCCACTGCACCAGATCTTCGACCAAGCTGAGTTTCTGGGTTCCGTTTGGAGTAGACTATGCTAAACCAAAACATCGAGGTAAAGTTTCACAATCCGAGGAGTATCTGCTAGGTCCTCCTCCTCCATCCACTTCGCATCAAATGCAGGAAAGTTCTTGAACTTAACCAAGAACCGCCTTCGGACTTTACCTTTCTTCGTATCATTATGTGCCAAAATCTGTTCAGGAACAAGGATCTCCTCGTTTTCTTCCACTTCGCGTTGCTCATCAGGCTCCCCATCATCAGGCACATCACCCTTAACAGGGTTCAAGAGACTCACATGCAATGCATTATGAATCCTCCAAGTATCTGGCAGGTCCAATCGGAAGGAGACATCATTTATCTTGTCAGTAATCTGGAAAGGTCCGTAGTATCACATACTAAGCTTTGGAAAAAGCCTCTCCTTTCCCCCTTTTTTTTTTCTTAGGCGTGCCTTCTCAAAAGTAAGAGCACCCAATCATCCTCCTTCAGTTTCCAGTCGCGACGATGGCGATCCGCTGCCTTTTTCTGTCGTTCTTGAGACTTCTGTAAAGTCTCGTGAACCTTGGCAAAAGCCGTATCCAAATCTCGCGAATATTCATCCGCTTCAAACTTCTAATCTTTCGTGCTCAGGAAGGATGGAACCTTCGCAGCAGTTTCAACAATCTCTCATGGCGTCTTCCCCGTCGAAGAGTGTATCGTGTTATTGTAGGCAAATTCCACCAAAGGTAAGTTCTTTTCCCATTGAGTCTTCTGATGCGAGATACAAGACTTCAATAAATCTAAAATCACTGAATTGGCAATCTCAGATTGCCCGTCAGTCTGCAAGTGGAACGATGACGAGAACTGCAACCGCATGCCAATGTTCTCCCAAATTGCCTTCCAAAACAAACTCATAAATCTGGGGTCTCTGTCGGAGACAATCGTCTCAGGCGTGCCATGTAATCGGAAAATCATCGTGATCATTCTGTATTCTCGGGAGATTAAAAAAAATGAAATCCATTTCAATATTTTCCCGGGGGCTGGTGGGTATGGGTAAAGGCTGTAACAATCCCTGTGCCTTATGCCTGTCAAACTTGACCTTCTAGCATACCAAGCAACTGCGCACAAACTCTTCCACATCCTTCTTCAGTCTCCGCCAAAAGAAATCTCTCTCTACCCCTTTCATGGTGGTAGCAATGCTGCGGTGACCCGTAAAAGGTGGACAGTGGCAATCAGTCATAATCTTTTCCCTCAACGGCTGTGTAACGCACAACATAGTCTTTTTCATCAAGTAGCCTTCCCGAAGGGAGTATCCAGCTACTGTCTCCCCATCCCGTATCCGTGTGAAAATATCTGCAAAATCTGTATCTGTGGCACACTGATCGACCATATCCTCGAAGCTCCTATGATGTATCGCGGAAATAGCCAGCACCAACGGTTTCCGAGACAAAGCATCTGCCACCACATTCTTCTGTCCCTGCACATGGACAATCTGGAAGTGAAACTGTGACAAGATGTTCGCCCACCGCATCTGCTTTTCCGAAAGCTGCTTCTGTGACAAGAAGTAGCGCAAACTCTGATGGTCTGTAAAGACAATAAAATCCGCTCCGAGTAGGTAATGCCGCCACTGAGTAAGAGCATGGATAACCGCCAAAAGCTCTTTCTCATAAATCTGTGCTGTCATCTCCGGCCTAGAGAACAAACGGCTCTCGTAAGCTATGACATGGCCTTCTTGCATCAAGACCGCACCCAGACTACGACCACAAGCATCACAATATACTTCGAATGACTTCTGCAAGTCCGGCAAAGTCAAAATAGGTCCCGTAGTCAATTTCTCTTTCAATGTCTGAAAGGCAGTCACCTCTGTGGGTCCCCACGAAAAAGGTACTCCTTTCTGTGTCAAGATATGCAAAGGGGAAGCAACCTCTGCAAACTTTCGTATGAACTGCCTGTAGTATGAACATAGTCCCAAGAAGCTTCTAACTTCATGGACATTCCTCAAATCGGGCCAATCACGGATAGTCTCTATCTTGGCCGGGTCCATTTGCACTCCTGTTGTGTTGCTGACACAATGTGTCCCAAAAAGTGTATCCATGGTAGGAAAAAATTCACTTTTCTTTGCATTAATCACTAGCGTGTGATCTCGTAATGCCTAAAAGACTTGAAGCAGATGATCTCTGTGTTCTGCCTCATTCTTCTAGAAAACAATGATGTCGTCAAAGAAAGTGCCAACAAATAGCCTGTACTCTCGAAAAATCCTGTCCATCATCCGGTTAAATGTCGCAGGAGCATTGGTTAAGCCAAAAGGCATCACCAAAAACTCAAATAACCCAAAAGTCGTCCGAAAAGCTGTCTTGTAGACATCTCCTGGCGCTATCCTGATCTGATGATATCCACTCTTCAAGTCAATCCTGCTAAAGCACGAGGATCCCTGTAACCTGTCGAGTATATCATCGATCCTAGGAATCGGAAATCTGTTCTTGATGGTGATTTCGTTGAGAGTGCTATAATCGATGCACATTCTCCAAGATCTGTCTTTCTTCAAAACCAACAACACTGGAGAGCAATACGGTGAAGTACTAGGCTGGACAAGACCCTTTTCCAAGAGGTCTTTCACTGAGTTCATAATCTTTTCATTCTGTACTCGGCTCACACAATAAGGTGGCCGATTCGGTGGTGTGCTTCCAGATATCAGATCAATGGTATGATCTTCAGGCCCTCTCAAAAGCAATCGGCATGAGCGTGGAGAAAAAAATCTTGGCGTTCTTTTCTTCAGGTCAAAACATATTCAACTTTTATCCATGGTTCAGTTCTCCCAAAAGAATGAGTAAGAAAACTGAAGTTCATCAAGTACAATCTCTAAGCCCTTCATTTATCAAAGTCGCTTTCTCGGCCCGGTAGTCAACCACGGCGTAGTTCTTGTGGTACCAAGGGATCCCGAGTAGAACATCACTCACGTGCCCTGAACACCCCTGTCATTGCAAACGAAGTTTGCCAATGCTCGGTGTAATGGCAACATCCCATCCGGGTGCCAGTCGAACTACCTCCGCCAGTGGCGTCAGTCTGTCGGGCGCAGTTCCAAATCGAGGTGCCAATTCCAAGTGAAAAGAAGTTGGCCTTGGCTCCTTCAAAAGAGCTTCTTGATCCTTCACTTTGCCCCAAAAAAAAAACGGCAAAGTTTGTACTTTCATTCATTTGATTCGGTGCAAGTCCCACGCCATGTGGTACCAGTTCTGCTTTTCTATCTGCCTTTTCTGCCACATTCCTCAGCTGCTTCTCGAACTCTCAGACCTGTCGTCGTCTTTATCATTCTGTTCTTTCTGTGCCTTATCAGGGCACTTTGCGGAAATATGTCCATGTTTCCCGCATCCAAAGCACTTCCCCTCTCTGATGAAGCAAGCTCTCTCCTCAGGAGTAAGCTTGGGTCGTGCATCCTTTTTTTTTCTTTGGGTTGCTCTTTTTCATTCTACTTTCATTCCCAGAAGTCTGTTTGGCTCGTTGTGTCATGGCCTCATCTGTGGGGTAGGTCAGACTGCCAGAGTGAATGGCAAAGCCCCGCTTTGCATGACTCATCAACTCCTGAATAGAAGCTGACTTCTGTTCCAAGCAGTGATCTCGGATCTCTGTAGGTAGACCCAAGGTAAACCGCTCAATTTGTTCTCTGAACGAGATCTTCTTGAATGAAGAGGCGGGTAGAAAAGAGCTCCAGAATCTTTCACAATAAGAATTCACTGTATCGCTCTTGGTCATCCGGAGATGGTTCCAAGCAGCTCGTATATCTCGCTCAAACTCTTGAGTCAACCAAGAAGAAATAAAAAGCCTCTTGAATTTCAGCCATGTAACTGGCACAGTCTTGCTTAATAGAAGCGTGGACCACCAAGTACGAGCATTCCCCTCAGAGTAAGAGGCAGCTCTCCGAATCTTGGAGTGCTCTGAATAGCGTCCTCCCGCGAAAGCGATGTCAAACTGCTGTATAAGAGACAAAGCCTTCGAAGCATCTGAGTATCCTGAAAAGTATCAAAGTTGATCGAGTGGCCACCTTCCTTAAACTCTCGGACTTTCTTGCTGTTATCTTCGAGAAAGTCATACTGGTTGGCTTTGTAAAAATTCTTCTTGTTCGCATAAAACTTTCCGTCATCGGAATCTGAGCTGTCTGTAGACGAGTCCTCAGTAGAACTGTCAGTCTCTGGGCGAGATGTAGCCTTCTTTGCCTTTTTCTTGCCCGTTCCGAAGCTTTGTGTCTTGCTTCGCTTTTTGCTTTTTTTTCTGTCTTCTTCGCTCTAATCCGAGGAGCTAGAAGAACTGTCAGAAGAAGAAGAAGAAGAACTGGGTACTCCTTCAAATCGAACACGCTTCTTCCGTTTCTTTGCTTTGTCGAATGTCGATTGACGACCCAAATATCCGGGGAAGTCAGTACCTTTGTTCTGCTTTTTGCCGTGCTTTTTGCCTTTCTTTTGCACGTCGAAAAGCTGAGCAATCCGTGCATCAACCACGTTCTCCAGTTCCTTCTCCGTATATTTCTTGGAGGTAGAAGGTTTCTTGAGAGCGGGTTTCGGGAGTGGTGTTGTGGTTCTCTGCCACTCCATCTGTACCTCTTTCAAAGAGGTCTGGTTCATATATTTTACCATCGTCGGGTCCTTGGCAAAATTGAGCATCATCTTTGTTGCATCGCCAATCAATTGACGACGCTCCATCTCTGTTTGCTCCGCCTGAGTAGGTCGAGGCGGGCCATACTCTCTGTCTGAATCTTCGTTGTGATCCCAGCCCGCATCTCCAGATGCAGAGGGAGTCGACTGATCATTGCCTGAAGCCATAGGTGCCGCGGAAAAAAAATTCGGGGATCGGATTTCCCGTAGAAGAGAAATCGGCCGTGCTCTGATACCACTGTAACAAACTTGGACACTCCAAGTCAAGAATCAACCGCGACAGCACCAAATAACCACTTCAAAACAATTCACAGATCACAATAGATTTGCACTGGCCCGGCGGAGTTCCGTGCCTAGAGATATTGGCCCCAAAGACTGGCGCCCCTTTCGGTATTTCTTTTTGTATTAATCAATCATCAAAGTACAAGAGAGCGGTTAGGGTTTCACTCTCAGACTCTGCGTCCAGATGCCCTGAGAAGTGAGGCCCTCACCACTAATTTAAAGGTTACAAGGGATGCCCAAAAGCAGAGCCCCAAAAGCTTTTAAAATCAAAAGCATCAGTTCTCTCTCTCTCTTAGAGAGTCTTTTCTCTTTTTTTTTTATAAAAAAAAGCAAAAGCAAAATTCGCGTCGCTCATCATTTTCCAAAAAAAAATAAAATATATATATATATATATATATATATTTTAATAATCCGCCTCCGCGATTTCCGGAATTTAGGGTTTTTTGGCAAAAATTAGGGTTTGCAGGAATTTTAGGGTTTCTGGCAGAAATTAGGGTTTCTGCTGTCCGCCACGTGATCACTTTGTGACAGGATCTCCGGAAATGATTCTCACACGACAGTGCTTGAGGCGAATGATTCTCGCACACGACAGTGCTTGAGTCAAACGATTCTCGCACACGACAATGCTTGAGGCGAATGACTTCTTGCACACGACAATGCTTGAGTAGAAAATCTCTATAGACATGATCGCAATATGGGATTAGTTAATCTGACATCAGTGAGGTCCGGAATGGATCTAGATGCGATTACTAAATACGTTGCTGGCAGTCATGGTCTGAGATTTGGAATAAATTTTTCTATGATTTGTCATGTGATGTCCTGTGATATGACTGTCGTTTTGTACAAGTGCTAGATGTGTCGTGTCTAGTGCGGCGGTACTAACCGTCAGTGTCTGCAAAGACAGTTTATGGCCTTTGTCTGTTTTTCCATGCGTAATCGAGGGCGATTACAATTCTTTCAAGAGGGGGGTATGTCACAAATTGATGACTTGGCAGTGCAACTTGGACACACACAGTGTGATGACATGGCAAAACTGTACGGACAGACGGATTTCGCGCTAACATGATGATGTGGCAGATTGTAGCGATTTTCACGTTTTGCGCTGATTTTGCTGACGTGGCAATTGTACGGATTTTGGGATCATTGCTTTTGGAACTGTTTGCTTTTGAGTTTAATTGCTTTTGGGGCTCTGCTTTTGGGCATCCCTTGTAAGAATAAAAGAGCCCTAAGGGCCTCACTCTTGGGAGCATCTGGAAGCAGAGTCTGAGAGCCTTTGGGAGTTGTACTTTGCTCAAAGATTAATATAAAAGAAATATTGAAAGGGGCGCCAATCTATGGGGCCAATCTCTCTGGGCAGGAACTACGCCGAGTCGTGTCAACCAAATTGAACTGTGATTTTAAAGTTGTGAAGTATTTTAAATGATTCTCTCTCATGTCGCGACAGATTCTAGACTTGGGGTGTCTAAGTTTGTTACAAATTTACTTTCTTAGCCCCTCTGGCTTCTTTTCTGGGCCTTTGGGCCGATCTAAAGGCTGCTTTCGTGTGGGGGTGTCTGTTTCATTAGAGAGAGCTTTCTGCTTTGCATGAAAGGTACTAAGCTCCTTCGAATACACACTAACATGGCGCAATTTCGAGCGATTTGAGAAGCTACCTTCTGCAAAGTCCCCCTTGAATTGTCGAATGAAAGCGCAGCCTTAGTAACAATCCTCCTTCCATTATAGCATACGAATTTGACATCTTTATCTCTAGCTTTGAACATCTTCTTCTTCTTGTGGCTTGTGGTGTCGAACCGCTCTTCTTGGAGATGGCTTTGGAATCTTTGTGCACAGGGATTTTGTGTCGACTCTTCCTTTGATTCTGGTCTTGCTTTTTTGCTTCCAGTGGTTGTTCTACAGCCTCGTCTGGATGCAATTGAAGATCCTCATCAGGAACGATATTATCCAAGTTCTTCATAAAAGAGTAATTCGACGCAGGGATTGAATCTTCTTCATGCTGTCGGGAGGTTCCCACTATAAGATCCCTCTAAGGCTGTATTGGAACCCCAATCAGAGGTATCTTTTGAGTCGGCACCGGGGGAGTCTGAGGAGGCTCTTCCACCATCTTTGCTTTCTCTTTTTCAAGGGTCTGAAGCACTTTCTGCACTTCTGGTTGAGCAACAACGGCTTGCAATCGTGCCATCTATTGCCTGAATCGCTCGAGCTGTTTTGCTTGTCTTGCCATAACGGGTATTTTCTGCCAAGAACCGCCTCTCCTTACGAAATGAATAGAGAGGACCCTGCTCTAATACCATTGTCATAGAAACGGAAGCGTGCACTTAATACTTTAGAGTTAATTTACTATTTCACCTAGGATTCTGCATGACATAAAATACAGAAAGCAATGCAGAAAAACGACATAGCACTAGGGACCAGAAGATGGGCTGGTCCCACCCCCTTGAAGGAGATTTGTATCAATTTTTGAACTGCTGCAAGCACATGAACGCGAAACAATATTCATTGTGCATGCCCCAAACACTTCTCTGATGCATAAAAATGCATTGATTTGCAAGCCTATTGGCTGAAATTCATCATTCCCTAGCCGAGAACGGCTATGTCAGCTTCATATTGGAATTTCTTGTGCCGGATAAACTTCTATTGTTATTTGCACGTGTAGGGGGTACCCACACGAGTACTTCTTGGCTGAAAACTGCTTCTGGACGTCGTCGGAGTGCTGAAAATTGTGTGGGCAGTTAGTACTGCGCTTGTCTTAGTGCCTCTATCCCTGCAAGGACGCACACAAGCTCTATGGTCTGCCCTACACCTTTGCCGCGCACTTCATGGCCTTTGCGCGCCCTTCACGAACACCAAAGCAAGAAATCGTTGAGAGAGAGAGAGAGAGAGAGAGAGAGAGAGAGAGAGAGAGAGAGAGAGAGAGAGAGAGAGAGAGAGAGAGAGAGAGAGAGAGAGAGAGAGAGAGAGAGCTCTATTAGCAAACGTTGGCTCGTTTTCCCATTTCTCAGGCTAGAAGTTATTTTTTTATGTTTATTAAATTTGGCCATGTTCAGATTGGCCCGACCATTTAGTTTAAAAAGCTTTAAACTTTACACTTTAAAACGAGCATTAAAACTCGGATTTCTGACCAATCTTAAGCATTACCTACTCTGTTGTTTCCTAGGCTCTCCCGATTGAGCCTATTTACTCCCGTCGGGACATATTTACATTGTCTGGCTGACCGCTTTCTTGGGCGGCCATAGTGAAAATCTTAAATTGTGACTTTTCTGAGCGGATTGGAGACACCATCTTATTCATGCCCTTGTTCAGAACTATTGTGCATTGCATTCGGCTACTATTCTACTTATCATACTATCCGGACACGGATAAATTTTTAGATGTACATTGCATTGGAAAAAATTACCTGTTTATTTTAATAAATAATTGATACCAATAAATTCATAAATTCATTCTATGTTTTTTAAAATCATTTTCATTTATGTGTAGCCGTAGCTAAAAATATTACATAAACCTTAGAAGCAGTAGAAGCAACAGAAGCTCTCACCAACTTAGAGATCCTCGCCAATAGGGGCCAAATAATAATAAGGTGTTACCAATGTCACGACGTGTCAAGCCACTGAAGACCTGAGCCGACTTGCAGATTTCGGCCAAGGGACCTAAACCCTAGAAGCAGTAGAAGCATCAAAAGCTCTCACCAACTTATACGCCGAAAGGGGCCGTACCCTGTCGGATGGGGCCCAATTTACTCAAGATGAAGCAGGACCCAACACACACAAGACTATAGCGTAATACATGCTGATGTTGGAGCAGCTGTACGCATTCTCCAGATTTTGCGCTGACATGATGACGTGGGGGACTGTACGAATAGGCCCGCGAATCGCGTTGACAGCATGATGACGTGGCAGTACAGATTTCCGTGAAAACCTTTGGTAGATTTTCACGCAGGCAGTTTTTGAGAACCAGATGCTTTTAAGTTTAAAGCTTTTCATGGCCAAGGGCCTTCCAATAAGTGGCCCGGGCTCTTCCTCTGGCATTTTGCCGGGCGGGAGATGCAGAACAGAGCGCCAAGGTTTGTACTGAGTTGAAGCAATATAAAGAAATACCGAAAGGGGTGCCAGGGTTTGGGGCCAGTGCTCTCTTGGGTGGAACTCTGCCACTCAGCGTCTCGTGTGTCGTGCATCTCTTTCCGTTCTCTTGTATTGAATTGCTTAAAGTTATCTCGTCTGCTCTTTTCTGTTGACACGTGGTGCCCTCCCATTACAGCATGAGTGTGTGTTACTCTTGTGCTGGTGTGAGAGAGAGAGAGAAAAGCGTGACCTGCTCAGCCCCTGCGCAACCTGCTCAACGCGACCTTTTGCCCAGCGCGACCACCTGCCCGGCGCTGCTAAGGAGCGCCACTTTGCCCAGCACGCTAGTTTGTGGGAGTGCGCCAGTTTTTGCACGCCAGCGCTGTTCTGTGTATACAGTGTCAACGCTGTGTGTGTGTGTCTGTGTAGCGAGTGTGTGAGTGTGAGAGAGACCAACAGCAATTCAGCCAGCCTGCGTGTGTGGGTGTGTCTGTGTAGCGAGTGTGTGAGTGTGAGAGAGACCAACAGCAATTCAGCCAGCTTGCGTGTGTGGGTGTGTCTATGTCGTGTGCGTGTGTGTGTATGCTCGTGGGGGATTGGGTGTGTGGTGAATCCTTCGGCCACTCGTCTGTCGCGCGACTCTTCTCTGCACAACATCTATCCTGTGCAGGCCCTTCACAGCGCGTCGGGGGTTGAAGTTTGATTTCGCCTGCACGTGGTCCTTCCGTCGTCTTGTGTCAGAGAGAGAGAGGTGTGAGTGTTACTGTACAACTAGCCGGTGTGTGTGTCTGTCTGTGTCTATAGCAGTCATATATCAAAAACCTCCCCAAGAAAAGAGTGTGTGTGTGTGAGAGCTTCACATGGATTGGACTGATCAGTGTATATATAAGCGTCGGAAAGCGATGGAAACTTCGGAGATGGATGCTTTGAGTCTTATTAAAGAATGTTTGCATGAGGACTTTGAAGATGCACGTCGAGCCTGGGAAGGATCCGCTCCTGTCATGGAAGTGCGCATCCCTATATAGGAGCTTATGGATCCTGTTGCTCAATATGCACTTAACGCGGTGATTCTTTTTTTCCCGGGTAGAATGCCTATGGCTCAGGATGTAGGCCAATGGGTTGATTTCCTACTCAAACGGCATGCAGTCCGAGGGGTTTACTTTGGTGCGCGAGGGTTCTGAAGTCTTGCTGGCTAACAAGAATGCTCTGCTAGAAATGTCTCCTCTTTTCTTCAATACGCAAATGACTCGTGTGCTGCCCTGGGCTCTTACCAAGGACTATCAGAGTCTCATTCGTCAGAAGTGTCCCGTTTGGGTTGAGGTGGTCGACTTTCCTCGCACTTGGCGTCATTTTCTTCCTTTGTTGGCTGCTCAACTGGGTAAAGTCATTTGCCCTCCTAAGTTGGACGCAAATACAAACCGTTTTTGTATTCTGTGGGACACGGATATTCCCACTCCAGCAGGTATTTCGATTGATTCTGGGGATAAAGGTGTTGGAAAGCGCCCATTTAAGCTTAAATGGGGCAAGTTTGCAAATTCTTGCTTCCGATGTGGCAAATTTGGTCATATGCAGTCCGAATGTCCGGAACCAAATCTGCAACCATCTTTTTCAGCCGTCCCTGCTCCTCAACCTCTCTCGCCTCCGAAATCTTCTACTGAGGTTCAAACTAAAGGAGTTTCACTCTCCCTCCCCACAGCTGGGGCGATTAAAGGAAAGGGGAAACAATTACAATTGTCTGCACTTTCTGCTTCTCCAAATATTAAAGACAAAGGAAAAGAACAGGTTTCGACCTCTCAAACTTGGCTAGTGCCCAAGAAACCCGCCAAAGCTGTTACAGCTTGTGTTCCGGCATCTTCTCGTAATTATGTGCCTCCTTTGAAGAATGTTGCTCAGAAAAAACTCCCTTGTAATGACAACACCTCTTTGGCTGAAGCCTGGGACAAGGTGGTTCGCTCCTACAAGGAAGTTGTTACCGGAGAAGCTTCTTCATGGCAAGGTGCATTTACTTTCGATTATCCAGGTCCAGGTCTTGACCCACCTTCTTAGGCACATACAGCTGGGGAGGATGTGTCGATGGGCACTGGTACTTGAGTTTTCTCCACCCTTTCTTTTCTTGTTTCCTCGTCCACTGTACATACCATATAGAATGCATAGTTCTTTGAATTGCATCTCCTATAATGTGCGTGGATTATGTAATCACGACAAGTGGCGGCTTACTTGGCACTATGTACATACATGTAAAGCAGACATTGTGGTTCTTCAAGAGTTGTAGGACAGACTTCTTACTTTGCAGGCTACCGGATAGCTTATGCAAGATCAACTGGCCATTCTGGAGTGCTTATGCTTGTTCAACATGAACTCTCCCCGACCTTGGTTTTTTATGATCCGGCTGGGAGATGGATGGTCATCCAATGTATTGTTAATGGGGAAGTTTTTGAATTTGGAGGATTATATGTATACACAGCTTCTGCAGATAGGGCATGGTTGTGGAGTGCTATCTCTTCTTATTGTTGGTGTTCCAATGCCTTTCTCTGCGGGGATTTTAATAATGCACCAAACCTTGCAGATAATACTACTGGCCATTCTCACATGCTTCATATGGAACGACTATCATGGGACCTGTAATGGGCTTGGTTTGTGGCCCTTTTTGCCCTTTTTGCATCCAACTGATCTAGGATTCACTTTTCAGCACAATGCTCAATCTATGTATCGCGCTTGGTTGGATCGCTGGTATCTTTTTCACATGCAATAGTATGATGACTTTGTATGTGAGATGAGGATTGATTATGCTATGTGTCTCTTGGATCATTTTCCCGTATGCTTGAAACTTCGTTTTGGCTCTTTTGATGTCAATGATTGCCTACCCAAGAAGAGACTTTTGCATATCAATAATGCTTATCTCAAGCATGAGCCTTTGCGCACTATGATTGTGAATATCATCCCGCCTTTGCTCTCCCAAATGTATGTTGACATGGACATAGCTTGGTTCCGTTTTGTTATGCGTGTTCAATGAGTTATACAGGATTATGGCAGGGATTATTTGTCACAATTAAGGGAACAGGTTAACCAGGCAAAGGATGCTTGTAGCCGATTAATGCACTTGGCTAATCATACTTCTCTTATTGACGCTCAAATGAGTGAGTTGTTTTCTGCCCGCGCTATATTAAGGCACAATGATGAGAGGAAATTGGCCAAATGGCAGACTCGAGCTCGTCAACAGGCTTTTGCAGATAAAGGATGTGCTTCTAAACAATTCTTTCAGCATTTGCATCACTCGCGGTAGTCTCAAGCTATACGGAGAGTTAAATTACCGTTAGGGGAGTGGACCTCCACTTTCCGAGAGCTAGCACTAGCCCTACACTCTCATTATGACAAGATTTTTGAGGCCCCTTCTTCTCCCACGAGAGAAGCTCGCCAAGTACGTCACATGTTTCTATTTCATGTTACTTCCATTCTTTCAATGCAGCAAGCTCAAGACTTAATAGCTGTTTTCACTGAGTCGGAATTGTATGCAAGCTTGCTTGATTTGGGTCGATGGAGAGCTCCTGGTTGGGATGGTCTCTCTGTGGAATTTTTCTTGTCTTTCTGGGATTATTTGAAGGTGCTTCTATTGTTCATGATGAATACAGCCTGGGAACAACAAGAATTGCCCTCCTCTTGGAAAGAAGGTTTGCTCAAGCTGATACTTAAGCATGCATGCATTGTGTGAAGAATTCTCACATTGGCGGCCTATTACGCTTATGCCTGTGGTATATAAGTTAATGACAAAAGTGCTTGCTAACTGACTCAAGTGCTTTCTGCATGAAGGCTTGCATCAATCTCAATACGGCTTCATTCCGCGACGTCAAATTACTGATAACCTTGCGAATGTCATCATTGGTATGGAATATGCAAAATATACTCGACAGGATGTCTTAATCATGCAGGTCGACATTGAAAAGGCATTTGATACTGTTCTATGGGATTACATTGCGGATACCATGAGACGTTTGGACTTTGGGCCTAGGCTATCCCGTGTTGTGCTTTTCTTGTATGCACACAATACTTCTGCAGGCTTGCTGGATGGTTTTCTCATAGAATCTTGGACTTTGGGACGGTCAGTAAGGCACGGCTGCCCTCTGAGTGCTTTGCTTTATGCGATCGCTACTCATCCCTTGTTTATGTATTTGGATTCCTTGACCTCCACTGGTAGGCTTTACCTTCTGGTCGACAGTTTGTTGGTCAGGCTTATGCGGATGACTCTTTGTTCATGCCTCGTAATAACTATGACGATGTACAACAAATTATGCATACTCTTCACTTGTTTGGATTGGTAGCAGGTCTCAAAGTTAACTTTTGCAAATCCAAGCTATTGCCTTTGAAAGAGTGTGACTGGCATAAGATATTGTGGCTTGGGGAGATTGTTCCTCCACATGTTCTGGTTCGCCATTTAGGTTATCCACTGGGTTGGAATGTATCGGCTATGCAGAAACTGGATTGGGTGATTAAACGTTTGCATTCCAAGTTGAATTATTGGAAATTGTCCACGTGGCCACTTCATGTGCGTCTCAGGATTGTCCAATGTATCCTTGTGGCTTATGTGCAGTTTTACTTGCCTTTGTTATCCTGGCCTCGGTTGCGCTTGCAATCCCTCATGTCCAATATTTTAGAGCATTTTTGGCGGACCTCGTCTAGCAAGAGGGGCCTTCGGCTTCTATCTATGGACAAGCTGTGTTCTCCCAAGCGGCTAGGAGGGTTGAATATTTTGGACTTGAGATGTCATCTTCTGGCTCGGGAGCTATGTTGTTGCCAGTTTTGGTGGAGTAGCAGCAACCCTGGGCTCTCATGGTTACACATTTTTGTGTGCACATTGTCACCCCTTCTTTTGGTCGTTGGAAACCGACTTATTGGGATGTTGTTTTTGGGAAGCTTGAAGGACACATTCCTGGATGTCCATTTACTTCTTCTCTAATTGTTGATTGGAAGGTTGTCACTTTGCATTTGGCTTGGGATGGTCAACAATCCTCTGGGGGTAACTCTCTTCGCCTTGAGAGTCTGCATTGGAGCAGGGTTTTTGCTTCAACTTTGGTTAAACGGTCTCCTCGCCAAGCGTATTTTCTTTCCCAAAAAGGAATTTGTTAGGTGCATCAGGTGGTTGATGACTCGGGTTATGTTCTTTCTTTCGCTGATGCCGTCTCCCTCTTTCGGTTGGGCCTTCACTATTCTCCTCTCTGGCGGGAGATTCAAAGGATGCTTGCTGCTCATTCACCCATTCCTCCTCTAGATGTGGACTCTCGCTTCTCTGATTGGAATCTAGCTACTACTAGATTGGACTACATCTCAGCTGCCAGTGTCTATGCCATCCTTCAGTCTGTTGTATGGATTGTGCATCAAGGTAATCAGTTGTGGTCGCTTTCCGAGTCATCCTTGTGGTGGCAACACACATTGTCTCGCATTTGGCAGAGTCATCTGCCTTTGAAGGAACGTGTTTTCTTGTGGCGGTGTTTGGTGGGAGCTCTACCTGTTGGCATTGTGTTGCATGCTCGGCATATTGCGCCTTCCTGCTGCCCCAGATGCCCTGAAGCTGAGGAGACCGTGCCACACTTATTGTGGTGTTGTCGTCACTCCAGAGCCTTCATTCGGCAAGTGTCGACTGCGTTTTCCTTCTGGCTCTTTTCACAGACAATTTTGGCTTTTTGGGGTGCTTCGGTCACCACAATCTCAGTTTGCGGTCTTCTTCACCTGGGTCAGATTTTGGACCATGTGGGCCATCTGGCATCATAGGAACTCCTTAAATGTTCCAGGGCACTTTTTTGTTGACCCCTTTCCCTATTTCAAATTATCTCTTGGTCAAGCGTTGCATTTTGCCTATGACGCTGGAGACATCACTCTTGATACCTATAGCGGAGCCTCATAGTGCTCCGTGTTTTGTATCCCTTTCTTTTCGTGGGTTTTCCTCGCTTTGAGGTTTCCCACTTGTAAATTAATCAAAGCAGATTTACAAAAAAATAAAAAGCTTGTTACTCTTGTGTGAGCACTAAAAGCCCTCGAGCTTTTGGACCTCACATAAGTGAGGCACCTAGACAGACAGAAAATCAGGTGCCAAGTGGCATAGAAACTTTGTACTGCCCTTGTCACTCCACCATCATCGTCTCTCTCTACCTTCACTCTCTTGTTCAGTCCAGTTTTATATTGTTAAATTGCTAAAGTGATTCAAGTGTAGTAGATTCGTATCGTTCACAAGTTCATACTTTGATCAGTTGTCCAAAGTGGTAACACCATCACGCTGTACACACAACAGCCAAGTTCCTACACATGAGCCCTGGGCTCCCATTTTGAGGACTCGGTTTAGTTGTGGCCAATTCGCACTGGCTGGCCAATACTTCCCTCCTTCTATTGACTGTTGTTCTTGGCCATGTCGTCACAGCTAAAGCTGGGTACAGAATATTGATCTTAGTGACTACCAAGGTGCTTCGGACTCAGATGATGCTTTTACTTGGGAAAATGTCTATGTGGTCTGGTGGGAACAGCTAATCCTTTGGTCAAATACCTCTCTGGTTCCATATGGATGTAATAAATGTAATCCTTCAATTTGAGGATTATGTTAAGGCTGACCACTTGTTCACCTTGCAATCTTCTTTTCAAAGGACCCGGGTACTAGAGTTGAAACACGTGGAGAAAAAGCGATGTACTAGAAGATGGATAAGGTCAATTCACACGAGGCACGGTAGATTGGCTCGCACAAGAGCTCTGAAACTATTAATTTACATAGGGTTTCACAGATCTTCATAGATGTTCATAGTTCCTTGTTTTATGGATTTCTGACTCTTTCTTCATTACTTGTGTTGCAGACATGCTCCTGGGCTTGACCCTTTATTGTCTGTGAGATTTTATGATCGAAGTCCTGCTGAACAAGCTGCTCTTGGTTTTCTTGTCGATCCAAGTTTGGGAGGGGACAAAGAAAACTCGAGTAGACCAGAGGAGAAACATTCAGAAGAAACACGTAAGTATGTTCCAGCAGGTACCCAAAAGGTTCCTCATGGCACCATTGGAGCTCAGCTTGCATACAAAGCTATTCTTCAGGGTAACAGTGAAGACGTTGCATCTTCGCTTCTCAAATATTCTGCACCAGAAGAGGTTCAAGGGGACATCTTTGCTTCAGTCTCTCGCGCTTGTTATCATCTGGACTTACATCTGCATGTTTGTCTGTCTAGGTGATGACCTTTCCTTCAACCTGCGGTGCATGTGCAGCTCGTTGTGAGACTCGCATGTATGCAACCAGTATCCTTCTATTTACCAAGATGGGAAGAGTGAAGAGGTGAATACTGTAAATCCAATGTGCTTTTCCAACTTTACTATTGTCATGAAGTCCGATTATGTCCTTAATCAGAATGCCTCGTATGTACGAATAACACCAGACATACCATATTTCAAGGAAGTAATTGTGATGGCATCTACGTGTGACACATGTGGCTATAGAAACTCTGAGGTACGACCCTCTTGTCTCAATTCATTGACAGGATTCTTTCAAAGGCATAATAGCCTAGCCCCCATCAATCCTGTTCCTCATTATTTGACAGCTGAAACCTGGCGGCAGCATACCCATCAAAGGGAGGAAGATATCTGTCAGAGTTCTGAGCCGTAAGGATCTTAGTCGGGATGTAATAAAGGTATGAGAGAAAAGGATAAGTTGAGTAATTATCAGCGGCTCTCGGTACGCAATTCAATACGTTTGTCGTTTGGCTGCTGTAGTCAGATACATCGTCGGTCACTATCCCAGAACTGGAACTGGAGCTAGCATCTGGCACTCTTGGTGGCCTTGTCACAACTGTGGAGGGTTTGCTTCAACAAATAAGTGAGAGTAAGTGGCTTTCCTACTCTCATGTTTTTGTTCCTTTTGAAGGTGTTCCAGTCATTTCAAGAGTTTTGATAGTTGCACGTTTTCCTTCTAATTGAATATGTCACTGAGATCCACTGGCCTACCTAAAACTTTAGTATCTTTATTGCCAAGGCTGTTGAGATGATGGAGCAGAGGGTGCTAATGGTCATCATGACTGTTGATTTGAAGTTAGAGACCGCCTCTAGGGGATATTGTCCCTGTAAAACAGCAGCAGAAATGTGCCTGTTTGCCTTAAATCTTGGTTTGAAATCCCAAGAAGCATCGGTGCCTAATAGAAACAGTAAAGGCTGAACAACGGAGGGTAACGGCTTAGGGCAGAGAGCAAGGCAACTGGCTGCAAATGTAATGACAACTAAGGCTGTGCAAAGGCATTCGCCAAGGCTGAAAAGGATCGTGGGGAAGGAAAATCCAAAGGATGGATAACCTGCCTGCACTACAACAAATTTCTGATTGCAGCGTGTCGGAGAAAGGGTGGGAGGGCTCGCGAACAGGGTTGAACTGGCTAAGGATTGAAAGGTTGAGTGAGGGCTGAAACGGCCGAGGGCTGCACGGGCTTCTGAGGCAGTCAATTTCAATGTGGCCATGGAGAATGTACAATTGCAAATTTCTGAGGCAATCAATACATCCGCTGGAAGGAAATGGGAGGAGAGGGCTTGCGAAGAGGTTAACACCAGGTCTGGGCAGACTAGCGGTAGGAAGCACATGGCGAGATTTTGGGACACGCACACAAGGTTGGGCACAGCACTCTTGATGCTGAGGGTCTCTTTCTCTCACACCAAGATTGTATCAGTTTGGTCTCATTCTCATAGGTCATTTTTGCCTTTTGAAGACATATGGGAGTTCTCTAGAGATGGTGACATCCTCATTCTAGGGGATTTCAATGCTAGGACTGCCCATCATCAGACAGTATTTTATGATACTTCAGAGGAGATGCTGAGAGAGTTGGATGTTACAGAGACGGGCCTATCCAGACTATCACAAGATGGAGAACACACCGAGTATGGAGGACACTTGATAGACATGGGGACTGCACATGAATTGGCCATCTTGAATGGCCTGCAGAGATTTCCTGCTGCAGGGGGTTTTACATGCTTTCCACACAGACATGGATCCAGCACAGTGGATTATGTCATGGCACAGCCGAGCCTCATCTCTAGTATCCAAGATCTCACGGTTGGACCCAGACCTGTTGGTGTGGCAGTGGACCATGCTCTTGTGTTGTTGACCATCTCTTTTCAGTTTAGTGTAGCACACAGGCTACGGGCAGCAGTCCCTACTTGCTACACCTTCACACGGGAGACGGACTCTATATACATAGATGGGATCTACAGACGCCTGTGCACAGAGGAGCCAGGGAGACCTCTGGAGGAGCTTACTACTATACTGACACAGACACTACATGATGCAACAGCAGAGGCATACCCACATACCCAGCCTAAGCAGAGACGCCGTTCGGGGAGCATGCCCCAGAACAGTTGGTATGAAGAGGAATGCCGGGACACTAGAGCTAGATTTCAGAGGGAGGTGCTTTTGGGGGACATCACTCACAGACAGTCACAGATTGACTTCCGACGCCTAGTGCGGCGGAAGAAGAGGACATTTTTGGCTCGCCTAGAGCAAGATCTATACCAGCTATTCTAGAGTCAGGACTCACGTGAGGCATGGCGGCTCTTTCATGAGCACTCCCCCCCCCCCCCCCCCCCCCCCCTTGCCATCACTTCTACAGAGGCCTGGGGCCAGTATGCATCATCTCTGTACACAGTTCCTGAGCAGCCCCCCCCCGATCCATGCCCACACACATGTGCTTTTTTCACCGCTGAGATGGTGAGGAAGGCCATTGACGGGATGAGGACTGGGAGAGCATATGATCATGATGGCTTAGTGGCTGAGCATTTCACGCATGCCAGAGATTTACTAGCAGAGCTTCTAGTAGTTATGTTTAACCGTACCATGTGTGAGGGCTTGCCTGATACTTGGAGCCTATCTACTATTGTACCTATCTTCAAGTCGGGAGACCCTATGGAGCCTGGGAATTATCGCACTATCATGATTGGACACACATTGCACGGTTGTACGCATCTATTCTTGAGTAGCAGCTGAGTAGATAGGTAGAGAGGGAGGGGATACGCGCAGCCGGGCAGGCAGGTTTCAGGAGGGGTTTTTCTACGCTTGACCATATCTTGACACTCAGAGCCATCATTGAGGAGGGCAGATCGCGTGGGAGACGGATCTATTGTAGCTTTGTGGATTTCCGCAAAGCATTTGATACAGTGCCCAGAGCTAGATTGATGCGCAGATTACAGCAGATGGGAGTACCCACAGAGCTCATTTGGGGGGTCATGGCATTATACAGGTCAGTAGTAGGGCATGTACGCACCCGAGAGGGTCTATCCACACCGGTTTACTCCACTATTGGGGTGAAGCGGGGCTGCCCGCTCTCTCCTTCTCTATTTGGTATGTATGTGGATGAGGTTTCTGACCACATTGAGAGAGATGGTGATAGAGGTGCACAGCTGGCAGGGACATGGATTCCACTATTGTTATATGCTGATGATATTGTGTTGATCTCCGAGTCTCCGGAGGGGATGCAACGTCACTTGGATGCTTTGCATAGGTTTGCCCAGGAAAGTGGTTTGTCTGTCAACCTTGGTAAAACCAAGGTCATGGTATTTAATACCACCCCACAGTGGATCAGGAGGTCAGCGCCAGCATTCACATACGGCCAGGAGAAGGTGGAGTATACAGATGCTTACACTTACCTTGGAGTGGTTTTTAGTGGCCCCTCATTTTCATTGAGGGCAGCAGAGACTAGATCGACTAGAGCCCATGCAGCATTGGGTAGATTGGAAAGGATGTGCTCACAGGTTCAGTTTCAGGAGCCTCGGCCGAAGCTCTGGCTCTTTGACAGTTTGGTGGCTTCTGCATTGCTTTATGGAGCTGAGATTTGGGGACCTTCATTGGATCATCACGGGAGGACAGGCCGCAGTGATGGATGGGGGAACATGGAGAAGCCTCTGGTCTCTATGATCTCGCGGCTCATTAGAGCCAAGGCTTCAGTACCACGTGCTATTGTACAAGCAGAGCTAGCTGCCCCCCCACTAGTGGTTGAGGCGCTCACCAGATCTGTCTCCTTCATACACCGCATGTGGGAACTTCCTAGAAACAGATATGCACGCCTTGCACTTGAATCCTCTCGACAGTTAGCCATGCAGGGAGATGCAACGTGTTGGTATGGGGAGATGGCATCATGGTTTCAGGCGCATGGGTTCAGCATAGACAGATTGCCTCCCTTCCAGTACTCACTGGATGCACCCTCTCTGACTCTTACACAGTCCGAGATCACCAGGCTCATTCGCCAGGACTTGACTCAGCTAGACACCAAGAGGACACAGATACAGCAGGCATAGGAGCTGGGCACGAAGATGGCTTTCTACAGAGAGCATCTCCTCCAGCTTACGGAGGATGGTTTTGTGACGAGGCCCAGATACATGGACACCCACTTGTCTCATGGGATACGATGTGCTATTGGCCAGATACGCACATCCTCACACCAACTGCGGATTGAGACTGGGAGATACAGCGGAGTACCAGCATAGGCCAGGACATGCCCGCTGTGTGACATCGAGCCTGAGACAGAGTTGCACTACACATGCCACTGCCCCGTCTACTACGAGATACGAGGCCGCTTCCATTGCTTGTTCAGAGACGGCTTTGGACCATTCTCTAGAGTCATGCGGTACAAGGATCAGAGATGCCTGGGTTTGTTTTTGCTTGAGCTGCGCAGACACAGAGAGAGCCTGATGAGAGGAGAGGCCAGCCAATCTCAGAGACAGATCACGGACTTCTTTAGAGCTACCACTGGACACCCGGAGGAGTTACCACCGTAGTAGAGCTCGCCGCACCACACCAGAGACACACTGATCGATCGAGCAACTGAGCTGGGGAGATCCAGACGCCCACGACTACGGAGGACTACACAGCATCGATGGAGGCTGCATCAGAGGATTCGGATCACTTTGGCTCGACATGCACGACGCCCGGTCAGACTATTGACCATGGAGGAGATTGATGAGATCTGCCAGTGACCGATGCTAGATCTCCTGTGATCTAGCTATGCCGGCTAGCTGTTTAGCTGCTTTGTTCACACCTAGCAGTTCAGGATTCCATAGTATTTCATTTTGTCATTTCTGTCATTTTGTCATCTTGTTACTCTGACTTTGTATCAGATCCACCACATTGTAACTTTCTGGTCTCATAGGTCACTTTGGCCTTTTGAAGACGTTAATATAACATTTCATTTCTCTTTCGCTCTCTCTCTCTCTCTCTCTCTCTCTCTCTCTCTCTCTCTCTCTCTCTCTCTCTCTCTCTCTCTCTCTCTCTCTCTCTCTCTCTCTCTCTCTCTCTCTCTCTCTCTCTCTCTCTCTCTCTCTCTCTCTCTCTCTCGCGTCAGGACTCACGTGAGGCATGGCGTCTCTTTCATGAGCACTCCCCTCCCCCCCCGCCATCACTTCTACAGAGGCCTAGGGCCAATATGCATCATCTCTGTACACAGTTCTTGAGCAGCCCCCCTTTCTCGATCCCCCTAATCCATGCCCACACACATGTGCTTTTTTCACCGCTGAGATAGTGAGGAAGGCCATTGACAGGATGAGGACTGGGAGAGCATATGATCATGATGGCTTAGTGGCTGAGCATTTGACGCATGCCAGAGATCTACTAGCAGAGCTTCTAGCAGTTATGTTTAACCGTGCCATGTGTGAGGGCTTGTGACGCATCTATTCTTGAGCAACAGCTGAGTAGATGGGCAGAGAAGGAGGGGATACGCGTAGCCAGGCAGGAAGGGTTCAAGAGGGGTTTTTCTACTCTTGACCATATCTTGACACTCAGAGCATGATTGAGGAGGGCAGATCACGTGGGAGACGGATCTATTGTAGCTGTGTGGATTTCCGCAAAGCATTTGACACAGTGCCCAGAGCTAGATTGATGCGCAGATTACAGCAGATGGGAGTACCGACAAAGCTCATTTGTGGGGTCATGGCATTATACAGGTCAGTAGTGGGGCATGTACGCACCTCAGAGGGTCTATCCACACCTGTTCACTCCACTATTGGGGTGAAGCGGGGCTGCCCTACTCTATTTGGTATGTATGTGGATGAGGTTTCTGACTACATTGAAAGAGATGGTGATAGAGGTGCACAGCTCGCAAGGACATGGATTCCACTATTGTGATATGCTGATGATATTGTGTTGATCTCCGACTCTCCGGAGGGGATGCAACGTCACTTGGATGCTTTGCATAGGTTTGCCCAGGAAAGTGGTTTGTCCGTCAACCTTGGTAAAACCAAGGTCATGGTATTTAATACTACCCCACAGTGGATCAGGAGGTCAGCGCCCGCATTCACATACGGCAAGGAGACAGTGGAGTATACAGATGCTTACACTTACCTTGGAGTGGTTTTTGGTGGGCGAGCATTTTCATTGAGGAGGGCAGCAGAGACCAGATTGACCAGAGCCCATGCAGCATTGGGTAGATTGGAAAAGATGTGTTCATAGGTTCAGTTTCAGGAGCCTCGGACGAAGCTTTGGCTCTTTGACACTTTGGTGGCTTCTGCATTGCTTTATGGAGCTGAGATTTGGGAACCTTCATTGGATCATCACGGGAGGATAGGCCGCAGTGATGGATGGGGGGACATGGAGAAGCCTCTGGTCTCTATGATCTCGCAGCTCATTAGAGCCAAGGTTTCAGTACCACGTGCTATTGTCCGAGCAGAGCTAGCTGCCTCCCCACTAGTGGTTGAGGCGCTCACCAGATCTATCTCCTTCATACACCGCATGTGGGAACTTCCCAAAGATAGATATGCCCGCCTTGCACTGAGTCCTCTCGACAGTTAGCCATAGAGGGAGATACAACATGCTGGTATGGGGAGATGACATCATGGTTTCAGGCGCATGGGTTCAGCATAGACAAATTGCCTCCCTTCCAGTACTCACTGGATGCACCCTCTCTGACTCTTACACGGTCGGAGATCACCAGGCTCATCCGCAAGGACTTGACTCAGCTAGACACCATGAGGACATGGATATAGCCACCACAGGAGCTGGGCACGAAGATGGCTTTCTACAGAGAGCATCTTCTTCAGCTTACGAAGGATGGTTTTGTGACGAGGCCCAGATACATGGACACCCACTTGTCTCATGGGATACGATGTGCTATTGGCCAGATATACACATCCTCACACCAGCTGCGGATTGAGACTGGGAGATACAGCGGAGTACCAGCAGAGGCCAGGACATGCCCCCTGTGTGACATCGAGCCTGAGACAGAGTTGCACTACACATGTCATTGCCCCGTCTACTACGAGATACTAGGCCGCTTCCATTGCTTGTTCAGAGAGGGCTTTGGACCACTCTCCAGAGTCATGCGGTACGAGGATCAGAGATGCCTGGGTTTGTTTTTGCTCGAGCTGTGCAGACACGGAGAGAGCCTGATGAGAGGAGAGGCTAGCCAGTCTCAGAGACAGATCATAGGCTTCTTTAGAGCTGCCACTGGACACCTGGAGGAGTTACTACCACAGCAGAGCTCGTCACCTCACACCAAAGGCACTCTAATCGACCGAGCGACTGAGCTGGGGAGATCCAGACGCCCACGACTGCGGAGGACTACACATCATCGACGGAGGCTGCATCAGAGGATTCGGATGACTTTGGCCCGACATGCACGACGCCCGATCAGACTGGAGGAGATTGATAAGATCCGCCAGCGACCAATGCTGGATCTCTTGTGATCTAGCTATCCCAGCTAGCTGCTTAGTTCACACCTAGCAGTTTAGGATTCCATAGTATTTTATTTTGTCATTCTGTCATTTTGTCATCTTGTTACTCTGACCTTGTATCAGATCCACGACATTGTTACTTTCTGGTCTCATATGTCACTTTAGCCTTTTGAAGACGTTAATATAACATTTCATTTCATTTCTCTCTCTCTCTCTCTCTCTCTCTCTCTCTCTCTCTCTCTCTCTCTCTCTCTCTCTCTCTCTCTCTCTCTCTCTCTCTCTCTCTCTCATTTAAATTACGTACTCGTACAAAATAGCAGCACGGTGTAGCAAGGTTACGCGTGAAGACTGCAAGTCCGGAAGCAAGAGAGTAGCAAATCTCCTGATGCAAGAGGATAGTCTCTCTCTCTCTCTCTCTCTCTCTCTCTCTCTCTCTCTCTCTCTCTCTCTCTCTCTCTCTCTCTCTCTCTCTCTCTCTCTCTCTCGCTCTGTGTGTGTGTGTGTGTGTGTGTGTGTAGCTGCACCGTGTCCACTTGCAGCCACAAGGTAAATAGGACGTCATCGACGAGCAGCTGTAGCTTGGCGTCTTCACAGGAGGAGCTACACATTGAAGGCCGATTTGTGATTCATTGGAGAAAGTTCTGCCAAGACTAGCTGTAGCAATTGCAACACATACGACTGTGGAGGAGTGCACAGGTTTCAACGGGGCAGCTCGGCATTGCTCTGTGGTGCCAGCAGGTCACGTGAGGCAACAAAAGCAACAGCAGGGCAGAAGCCTCACACGAGGTGCCTGAGGATGGACCAATCAGCCGACCTCGGAGATGACGATATCTATGAAACCCAACCTAAATCGAAAGCGACATTTAGGCGGAGGATGCGAGAGAGCACACGATTGCCAGGTTCTGTGAGAGCAGAGCAACTTTCTAGAGTCAAAGATGACTCAATGTTTGAGAAGGTACAGGTGACGATTAAGGGGGAGCTGAGCCTTTTGAGGCGTGACATTGAAAAAGAGATGTATGCAAAGGCGGAGACTTACAAAAAAGCCATGTATGCAGATATGAGGAACATCATTGAAGGCCGAAATACAGACGATTGTGAGGGCATAAGTTAATGTAATGGAATGCATGATGCAAAAAAGATTAAAGGATGCACTTGTTGTGTTTGATTCTTGGAAATAAAAAATGGAAGAACGCATGAATGAAAAGGATGCATTGATCGAAGCACTTAAGGGAGACCTCGCAGCTTGCAAAAATACCCCCGCAAAGGAGGGAGAAAATCAACCCTCAATTATAAAGAAGCTCGAAAGCATTAAGGAGCAGGTGAAAACTCTACGAGAAGAGAAGAGCAGAAGGCACGAACAACCTCTTCATGGGCGGAGCACCTATTCAAAACACAAGAAAAGTGGATCGAGGACGCCAAGAAAGGAAAAGATAAGATGCCTGAAGTCTCACCGACATCCACTATCATCAATATGACGATTGAGGAGGAGCAAAAGAGAAAGATAGGATGAATCAATGTTTGAGAAGGTACAGGTGACGATTAAGGGGGAGCTGAGCCTTTTGAGGCGTGACAGTGAAAACGAGATGTATGCAAAAAAAGCCATGTATGCAGATATGAGGAACATCATTGAAGGTAGAAATGCAGACGATTGTGAGGGCATAAGTGAATGTAATGGAATGCATGATGCAAAAAAGATTAAAGGATGCACTTGCTGTGTTTGAATCTTGGAAATTAAAAAATGGAAGAACGCATGAATGAAAAGGATGCATTGATCGAAGCACTTACGAGAGACCTCGCAGCTTGCAAAAAACCCCCCGCAAAGGAGGGAGAAAATCAACCCTCAATTATAAAGAAGCTCGAAAGCATTATAAAGAAGCTCGAAAGCATTAAGGAGCAAGTGAAAACTCTACAAGAAGAGAAGAGCAGAAGGCACGAACAACTTGTTCATGGACGGAGCACCTATTCAAAACACAAGAAAAGTGGATCGAGGACGCCAAGAAAGGAAAACATAAGATGCCTGAAGTCACACCGATATCCACTATCATCAATATGACAATTGAGGAGGAGCAAAAGAGAAAGACAGTCCTTCATGTGCGTGTTACACTTCTCAAAGACACTGCAAAAGTAGAAGAAGAAGTGCCAGATCTCCTGAAGCGCATGGGTATTTCTGAACCCACACACATAGGTGCTTGAGCCTTGGAGAGTTGCCAAGAAGGGAAGTGATGAGAAAGGAAGGTCCAAGGAAAGAGCACTCATTATACGTTTCCCTATGCTGGAAGCTAGGAAGAAATTCCTGAAGAAGAGACCAACACTCAAGCAAACTGGGATATTTTTGTGTGATGACCTCACACAGGTAGCACACATGCAAGAGCTGATGCCAGAGATCAAGGCGGTGAGGGAGAAAGGGAAAATTGCTTTTTACAGGGGAGGGAGAGTAGTGGTGTTGGAAAAACGCACCGCATGAAGGGAGCATGCAATTAGCATGCAATTGTAATGGATCAATGAAGCTGGATGTAGGCGCATTTGAGGATAGCTTTAAGGGAAGAGACATTATTTTTTACTCAAAAACGCATGAGACTCCTGGCGACACATTACCTAGAGTGACAGGATACCATTGGCAGACTACTTGTAGGCAGGATGTGAGATCAACGCATAGAGGATGGGGGTCAAGAGGTGTGGCAGTTTTATTCAGGGAGGAGCTTCAACCCCTCATTCGTATTGTTTGGAGAGATGAGCAAGCCAGATATATGTGGGTCACCGTGATAGCGGAGACAAGGAGGCTGTCACAAGATGGCCACCACGTGCCAATAGAAAAGAACAGACTGAACAGGCTTTTAGCACTTCAAAAACAACTAAATTGAAAGAGAGAGAGACGACACGCGACACGGAGTGGCGGAATTCCACCCCAGAGAGTATTGGCCCCAAACCTTGGCGCCCCTTTCGGTATTTCTTTATATTGCATCAACACAGTACAAGCCGGTACTCCACGCTCTGCACCTTCTCCAAGAAGCATGCCAAAGAATGAGCCCATGGCCTCATATTTAAAGGCCCTAGGCCCCAAAAGCAGTTTACAATGAAAAGCCTTCAAACTCAAAAGCATCTGGTGCAAAAGCAATGCCAAAAAGCTGCCAGTGTAAATCACAGAATTTCGTATAGCAATCGGTGCAAAACGCGGAAATCTGTACAGTCCGCCACGTCATCATGTCAACGCAATTTCCAGATTTTCAGTACAGCTTCCACGTCATCAATTGCTATGCAATTCTTTCTTTGTGTGTGGGTCCTGCTTTGTTTTAATCATTTATGTCACTTGGGGCCCCATCGGACGGGGTCCCCATAAGTTGGTAGGACTTCTTCTTTTGTTACTTGTTCTTCTTAGGGTTTAGGCCCCTCGGCCGGCATTTGCAAGTTGGCTTTATTCTTCAAAGCTTTGACACGTCAGCAGTTTGTGACAGAGGCCAATCTACATTGCAATATGCTATTTTGCCTCCAGCACATCTCATCATGCATCGCCCGAGGGGCAGTCACCCTACATGATATTGGATGAGGAGATATGGGATTTCTCTAGGGATGGAGATGTCAGTCTTTTGGGAGAGTATAATGCGAGGACGGGCCAGTCCCACACAGCTTTCTACGATACCTCAGAGGAAATGTTGAGAGAATTAGATGTCAATGATATGGGATTGGCTAGGTGTTCACAGGATGAAGAGCGCACTGGATATGGGGGAAATCAGACAGATTTGGGGACTTCACATGGACTAGCCATCTTGAATGGCCTCCAAAGATTTCCAGCATCGAGTGGGTTCACTTGTTTTCCTCATAGACATAGGGCTAGCATAGTGGATTATGTTTTGGCTCAGCCCAGTTTCATACTCTCTATTCAGGACTTTACAGTCGGGCCCAAGCCTATTGGGTTAGCGGTAGATCACGCCCTCCTCACGTTTACCCTCTCATTCTAGTTCATAGCTCGACTGGCACAAACATCTACGCATACCCGATACACTTTTACTTTGGAGATTGATTCTGTCTACATAGATGGTATCTACAGACGCTTATGCATAGAGGATCCGAGAGACCTCTAGGGGAGCTCACTTATATATTGACAGAGAGATTACAAGATGCAGCAGCAAAGGCATACCCACACACTGAGCTTGCGCAGTGACGACATTCTGGGAGCACACCCCAAAATAGCTGGTATGATGAGGAGTGCAAGAGACCATAGCCCGACTTCAAAGGGAGGTACTTCTAGGAGTCATTACTCACAGGCAGTCACGGATTGCTTCTCGGTGTTTGGTACGACGGAAGAAGAGGGCGTTTGTAGCTTGACTAGAGCAGGATTTATATCAGTTGTTTTTTAGCCAACATTAAGGCGAGGCATGGCGACTCTTCCATGAGCACTCTCCCCCACTAGTCATCACTTCTACGGAGGTATGGGATCAGTATGCATCATCCCTCTGCACAGTCTCGGGGCAGTCCCCCTCTCCCAGATCCGTCAGAGCCATGCCCACACACATATGGTAAAGAAATCCATTGATAGGTTGAAGACCAAGAGAGCATATGATCGTGATGGGCTGGTAGCACAACATTTTATGAATGCCAGACATCTGCTTGCAGAGCTTCTGGCAATGATGTTGAGTCGTGCCATGTGCGAGGACCTACCTAATACCTGAAGTTAGTCCACTAGCGTACCTATCTTCAAGTCAAGGGACTCTATGGAGCCTGGGAACTACCGCACTATCATGATTGGACACACATTGGCACGGTTGTATGCATACATCCTTGAGCAATGGTTGAGTAGATGGGCAGAGAGAGAGAGGGTATACGGGCAACATGACTTCTGGGTTTCAGGAGAGGTTTCTCTGAGGAGGGGAGATCACGTGGGAGACGGCTCTATTGTTGCTTTGTGGATTTCCGCAAAGCCTTCGATACAGTGCCCAAAGCTAGATTGATGTGTAGTCTGCAAGAGATGAGGGTACCCAAAGAGTTGATTTGGGGGATCATGGCTCTATACAAGTCAGTAGCGGGGCGTGTACGCACTCCAGAGGGAATTTTCGATTTAATTCACTCCACTGTTGGGGTGAAACAGGGTTGCCCGGCCCGCTATCTCCTACACTATTTGGCATATAGGTGAATGAAGTTGCCGACTACATTGAGAGGGATGGTGATAGACGAGCACAGTTGACAGGAACATTGATCCCACTATTGTTATATGCTGATGATATTGTGTTGATTTCCGACTCCCCCGGAGGTGATGTAGCATCATTTAGATGCTTTGTACATATTTACCCATGATAGTGGATTGTCTGTTAACCTGGGGAAAACCAAGGTTATGGTGTTTAACACCACACCACAGTGGGTCAGGAGGTCAGCACCCACTTTTACATATAGCCAGGAGACAGTGGAATAAATAGATGCATACACCTATCTTGGGGTAGACGAGACCTCATGCAGCCTTGGGACGATCGGAGAAGATGTGTTCGTAGGTTCAGTTTCAAGAACCTCGAACAAAGAAATGTAGAGCATATGAGAGTATCAGAGATAGATATGAGGCTTGTTTCATAGGACAGCCCACCCTATGACAGATTATGGAGTCGCGACCGCCAGTTTGGCCGTTTTGTAGTGAAGATACATAGATATGGAGAGACTCTGCCAGCACCTGTAGCGGCACCAGAGGGTGGCAGACAGTCACAGCTTAGCAACTTCTTTCAGAGAACCACAACCCTGAAAGTTGAAACACCCCTGTCTGTGTCAGAGTGACATGTGGTAATAGGCTCACCACCAGCAGGCAGCCCAAGAGAGATTTCTCAGATGTTGGCTGATCCAGCCGCAATCATACGCGCAGCCCTTACACCACACCCACCCATGTACCAGATCTTACACCCCCAGTTTGACATAGGATGGAGCTAGCCAGCTTGATGCACTTCATGATTGCACTTCCCTGAGCATATACATGTGCACCCATACCCCCTAGAGATAGAGCTCCACCCCCGCCCCCCTCATATGCCATGTATCTTGTACCCTAGCCTCACATGGATCGCCCCCTTCCCCCTTACCACATGACCACATTTTGTTACTTTTTACTTTGGTCTTTCCTCGATAGATAGAGGACACACACATGCATATTTGATTTGTCTCATAGGCCGACTTTGGCCTCCAATAGACGTAGAAAGATTTTTCTTTCTGTCTTGCTTTCTACCCAGGATCCTTGGTGCAGCTACACTGTGAAGTGAAGGAATGTGCAGATTGGCCTATGAAGTCTCTCCAGAACTATTCCCTGAATCACCTTTAGTTTTTAGAGAAAGATTAAGTGGCACCAATTGTTTTCAAAGCTTTATCAGTACAAACCATTCTTTTGGTGATATTATAATGTCTGATATGTATGGAACCCATCTACGTGAAGAAACCTCTTCGAATTATCATTTTGCATGAATCCCTGGATATTAAACACAGTGGATGGTTTCTCCGATGTTAAGCTCTCTTTTTTGTGATTGGTAAGGAGCTTCAATGCATGTGCTAAGTGTAGTAGTCATTGTACTGGTCTCTTGTAGAAGCAAAGGTTGTCCTAATATACAGATTTGATGAGAGACCATGTTGCATTGTGCTTCTCGATCAAATATAGAGCTGAGCGGCTTCAGATGCTAGCTTCATTTGCACAATTCCAATCAGTGAAGGTGGGCCAGGATTCGGGTTTCGGAGCTTCCGCTGTCCTTGTCCTCAACGTTCTGTGATGGACTTGGAGGTCTTGTCAAAGAGTTCAGGTCAAAGAACTTTCAAGGCATTTGGCTGTCTCTTTGCACTCCGTTAGGATAATCTGCATTGAAATTTGTTTGATTGGTTGATTGTTTAAGTTGTCTGATAGAATGATGCCCTTCCAGTTAGGCAACCAAAACTTCAAACCCTCCATGGAGCTTCCGGTTCTTTGTTCATTTTATAGTTTTCTTTTCTTGTTTGGGAGGGAATTTTAAAGAAAACTACGAGACTCGTTGAGATCTTTCAGTTTTCCTGGACAAAAATACAATGTACCTAGAATTCCAGAGTGAAAATCTGAAGTAAAGAATGGAAGTCTTTATGGTATGAGCATTTTAAACTTTTACTTATTTTTACAATCATGTTCACTCATTTCTTTGTTTCCAGGACTAAAAGGTATGAATCAATTCTGCCTTGGGGACAGTGCAATGGCAACAGATAAACACAAATGGCGAGAGTTTGAGGAAAAAATGAAAAAGGTGAGAGACAGGTTTTCTGACGCATTATTTGAATGGGGCTTTGTTCATTGATGAGGTTTGCACATTGTTCACGGTGGGGGCGCGGGGGTGGGCGCTCCCACTACTGGTATATATAACACAAAAGAACTTGATAGATCAAGGAGACAGTTGACCAAAGACCGTGATTGTATTTGTACAGAACTTCAAATGTTATAGAATTTTGTACAAAAGTAGGTGGAGAATGAAACTTCATTCCACCTACTAGTACATATAACACAAAAGAACTTTCAAGGAGATAGTTGGCCAACGACAGTGTATGTATTTGTACAAAACTTCACATGTTATAAAATTTTGTACAAAACTAGGTGGAGGATGAAACTTCATTCCAGTGCTCGAAAAACACTTTTACCCAAAAACTTGTAGATCCTACATACAAGAAATATCAGAGGTAAATTGGCTCTATTTGAAGGTTTTTACACTAAATTTCTTTAATTTTGTAGGTTATCTCACTTTCAAATTTAAATTTAGAGGTAAATCTCAAAATTTGTATGTGGGATTACACTAAGCCTAGGTATTTTTCAAGCACTGCTTCATTCCATTATTAAATAAATAGAAGAAGGTTATCTGCTCCTTCATATTAGGTTGTACAGTAACAAATCCTAGAATCAAGAGACTCCTCACCTACATCATACAAAACAAGCAAAACATTTCGTTAGGTTTGGATGTGTTTTACAGGTGTATTTGACGGCCAAAGCAGCCACTTACTAAGTTAATTACTATTCAAAAATTCATTTTAACTTATAGTTATTTCAGGGATCACAGCAATCTCCATGCATTTACCTATAAAATATCAATGATAAACACTCCTATTAAAGAGTGTGCGTGCAATCTTTTGTTCTTGTGGTGTGATCTTTTGTTCCTTCAAACTCCAAGAGATCCTTTTCACTTTCTTGGGATATCTCTTCAACAGTCATTACATTTCTCGTTCACCATTTGGGGCATCTCTTTGCAGGCCTTTGGCCAAGTTTCATTGTTCACTGGCTCAACCCTTTCTTCATGGTTTGCGTTCAGAATTTTACTTATACATTATCTTCTTTGTGGGTTTTCTCTCATCCTAAGGTTTTCCACCAGTAATTTAAGGATTACTAAAAAAGAGAAAAAAATGTGTACATGCGCTGGTGATCACAAGTAGAATTTCTTGTGAAGGGGTGTGTGATCGAGATCAGGCTGAATTATGGGGATCCTGGTTTATATAATCAGAAACCTTACTTATTTCATAATACAGATGAAGTAGCTTATAGTTGTATCAAATGATTAATGATATTTTACTGGACTTTATTTTTGAGTTGAAGCTCTCTTGCTAAGACTGGAGGCAGTAAGTTGCATATTAGCCAGTTGAAAACTTCTTCATTTCTGGAACATGAAAATCTCAAAAGGGCAGCATCACATACTATGCTTGCAGGGTAGGTTCTGTTGTGATTTTAGCTTTCTTTCTTTCTGAAGTCAGTGTTGAATTTTGCAGCTGCTCAATATGGAGGCGCCCTGGACTTTGATTTTGGATGATCCTCTCGCAAACTCCTTCATCGCTCCAATCACTGACACTATCCAAGATGACGTTCAGCTGCATTGTAAATGATCCTGATCTCTATGCCAAAGATTTTGATGGTTATTTTCGTCACTATCTATGAGTGGTTGTTTGCTTGTCACCCATGAAGGCTACGGGCTCACCGAAGCATGAATTTTAGTGGGTCTTTTTTCTCAGTTGCATGAGCTCTTTCAAGCATATCATTGGTCAGTGGCAATGGTATTTCTTCAATGGTGGTTCAGCTATCCTAAAACGGTTTGTTGTGTGTAGCTGATGAATACGAACGGACATGGCAAGAAAATGAAGATCTTGGCCTCAATGATATGAATACATCTTCTGCTGATGCAGCCTATGAAAAGGAGGGTTTATAGCCTTTCTGTCTTCACAGGCTTGCCTGCACCCTGAGATGCTTTTGTATGTAGCATTTTGACATTCTAGTTTTTCATGCTTTGAATGATTGGATAAGCTCCCAATCTTGTGGCATCACATGCATAGCCACAATAGCTTTCTGTCTCAAAACATTTAGTTGGTGTTGCCAACCTTTGTCAAATGTCTTATCAAACCTTGTCTCGTTTGTTCTCTATGTTCAATGTCAAATGTTGCGATGCATGTTAGTTACGTTGGTGCGTCAAATCTCAACTGAGGTAAAATTTTGAGCTGTAAGTTCTTATATTAAATGCATAGAACATCATGCTTCATTGGAAGCGTGGACTGCATCACTTTATATTCAAAGTTCCAAATGGCAGCCACCAAGTTCTAGGTATTGTTCCTGGCAACTAAGCTGAAAGAGTTGATCGAATTGAGAGCATGGCAACTAGTAGTGCTGCAAGTAAAGTCATTGATTGTGTAACCACCAAATGAGATATGTCCCGAAAATTTTGCGAACTTGGAGTGTATCTTTTGAAGCATAGACTTGCTGGTTGAAAATGCTTAATGGCTATTTTGCAAACTTGGGAGTGTATCTATTGAAGCGTAGACTTGATAGTTGAAAATGCTTAATGGCTATTTTGCCATGCAAATTGCTCAACATTTAGATTTTCTATTCTAACAGTAGCTAAGAGTTCAGAAGTATCATACTAAAGTACTCAAAGTTTTTTTCTTCATGAATGTCAGTAAAAGCCTTATCAAATGTAAATAGAGATATAGGGTGAATAAATTAGTGATTTTAGCAAGTTTGCAGAGTGAATTCAAGGTTAAATTTAGGAATTTTAGTTTCAAATCTTGGCAGAGACCTTTGCTTTTGGCATAATTGCCGGTGTCTCATTAGTTTGTCATGAAAAAATCAAGGCCAAGAAAATGGTTTGTTTTAGCATTGTATTTATTAAGCTACAAGGTAAGTCTGCCAGAATAATTTATTTCGATGATATCTTGTATATCAAGGAAATTCAGTCACAAAGGTTTCTCTTATATCTTACATTGTTAGGTTGGCTCCCAAATTGTAGATTGCCGAAATTTCAAGGGGCTCCAAGTGGAAGGTCCAGGCTGAAAATCTGACTGTTTAAAGCGCAGAAATTAGAGGTAGTTGTTTAAGCAAGTTGTTTAACTTATAATTTGATGTATGAACTTATAATTCGATGGAAGGTAAGCATCAGATGCTATCTAAACTGCCTTTAAGGTGAGGATAAGTTGCCCTTGGCAAGATTCTTCTCCTTGAGATGTTTAAGCGTATTGATATTCTCGGAGCGCATAGGCTTTGTGACTCTGGTTCTAGATCTAAGTTGCACTTATGTATGGAGAAGAGGGCTAAAAAGCGGTTCTCGGGTCTCATCTATTAGTTGATCTATTTTAAGAAACTAATTCTCATGTAAATTACTTGTTTTGATCGGCATGATATGATTAATGTTTCTTGTTGCTACAATGGTTGCCTGCTCAAATGTGCTCTGGAATTTGTTTGCACGTGTGAACGATTTTGGTATGTGTTTTGTGTGCTCAAAAATATTGAGCTTAAAACCAACATGGTATACGTGCAGGTTGTGGTGGTCATAAATACGTTATCTCAACTGAGAGGTTTGACAAGCTACTTCAATCGAAAGCTCATTGTCATTTGTGTGTGATGCAGGATAGTCAATAGGTCCCGTGTGTGTGTGTGTGTGTGTGTGTGTGAGTGTAAGAGAGAATTTCCTGCTCTGTTGCGAGAATCTCCTGCGCGCGTTGCTGCGCCTGCGCCAGCAGGGGTGTGTGACTGTGTGTGTGTGTGTGTGTGTGTGTGTGTGTGTGTGTGTGTGTGGTGAGCCTTCAGCCGCTGCGCGCCCTGTGCTCCCTCTGCATCTGCGTGTCCTGAGCACTGCGCGACCTGTGAGCTGCCTATTTTGAGCGCACTGCACATTCGTTTTGCTGCAGTTGGCTCAGCGCAGCAGGCTGCCCTTGCGCAATCAGCCAGCAGAGCCCTGTTTGGTGCGCTCTGTTTTGTGTGTGTGTCCTCTTGCGCCAGACAGTTTTCAGCACCCCTGGCTTTCTTCGATTTCTGTGCAAGCTGATGTTCAGGCCTGCCTTGACAATCAGCCTCCTGCGCAGACTCAGTAAATTTGTCGGGTGATGCTATCAGGGTGAAGGATAGTGTTCAATTGATGTACTGCTATTGTGGCTTGGGATGTATTTTACTGTGAACTCTGTACAGAGCTTGGTTTTCTAGACAGTTGGTTTTGTTTGGCGAGGAATTTTGATTTATGCTCGACTCTGTGCGTCTTCAAGCGTCAAAAAGCAATGGAACCCACGTCGGAGGCTGCTTCCAAGATCAAAGCATGCCTATATGAGGATTTTGAGGAGGCTCGACAGGCATGGAATGGTCAAGCGCCCGCTCTTGAGGTGCGCATTCCAGTGCAAGACCTCATGGACCCGGTTGCTCAATACGTTATGAATGCAGTCATTCTCTTTTTCCTGGGGAAAATGCGTACTGTGCAGGATGTCGGGCAATGCGTTGATTTTCTCCTTAAAAGACAAGCAGTTCGTGGGGTCTATTTCGAGACGCGTGGATTTTATGAAGTTTTGCTCACAGATATGGAAGCTAGGAATCTTTTGCTTGAGATGTCTCCCCTCTTCTTTAATACGCAAATGATGCATGTTCTCCCGTGGGCACTCACTAAAGACTACTAGAGTCTTATTCGTCACAAATGCCCGGTGTGGGTGGAAATTGTTGATTTCCCTCGTACGTGGAGACATTTTTTGCCTTTGTTGGCTGCGTAGCTTGGTAAAGTCATTTGTCCCCCGAAATTGGATGCGAATACAAATAGGTTTTGCATTCTCTGGGACACTGACAAGAGTACCCCTGAAGGAATTATGGTTGATTCAATAGATCCATGGGTAGGCAAGCGCCCATTTAAACTTAAATGGGGTAAATTTGTGAATTCATGCTTTCGATGCGGCAAATTTGGCCATATGCAATTTGTCCGGAGCCGGTCTTGCAACCCCCTCCTTCTGTTGTTCCTTCGTCCCCCTCTATCCCTGCAGGAAAACCCACAGGCGAAGTCAAGCAGAGTGGACCCTCTACTGTTAAGGTTGCTTTGAATGTGGACAAAGGGAAAGGCAAGGCACAGCAATTCACTGATCCTGGGAATGGAGCTGCTGCAAAAGGCAACAATGTTGGACCCGTTGATGTCAATTCATGGGTGGTGCCAAAAAAATCAGTGAAGATTGGTACACCACTTTCTTCTCGTAATTATGTTCCTTCTGTTAATGCCAACAAGAATGCATCGTTTAATCAACTTCCATGTAATGACAATCGCACACTGATTGATGCATGGGACAAAGCGATGCACTCTTACAAAGATGTACTTCTCGGTGAGACTTCCTCCTCACCTGTGAACCTTGTGGACACGTTTCTTGCTTTTGTCTCCGAGGCCGGGTGTCCTCGTATGGATGTAGTGGATGGAGATGTGCCAATGGGCACCTCCACCTGATCACATGTTTCTTGCCTCTTGTACATAGGTTTTTGATATGCAAAATCAAATTAAATGCATCTCATACAATGTGCGGGGTTTATGTAACCTGGACAAATGGCGTCTGACCTGGCACTATGTACATACATCTAGAGCAGACTTAGTTGTATTGCAAGAGCATAATCAGCACGAGTTCATTGGTCAATGTTCCTATTTTGTCGGTTATTGAATTGCGTATGCAGGTTTGCATGATTTCTCGAGTTTATTGATGCTGGTTCGCCATGAGCTTCAGCCGGTTCTGCTATACAATGATCTGCATGGCAGGTGGATAGTTGTACAATGTTTGTTGAATGGTCGAGTTCATGAATTTACAAGTACTTATGCATACACGGCCTTTGGGCAAAGAGCTGCTTTATGGCGAGACATTTCATCTCACCCTTGGACTTCTAATGCATTCCTTTGTGGAGATTTCAATAATACCCTTGATTTAAATGACAGCACCACAGGAAATTCGTATATGTTGCTTATGGAGAAGCGTGAATGGGATCTTCTTTTTGCCTCTGCGCAAATGATTGATATATGGCGATGTTTGCATCCTGATGTTTCTAGTTTCACCTTTTAGCATGCCGCTCATTCATCTTATAAAGCACGATTGGATCGTTGGTACTTGCTTAATAGACAACAGTATGAAGAATTTGTATGTGCTATGGGGATAGATTATGCCTTGCCGTTATCAGACCATTATCCTCTTTTGTTGTCTTTGTCTTTTGGACAGTGTCTTTGTGATCGGCCTCTTTATAGGAAATGCTTGTTGCATGTTAACAATGCCTACCTTACTCATGAAGCTTTCCGACACAGGATTACCGATATAATTCCCCCACTGTTGGCCCATATGTATATTGACTTGGATGATGCTTGGTATCATTTTATCATGAGAGTATAAAGTGTCATTTGTGACTATGGTACTCAGTATATGCAGCTCATTCCGGGGGATGTCCTTGATGCGAAACAGGTTAGTCAACGCCTACAATAGTTAGCTGATTCCCAGCCCTTGTTTGACTCTGAAATGATGGAGCTATGTGAAGCTAATCTATGTATTCAACAAAATGATAAGCGGAAAATTGGTAAATGGCAGACACGTGCACATCAACAGGCTTTTATGGACAAAGGTTGTGCTTCGAAGAAATATTTTAAGCATCTGCATCATTCAAGGATCTCGCAATCAATTAAGCGGGTTATGCTTCCCCGGGGGGTTTGGACCTCTTCGAAGCGGAACTTGCAAAGGTTATGGTTTCTCACTATCGTCAGGTGTTTGCAGCCCCGCCTCAGCCATCTTCGGTAGCTTGTCGAGCGTGTCAATTGTTGCTTTCTTATGTTCATCCGATCATGTCTTCGCGGGAGGCACAATGCCTTGAGGATCCTTTCTCTGCTTCTGAATTGCATGGTGCCGTGCTTGCATTGGGCCGTTGGAGATCTCCCGGTTGGGATGGACTTACTGTGGAATTTTTCCTCTCCTTTTGGGATGCTCTTAAACAACCCCTACTTTTCAAGGTAAATGCGACATGGGAAAAACAGGATTTGCCAGTATCATGGAAAGAGGGTTTATGTAAATTATTGCCTAAGCAAGCACTCTACGAGCAATCCTCTCATTGGCGGCCCATAACTTTGATGCCGGTGGTTTACAAGTTATTGGTTAAAATGTTGGTCCATCGCATTAAGGACTGCTTGTTTACAGGACTTCATCAGGCTCAATATGGTTTTATTCCTCGTCGTCAAATCGTTGACAATTTGGCAAATGTTTTGATTGGCATGGAGTATGCTAAGTACACGCAACAGGATGTGCTGGTCATGCAAGTTGACATTGAAAAGGCCTTTGACACTGTGCAATGGGATTTTATTACTGCCACAATGAGTTGTCTCGGGTTTGGTCCTAAATTGGCCAATGTGGTTTATTTCTTGTATGCTTGCAGTACGTCTTCGGGGATCTTGGAAGAGGAATTAACCGAATCGTGGCCGCTTGGTTGTTCGGTTAGGCAAGGTTGCCCCCTTAGCGCTTCGTTGTATGCTATTGCCACTCGTCCTATGTTGATGTATCTTGATCACTTGACATCTGCGCAGCGTCTTCATGGTTTGTAGTTGCCATCAGGTCATTCATTTATTGGACAGGCTTATGCGGATGACTCGTTGTTTATGCCCCGCAATCAACAGAGCGATGTTCAAGCGATTATGGAAGCTTTGGAATTGTTTGCGATTGCGGCTGGTCTTAAAGTCAACTTTCGTAAATCCAAGCTTTTACCACTGCGTTCTTGTGATTGGCATGCTCTGTTTTGGCCAGGAGAGATTGTTCCTCCAAATGTGATCACCAAGCATTTGGGTTATCCAATTGGATGGAACGTCACTCACACGCAAAAAGTAGACTGGGTTATGCAACGCTTGAATGTTAAACTACATTACTGGAAGCTTTCTACTTGGCCATTGCATGTTCGCCTGAGAATCGTTCAGAGTATCCTCATGGCATATGTTCAATTCTTTTTGCCACTGTTGCACTGGCCTCGTCACTGTCTTGACTCTCTTAGGTCGGCCATATTGTCTCATTTGTGGCGAACTCATGCACACAAAAAAGGCCTACGTCTGATATCAATGACAAAACTTTGTACACCAAAGCGATTTGGTGGTCTGAATATTTTGGACCTGCGTAGGCATGTCCTGGCTAGGAAGGCTATGCTATTTGCCTACACTTCTATAACAATCTCAGCCTTGGACTCTTATGTTTGCGCACTTGAGCCAGCGTGTGGTTACGTCCTTGTTTGGTCATTGGCAACCATCTATTTGGGAGGTGGTATTTGGTAAGATGGATGGCCATATTCCTGGATGCCCACTTGCTTCCACCTTGCTCTCTGCCTGGAAACAGGTTACGAATCATCTATCGTGGAATGCTCGAACGCAAGGAAACTCCCTTCGCTTGGAGAGTCTTCATTGGAGCTGGGCCTTTTCTCTTACCTTGGTTGACCGCTCGCCTCGCCAAGCGTATTTCCTCTCCTGCCGTGGCATTCGGGTGGTTGAGGATGTGGTGGATGCAGCTAGTTTCACTTTGGAGTTTCCATTTGCCGCTCGCCGTTTTGGATTGGGCATGCATTATCGCCAGTTTTTGAGAGAATTGCAACGAATGTTGGTTGGTTTTTTGCCCGTTTTACCCTTGGCTGATGGTGATTGCATGTCTGACTGGAATCTTCGGGAAATGCCATTTCAAGATATTTCTGTTGGTCGGGTATATGCTCTTCTTTTGCCTCAACCATGGCTTGCTGATCATTCCAACGCTCTTTGACACATTCATAAATCAAATACTTGGTGGAAAAGGCTTCTATTTGCATTATGGGAAAGCCGTTTGCCACTGAAGGAGCGTTTGTTTCTTTGGCGTTGTTTACTTGGTGTGCTCCTTGTGGGTACCTTTCTTAGGATGCGCCATATCCGCCCTTCATCCTGTGTCCGTTGCTCATATGCCGAGGAGGATGTTTGTCACCTCTTGTGGGACTGTTGTATTACTCGAGACTTTCTTCGTCCGGTATCTGTGTGTATGCGGCTCCGTTGCAGCGTTTTGCAGTCTTCTTCATGTGGGTCAGGTTTTGGGCTTACTGGAGCCTGTGGCAACAGCGTAATGGCCATATGTTTCATCGAATTCATGTAGATCCCCTGCTTTTCTTCAAACTTTCCCTTAGGCAGTCTTTACGGTTCGCCTTGGAAGTCGGTGATATCACTGCAGAGATATGTCAGCTGTCTTCTGAATGCTTTTAGCTGTTTTGTACAGTCGAACACTTTTGTGTTCCTTCGCTTGAACTTCATCTTTTTGGTGGGTTTTCCTCTCTTTGAGGTTTCCCACAGATAGATAAATCAAATTGATTTACCAAAAAAAAAAAGTGTGTGTGTGTGTGTGTGTGTGTGTGAGAGAGAGAGAGAGAGAGAGAGAGAGAGAGAGAGATGAAATGAAATGTTATATTAATGTCTTCAAAAGGCCATAATGACCTATGAGACCAAAAAGTTACAATTGGTGAATCTGATACCATGTCTGAGTACGTAAATTACAAAGTGACAGAAAACTAACACTAAGACACTAAGGAGAAAGGAAATAGGGTAGGGGGGGGGCGGGGGGGGGGGTGGGTGGGTTTGTGGGTTCATATGAAATCTCTCATCGGTCGCTGTCGGATCTCATCGACCTCCTCCATGGTCAATACTCTGGTTGGGCGTCTTGCATGTCGAGCTACAGTGATCTGTATCTTCTGTTGTAGCCTTCGTTGGTAGTGGGAGACCCCCCGAGGTCGTGGACGTTTGGATCTGCAAAGCTTCGTGGCTCGATCAAGCAGTGTACCTCTAGTATGAGTAGGCTCTGAGATATGTTGTAATGACTGCTTCGTTGGCTCTCCTCTGGCTGGTGTAAAGAAATTTGTGATTCGTCTTTGAGACTATCTTTCCTTTGATGTCCTCAACAAGCTCTCCCTAAGTCTGCGCAGCTATAGCAAGAACAATCCGAGACACCTTTGACCTTTGTATCTCATGACTCTAGAAAAAGGTCCGAACCCTTCTTTGAACAGGCAGTGGAAGCGGCCGTATATCTCATAGTATGCCCTAAGTTACATAGGTGACATATCCTAGCTCCTGTCGGCACCCCTCGAAATCGGCCAGTCTCGATTTGGAGCTATGTGAGGATGTGTGTATCTGTCCAATAGCGCATCTTATCCCATGAGATAAGTGTGTGTCCATGTATGCAGGCCTAGTCACATGGCCGTCCTCCGTGAGTTGGAAAATATGCTCTCTGTAGAAGGCCATCTTCATGCCTAACTCTTGTGTCGGTTGTATCCATGTGCTCCTAGTATTTAGCTGAATCAGATCCTGACGTATGAGTTTGGTGATCTCTGTCCGTGTGAGAGACAGGGAGGTTGCATCCAGGGAGTATTGAAGCGGAGGTAATCTATCCATGTTGAGACCGTGCGACTGAAACCATGTTGTCATCTGTCCATACCAACATGCTGTATCGTCTTGTAGAGCTAGTTGTCGAGATGACTCCAGGGCAAGCTGAGCGTATCTGTCCCTAGGAGATCCCATAGAGAGAGAGAGAGAGAGAGAGAGAGAGAGAGAGAGAGAGAGAATGCTTATTTATGTTTGCAAAAGGTCTGAAACATGTATGAGAGGAGAAAATTACATCATCATTATCCAATACCAAATTCTTAAGATGACGTGCTAAAATTCAAACAAATAAGTGCTCTAGAGGAGGCTGCCTCTGCAAGTAATGTGACAAAAGTCTCTCATAAGTTGCTGTATAATGGCCTCGACAATCTACTTATAAGAGCTACTCTATGCCTCCATAATGGTGTGGACAAGACAATGGTAAATTTATTGTTTACAAGATCTGCAAGAAGGTACTTTGAAGCTTTAATTTGACAGTTTTCAATGATATATCCTCTCTTGCAAGACTAAAAAGAAAAGGGATGTCCAGGTCTGATTAACTAAATGTGCAAAGGAAGCACACCGGGTAATGATTAAAGTCGTTGATCGGTGCCATAATGATGTCATGCGATCACATACAAGCTTGAACCCCCTAAACTTCGTAAAATTGATGCCAATAGTGGCCTTTGATGTTAATGTCCAAACATGCAAGAGCTTCCAAGCCTAAAGCTACAAAAACTTGCAAAATTCCTCCTTCAAAATGAACTTTTGAGCATGTAGCTTCATGCATCGAAATCGAAAACCAATGGTCACAACAAGCACAATCCGATTTGAATTTGCCAAAACTTTTTTTGCAAATATTATGCTTGTTGATACAAAGGTATCTCAAACAGAGAGAGAAGAAGAGACATTTCTTGGCTGTATTCTAGCTTTAATTTAATAATCACCCAACCATCCTATATAACTTTTGTTATGTAGCCCCTTACTTGTGAACTCCCATTAGGGAATCGTCTCCCACAAGACCCATGTCTTGATAGTTCAGTCCTCATCCAATAAACGTGGGTGGCTACATGCATGGAGCATTGTAGACAAAAGTGATTTGCATCTAGGGTGATGCCCTTCTATTGCACCATTGAAAATAGGAGAGCTAGGATTATCCTTTTGTAAGTGCATTCCAAGAGACTACACTCGGATAGAAACCATCGCTCTATATTTAGTGTGTAGACCAAAGCATTTCCACATACAATGTTTTTTTCTAAGAGCCCGTGCCTAACCATCTCATTGTAATATATTTTTTCTCATGTCAATTTTTACTGATGTCAACTTTTAAATGATGCTACATGTCGTCAAGATGCAAGCATAGGTGATTGAACTAGGAGAGAACAATTGGCTTTGCATCCTATGTAGCAACATGGAGGCTCTTTGCCATGCCCCTCTTTCCTTGCGACGACTGAACTTTTCAGCTTCTGCAAGAACGCTACTTTGACTCCTGCTTGAGGCAAAATGCTCCTTCGACATGTGAAAAGAAAGTTACAACTTGCTCCCCATCTTTGAATCTACCTTTAAAAGCTACCATCAAGTTCTCGGATATGTCTCATTGCTTCACATATGAGTCAATCGGTGAGTATGAAAGAAGTCGCTCCAACTTTGGAGCTTATAAAAAGCATAGACAAAAAGAGCTACCATATCAACATTACAATAGTTCGTAGGAAATATGAAAAACATGAAAGCAACTTTTCACTCTTCGGTAAACCTTGCTAGACCAATTTTTATTTCAATGATACTATGAATATTGTTAAGTCACAAATGGTCATGAAAAGCGCCATCTTGCAACAACAAAATTATTGATGATTACATCAATTGGAAATAATGCCCACCCTTACACACACGATAGTCTTGCCCCCAATATAGTGTCAACCTTAACACACAAATAGTGTCACTATTACCTAACAAGAGGTTTGCAGCTCTGAAGGCCATGTGGAGCTCTCCCTCTCTCCCTCTCTCTCTCTCTCTCTCACAGTGCGCACATGCACAAGCATACGGCATATATGCATATATGTTTATAAGTAGGAAAATGAATGTGGAAGCGAAGAGGGATGGATAGGACACACACACACACACGCTAACAACCATACCATGAATACAACCAATGCACCCAAAAGAAAATACTTTTTGGTTAAATTTCCCACGTGTTGTTTTATGACACTATGGCCGCTCAAAAGTGTAATTTTGGTGACATTAAACAAAGTGACCTTGACGATCACATAGGCATGTTGAAGAAATTACAAGCCTTCATCAAAATTGTTTTCTAGCTTACCATTTTTCCCTTTAAGAATTCCCCACTCTATATTTGAGCAAAGGAAAAAGGAATGAAAAACTCCTTGTAAATTTGTACACGTGTGTGTGTGTGGAGAGAGAGAGAGAGAGAGAGAGAGAGAGAGAGAGAGAGAGAGAGATTTTCTATTTGAGAAGCTTAAAGAAAAGTTTGTACATGCTTTTTCATTGAGGCTAAACTAAAAAGAGCAAAGACAACACTAAATCTAGCATTAGAAGTTGAGCTCAATTAGCTCTTAATGTGAAGACCCCACACTTCTAAAAATGAAATGATTTCCTTTGGTCTTCAGTACTTTGAATCCCCACTTTAGGTCCAACACTAGGAGATGCATGACCTTTGAGGTTTCTTCCCTTAATCTTGCTTTAACAAGTCAAAAAGCATTTGCCAAGGCCATGCTACCTAGTCACTTGCAAAATTATAGTAGCAACTACTTTGACTTTGGAAGCATTGCTTATGCTTCCAACAATATGAGAGGCGCACAAGTATTGAGCTCTTTCATATGTAGGACACACTCCATAACTTGATACTTTTCCACTATTTGGTCACCACAACAAACACCCCCCCCCCCCCCCCCCGGGCCACCAAATTTCATTGAGAATCTTTGAAGGTAATTGTTAGGGGCGTGACAAAATTTCAAGACTTCTAAAGAATTGTCATCATTGCATGTTTATTGTTTGTGTATATTTTCAAAAAAATAAATCATAAAAATTGCCCTCAATGCAAGATCAAAAGTACATCTAACAAGCTACTCTTCACTCCGTAGCAAGTGCTAGCATCACTATAATGCACCTTTTTGAAAGCTTATGTAATGGAATTGGCCTATTAACTTAAATTGTAGCGGAAGGAGAATAACTTTGTGAGCATTTTATTAAGGAGATTCCTTCATGTGGGTGGAGAGAGTGTTTGGATGGAGAGAGCAACAATAAACACACTTCCTAATTAACATGGCATGACCAATAACTTGTAAAAGAGAGAGAGATAGAGAATTTGACAACAGTTGAGGACCGGATTTACTTGGAGCCGGTCCCCCCTCCAGAAGGCTTTTGTATTATAGATTTCCTCATAAGAGGAGCTTGGTACAATACAATCTTTTGTGTTCTTTAAGACCTCTTTGATAGCATGAAGATGTAAAGCTTCATGTACCAAGACTTTGCTGCAAAACAACCATTAGCATGCTTGAAATCATTAACAAGAACTTGTGAACTCATTAATCATTGTGTTCATTCAATCATTTGGGTGCCATGAAGATGGAAGCTTCATGCACCACCAATAGCATACTTATTAACAAAACAAGAACTTGAAATATCCCAAGACCTCAAACACCATAAATGGTGAGGAGAGCTGGCAGGGATCGAGGAAGAATAGAGAAGGAGAAGTATTTCTACAAGAAAGCTTTCATCCCCTTACATATAATCACTCATAAGTAGCATAGCTTATCTTACATAGAGATTAAGAAGATGTTAGCATGCTTTTAGCTTGGCTCTTGGTTGGATTTGCCTCCATAGCCAAGAGGTGTTGGTGTAGGCACCTCCCTTCACCTTGCATGTGAGAGAGAGAAGACTTGTGAGCTTCAAAACTCCTCCACACAAGAATGGGGCGTGGGATTCATGAGAGAGAGAAGGAAATTCAAATTTGGGCTTCTTACACTAACTACTCTCTCATTGGATGCTTTTCGAGTTGGCCAATGGTTGGCCTCGATCATCCAAGGCAACAGGGGTAGCCTTGTGACAAGTGTCCTTGATACCCCTATTATCACAAGCTTTGGCAATCAAAAAAAATTTATTAAATCCTCATTGGGCCTCTCAATCAATTGGCCAATAGGAATTAAGATAATGTAGCTTAATTCTCATTGGTCCATTTGGTAGGCTACCCAATAGGATTTTAGCATCATTTAGCATTAACTAGAAAATGAAATTGCCTTTCCTAATAAAAGATATGCTTAAATCAATTATTTAAATGCTCATTGGACCTTTAAGGTGGCTAGCCAATAGCCTTTTAGCACCTTATGGGAGCAGGAGGCCTAGGGTGCTGACATGTGTCCTTTGGCCCATAAGGGGCATGGCCTAGAGAGAGAGAGAGAGAGAGAGAGAGAGAGAGATATTCTTCTCCCTCATCCCCTACCTTTAGGGCTCGCCCCCTCCTTTGTAGGCCCCCTTTTTGCCTCAAGCACCTTAGTCATAGTGCTTAGTCAATAAGCACCTCAAGCTACTTAGTCACCAGCTACTTAGCATAGGTTCCCACCTTGGAAAATTAACAAATGCAACTTAATGTCCTAGGTCTAAAGGCATTTAACACTAACCCTTGGAGGCTTTAATGAAGCAAACCCTAGGGTCTTAATGCTCATTAAGTGTACTTGCCCTTTTATAGGCCATCTCCCATATGGACCTGTAATGAGATAAAACTATCTCTCTTTTGGTCCCGTCGTGAGATGAACCTAAAGCACTTCTTGTACTTAGCTCTTGGATAGACCATCCCTCTTTTAGCCATAGTAGAGATGCCATCATCTCTCATGTAGGCCCTTGGTAGAGATAGGTGTAAAAGCACTTATCTATATTCTAACTCTTGGTCCCCTTTTATCTCTCCACATTAAATGATCAGTTTAATATGAGAATCATTTGGTAAAGTTAGATATTAGATTTTATGACATCTTATGTAGTGGTAGTTTGTAGATTTTTGTATGTGACATGACCTTTGCATCTAGAAAACACAAAGCCTTGGAGACTAACTCTTACCTCATCACAATTGCGACGAAAAATGACCAAAAAATATACACACATTCTACCCATTCTACAAAATTGCATTTTTTTTCAATGTGCCCTACACAAGAGAGCAAAATGCCGTGTGAACCTTTTCACTAGGTTCTTCAAAAGTCAATGTCAATCTTGGGAGGCTACATTTGGTACAATAGTATGGGCGTTTTTTGTATAAAGATGATGGTTTTGCTTGATAAAGGAATCTCTATCATTTTGTGAGGTGATGCCAACCATAACATGATGTTTTTGTTGGTGTACTTCATACGCCACAGAGCTTGCACATAAGACGTGCAAGTGTGGTGTTGACATGCTCGCATGGACTAGTACCTATGTAGCTAATGTTTTATTGATTTTGTTATGTACCTACAATTTTTTTATTCTAAAAGTGACTAGAACGCTTTACATATATAGGGAGAGCAAGTTCAAAAGGAGAAAACATGAAGAGGTCAGACTTTTCACAAAATGTAATAGAAAATGATTACTAAAGTTGCAATGAAAAGTAGAGATTCGGAACAAAGGTGAATCCATCCTATCTATTATTGTCCCTTGCCCAACCGATTTTCATTGAAAGAACATTGCAATCGTAATTAACCCTCATCAAAATGTGGCCTAGAGGTCAAGGCAAGGGGCTTTCAGTGCATCGACCCCTATGATATGCAAGTGCGGGTGTGGGCACAATCCACAAAAAACTAGCTGATGCAAAGAACAAAAAGAACCTTACAAATATAGTCACTCAAACCTCATCGCACTGTAGGCCTTCAAATTTACATGGAATTGGGCTTAAAAAGCTTGCTAGAGCTAACACCTCCAAAGTAAAATATAAGTCCCTTCAATTTTCCACTACATAATTGGTAACACTCACTCCCAAACCCAAGCAACAAAAACACTTCACAAAACCAGATGAGGGCCCCCTCAATGGCCTACATAAGAGGATGAGAGAGATTGCACGACCCACTACTCTGCCTTCTTGATAGGAGTAGGAAAACAAATGTCAACGATCTCACAGAGACACCTACATACACATAAGACAATGCTTAGCTAATGCACCTCTCACAAGAAAGACAAAGAAAATAAGTTTGTCATCGACGACTTGCCATGTGGCGCTAATCAACGAGCTTTATCCAAGGGTCCACAATTGCTCCCAAGATTTCAATGCTTTGCTAAGGTCTTATGTACGCCAAAAAGCGCACCTCTTGTAACAAATGGATATTTCACCATCAATCCACATTAAAATTGGATTGTGAATCACCCATGTAATAGCCAACCGTTTGTTCGGAATGAGCATAAAAATTACAATGCATGTGAAAATAATTGAGGCTGCTTAGCCTTCGACCTTATTGATTTATGTCACATGCATCAAAAATTATAGCAAGGGGCTGTTCTTATCACTAAACAGCTTGATGTCAGAAGTGCAGTGCTTAAGACTCAGAGCACCTCTATCAGAGAGGGCTCGTAATCTGCTGGAGCTTCAAAGCCCAATAAATTCATCATAGTAGCTGCAACATTGGCAAGGCCCCCCTGCGGTAGATCTGTTCGAAACTTCACTCCAGGAGACAGACCAGGCCCACCGATTGCTATTGGCACCTGCCATGAATCAAAAGAACACAGAACCTATGCATCACATATTCCAGAAATAAGAAAGCTAACATTAACATGAGACCCACATTCTCAACACAATGCCAAGTGCCCAGTCCTCCATTTGGTACTTTTTATTGATGAGGCTAACAAAAAAACAATTGCTCTCCTACCTACCATTGTAAGCTTATGCCTTTCAAACCAACAGCCTCAGCCTTAAGACCAAAAAGTTTGAAAATAGCAGTCCAGTCTACAAGGACTTACCGGCGCACACGTGTGGGATGTCAGTATCTGTATCTTTCCATTCTTGTCCAGTACAGGCTGAGCAGTCTTGGGATTTCTTTTAACCATATCTTCAGCATTCCCATGATCTGCAGTCACAAGATAGATGCCCCCAACCTGCTCTACAGCATCTAATATCATCTGAAAATGATAAGTGGAGAACAAAGAATTAATCCTCAAAGTCTTTGAAACACATACTAAACCCAACCACTGAATGCCACAAGTAAACAATTAAGTTGCTATTGGTCAGTTTGTACTCATAGAAAATGTGGGCATCACCAACATTTTGATTCTAAGCCTAAAGACACAGCTTCACACACCTACCTTCACAATGGGGGAAACACAAAAGACCCTTAATACCAAAATCTCGAGCATGCACAGCGAAAAAACAAAATGGTATGGACGGCAAAGCCGTTGAGCATGACTCTTTGAGGCCAGTACAACTAGTATCAAGAGCTAAAACACAAAGTTGAATAAGAAAGATAAAAAAATTGTCAATCCCTTGACAAAACTAGAAATCAAAATGAACAAACGTTCTTCAAGCATTTGAAACATATGATGGTCACCTTAACAGCCTTGTCAGCTGCTTCACATCCCACAATGGTGGCCTTGAGGTCTCCTGTATGTCCTACCATATCTCCATTGGGTATATTTACTCTCACCTGCACTCGATACAGCTAGACAAGTTCACTACATGAAGGGAGAAACCCGGAAACAAGAAAGGAAGGCGCCCCCCCAACCCCCGTTACCATATTGATGAGGTGTTGAGATTTACCTGGTCATATTTTCCACTAAGAATAGCATCACGGGCCTTCTCACCAATCTCAAGGGCTTTCATTAAGGGCTGCTCATTGAAAGTAATTCCTTGATCACTTGGAATTTCAACGTAACTCTCCAGCTTTTCATCAAAACAACCCGATCTGTTCCCATTCCAAAAGAAGGTAACATGGCCAAACTTTACTGTCTCACTGTCATAATCATAAATTGTCAGTAAACAATAGATATCGATCCACATGCTAATGACAAATATACACATTGTTGGCGTGTTGTCTCGAACCAGTATCAAACATACCTGCATGCAAAAGTCTTGAGTCCATTCTTGGTCAGATATTCACCTGAGGTCCGATCAATTTCTGGAGGATTTACTAAATATTTGCTAGGAAGCTTCAGTTCACCGTCATATTGAAGCATGCCTGCATAATGGATTTTTGGTACGCGAACCCTATCAAACTTATCAAAATTATCGTATTCAAGAGCTTTTGCCAACATGATCATTCGGTCTGCCCGAAAATTGAAAGTGATGACAGCATCACCATCCACTATCGGACCAACAGCTTTGCCAGAGTCATCCACAATAACAAATGGAGGGCAGTACTGATCATTAAACTTTGGGTTTTCTGCCTTCAGATGCTTCAGAGCTTCTAGCCCACTCTTAAACTTGTTGGGTGCTTCTCCCAAAACTTGGGCATCCCATCCTCTTTTCACCACATTCCAATCATTCTGGTACAACATCAAGATTAAGCATCACACTGGATCATCAGGTGTAAAAAAGGTAAATTGTTGAACAAACAAGCACCCACACCATACCTCATAGCGATCCATGGTGACATACATACGACCACCTCCTGAAGCAAGTAAGGCATCAACCCCTTGCTTCTGCAACTCTTCCAAATCCTTCTCTAATTGCTCTACAAACGCAAAGCTAGATCCATCCAAGACATCTCGACCATCTGTGAGGATATGCACTCGAATTCTTTTGGCACCATGAGCTGCAGAGCCTTTCATGAGGCCCTAGAGTAAATCCAAAAACATGTCAAAAGGGACAAAAGAGCCTACAAAAAGTTTAAATTTGACTGAAAGAAGAATGACCTGCAATTGATCGTAGCGTGAGTGCACTCCACCATCACTTAACAGGCCAATTAAGTGAAGTGTACCATCTGGGAAACATTCCTGAATGTACTGAAAGCCAGCACCTTTGAAGAGTTTTCCAGTTGCCAACGCAGCATCGACGAGCTTTGCCCTGTAAAACACACATTTGTGATTCCCTCATCCGATTACAAATAAAATAGATTAAACAAAATGCATATGCTCAAGAAAACACACCCTTGTTCAAAGATCCTTCCTGCACCTAAGGCATTATGACCAACTTCACTGTTGCCCATGTCATCTTCTGAAGGCAGACCTACAGCAGGTCCATGAGCTCTTACTAGCCTCCAATGTTCTGGAGCCCCCTAGAAACCAAGGCCAAGAATGAATTATACACATTTTGGCCAACTGAAAACGAAGGCCAAGCGTGTAGTATCAAAAAACAGCACTCTCACCCAAAAAACCTCAATCTAAGAAAAACAGTGCCTTGTTCAGCACTTAGTGTTTACATGATCCCTCAGAATTTGTTGAGGGCCAATCATCTCTTGAACACCTTTTCAGAGCTTCCTTGCTCACATTTGTAGGGAGAAAATTGGTAATTATTAAGAAGACAACTTTGAACTTCGGTGATAGTTTCAATTCAGACTTTGCACACTTTACAACATATTTTTTTCATTCAGAACTAGCTGAATGAGAGAATGGAACTTAGAAAATTCCGATTAAGTAGATGTGATTAGCTTAATCACATCACTAAAAAAAATTATGGTAACCTCGTCTTTATGTGGATTCTTACAAGCATCAGTTTACATTGAGAGAATTTGAGCAGTTAAGAGAGACATACCTTTTTAAGTGAATCCATGGTGGGAGTACTGGCAACATAAATGGCGTTGTACGCATCAGGTACCTGTTCACCCCATCCATCAAGAACAATAACTGCCAAATTCTTCCCTTTTGGAAGCTTTGGGTGTGATGGCAGAGCCCAGTCCTTGGCATTTGGGCCGTTCATTCTTGAAGGTATCTGCATAAGAGCAATCTTTTTAGAAAATACCATGATTGAATAATTGAGCAGCCTAACAAATTAATGATGAAAAAATAAAGCCACAGAGAACATTGTGTACATCACACCATCACCAAGCCAAAACAGTCCAAAAATCTAAGAATGGCAAAAAGAATTTAGGTTAGTTTCCATTATTTCTTGCTTCATATGATACTACGAACCAAGAGATGTTGGAAATTCTAAGAAAATTAATCTCTTTTCATGTTCAAGTAAGCATGCACAACACAGCGACCACAGGACCAAATCCTATTTGTTTCATGCAGTCACATGCAGATCTCTTCATTCATTCCAGATGACGAACCAGAAAACTGAATACACAATCGCCATGTACCTACTCAATTCTTCCAATTGAGCTACTGATGGATCGTCTAAAATGAATATCTCTCTCTCTCTCTCTCTCTCTCTCTCTCTCTCTCTCTCTCTCTCTCTCTCTCTCTCTCAACCACGAGAGCTACAGCATGAGACTACCTTCTCGTGCGATTTCTTCAACAGACAGCTTGAATCGCAATCAGAGATGGGCGATTGCAGGGCGCGAATATACCTGAGCAGGTTCAATTGATCCACGTCTCTCACAGAGTCGACCTTCAAAATTTTAAATTGAGCTAGAACTTAGGGCACACGTGAATCATCAAACATCCGGATGCGGGTTCGAAGGCAGGAACACGCAGCAACCACACTCTAGAATGTATTGCCCCCCCAAAGTTGTCCACGTAGACACATAAGCTAGACAAATTACATGCTTCCACGAAAACGTTGCATGCCGCCATGGAAAGGTTGAGTGCAGCCAAATAATTCAAGGTGAAAATTTGCTCATTGTCAGTGTGGGTGAATCACCCCCTATCTTATCAGCACTGCAAAGATGTGCCCCCTACCCAGAGTCGACCTTCAAAATTTTAAATTGAGCTAGAACTTAGGGCACACGTGAATCATCAAACATCCGGATGCGGGTTCGAAGACAGGAACACGCAGCAACCACACTCTAGAATGTATTGCCCCCCCAAAGTTGTCCACGTAGACACATAAGCTAGACAAATTACATGCTTCCACAAAAACGTTGCATGCCACCATGGAAAGGTTGAGTGCAGCCAAATAATTCAAGGTGAAAATTTGCTCATTGTCAGTGTGGGTGAATCACCCCCTATCTTATCAGCACTGCAAAGATGTGCCCCCTACCCAGCGAGGATTTTGGTTGGCCTATAGAAACACAAAACACCATCTAGTGGCTCTCCTGTGTGCTTCCAAGGCAGTTTTATCTAGTCTATGTTATGGCCATCTTATTTTGTCAGTGTGGGTGAATCGCCCCCTTTCTTATCAGCATTGCAAAGATGTGTCCCCCTACCTAGCGAGGATTTTGGTTGGCCTATAGAAACACAAAACACCATCTAGTGGCTCTCCTGTGTGCTTCCAAGGCAGTTTTATCTATTCTATGTTATGGCCATCTTATTGTGCAGATGGTGGAGTAGTAATGTACCTTTTACCACATGTCTATGCTTTTTCTTGAGGCTTCATGGCATCTCTCCTCCAAACTTTTCCCACAATCTCTATGGCCTCACCACATGATTGAAACTTGGAGTTAGGGGATGTTTGAAGGAGAAGGATTTGTAGATTATAATCTTTACAGATGCAAAGAGATGCATTTTGTGGACGAGGATGCTTGTGCAAATATATAAAGAAAAGACCGTAAAAATGTATGGTGTGGAGTTGGCATCGTTCTCCACATTGTCATACAAAGAGAGATATTGGCTCTAAGTCTTAAAAACTCAGTAATTTGTTCTAAATTTTCTCTTGCTGATTATTTATTTCTAAGGCTCTCTTATTGCGCACAGCGACTTTAATGCCACATCAACCTTTCTTTCTACCATGTGCATGTTGGTGGACGTTGCTTGCCAAGAGATGAGAGCAAGGGACAAAATCAGCCTAGAGCAGAAGAAGAGATGACAACTCACGTAGAAATTTCATTAAAGATTCATAGACACAGTAGCCAGCCTCGCAAGAGGGCCTCCTACACCCTCAAACACAGACCCTCCTTATCTTGGAGCATGTAGAGTGAGTATGTGTGTGTGTGTGTGTGTGTGTGTGTGTGTGTGTGTGTGTGTGTGTGTGTGTGTGTGTGTGTGTGTGTGTGTGTGTGTGTGTGTGTGTGTGAGAGAGAGAGAGAGAGCCCTTCACATGGCTATTGAATAGTGCACATATCTATAGAAAGTCAGAAACGGGTAGCTCAAGTATGTGCCCACATAGACTCTAAACCCTTAGCAGCCCTGAGTTACTAAAAAATGACATTTGTTAGGATTTAGCTCGAGTCATGCTTCTCAACACTTTTGGATTACAATAAAGAGTTGGGCCAGGTGTTCCTCCAAGTCCTCTAGAGGTGTAGAGCATTGAGCACCTGAAAAGGTCAAAAAATCTTCCATGAATATTCGGAGTTGATTTGTGAGTAGGGGGGAAAACATGACATAAACTATGCAGTTGAATCAGAACAGAGCATTCTTAAGCCCAATGCTATCTTCAGAGTTGCAAATGTTGTCTTAATATAGTCATCTATGTGGATGGCCATTCGATTGTATTTGTTAGAAGCCGTCCATGAAATTGTACATGGCATGCCCAGTGACATTCTCTAGGACACTCTCTGTGAACAGAGCATTCTTAAGCCCAATGCTATCTTCAGAGTTGCAAATGTTGTCTTAATATAGTCATCTATGTGGATGGCCATTCGATTGTATTTGTTAGAAGCCGTCCATGAAATTGTACATGGCATGCCCAGTGACATTCTCTAGGACACTCTCTGTGAACAGAGTTGGAAATCCATCTTGTATAGTAGCTTTGTTGAGAGTTTAGAAGTCAGCACAAACATGGATTTTCCTAGACTACTTTTTAGGAGCTATCACCATAGGGGACATCCACTTAGAATGCTTCACATGTACTATGATGCTTGCATCTTCTCTAACTCTTGTTTGATTTCCACTGTATACTTGGATTCAACTTGTAGGCCCTACCTCTAACTAGCTTAACCCCACTGATTAGAGGAATAGTATGGACTCCTAGCTTAGGAGGTACTCCTTTTAGATCTAGATAGGTCGAAGAAAAAACAGCTATAAATGAATGCATAAAAGAGACTATGCCAGAACAAGGGTAAGACAAGGGGGGGGCACGGCCCTAGGCTTGAGCATTTTAGGTTGGACTATGTTATGCTGGCAGACTACAATGAGTCATCTTGTTCTAAAGAAGCTATGCAAATGGATGAAAATTTCAAGTGGGGTAGGCCATGCAATTTATCAATTATCAACAATGAGACATAGGACTTGGTTGAATTTCCTGAAGGCAAACCAACCTTACCTTGCAAATGGGCTTACAAGAAGGAAGTTTACTTTTGATGATCCCAAGCCTAAGTACAAGGTTAGATTGGTTGCTAAAGGATTCAAGCAATAGAAAGGAGTTGATTTTGATGAAATCTCGTGTGTGGTCAAGATGACTACATTGTGCACAATGCTTGGCCTAATAGCCATTGAGGACATGGAGCTTGTTCAAATGGATGTGAAGACAAACTTTCTTCACAACGATCTAGAAGAGGATGTTTACATGAAGCAACATGAAGGTTTTGAATAGCCTAGCAGGGAAAAGCTTGTATGCAAACTCAAGAAAGCACTTCATGGCTTAAAGCAAGGTTCAAGGCACTAGTATCAAAATTTTGACTTTTTATGCGGCCCCAAGGTTTTATAAAGAGTTAAGAGGATTTTGAAGGATTTGGGCGAAGCAAATCATATTCTTGGTATGTGTATAAAGAGAGATAAGAAAAAGGGAATTCTTGAGTTGTCTTAGGAATCTTATATCCACAAGATATTGTAGCATTTCAATATGCAAGGGGAAAAGGCAGTGAGTACCCCACTATCATCATATTTGAAACTAAGCAAGGAAGATTCTCCCAAATCTGATGCTAGGAGAGTAGAAATGGCAAGTGTGCCATATTCTTTAGCAATAAGCAATCTTATTTATGCTATGGTAGCTACAAAGTCAGACATTTCTTTTTCAATGGGAGTGGTTAGTTGATATATGGCTAATCTTGGCAAGTAGCATTGGATAGTAGTGAAACACATCCTTAGATACATAAAGGGTACAACGAGCAAGTGTTTATGCTTCAGTAATAGCGATGCATCTATTGTTGGTTACACGGATGCACACTATGCAGGTTGCAGAGACAGTAGGAGATATACGTCTGGCTACATTTTCATATTTGCAGGAGGAGCCATTTCTTAAAGATCATCTCTCCAAGATTGTAAGTCTTCTTGCACTACAGAGGCTAAGTACATTGCAGTGTCAGATGCCAACAAGAAGCCACATGGTTGGCACATTTAGTGGGAGATTTAGACATTCAGAAGGTTGCAATTTTGCATTTTGATAGTTAGAGTGCCGTGGATTTGACAAGAAATCCCATGTTTCACTCCAAGTCAAAACACATTGAGGTGAGGTATCATCTCATTCAAGTTGCATTGATGGACAAGCAATTGGAGCTTGTCAAGGTCCATAGTAATGGCAATCCAACATATGTTGTTAGAAAGAGCTTAGCTACTGAGTAGTTTGCACATTGCATCGAGTTAATGGGTTTAGGGTGAATAGATTTGTACAAGGGTGAAGCTATTGTGCTTCATGGATGTACATACTAGCTTCAGTCATAGACACTTATGGCCACATTGGCTCTTAATGTTGAAATGTAGGCCAGGTGTCCTTGGGAAACCACCCTTACACTATTTTCTTCCTCTACGATTCGACACACACACACACACACACACACACACACAGTGTGTGTGCACTTTTACGGCTTAGATATCTACTCCATCTCAAGCATCTCTATTCTCCAGCATTGAGAGAGAGAGAGAGAGAGAGAGAGAGAGAGAGAGAGAGAGAGAGCGTCGACGGCAGCTTTGAGCATCATCTACAGCTATTCGGCTAGCCACTCCCGTACGACGGCGAGAGACGACATCGACATTGACTCTCACGTTTTGGCACCGGTCCGACATCCTTACACATTACAACGGATTTTTTGACATCCAACCTGACACCGATTTCACGCGGACTACATTTTCTCGTGATCGACAGTTGTACTTGCCACACACACGGGTGAGATGTCTCTACCATAGAGGAGTGACACCTGGCATCGGCACATAGCGACACCAACACACAGGTTACATGTTATAGGTTACAGGGGGTTTTTCAGCCTGTTCACACACAGATTCTCCAGGTTTCCAGACACAGCACTTTCACAGGCGATTTGACAGTCATTTCGACAGCAAATTCTCTGCGCACAATTGCGTTGACAGATGCATTTTTGTGTGAGCACACCTAGTGTTACTGAGCTCTTTTGAGAGCAGATATCCCCGCAGGGATCACTTTTACAGCATGCAACAGTTCTTGGTGCCTGTTTGAGCACGGTTCACTCATGTACGTTGAGTTGCGGGACAATGCCCACTGTACTATGTGTGGAGCCATTCTTGGCTATTTTGGCAGTTTTTCCCAGCCATTTCTGAGACTCGGATCGGAAGATCCCTTTCTGAGATAGTGGCTAGTCCATTTGTGTCTGCATTAGCCTTTGGAGGGTCGATAGCATGAGGTTTTCTTTGAGCTGGGGTGTGCTCGAATGTTGAAATACCTTTGATGATACAGCTAGCTGGAGTTTCCCACTTTCGGTACCGTCGCCATAGGAAATATATCTAGATGGTTTCATATGCTTTTGACGTTGAGTTGGTGATCACATTGGTAGTGATAGTATCAGTTTTTGATACCCAATTAGTACACTTGGCACAATTATGTGTATTTGGAGTTGAGTTTTGACTCCTCATACAAAGGAGACTCTGCCCAAAGTTCTGCAGCTTCTCACCATAGTTTGGTACCTCTCAAACCCTCTTGTCCAGTGATGGCTTCTTCTTCAGAAAAGGAGGAGTATTTCATTCGCAAGTTTGATGGCAACAACTTCACCATGTGGAAAGAGCGCATGAAAGATGTTTTGACAAACAAAGGCCTATCAGAACTGTTGAAAGAACATGTAGAAGATGATGACTATACGCAAGCTCATTGGGAGCTTTTGGATGCGAGAGCCATGGCTACGATACGTCTACATCTAGCCAAGTTAGTGTTCTTTACTATCATAGGGAAAACAACAACCAAGGAACTGTGGGATAGCTTATGTTCAGCATGGGAGAGCAAAAGTGCATCCAACAAATTTTTTCTCATGAAAAAGCTTATGAAGCTCAACATGAAAGAAGGAAGCACAGTTTCTAGTCACTTAAATGAGTTCAACGCCTTGTTTAGTCTGTTGACATCTCAGGGCTTTAAGGAGTTTGATGACGACCTCAAGTCTATATTCTTGTTATGCTCTCTAGCTAGTTCATGGGACATCTTTCGCACAGCCATTAGTAATTCGGCTCCAAATGGCAAGTTAGTGTTCAATGCTGTCACAGATGCGTTGCTCACTAAAACAATTTGACATAAATCTCTTGACGGTTCTAGTCATGGAGATGCATATATGGCTGGCAGTTCAACGAAGGTAAGAGGCCGTGACAAGAACAAATACAAAAGCAAAAGTAGGGAGCAAAATCCTCGTAGACCTAGCAGACATAGGAACTCAAGTAGAGACCGCAGTACCAGAAATGTTGAGTGTTACTATTGCCATAAGAAGGGCCATTACAAAAAAAAATTGTTGCAGTTTCCTAAGAGATTAAAAAAACATGCAAAATGATAATTTTGGCAAAGGCAAAAGTACGGTAAAGATTGAGGAGCTCAATGTGGTTGAGTCTCCCATACCTACCACTGCAGTAGAGGATGCTCCTCCTCCAGTGATAATCATTATGCCAACAGAGACTTGTGTGAAGGTGAAAACAGATCCCTCAGATGTTCTCATTTTCACTTCAAATCTCACTCCAGGTGCTTTGGCTGCACATGATGAGGGTTATGCATAGAATTGGATTCTTGATTTTGGTGCAAGTTTTCATGTCACACTGCATAGAGAGTGTTTTTCCTCTTATGCATCCATGCATGGCATAGTCAAGCTTGGTGATTCCTATGAGCTTGATATTATTGGCATTGGTGATGTGAAACTTCAGATGCATAATGGCACTACTTTTGTGTTGCAGAATGTCAGACATGTGCCCAAAATTACCAAGAGCTTGCTTTCTATAGGGCAATTGGATGATCTTGGCTACACTACAATTTTGGATAATCATTCTTGGCTAATCCGCAAGAACAACCTTGCCATGATGAAAGGTTGTAAAAACGGATCCCTGTACTTTATGTTTGTTTTGAGTGTCAATGAACACTCTATCTATGTTGCGGAGCTATCGTCTATTGAGTTGTGGCATAGGCGGCTAGGGCATATTAGCCAAAAGGGAATGAAAACACTTCACCGTTTTGGCTACTTATCAGGGTTAGATTACACAAACTTTCCACTATGTGAGCATTGTCTATATGGCAAACAGACTAGGTTGACATCATCGCCATCGAACAAGAAACTAGGCAAACCCCTAGACTTAGTGCATAGTGATTTGTGTGGTCCAATGCCACATAAAACTCTAGGGGGGGCAAACTATTTTCTCACATTCATAGATGATTCTACCAAAAAAGATGTGGGTGTATCTCCTTAAGCATAAGGAAGAGGTCTTTTCTACGTTCCAAAAATTCCTCACCATGGTTGAGAACCATTCTGAAAACAAGTTCAAAGCTAATGGTGGAGAATATGTCTCCACGGAGTTCAAGGATTTTTGCAATCGAAGAGGCATTTGTCGGCAGTTTACTGCTCCATACACACCTGCAAAAAATGGGATAGCTGAAAGACACGATTCAAGAGCGAGTTATATCTATGATGTCTATGGTGAAGCTTACTCCTGAGTTTTGGGGGGAAATTGTACTAACAACAGTGCACATCATCAATAGGTCACCTAATCCTCCTTTGAATTTCAAAATTCTAGAGGAAATATGGAGTGGGAAAACGCCAAGCTATGAGCATTTACGTGTATTTGGATGTGAGGCATAAGCACATGTGCCCAACAAAGAACTTCGTCGCAAGTTAGATCCTAGATCACACAAATGCATTTTTATCGGATATGGTGCAAATGGAGAGATGGGCTATTGTCTCTGGCACCCATAATCCAAAAAAGTCGTTCATAGCTCACACGTGATTTTCAATGAATAAAAAATGCACAAGAAGCCCATCAAAGAAGTTGAGTACAGACGCATTCATTTTGAGGATGTAGCCTCCGAACCCACTAATCCTCAAGTGCAAGATACTACTATTGCTCCGGAGAGAGAAGAGCCCAACAGTCAAGCACTAAGATGCTCAGTAAGAGTATCATGTGCGCTCGCGCTGTTTGAGCGGCGGGTATACACCACATGACTTGGTTACTGACAATGGAGAGCCAACCTGCTACAAAGAAGCTATACAAATGGACGATATCGTTTAGTGGGAGCAGGGCGCTATGCAAATCAGAATACAATCTGATTATGGTTAATGAGACATGGGATTGGGTTGAATTACCGAAAGGTAAAAATGCTTTACCTTGCAAGTGGGTATACAAGAAGAAGTATATAGCGGAAGATCTCGAGCCTAGGTACAAGGCTCGTCTAGTTGCCAAGGGTTTCAAGCAGCAAAAGGGTGTGGATTTCGATGATATTTTCTCTCCAGTAGTCAAGATGACTACACTTCAGACTGTGCTTGGATTGGTTGCTATCCAGGACATGGAACTTGTCTAAATGGATGTGAACACAACATTTCTTCACGGGAATCTAGATGAAGATGTCTACATGAAACAACCAGTGGGTTTCATATGTGAAACCCAAAAGCCACGAGGGTAGAATTGGTTTGTAGACTTAAAAAGGCACTCTGTGGCCTCAAGCAAGGTTCAAGGTAGTGGTATAAAAAATTTGGCAAATTCATGCAGTCTCAGGGTTACATAAGAAGTCAAGAGGATCACTGCTTCTTTAATCATCTTAATCTTGTATGTAGATGATATGCTTATCACGGGCAAATCAATTGATGAGATCAATCAATTGATAAAGATGCTAAGCACTCAGTTTTCCATAAAAGATTTGGGAAATGCCAATCATTTTCTTGGTATGCAAATCAAGAGAGACATGCAACATGGAATTCTTGAATTATCTCAAGAAAAGTACATCCACAAAGTCTTGCAATGTTTTAGTATGCAGGGGGGGAAGTCACTAGATACCCCAATGCAAGCGTACTCCAAACTTAGCAAGGTGGATTCTCCCAAAACAGTTGCTGAGAAAGATGAAATGAAAAAAGTGTCATATTCTTCAGCAGTTGACAGTTTGATGTACGCTATGGTAGCCAAAAGACCAGGCATTGCACATGCAATGGGAGTGGTTAGTAGGTACATGGCAAACCCTGTCAAGAAGCATTGGGAAGCAGTGAAGAAAATCCTCAGATACTTGAAGGGTACAAGTAGCAAGTGTTTACGCTTCGGAAATAGTGACACGTCTATTGTAGGTTACACGGATGCAGATTATACAGGATGCATGGAACGTAGAAGATCCACATCTAGCTGTGTTCATGTTTGCAAGAGCTACTATCTCTTGGAGATCATGTCTCCAAGACTGCACAGCTTCATCTACCACTGAGGCAAAATATGTTGCTACGTCTGATGCAAGCAAGGAAGCCATATGGTTAACTCGTCTAGTGGGAGATTTGGGCATTCACGAGGTTCCAGTACTACATTGTGATAGTCAGAGTGCCATTTCTTTGGCCAAGAATCCGGTGTTTCACTCAAAGTTGAAAAACATAGAAGTCAGATACCATGTCATACGAGATGCATTGGCTGGCAAGCGCATTGAGCTTGTCAAGGTTCACACTCAGACGGCAACCCCGCAAATGCTTTAACAAAGAGCTTAGCCTCAGAGTGATTTACACATTGCATAGAACTTACGGGTGTAGGATGAAGCCTAGGTGATGCTTCATCAACTTTGTATAGACTAACTATACTGATGCCACTATTGGCCACCATGACCTTCAAGTGGGAGGTTGTTGGGATGTAGGCCAGGTGGTCGTGGGAAACCACCCTTACACTATTTTCTTCCTATTCAATATAGGGGGAGAAAGTGAGAGAGTTGACCACTCTCTCACTTTCCTCTCCACTAACCCAACTGTGCTATGTAGCTTCTCCTTCATCCCCTTCCCCCTTCTCCTTCCCTCTCTTGCATGCTTCCATACACGCACACTCCGTCCTATCTAAGTGGGACATTGTTGGGATAAAGACTTGCAGTCGACCGCCCATGACTAAAACTCTCCACCTACTAACTCACTAACACTATTTTACCCTTCTTATATATACAAAATAAAGGCAACACACTCTCTCTCCTTTTAGAGTGTTGTTTGCCCCAATTACTCTTATCTTCTTCTTCCCCTTCTTGCATGCATGTGCACGGGCACACCGCCTCCCTCACATTCGTAGGAAATAATGTGGAAAATGAAAACGCTGATGTTGGACCATCACCATCAAAGTCTTGCTAGCAGGGCAAGAAATCTTGAAGACTTCCTCCCAAATGAATAATTTGAAGTCTCTATTGTATACAGGTGAAGATAAAGAGCACAACAAAGAAGCGGTAAACACATTTTAACATACATGGATCGACGTCCCTTAGCTACGAGTGTCCCTAGATGTCTTTCAGTCTTTAAAACAAGCTTAGCACTTAAAGGCGAGGCCTACAAGTGGTGGATGTCCCTCAAACCAGAGACAACAAACCTACAACTTGACAATGTTTCCAAGCCATGTTCCAAAAGGATTTTCTTCCCAAAAATGAAGATTATTTAAATTGGTAGGTTTGAGATGAATGTTTCATGCATACATCATCCCTCACCAGTTACATTTCCCGCTATCGAGAAGTAATCCTTAAACCGAGAACCTCAACAAATATCAAAAGATACATAGTTTCCTAAGAGGTTTGCATCCATAAGTGAAAGCTAAGATTACTCACTTCTAGACAGCGTGGTGTCCCTTCTTCTCCTATTATATGTACAACTGAGTTGCAATTACTCCAGGAAGCAAATGAAATAAAAGATATTTATTTGTGTCTCTGCTTGTCTACTCTCTCTATACATGAAGATAATTAGTTTGAATTTGTCTCTCAATGTAATTAACTTAATCGACTTTTGCATGAATATAGAGATGTTTATCCGTATGATTTACCTTTGGGTTTACCTCCAAAGAGTGAAATACAACATATTATCAACATGAATCTAGACACTAAACCTATAAGCAAAGCGAAGCTAAAGGGTTGGAATGCCAACTAGCTGAGTATTTCAGTAAAAGTTTCATTAGACCTAGTTCTTCTCCATGGGCATCCGCAATGCTTTTGGTGAGGAAGAAGGATGGTTCAATGCATATGTGCATAGATTATTGAGGCCTCAACAAGGTTACCATAAAATAATAAGTATCTTATGCGTAGAGTTGGAGCTTTTTGATCAACTCTATGGGGCTATATGCTTTACAAAGGTTGATTTATGATCGAGATATCATCAATTACAAATTAATGCTAGGGATATTTCTAACCACTTTTCAAACACAGTTTAGACATTTTGAATTTCTTGTACTTCCCTTTGGGTTGACAAATGCTCCAATTTCATTCATGGTACTTATAGACACGGTCCTACGGCCTTACTTGGGTAAATTTGTAGGTTGACTTTTTGGACAGCATACTTGTTTACATGTTCTAAGGAAGAACATTCAGATAATCTTTGATAGGTTTTTGATATGCTTAGGAAACATACTTTATATGCAAAGAAGAGAAAATGTGCCTTTATGCAAACAAATGTGCAGTATCTTGGTCATATTATCTTTGTTGTTGAGGGTCTTAAGATGGATCCTAGCAAACTTGAGGCTATTTTGAAATGGCTTTCTCCCAAAAATAAAGAATTCAAATTTTTTTGGGCATGGCTGGCTGTTATCGTAAATTCATACAAAGTTATGCAAAGATAGCCATTCCTATGACTAACCAACTGAAGGGTCAGAGTGGTCAATTAACAAGTAGATTAGTAGAATAGCTTTGATAAGCTTAAGATCACTTTAGTTATTGCTCCCATATTTTACATTGTTAATCCAACAAAACATTTTGTTTTGGGGACTGATGCCACCAATAAGGCTATTGGGGTAGTAGAAAGCTGCCTTTGAGAGTAAGAAATACGATGGTGGTCAACACAATTACTCTCCATACAAGCGCAAACTGTATGCCATTATTTGTGCCATTCGTAGATGGAGGCATTATTTAGATGGTGCAGAATTTGAAATTGTATTTGACCATGAGAGCATTAAGTGGATTAGAAGGCTTACAAGGCTAGATGGACAAAGACCTTCAAGAGTATGAATGCTCTTTATGGTATTGTAAAGGTCGGTATATCATGGTAGCTGATGCTTTAAGCCACATGCCAGAGATTAATGCTCTTTCTTTCATGGAAATTATGAGCAAATTCTTGACCTCTCTTCAAGGGAAGTGCGAGCATGATCCGTTATACAATACAATGTGGATTCATGTGAAAATGAGGGATCCTTCTCACTCTAATGGGAGTGCATTAGAAAACTCTACACAAAATTCTATCTTCTCACAAACAAAACTACAATGAAGGACGGATTTCTCTATCAAGAAAGGGTATATGCTCCATAAGGGGCAAGTATGTGTACCCATGAAATTACACACCAAGTGCCAAATTATTTTTTAGTTTCATAATAGTCCAAGTGCAAGTCATCTTGGTATTCAAAAGACATATGCATTAGTAAGAAAGAAATTTCACTCTAGTCATGTTTACACAAGGACGTACATCAGTACATACATAAATTGCTAAACATGTCAAGTGACAAAAGCTGAGTGTCTAAAGGTAGAAGCTGAGTGTCTGCGATCCCAAATAGGAAATGGGAAAGCATCATGGATTTCATTGTCCACTACCTGTAAAAATTTGTGCCCATGACTCTATTTTGGGTAGTAGATCATCGCTTGACCAAGATGTGTAGATTTATTCCTACAAAGATAATAGTCAAAACTACAAAACTAATGAAGCTATTCATGGAAAATGTGTATAAGCTATATGGCCTCCCATTTAATATCATTAATGGAAATTTGATGGCTATTTCTAGAGAGTAGATTTTGGGACTACTCTTAACTTGAGTACATCTGATCATCCTCAATCGGATGGACAAACTGAGCAAGTTAATCAGCTAGTACTAGAAGATATACTTTGAGATTATGTTAGTAAAAACTAGACAGATCAGGAAGTCCATCTGTTAATTTTGGACTTTGCTTACAATAGTGCAAAGCATGTTTCCAAGACGGGTTATGCTAATGTATGGTTATCAACCTCAGTCTCTAGTAGCTGTCAAATTAGCGAATGAACATATGCATTTGGCTAAGGATTTCTTAAAGGAACATTTTGATATCTAGAAGATTTCTAAGATCAATGTTAAACAAGCTCAAGACCATTATAAGAATTTTGCAAGGGAAGAACTGCCACCAATTCTCCTTCATAGTAGGAGAATGGGCTTTCTTAAGGTCTCAGAGAATTCAAACAATTTAAAAACTAGGCCCATACCTAAACTTTTGCTAAGGTATCGTGATCTGCTTTAGATTCTTAAAAAGATTGATGAACATGCTTATGAACTCAACCTACCTGAAGGAGTACGAGCGGAAGTGTGACGCGAGAGAGAGTGCGAGAAGAAGAGCACGACGATATGGTGAACTCGCTCTACTGTAATGTGTAGAGCATAGTGAGTTCTTATTAGGTTTTCACAAAAGAATATGTGTACATACCTGGTGGCCCGCCCACTTACCTGGGCGACCACATTGGGCTTTATACCCCAACAACCTCCCACTTAAAGTCCAATGTGGTACTTTAAGTGTGAGAGAAGCTACTATACAAGCTAATATACAAGAGATGTAGAGAAGTGATGTACTACCCTACACCTAACTGCTTGCGAAAATGCGCAAAGCTCTCTGAGGGAAGTCCTTTTGTAAGTAGATCAGCAGGATTTTCTGTGGTGTGAACTTTGACAAGTTGAAGTTGCTTATCCTTGAGCATTTCCCTGATGAAATGATACTTCACATCCACATGATTTGTCTTTGAGTGATAAACTGCGAGCCAATTGTATAGCACTTTGACTATCACAATATAACACAGGCATCTCTTCTTTGATTCCCAAATCTGTTACTAGTCGATTAAGCCGAATTGATTCTTTGCATGCCTCTGATGCTGCAACATATTCAGCCTCTGTAGTACACTGAGTAACACAATCTTGTAATCTAGAACGCCATGATACTGCTCCACCAGCCAATGTAAAGACATAACCTGACGTAGACCTTCGATTGTCTAAGTCACCTGCATAATCTGAGTCTGTAAAACCCTTTACACTTAGCTCCTGACTCCCATAGCATATGCGCATACTCTTTGTAGCTTTCAGGTATCTCAATATTCCTTTTACTGCCTCCCAATGTTTCTTGCCTGGGTTTGACACGTGTCGACTTACTACTCCCACTGCAAATGCAATGTCTGGGTGAGTAGCAATCATTGCATACATCAAACTACCCACTGCAGACGCATATGGAATCTTATCCATTTCAGCCTGTTCTTCCTCAGACACAGGACAATCTTGTTTGCTAAGTTTCACATATGGTGGCAATGGAACACTCAATGCCTTTCCCTTCTCCATATTGAAAAGTTGCAAAACCTTGTCAATATACTCTGTTTGAGATAACCAAATCAACTTATTTGATCTGTCTCTCTCAATGCGCATACCAAGTATATGACTTGCCTCACCCATGTCTTTCATGTCAAATGATTTTGCCATCTTTGACTTCAAAGCTGAAATTTCTTCCAAGTGCTTGCCAGCAATCAACATGTCATCCACATACAAAATAAGGATCAGCCAACTGCCATCCTTAGCCTTCTTTGTATATAGATAGTGATCGAACTCACTACGTTTGTAGCCTTGAGAAAGCATAAACTTGTGGAACTTATGGTACCATGCCCTCGGTGATTGTTTTAAGCCATAAAGACTCTTTAACAACTGGCATACCAAATCTTCCTTGCCTTTCTCAACAAACCCTTCTGGTTGCTGCATGTAAATTTCCACATCTAAATCACCATGCAAGAACGTTGTCTTGACATCCATTTGGTGCAACACCAAATCTAATATGGCAACCAATGCAAGAAAGCATCTCAATGTAGTCATCTTGACCATCGGAGAGAAGACTTCATCAAAGTCAATGCCTTGTTCTTGCTTAAAGCCCTTGGCAACAAGCCTTGCTTTGTACTTTGGCTGACTATCATGAGCGGTGATCTTATACCTGTAAACCCATTTACAAGGTAGAGCCTTTTTGCCCTGTGGTAATTTAACTAGCTTCCATGTCTGGTTTTTATGCAGAGCTGTCATCTCTGACTGCATGGCCTATTGCCAATTCCCGGAGTCCTTCATTTGCACTGCTTCCTTGTAACATGAAGGCTCATTGCAATCAGTGAACATGACATAGTTCATAGATGGAACAAACCTATCAGGAGGTCGCGTGATACGTCCAGATCTACGCACAATAGGTGGCTCAGGCTCAACCACAACCTGTGGTTCCAATCTATCCTGTCCTTGCTCCTCTTGAGCCCTGACATTTTGTCTTGCGCGTGCAGGTCCATCTTCTTGGAAGACAACTCTTCTAATCTCCTCAACCCTCTCTGGTTTAGAATGATATTTGGCTTCATTAAAGTGAACATCATTGCTGCGGATAACCTTTCTGGATTCGGGATCCCAAAGTCTGTACCCCATCTCACCAGAATTACCATAGCCTAGAAAGATGCACTTTCTACTCTTTGGCTCAAGTTTGTTCCTAAATTCCTTTGGAACATGAGTATATGCCTCACAACCAAAGACTCTGAGATGTTTGTATGAGGGCATTTTGCCTGACCATACCATCTCTGCCACTGAATCCTTCTGCAAAACCTTGCTAGGAGATCTATTTATAAGATGAACAGCTGTTGATACAGCTTCATCCCAAAACCCATTTGGCAGTTGTGCATTAGACAACATACTTCTGACCTTCTCTTGTATGGTCCTATTCATCCTCTCAGCAACACCATTTTGAGGAGGATTGTAAGGAGCAGTAAGTTCATGTTTTAACGTTTTGACTCACAAAAGTCCTGAAAGGCCTTTGAAACATACTCTCCACCATTGTCAGTGCGTAAGCATTTAAGCTTCTTGCCACTTTGATTCTCCACAAGTGTCGCAAACGTTTTGAAAACACTAAACGCTTCATCCTTGTGCTTGAGAAAGTAAACCCATACTTTCCTCGAGTAATCATCTATAAATGTCATAAAGTAAGAAGCTCCCCCTAGAGATAGGTTAGGCATCGGTCCACACAAATCACTATGAACAAGTGCCAACTGTGTATCTCTTCTACTGCTTCTATGCTTATGTGGCTGCTGTGTTTGCTTACCATACAGACAATGTTCACAGAATTCAAAATCATTAAATGAAAAGCCAGGCAAATAACCAGAACGAGACAAGATTTCCATTCCCTTCTTGGACATATGTCCTAACCGGCTATGCCACAAAGAAACGTTCGGCTGCTCGGTTACATTGATTACATTTTTAGAGACATTTGATACATAAATCATGTAAAGTCCTCTAGACTTTACTCCATGTGCTACTGTCATAGAACCCTTGGATATCTTCCACATTTTTTGTCCAAAAGTGGTGACGTAGCCAGCATCATCAAGTAAACCTGTGCTGATCAAGCTCTTTGTAATTGCGGGAACATGTCTCACATTCTTCAGCGTGAAAGAAGAGCCATTCTAAAACTTCAATTGAACATCTCCAACACCTAAGATCTCACATGTCTGCCCATTGCCTAGCCGAACATGATCTTTAGTGGTCACATAAGAGGTAAACCACTCCTTGTTTGGAGACACATGAAGTGATGCCCCTGAGTCTATAATCCAGTCACTCAGTGCATTTCCATCAGATGCTGTAAGAAGAGCTGAGTTCATTGTATTCTTCAAGAAGTAGATGTCTCCTGACACTAGACTGTCATCCTCTGCATCAGTGTTTGTCACATTTATTTCTTGAATCTTCATTGAGGACTTGTTCTTCTCACCATGGTCTTCAGCTTTCTCTTTGCCTTTTTCTGCTTTCCATTCTCTGCAGTCTCTTTTCATGTGACCCTTCTTGCCACAATGGTAGCATTCTATGTCACTCTTGCCTTTAGCACTGCGGGACTTGCTATGAGACTGATTCCTCTTTTCACCTTTGTACTTTTCTTTGGTCCTTCCCCTGACAACTAAGGCTGTTCCTTTGCCTTTGTCCATTGTCTTTCTATTGGTTTCTTCAGTAAACAGACTTCCTTCTACACTTGCTATGTTCAAACCATCTGGAGGTGCAGAATTACTCAAAGCTGTGCGAAAAGTGTCCCAAATTTCCGGCAATGTGATCAACAGGAACATAGCTCTAACAGGTTCATCAAACTTGATACCTTGAGCTGACAACTGACCGTAGATGGTGTTGAATTCATTCAGATGATTGGACATAGGGGTCCCTTCTTTCATCTTCAAGTCAACAAGCTTCTTAAGCCAGTATACTTGTGAAGCTGCACTCTGCTTCTCATAAAGATCACTCAGCTTTGTCCATGCTTGATAAGCCGACATCTCATCTGCTACATTGAAGTAAACGCTTTCTGCCAAAGTCAGCATAATGGTAGAAAGTGCCAATTCATCTATTTCGCTCCATTCATCTTCGTCCATATCTTCTGGTTTTATCCCCTTGAGCTTTATAGGTTTTATCTGCTTCTTTTGTACCAACACGTGCCAAATCTGCTTCTTTCACAATGGGAAATTGGTTCCATCCAGCTTCTTGATATTGTAAAGAGCAGTGTCCTGTGATCCAGCCATAGCTACGCTTCACAGTAGTTTACTTTCCTGGGAAAAATTCGGTAGAGTTTCCCCTGTAAACTGACCTCTGAACCAATATCAACCTGTCAAATGAACCAAGAAAGATTCAGATTCTGCATAAATTTTGGCAGAGTCTCCTTTGTAAAATGGCTCTGGTGTACTAAAAAAACAAACCAAAAAACAGCTCAAAAAACCACTGTCTCTCTAACACTGTAAGCTGTGGGTAAACGAAGAATCCCCATCTCCGAGCGAGCAAATCCGAGCGAGCACTAAACCGAGCAAACAAATACAAAGACATTGAAAACATTTAGACACATATTTGTTGATGACCAATAGTTTCCAAAGAAAACCCAAAGGAGTGAGCACTAAATCGAGCAAAGACATTGAAAATATTTAGACACATATTTGTTGATGACCAATAGTTTCCAAGGAAATAAATTGGTAGTTTATCATGCCTCTGACGAGGTAAACCCATATGATTTAGAACTATGTTGTCGTATAAGGTAAAGCCAATATATTCAAAACCATGAACTCTCTTACCACGGTTGTTGGTAGTGAATCCAAAGACAATGTAGACATTCAAACACAGTGCTATTGATGACCTATAATTTTAAAGAAAATATAGTCGAGAGCATACTACATACTAAGTAACTGAACTCACGCAATTCCTTACAAGGTAAAGCCAAAAGATGTAAAAATTGTCAACTCCTAGGATAGATCCCTTACCACGATTGTTGGTAAGGAATGCAAAAATAGTGTAGACATTTAAACACATTGCTATTGACGACCTATAATTTTTTTTAAAATATAGTCGAGAGCATACTAAGGAACTGAACTCACGCAATTCCTTACAAGCCAAAGCCAAAAGATGCAAAAATTATCAACTCCCGGGATAGAAGCTGGTAGTAAATCCAAATGCCAACAAAAAACGACAACAATATATTAAATACATGGAAAGTTTATGTGTTCGAAGCCTTATGTTCGACATTTCCCAAAGATTTCAAAATTGCAACCTAAAAACTCCTAGGATGGTGATTGATAGTTAACGTAAATGCCCATAAAAAACTACTGCAACGGTGTACAGTATATAATTTGAACATCATGTTGTGTAAGTATCCTAAGGACGCACAACTGCCCTAGTGCCCCCCAGAGCCTGAAAAATTTCTACCTTGGATAAAGTAGCCTGGTGCATGAACTCATGGGCATGTGAGTCTAACCCAAGAATATGAAGAAATACATAGTACATGTGTTTGCACGGCACGTAGGTCTGTTTTTTTTATTCTCTCTTTTGGAAGTCCTCGCATGTGCATCGTGGAAAATCAGAGATTGTCACTGAGTATGTTATCCCCTTTGCCTTGGACCCCTCTGTATTGACATAGAAAACATGTGTTTCATTGCACACAATAATCACTTCTTTCACCAATTTTGCTTCAAGTGTGCTCCCCAAAGCAATCCTTGTATGAAAATCTTTTGTTAGCTTTGATCTCCACTTAACAATCTTCCCATCCCTATACCTAGGACGGAAGGCACTGGGAACACTATTTCTTGATCGCAAACCACTACCTAAATTGGTAGCTTTTGTTGTCGATTGAAGGACAAATCCATTTGCTTGCAAGTGCTCCACCTCAACTGGCAACAATTGTGTTCCCTGCGCTACAGGCCAAACACCTGGTGCTGGCCCTAGAGCCCCTACAATCATTTCATGTATCCACCATGTATGCATGTTATTGGAGTTGCAAAACCACACAAAACCTTCCACTAAACCACCTGGATTTGAACCAGAGGCAAGATACTTTCTGCGTCCCCAAAAGCATGGAGCAACAGTTCCACGTGTGACATCGTCATTCCCTTCATTGATGTATCGTGCACATCTAACACTCTGATTATCAACCATCCCAAAGCAAGTCATCTTTCGACTAGGCTCAGTTCTTCTTATAGCCCAAAGTGTCTTTGGAACATTAACCTCGTGCCAATATTTTCCAACCCCACAGCTAGTCTCTGGATGCACATCTGGCCCTACAACCGGCTCTGTAACTGTCACAAATTCTGGTCTATGACTGTCTTCATCAAGCAGCTCATCTGCATCAACAAATGTTGGTTGCTTCTTCTTAACACTCTTCTCTCTCAAGGGAGCTCTATTCATTTTAGGGCTTTGAAAACCCATCTCAGACATTGAAGAGTGTGTCAAGTCAAAGAGGGATTTAGAAGCTGACGTTGTTGATGATCGGCCCAAAAATCGCTTTGCGAGATCATTGATCCCAGGACCAGTAGCAGACCTAACACCTTTTAGATAAGCATTGTATTTGACGCTTTGTAGCACAAAATCGTTTCATGATTCTCATGCAAATGATTATTCCATATCTTGTTGCCATAAATGCAGAATCGCACGTTGCAAATGATTATTCCATCTCCTGCCCGCAATTCAAGACACTAGTGACGATTTTATTTTCAACATATTTTTTAAAAAAAATATACAATTAAATTTAATAAACTTTTTAAAAATCAACAGCGTGAACATTGAATGATTAAAAATTATTAAAAATTAAAATCATGAATGTACCAACAAACGTCGTTCAAGAAAAATAACTACTCCACCAACTCAAAATCACTACTCCACTCTTCTAGTTTATTCTAACAAAATCTCTGGCTTTCCTGGGAGAGCTTGATGTGAGCGCACATTAACATGCAATTCTGGAAGCAGCTCTGAAATCTGCAGCAAAAGGCACGCATTTTGGGAGCAGGTGTCACAGCAACTCTCAAAGAAAGACCTCGAATCCGTTAAGCTCTCAAAAACAAAAAGCTAAGCAAAGAAGCGCTCGTTAACGTGCAAGTCTTTGAGAGCAGCAGGTCTTTGGGCACAAAGTGGTGCAGGTCTCGATCGGAGCAGGGGTCTTTGGGAGCAAGTCTTTGGGCTAAAAAAACCAAAGCTTAGCTGAACAGTGAGCGCACGTTAACGTGCGGTCTTTGGGAGCAGAGTACTCAGGTGTCCATCAGCAGGCTCAAATCGGCGAAGTTCGCGGTAGGTCTCGGCAGCGGCAGTTCTCAAATCGCTTCTTGGCCTCAATTCTCGGCAGTTCTCAACTTCTCGCAGCGGCAGTTCTTGGAAGTTCTCAAATCTCAAAGCATGGAGAGGAGTGGATTCGAGCAGTTATGACAGATGCCAAGATTCTTCAGAATGCTCTGCAGCTGAGTGAGGACGCAAGGCGTGCAGTACAAAGCTCAGATCATGGTTCAAGCGCTGCAAATTTCAAGAGCTTCATCCAAGCCTTGACTAAAGCTCAGGATGTGGTTTTTTTTGAAGCTTAAAGCAAAGTGACGGTAGGAAGTGTGGCTCTCAAAAGAAGGAATCAAGCTGGGTTTCAATCAGCCTTAATTTGCGGTTTGTCTTTCTGGTTCTTTGGAATGAAATATGTGGGGTAGTGTTCTTTTGGTCCTTGTTAGTATACTCTGTCACATGAGCACCGTGAGCACCATGAGCATTGGATGTGTCATGGTTTCAAGGTTTTGGAAAACAGTTTATTTCGAGCATTGGATGTGTTCAAACTGATCAATTGTTTGTTAGCACTGTTATCTAATTTCATAGTTTTGTACTGTTAGCACTGTTATCTAATTGTTTGTTAGCACTGTTATCTAATTGGATGTATCTGTAGATGCCAAGAAAGTTGTGTATGGAGTCAAGCCAAGTACCGATTTCAAGTAAATTTTAGGTGAGCAGGAGGTTATGAAGTATGAAATAAAAGAAAGAAGACTCTGACAAGGTTTAAGGAGATAGGTGAAGAAAAATGCTAGACTGCAATATTACTCTTCTTTTCATGCTTCACTGATGGTGGGTTGAAGTTAAGAATGATTTTACTTAATGGCCTAGACACTGGATGTCGGTCGGACACACACACACACACACACACACACACACACACAGAGGGTTGTGTCTACGTCTCAGTGACACTGGCAATGGCCCTTGCTGGTCTCTCTCTCTCTCTCTCTCTCTCTCCACCAGATGTGGTCGGATGGTAACTAGTGTACATATTTGTGAAAATCAGAACTATTTGTATCACATCACCCCCAAAATTGTAGTTTGCAGTTATCAAACAATGCCTATACAAAATCAAACACCATTGCTTCAACAATTTGAATAAGTTCTTTACATACTTGAAGGGTCAGGGTCTTTGAAAACATTCCAGCCTTTCACAATGACTCATCTTCTCAGATCATGAACGAGTTCTTTGATGATGTCACCACACAATAGTCTCTCCAACTAGATAACCACACTCTCTCCATGAGCACCCATGGAGCTTCCTTCATCATCTCCTTTGAAGTTCTGGAGCAGTGTAGGTATCTTGGTGGAGATGAAACAAAAGGCCATTTCAGTACGCATGTTTGCACACACAAATCCTTTGCATCCAGATATGTTACCAACCATAGCGAAGTTTGAAGCATAAGCTATTGCAATGATGGTTTCTTTGCTTTGTGCTAAGGAATCATCTCTCAAAAACCAAGTATGTGGTAACATGACTTTAGGTGGCATTGAAAGCATCTTGATGGTTGTCAAGTCAACCTGCAATTACATGCTGTCAACTAAGGGAACCACAAAACCGGAGATTGTATTCCAGGGTTATACCAAAATCTGTGCACTCAGCTTATGAGACAAAGCATCACAATACTTCAATATCAAAACTGTGACGTGCATCTGTAGATAAGAACTTTCAAGCAGACATGAAGAGCATTAAACGGCTGATTAATCGTAACATAATAATGATTGTTGGCTCTACGATTGGCTTTCCTCATGGAATCATTGATCCAATTGAGGAATTGGGTGCTCTTGCTTTAAACAAAAGTATATGTTTTCACGTTGACCTTTGCTTGGGTGGCTTTGTGCTGCCATTTGCACGAAACTTGGGTATTTGATTCCAACATTTGATTTTATCATTCCTAGAGTAACTTCCATATATGTGGATATACACAAGTATGGATTGGGACCGAAAGGAACAAGCGGTGTGCTTTATCAAAGTCATGAAATTCGTCGGCATCAATTTGTTGCAGTGACAGAATAGTCTTGATGTATGTATATCTCACCATCCATGGCTGGCAGTCGACCGTGTGCTTTGATTGCTGGGGCACGGGCATCCTTGATGTCTTTTGAAATGGCTGGTTATATGGAAGCTGTGAAAAAGGTTATGGAGGTGTCAAAGAAGCTCAAAAAAGGAATATCAGAGATGGTTGATTTGTACATCATTGGAAAGCCTCGTATGGTAATATCTTCTAGAGCCTCTTCTTCCACTCCAGATGGCATAGACTGGTGGCAGTTTATGTGTGCAAAAATCTGTTCCAGCAGCTGCTTGCCAGTGCAAACGAGAACCCCTTGATTATGAGACATCACCCATGGCTGTAATTGACGTTTCTTGCATGCAGAGCCAATAACTTCATCCACCACATCAAACAAAAGCCTTCTATTTGAAGAATTCAAGGAAGCTCGGCCACCACTTTTAGCCACAGAAACCTCTTTTGAGAACCTGTTGTCGTAGTAGGCTTCTAGCCTTGCAAATATGGCTTGATTGAGCCCGTGCTCTACAGAAAGGGACTCAGCCATGACAAGCCCGTTCACACTAAGCCCTGAGAGGCTGAGTACGTGCATAATGTAGGTGAACTCCTCTTCACTCCCTGATGGGCATGCAACACCACACAGGTTAACCGACTCAAAATGCACCTCACACAAGGTCCATGTATCTAACGACTCATCTAATGATGAGTCAAACGAGCTGTGGGGTGAAGAAGGCTGCGAAAAGAAAGCCCCGTGCAAATTTCTAGTCTGCTCATTGCAATCGCTGTCAAGATGCAAAAATGAAACCTGTGGCATTTAATTTCAAAATCAGCTAGAGAAACAAAATGCCGAACAAATTAGAAAGTGAGACTCTGTTGGTTAGAAGGAACACACTCTGAGTTAGGATTTTTTCCTTAAGGCTAGTACATCTCTACCATTTCAGAATGAAAACTCTTTCAAACCATCAAAAATGCAAAAATGAAAGGTAATAGGGGAGGAATTGAAAAGCCTCATGACAATGGAAAGTCAAAACACTCTGTACTCTTTATATAAGGAGATCGGCATGCAAGTTGTTTACCTTTCCCTCGATGTTTCTTCCCCTTAGAGTTGTATTGCACTATGTATTCAATTTAACTTTTCGGAAGCCATTAGGAGACATGCTTGCAAATATTGAATGCAACATAGGCTACTGACTACATAGTTATATCAGCCTCTGATGGGTGTGTGAATGATCCCCAGAATGCCCTCATGGGACTTTCAAACAGGCCTTTTGAGCATATGAGAAAGGCCCCCACATATCAGCCAGTACGAGACATACATATTAGATTGGACTATGTATTGGATTTAATTCTTTGAAAGCCATCAAGAGGCATGCATACAAGTATCAGATGTAACATAGGCTATTAACTGCATAGTTATTTCAGCCTATGATGGGTCTGTGAATGATCCTCAGAGTGCCCTGATGGAACTTTTAAACAACCCTTTTAAGTATATCATGGGGATTTAATGACAACAGATCATAACAGGATTTTACTCCCGAGGCTATTAACTACATAAGTATATTAACAAATGGGATAGTGTTTGTAATACTATAACTTGTTGAGTTCATTTTCATGTATTATGATTCACTTCCTGAATTTGTTTGCTCGGATCTGTGTTCGCTCGGGGTATGGTAAGACTCTGGGTAAACATGTCCTGCACCTGTACTGTCTCTCACTGTCCTGTCAATGTCTTGTAAGCATAGACTGCGACAATGCCTCAACGGCAGTAAAGCAAAGATGTAATCCCAACTGTCTAACTCACAGTCAATACATCCTAGCTGCCTATCTAAGGGTGCTCGAGGGATCGCTCCAAGACCTGTATCACCGAAAGGATCTCAACATTCGAGAATCCCCCAGCTCAATAAAACCTCACTCGACCCTCAACAAAAGCTGCAGTAAATCTGACAGTACATAGACTTCCCACAAAGTCATACATCCACAAATTTCCCACTATATGCTGTAACCGCTGCGGCGGTTGTTTGTTGCGTGACTCACAGCCAACAAACCCTCAACAGACATACATCATCTCTGACAATACATCCCATGTGGAAGTACCTGCAATGTCAGGATGAAATCTGGAATATCAAGCAGCAGACACAAGCTACCTGATGAACTAGTGGATGTCGCCTACAATCTGTGTAGATGCGCCCGTGTCGTATGTGACACGCCTCCAAGAACTGTGAGCCGTCCTTCGATGTGTAGACAGCCACAAATCAGCACTCTGGGAGTGCCGATATCCTCAGCACCTGCAGCCGTAGGCCGAAACCCCAAATTTGCAAAGTCGGATCTGCACTCGCCGAGACCACGTAGTCGAAAATGGCCTGCGCAGAACTTTGTCGAAGCCGAACGGTGGCCGAGATGACCTCAGAATGAAATTTTGAGAACACCAAGCCCTTCGAGCTTTCCCACAAGATTTGGGGCCGTGTCTTCGCCTGTCGAATCTCACTCCAATCTGAACAGGTGACTCTGGCTACCTGCAAATGCTGCCCTGAGCCTCGATCTGAGCTCTGATACCAGTTGAAAGAGTACGAGCGGAAGTGTGACGCGAGAGAGTGCGAGAAGAAGAGCACGACGATATGGTGAACTCGCTCTACTGTAATGTGTAGAGCATAGTGAGTTCTTATTAGGTTTTCACAAAAGAATATGTGTACATACCTGGCGGCCCGCCCACTTACCTGGGCGACCACATTGGGCTTTATACCCCAACACTACCAACCCATTCAAAATTTCACCTTGCCTTTTATGTTAGCCATCTACAAAAATGGCTAGGTCAAAAAAATAATTTCATTCATTCAAACATTTTGGCTGACATAATGGAGCCATCCACTCAACCTCATGAGCCTGAAAGGATTTTAGATCACCATAACGTAATCGTGTTTGTCAACAGGTCCTCATCAACTGGAAAGATTGACTTGAGGAGGGTGCCACTTGGGAAAATATTAGTGAAAACTCTTCTCCAAGGGGGGAGTAATGTCCAAACAAGTGTAGGACCAAGGAGGGTATGAACCTAAGCTTGAGCATGGAAAGATTGACTTGAAGAGGGTGCCACTTGGGAAAATATTAGTGAAAACTAAAATGCATAGACAGCCTGTCAAAGAGGCAAAATATCGAAAAGTCATATTTGAGGATGTAGCCTCCATAAATTTTGGAAAACCAACTCAGTCTACTGGTGATGTTCCTACCACTAGTAGTGCTCTAGAGAGAGCAGAATCTAGTAGTCAGGAAGTGGGGAGATCTACGTGTGTATCTTGTGCACCTGAGGTTTTGAGCCAAGATTAGACTATGTGTTAGTCATTGATTGTGATGAGCCCACTTGTTACAAAGAAGCTATTCAAATGAAAGATAGCGTGAAGTGGGAGCAAGCCATGCAATCTGAGTATAACTCAATTGTGAACAATGACACATAGGACTTGGTTGAATTGCCAGAAGGCAAGCACACCCTACCTTGCAAATGGGTTTACAAGAAGAAGTTTACATTTGATGATCCCAAGCCTAAGTACAAGGCTAGATTGGCTTCTAAGGGATTCAAGCAGCAAAAGGGAGTTGATTTTGATGAAATCTTCTCACTAGTGGTCAAAATGACTAGTATCCATAGAGGACATGGATGTTTTCCAAATGGACGTGAAGACAACCTTTCTCCATGGGTATCTAGAAGAGGATGTTTACATGAAGCAACCTGAAGGTTTTGAACAGCCTAGAAGGGAGGAGCTTGTATGCAAACTCAAGAAAGCACTTTATGTCTTAAAGCAGGGTTCTAAGCAGTGGTATTAAAAATTTGACACTTTTAAGCAGTGGTATTAAAAATTTGACACTTTTATGGGATCCCAGGGTTTTAGAAGGAGTCAAGAGGAGCATTGCTTGTATACAAAGAAACTCAGTGGTGGTTCTTTGGTCATTATCATTTTATATGTAGATGACATACTCATTGCAAGCAATTCCACTGAGAAGATTGTCAAATTGAAGCAAATGTTGAGCAAAAAAATTCCTATGAAAGATTTGGGCGAAGCAATCATTTTCTTGGTATGCATATCAACAGAGAGAGGAAACGAGGCATTCTTGAGTTATCCCAGGAATCCTATATCCACAAAGTCTTGTAGCATTTCAATATGCAGGGGGGAGGTAATTAGTACCCCACTACCATCAACTTAGCAAAGAAGATTTCCCCAAGGAATGTTGAGAGAGCAAAAATGTAAAATGTGCCATACTCTTTGGCTGTAGGTAGTCTTATGTATGCTATGGTAGCTACAAGGCCAGAGATTGCATTCGCAGTGGGAGTGGTTAGTCGGTATATGGCTAATCTTGGGAAGCAGCATTGGATAGCAGTGAAACATATAAGGAACATATCCTTAGATACTTGAAGGGTACAACAAGCAGGTGTTTACGCTTCGGCAATAGTGATGCATCTATTGTTGGTTACACGGATGCATATTATTATGCGGGTTGCAGAGATAGTAGGAGATCTACATCTGGCTACATTTTCATATTTGTAGGAGGAGCCATTTCTTGGAGATCACTCTCTCCAAGATTGTATTACTTCTTCCACCACAAAGACTGAGTATGTTGCAACCTCAGTTGCCATCAAAGAAGCTATATGGTTGGCACGTTTAATGGGAGATTTAGACGTCCAGGAGGTCTCAATTTTGCATTGTGATAGTCAGAGTGCCATTGCTTTGGCAAGGAATCTTGTGTTTCATTCCAAGTCAAAACACATTGAGATGAGATATCATCTCATTTGGGATGCATTGACGAATAAGTGCTTGGAGCTTATCAAGGTCCACACTACGGACAACCCAGCATATGTTCTTACTCAGAGCCTAGCTACGGAGTGGTTTGCACATTGCATTGAGTTAATGGGTGTAGGTTGAGAAGTTTTATACAAGGGTGAAGCTCTTGAGCTTCACGGTTGTACATACTAGCTTTAGTCACCACTTACGATTGCATTGGCCTTTAAATGGGAGATTGTTAGGTAAAGGCCGCCACGGCTGTGACCCACGTGTATCCTCCTTAGAAAATCTAACTCAACTAGCTTTACTTATCTCTTATACAAAAAAATAAAGAGACACAAGCTGAGATTGCTACAGCTGTGTGTTTCCCCCAAATGAGCTCTCTTCTTCTTCTCCTTCCCCCTTCCTTGCACGCACGTACACGGGCTTCCAACACCCTTCACTATTGAGACGTTTGTTTTGGTGGTGGAGGGGGGATGGAATCACCTATTTTGGAGCATGCCATTCCAACTGTAGAGGACGAGGACACGATGCGCCCATGCCAGACACGCATGGGCGCTACTATAGGGTCAATTATGGTGGCAAGGTCAACTTTGGTACTGCATGGGATAGAGCATTTTAGTGCCATCTGTAGATTCTTATACGCTCGACATATAAGAATTATTTTATAAAATTCAAAGAACAAGCGTGTTAGCAGCAAGCTAACACGGATATCATTTTTTGGAGCTCTTATTGTAAAAACACTTATTATTTTTTATAAATTGAGAATATTATAACTCCTATTTTTTGTATAAACCTTGTAATTGATGAGCCGGGGCTATAAGCTTCCAGATTGTATCAACCTCTCATTACCTATCTCTAGTTAGAGCTCCCAGATTATTAGTTTTGACCACCAAAAACCTTGGCTAAGGTATAAAAGCCAATTTTTGTAAGTTATTATTAAGTTTTGGATAATGAAATACACAGCGTGAGCTACGGCACTCACTTCTCTCCTTCTCGTGCTTCCTACTCCCTTCCCGATTGTCACATTGCAATCGTGTTTGTTGCATTGCAACCATAGGTAAGAGCTCTACGCATCATTGACGTAAACACTTCACAGTATTTCGTAGCTTTTGGCATCGCTGACCCGCGGCCTAATTTCATTATAAGTAGGAATTTACACTTCAAAATAAAAAGCTAAGCATAGGCGGGGTATTGGGGCATCATTGCTAAGCATTTACGTGCATTCTGGGTCGAAAACGGCTAGGTCAAAAATCCACTCCTGTTAATAATCACGATTTTGGCACTTTACTTAAAGTGGAATTTGAGACCATAAGCATGTGTGCTTAGGTCTTATAAACATAATAAAAGTGTTAAATCGATTGGTGACGATTTTAACTATTTTGAAAATATTTATAGCTTGAAAAGATAACTCAAAGTTACAAATAATAGTCACAAAAGGATGTGCAGATGGAAGTGTGCTATGTAGGGCTCTGTATCCTTGGTATTTTTTTATCTCAATCTCTATTGTTGTTGGGGCATGGCCGTAATCTTTGGTATGTACAAAAGCATATCCAAAAATTAGGCTTGTTCTCATTCACATCATCCTAAAAACTATGCTATAAAAAACTGAGGAAAAACTATAAACATATACTTACAAAAGTGGCTATGAATCCATGTTTGCCCATGCAACGCAAGTGGGACGTGTGGTGCTCCTGTCCATGCTAGACTCTATTGCCTCCTAAATTGCATTCATTGAACATAAAATGATATTAAAGTTACATAATATGTGATTACATATAATTAAGTTAATTCAAGATTCAAATTGTGAATTGACATACTTTTGTTGCAAAAACGCTACTTGAAACCTCATCTCACGTGAAAGTGGGTCCACGACTCCTCATGGAATCCCACATGTCTCTTATTTTCATGGATCATAGCATACTTTCTTTTTGTATTCATAACACAAGGAAACAATATATTATGTTAGTTTTATATTAATTATTATTTGTTTTAATTAATAAGAAGAAATTATATATTATGGTAATACAGTACTTTAGTCAAATGAAGTTAACCTTTTTTTTTGTTGTACAAATTGAGATTCCTCTCATACACCATCGCCTCCATATTATAGCCATGGATGCCACACTCATACGATGGGACATGCAGAAGAGCCATTTGTAGCTTCAAAGAGTGATCCTTGATCTTATTATGAAGAGGAGTGGATTCTATGTTGATGTGACATATGCTAAGGCTCACATCAAAGGCCGCAATGCCAGTGTCATCCACATGAGTTAGATTGGTGTGTTTATGCTCATGCACCAATGCTTGCACATCAAAATCAACCTATGATTAGTGTTGTTTGTTTCAATATTTATTTCTTTAGATTCTTATAGCTAGGCATGTCAATAATATAAAATATATTTCACATGTAGACTCTAAAGATATGCATCTCTAGTTAATGATGAGGATGTCATCAATGATCAAGCTAATTGTCATTCTCACACAAGGCACGATCATGCAATCCAAGAACTCTAAAGATATGCATCTCTAGTTGATGATGAGGATGAGGATGTCATCAATGATCAAGCTGATTGTCATCCTCACACAAGGCACGATCATGCAATCCAAGAACTACAAATGTACGTCTTGTGACAGCCTTTGCCTCATAGCCTTGAGAGCAAGACTTGTGGTGATTATGCACTACCCAATTTTCTATAGTATTTAGAGTAAATGTATAATTGCAAACACTATGGAAGATGGCATGGAAGATCTCTTTTTAAAGATGGAGCGGTTTTCAGCTTTTGGGGTGCTTGTTACATGATAGCTCCTTCTAGCCTTCTGAATGGAGGATGTGGACTATTCATTGCACATAATCTACAAGTCCCACCACATTTAGAGATGACCCTTATGTGCTTTTGTGGACCCATATATGCATGATGTCCTTGGCATCAATTGGTGCACTACTTTTACAACATGACCACTTATGGTGTGTCTCAATGCAACCTCCCTTTTTAGATAGAGACATTACCAATGCCAAAATACAAAGACTTTGTATGGATGGCAGACCATATACACATGGAAACATAGCTTGCTTAATTAATAGCAGTCAAGAAAGGAGTGCAAGAACCAATTGTACATTTGTGGAATGCAAAGATGGACATGAATTAGAATACATGAGCAAAGATGTTCCAAGATTCATTCTTGTAAATCACATTAGATCAGTACATGCCGATGATCTGCTAGTGAACTACAAATTTTGTAGGCCAGCCAAAAATATCATCTCCATCCCTGGATTAAATATGTAAATGTGTAATCATGGAACGCACACTTGTGGATTATGTATCAAAAATTTAAAATTTACACGTCTATGTTTGATATTATAAATTTTTTTTCTTAATCAATTGATCTCGATAAGAATTTGCTACAAAATATTCGATTTATCTTGATAAGATTTTTTTAAACAAAATATTCAGTTTGTTTTTTGTATATTGAATGTTTGTATTGTGTCTATGTGATAGATTCCAGATTATGATGTTGAAAACGATGTGCATCTACCTTCTCCTGGCATCTCATATATGTTAATTGAGTGCATAAAACTCCTTAGTAGGAGCGATCCAAGCACTTATGATAGATTGAAAAAACTATATGGTTTGCATTATAAAGTTTTTTTCTTAATCAATTGATCTCGATAAGCATTTGTTACAAACTATTCAATTTACCTTGATAATTTTCTTATGATAGTAGGAGCGATCCAAGCACTTATGATAGATTGAAAAAACTATATGGTTTGCATTATAAAGTTTTTTTCTTAATCAATTTATCTAGATAAGCATTTGTTACAAACTATTCAATTTACCTTGATAAGTTTTTTTTCCAAAATATTCAGTTTGTGTTTTGTATATTGAATGTTTATAATTGTGTCTATGTGATAGATTCTAGATTATGATGTTGAAAACGATGTGCATCTACCTTCTCCTGGCATCTCATATATGTTAATTGAGTGCATAAAACTCCTTAGTAGGAGTGATCCAAGCACTTATGATAGATTGAAAAAAATATATGGTTTGCATTTTGACAAAAAAGAATGATGTCTTCAATGACAATGATGGCATGGAGGATTTTATTCATGATTGGTATACAAAGAAAGTGGTGCGTATGACAAAGAAAGTTTTCTTAGAGATAAAGCACTTGAGAGAATATATGAAGGCTCAAATTTATCACGGTTAAGCACGAGTTTGTTTATTTTGAGTCTCCAAAACTGTTATGTTTGGAGTAATGCATCCATTTTGGCACTATTAAAGTAAATGCCTTCTCAATTGTTAATGTTAATTGCGTTATTTTCAAATGTTGTAATACTCAATTTGTATGTGGTGTTTGCTCAAAATGTTGTAAGCTATTATCTCAAAGTTTTAACCCTAAAAAAGTGTCCTTCCTACATCAAGAGATGAGGTGAATAAAATGTTGAGCAAGCTTGGACTTGATTATAACACCATACATGTATTTCCCAACGATTCTATTTTGTATAAAGGTGTTGGGATTGTAGATTTTGTTCCACTTCAGACCTGTAGGAAAATCCCATGGTCTAGAAGTCATGTGGAGAATGTGTGTGCCATTATTAAGGCAAGAGGCGTATGTCAACAAGAAAGCTTATGTGTGTGAGAACCATGTGTGGAAGGCAAGGTCCATGTGACAAGCTTGTATATGTGCAACTCTTTGTACTCTCTTTTTGTGCGTAATAATCAACTTATTTGCATCTACTCTATTGTGAAATTATCTCTATAAGAGAGATGGAAAGTGTGTGTGTGTGTGTGTGTGTGTGAGAGAGAGAGAGAGAGAGAGAGAGAGAGAGAGAGAGAGAGAGAGAGAGAGAGAGAGAGGTATAAATATAGAAGAGAGGTGGAGAGAGAGAGAGAGGGGTATAAAGATAGAAAAGAGGTGGAAAGAGAGAGAGATGGATAGGAAATAGAAATGAGATATGTATACATGTATATATGCATAAATGTGTGTGTATATGCATGCATATAGACTCTAAGCAAGGGAGCATAACACGCGATGGTCGAACACTTCCTCTTGGGTATAGTCCCTTTTTTATCATGACGTTGCAGTTTCTGGTCCACTCATGTATGGATTACCGCAACGTACCCTTGGTTTTACCACAATTGAGATTGTGATGATATCTAAAGAGGTTCTCCTAGACTATTAGCACTTCTAACCTCTACTTAGGTCTAATAGTATATGTGTATGCATGTAGATATGTATCTATGTGAGTGACTGTGTATGTATGTATCTATGTAACTGTGTATGTTATGTATGTATCTATGTAAGTGTGTATGTGTGTATATACATGTATGTAAGCACTAAGTATGATTGTATATACGTATCTATGTGAGTGTGTGTGTGTATGTATGTATGTGTGTGTGTATGTGTGTGTGTGTATGTATGATAGAGCTTATGTGTATACATCTAATATATCTCTCTTTGTAGATTAGGTGTAGATTAGGTGTACGTTAAGGTGGAAAAGTAGAGGTGTGTAGATTATATAAGCATTCACAGCAGACCACACCATGGGGGAGCCAAGGAGGGACGCCAAACGTCCAGAGCCTCACAAGCACGGCACTGGCTTCTATCGTACCTTCTTACCGACTCACCCCCTTGCATCACAGGGCCCCACACCATTCAATTTGACTCCTGCTTTTCTCGAGCTTCATCTCGACAACCCATAGGTGGTCGACGAGTGTCTTCTAGTAGCACATGACAACGTTCATCTTAGAGTAGCGAGCGATGTGAGAGGCACAGCGGTGGGGGTTCTTGTTTGTTGGGTAAATGCCACCACGATTGATGTCGTGCCGCTTTGTGGGCACGGGGTGAAAGATGCAAATCTGCATAATTATTTGGGGTGCTGGTTTTTGGTCCAGATATGAAGTGTTGAAGGAACCTACTGGTCTTTTTAGATCAACAGTCGGAGCTTTGGATGCCAAGTTATCAGCAATTGAAGTCTTTCTGGGACCAGGTTTGTGCTGGGCTAGCCACCAGTATCTTGAGCACCTGTGTCGAGTACCAATGTCTCAAGAGCCAATGTCTAGTGCCAATATCTCGAGCACCTGTGTTGAGTACCCGTATCTAGAGAGCGAGTGTCTCAAGAACTAGTGTCTCGAGGGCCATTGTTGTGTTCTAGTGTCTCTAGTGTCAGTATCTTGAGCGCCAATGTCAGTGTCTCGAGAACCAGTGTCTTGAGAGCCAGTGTCGAGTACCAGCATCTCAAGAACCAATGTCTCAAGAGCCAGTGTCGAGTATCAGTGTCTCGAGAACCAGTGTCTTGAGAGCCAGTGTTGAGTATCAGTGTCTCGAGCGCCAGAGTTGAGTACCAGTGTCTCGAGAGCCAGTGTTGAGTTCTAGTGTCTCCAGTGTCAGTATCTTGAGCGCCAGTATCACTGTCTCGAGGGCCAGTGTCAGTGTCTCAAGAGCCAGTGTCAAGTATCAGTGTCTCGAGAACCAGTGTCCCGAGAGCCAGTGTCGAGTTCCAGTGTCTCCAATGTTAGTGTCTCGAGCGCTAGAGTCGAGTACCAATGTATTGAGAGCTAGTGACGAGTTCGAGTGTCTCCAGTGTCAATATCTTGAGCGCCAGTATGAGTGTCTCGAGCGCGAGTGTCAGTGTCTCGAGAACCTGTGTCTCGAGAGCCAGTGTCGAGTACCAGTGTCTCGAGAACCAGTGTATCCAATGTCAGTATCTCAAGTGCCAGTGTTATTGTCTCGAGAACTAGTGTCTCAAGACCCAATGTCGACTACCAATGTCTCGAGTATCAGTGTCTTGAGAGCCAGTAAAACCATTCCCAATTTTACCAGTCACAGTAAAAATAGTACCAATGAGACTAGTACCAACATTCAAGTATTGATCCGTGGAGCTTAAGGAAAGCTGAGAATAGCATCTAGGGGGCAAAAAATAGGGAAAAGGGAGGATTACACACGCCATGACGAAGATAAATAAAGATGGGGGGGGGCTAAAAATAGGAGGTCAAACGCGCCCTAAAGGGCAGTTTTTAGGGGAGAGTTGGGATAATTTTTGGGAGGGAGAGAAAAAAGGAGGTGAATTCTCTGGTGAAAACAGGGAAAAGTCGAAGAAGAAGAAGTGTACGAACAGGGCTTAGGAGATCAAAGTTTATCTGAAGTGTACGAGCAGGGCTTAGGAGATCAAAGTTTATCTGGTAGACTGTGGATTATTTCCAACGGGTTTGGATTATCTGATTGGGGATTTCAAAGCGACCGGCATACCAACGTTGGAGTATGCAACCATTTTGTATCAAAGGTTCCAGATATCTGATTAATAGAAACATCTTCTGATTGCCGGCCTCGATCAAGTGTTTATATCTATTCTAAGTTGGATTTTAGCCTTTAGCTCTGTTCTGATCCGTGATATTCTGTTACAAATCTCTCTAAGCATCACTAAATCGTCTTATTTGATCTAAATCATCCTAAATTGCACTAGTTTCCATCGGTTCGCACCTTGTCTGCTTCTCTATCTACAGCCAGAAGCCTTGCGTTTTCCTGGTCGACCCTGGAGAGATGCGCTTCAATCCTGCTACAAACTGAACCATCCTGCGAAAATGCAAATCTGTGCATCTTTCCAAGAACGCAACCTTCACATACATGTCTTGGTGGCATCTCCAATAAAGACAAATCATGCACCATATTATGACGTTGTAAAGTCATCAAACTGCCATAACTAACATGCCCAAATCTAGCATGCCACAACTCAGCATCCTGCATGGCCTGAGTCTTTGTTTCTGCAATACATACCTGAATATGCTTTTCATAATGATCTAGCACAAATAGTCCATTTTCCAGCGTACCTGTAGTGATAAGAGAATAACCATTCTCTCGATCTCGTACAACACATCTGTCATCCTCAAAAATGACCCGAAGACCATTTTTTGCAAGAGAGGATACAGACAACAAATTCTTCTTGATCCCTGGAACATATAAGACATCTGGCAAGCATAAATCTGAACCATCTGAAATGGTAATCAAAATCTTACCAACGCCTTTGATTGGATAAGAAGCATTATTTGCACATGTCACCTTCTTTCCTGCTGGAGCTGCATCCAATGAACAAAACAAATCCTTCCTTGAAGTAATATGTCTGAATGCACCACTATCAAAGTACCAAATCATTTGTGTCTTGTCAACACTGTAAGCAGAAAAATCTGAACATACTACAAAAGCATAAGAATCCTGCACAAAGTTTGCAGACTCTTCTTTAGCTGTAGAAGAATCACCAGAAGCTGAAACAACCAAACTTGACTCTTTCTTCTTTTCTTTAGCAATTCGATTTTTACACTCACTAATGTAGTGACCAGGTTTCTTGCAGTAGTGACATTTACCTTTCTTCTTGGACTTGTCGGAATCACCTTTAGACTTCTCTGAAGATTGTCCTGCACTAGACTTGGAGTAATGAGCACTCTCTTTAACCTTGTTTTTGTTCTGTACAACAAGAGCATGATCCATACCATCCACCTGTAAAGACTTGTTCTTACGTGATTGATCCTCTTGCAATAGCAAAGCCACTAACTCTTCAAAATGAAGAGGCTCAGGATTAGCTCGCAAAGACAGAGTCAAAGAAGTCTGAAAAGTCAGATAAGATGGTGGTAGTGAATTGAGTGTTTTGGAAACCAAGTCCTTCTCTGGAATCACTTCATCAATGCTAAGCAATTGCTCTTTAAGATCCCGGATTTTTGTAAGATGCTCGACGATATCGTCACCTTCGTCCATCTGTATTTTGTCAAGTTGTTTCTTCAAAAACTCTATTCTGGCAGCGTTTCTTCCTCCAAACATAGCTTGCAGAGTGTTCCAAGCATCCTCAAAAGTTCTGCAAGATCTGATATGTGGTGTGATTGTCCTCTTTATGGTTAAGGCAATCACAGCCATAGTTTGTGCATCTTTAGTATCCCATCTCTTTTGCTCTGGAGTGACTTGTGAGGGTCCTGCACCAACAGCTGCACCACGACCAGGAGTGGCAGGTGCAATGCTACCTGGACGAACTTCATCTCCAGATACAAAATCCCACAATCCTTTACCAACCAAAACATTTTTGGCCATAAAAGACCAAAGAGAATAGTTGGTACCATCCAATTTGTCTTCGGATGTAAATGCACCAAAAATCTCTTTCTCCGTAGATTGAGCCATAATAGTGTATACAAACTCAGAGCTACAAAGCTTATATGAAACCCTAAGAGATAAGGTGTCCTTTCACACCGGATGTCCAGGGGGAAAAACCCAGTGGGAGAAAAGTGCCCTTGGTGAAGCGCGTATACACACTAACACTACTACATGTATACAGAGAAGAGTTGGGGAACCGATTGTTGGGCAACGTGAGCAAAATTGGGGAATTGAGCTTTGTAAGGGAGTGAGTAATCGACTTAGCTAGTCAGTCGATAGCAGCACTACCAAGCACGTCTTTAAAGTGAGCAACATAATCAAATTTTTGATTGTGTCTCTCTCACAAACACACACTCACACACACACTCTCTCTCAATTCACTTGACGACGCTTTCTTCGTCACTTTTGGGGTTGACTTTGATGGATCGGCTTTCTTGATATTGACCATGCATAGAGAGAGAGAGAGAGAGAGAGAGAGAGAGAGAGAGAGAGAGAGAGAGAGAGAGAGAGAGAGAGAGAGAGAGAGAGAGAGAGAGAGAGAGAGAGCACTTGCTATCTTGGCACTGTGCATCGACATCCGACATCGACGTATTTCTCAAGCATCTTTTTTACAACATCGGTGTTTTCCCCAAAATCACACATTACGGGTGGATTTTTGACATCCCCGACCCTGACACTCACTTCTTGTGGACGAGTGGTATCTCGTGGACAACATCGCTCATGACATACACCGCTGAGGTATCTCTACCATAGAGGAGTGGCACCCAACATTGGCATCGAGCACAATGATTATGCTTTACGGCATTGTTTTGGCTTTGACCTTTTGAGAGCTACTCGACTAGCATATTTCCATCCGGTGGTGGAAATTGGCATCGACTTCCTAGTCTACACTAACATGTCCGTTTATAGGGGGGCTTTTAAGCCCTACTCCACCCACACAATGATATACTCTCTCCCTCTTCCCTTCTCGCATGAACACACAAAACCACATCTGCACCGCACACACATGCAGCTGTGCACCCTCTAGATTTGGTTCATAGCGATTTATATGGGCCTATGCCACACAAATCTCTAGGGGGGGCACTATATTTCCTGACATCATAGATGACTCTACTCGAAAGGTGTGGGTCCACCTCTTGAAGGGGAAAGACAAAGTGTTTGCTACATTCCATAAATTCTTAGCCATGGTTGAGAACCAATTTGGTAGAAAGCTAAAATATTTTCGAGCTGACAATGGTGGAGAGTATGTCTCCACAGAGTTCAAGAATTTCTGTAGCAAACAAGGGATTCGATGACAGTTTACAACACCGTACACACATGTTCATAATGGAATTGCTAAGCGTATGAATCACACAATTCAAGAAAGAGTCACAACCATGTTATCTATGCTGAGTTTACCTCCTGAGTTTTGGGAAGAGGCTATTGTGACAATTGTACACATCATCAATAGATCGCATAGTACTCCTTTGAATTTCAAGATTTCACAGGAGATGTGGATTGACAAGAAGCTAAATTATGATAGATTATGTGCATTTGGGTGGGAGGCATTTTCACATATGCCAAAAGAGATCATGCAAAATTTGGCTCCCAAATCACACAAGTGCATCTTCATTGGCTATGGTGCATATGGAGAGATGAGATATTTTCTCTAGCACTCGAAATCCAGAAAGGTTATTCGTAGCTCCCAAGTGATATTCAATGAGTCTAAAATGCATAGACAACCTGTCAAAGAGGCCGAATATCGAAAAGTCATATTTGAGGATGTAGCCTCCACAAATTTGGGAAAACCAACTCAATCTACTGGTGATGTTCCTACCACTAGTAGTGCGCTAAAGAGAGCAGAATCTAGTAGTCAGGAAGTGAGGAGATCTATGTGTGTATATTGTGCACCTCAGGTTTTTGAGCCAGGATTAGACTATGTATTAGTCACTGATTGCGATGAGCCCACTTGTTACAAAGAAGCTATTCAAATGAAAGGTAGCGTGAAGTGGGAGCAAGCTATGCAATCTGAGTATAACTCAATTGTGAAAAATGACACATAGGACTTGGTTGAATTGCCAGAAGGAAAGCACACCTTACCTTGCAAATGGGTTTACAAGAAGAAGTTTACATTTAATGATCCCAAGCCTAAGTACAAGGCTAGATTGGTCGCTAAGGGATTTAAGCAGCAAAAGGGAGTTGATTTTGATGAAATCTTGTCACCAGTAGTCAAAATGACTAGTATCCATAGAGGACATGGAGCTTGTCCAAATGGATGTGAAGACAGCCTTTGTCCAAGGGGATCTAGAAGAGGATGTTTACATGAAGAAACCTGAAGGTTTTGAACATCCTAGAAGGGAGGAGCTTGTATGCAAACTCAAGAAAGCACTTTATGTCTTAAAGCAGGGTTCTAAGCAGTGGTATTTAAAATTTGACACTTTTATGGGGTCCCAGGGTTTTAGAAGGAGTCAAGAGGAGCACTACTTCTATACAAAGAAACTCAGTTATGGTTCTTTGGTCATTCTCATTTTATATGTAAATGACATACTCATTGCAAGAAATTCCACTGAGAAGATTGCCAAATTGAAGCAAATGTTGAGCAAAAAATTGCTATGATAGATTTGGGCGAAGCAATCATTTTCTTGGTATGCATATCAACAGAGACTGGAAAAGAGGAATTCTTGAGTTATCCTAGGAATCCTATATCCACAAAGTCTTATAGCATTTCAATATGCAGGGGGGAGGTAATGAGTACCCCACTAACATCAACTTAGCAAATAAGATTTCCCCAAGGAATGCGGAGAGAGCAGAAATGGAAAATGTGCCATACTGTTTGGCTATAGGCAGTCTTATGTATGCTATGGTAGCTACGAGGCCATACATTGCATTTGCAGTGGGAGTGGTTAGTCGATATATGGCTAATCCTGGCAAGCAGCATTGGATAACGGTGAAACATATCCTCAAATACTTGAAGGGTACAACAAGCAGGTGTTTAGTAGGAGATCTACGTCTCGCTACATTTTCATATTTGCAAGAGGAGACATTTCTTGGAGATCACACTCTCCAAGATTGTTCTTGTTCTTCCACTACAGAGACTGAGTATGTTGCAACGTTAGATGCCATCAATGAAGCTATATGGTTGGCATGTTTCATGGGATATTTAGACGTCCAGGAGGTTTCAATTTTTCATTGTGATAGTCAAGGTGCCATTGCTTTGGGAAGGAATCTTGTGTTTCATTCCAAGTCAAAACACATTGAGGTGAGGTATCATCTCATTTGGGATCAGTACACAATGCACCCATGCTAGACACCCATGGGCGCTACTATAGCGTCAATTATGATGGCAAGGTCAACTTTGGTACTGCACGGGATAGGGCATTTTAGTGCCATTTGTAGATTCTTATACACTCGACATATAACAATTATTTTATAAAATTCAAAGAACAAGTGCCCAATCATGCATTCTACATCGAGGAAGAGTTGAATGCTCAATTTCCAAATGTCCCCACCGAGCATTTCTTGACACAGTGGTTGGAGGATATATCAAAACATTTTTAAAGAACAAGAAATTAAGTGTACGACATGCCACTGTGGCCAACCAGGTCGCAAATCCAAACAAAGGCTATCGTGGTAGCAAATTGGAAGATGCAAAGTGGGAGTGGGCAATGCAAGAAAGAGCAAGCAACCTACTAGAGGCTCATCCCACAGTTAGCAACATGAAGCTCGGGCCATGCAAACTCCCACGCACTATGGTTTGGGAGGCAAAGCGGCTTGGGAAGATAAATATGTAAGATATTTTTAATTGTGCGAGTTTGGATTGGAAGATGTTATAGCTTATGATTTTATTTTGGTTATTATTAACTTAGGAAAATATCACTATGAGCCATCCAACTAGAGAGATAGTCAAGTATTAAGAGAAACACACGGAGTTTGAAACTTGGCAATGGTGGTTGGAAAACCATCATGTATCTTGCAAGCAATTTGACTCATTAGTCAAATCTCTACATGCGATAATTGTAGACAATGAATATTGTATTAATCATTAATTTGGGTTATTGATTTATCTAATTTGTTTTTGGTTGATGTAGAGTCAGAGAAAATAAACGTACGTACCTGTGGATGAGGACAAAGGGACTAGGATAGATATATATTTTTTGTATTCCTCTTCTACAAGTGCAAATGTGGCACAAAAAATCCTCATGATTCGTATAGAAAATTCATTTAAAAATTTGACCTTATTTGTATTTTTTTAAAAAAGTATTGTTCTTTTATAATTTTAAAGATAAGGTGTGATTTGTAATTTGAAAGTTTATTATTATTTTTTTGTACAATTTTCAAAATGCAATTGATATTTGATATGTTTTATGCAAGTAAAAAATAAAGGCAACTCATTTGTGCCACCCAAAATTGGGTGGCCCAAATGAGCATCTTTGTTTTTGAAAATCCGTATGGCGGTAACATGCACGATAATGTGCACGGTAATAGGCGCAGATATATTTTTGCAAATATTACTACACCTATTGCTGATAAACCATCACCATGCGCATTCTCGCTGCTACTATTAGTGCTCACACAAACTTTTCTCTCTCTATTTTTCTTTGTTAACCCGTCAAAATGTTGGAAATTCTGGACTTAAACAGATAAAGCAAGCAACAAAGAAGAAGAAGCAACATCAAGTGCATGGCCATGGCAGCATCAATGGTGGTAGCATGCCTGCTAGTGTTTGTGGTTGTTGACGTGTAGCATGTTCTCCTGCATGGGTACCAACATGGCTAGCACCTAAAGTAGATGGCAGTCAATGTTTATAAGAGACTGCACGTGATCAATTTACGAGGAGAAAAGCACCATCTGCAGAGGAAAAATAAGGAGCACTGGTGGTTTTTTTAGAGAATGGCAAACAGGTTTAAAGAAAGGAATTGACAAGCATCAAATAAAAAGATAACTGAGGAGCGCTAAGGGTGGTCAAAGTGGATTCAAAGGACATGGAAAATTAAGTTCTTCAAGAATGATCTGTTCTTTGGTAGTAACAGGTTGGGAAGTCCTGCTCTTCTTGTCTGCACTATAATAATCAGGTACTACGTCTTTCACCATATTTGGCAAGCAAGGAACCGCCGCGTGTTTGAGGGGGATCTGGCTGTGGCAAGCTTTTGTGAAATCATACAAGAGGGCAGAGTGACGATCCACATGATCGGAGGCAAACAAGCCTCAGAGGAGTGGTCTAGAACAATGCATAACATCTTGTAATAAGTTAAGCCTAGGAGTAGTAGTGGTTTCTCTGCCAAGCAGAAAGCTTGTAATCCTTTCACCCTCAAGGCTCGGTCTGAGCTCAAGGTTGGTGTATATTTCTGATGTTCTTAATACTATCCACTCACAATTGTGAGTTTTGCCAAAAAAAAAAAGATTTTCCCTTGCCAATATCAAAAAATGAGAAATGTAAAGCAATGGTAAAAGATGCAAATCCCTTGCACGAGGAAGGTAAGGGTATCTTCATATGATACAAAGAAAAATGTGTCACCTTTGCTTGCGTTCTAAAGGTATCCTTATGCAAGTTTATGCCACCAACCTCCATGACAAAGCTTTGATTGTAGGATATATCGATGGGATTAGACTGGTAAGCGCGTCATCATCCCCAATGACAAAGGTTTAGCGGAATATATTGCATTGATTACAACAATTATCCTTTAAAATGGATCTCCTAATGGCTTCAAAATATAAAAATGCTACATTTTTTTGTAGATGCTCTTGGTACGTTATTTATCTTTTGATCTCTAAACAATATGCAAAATGAATGCGGCCAATCAATTACAGTGTGGCAGACAAATTTGGGGAGACCGAACGGCTTCAAAATAAATAAATTCACCACCTACATAGTGCAAGGACACTCTAAAAAGAACAAAATGCTAAAGGGAAAATAAACAAAATAAAAACACAAATGAATGAATGTGCACTCCATCATCTCTTCTTTATGTAGAAAAAAAAAGTATTTTGACTCTCCACTTTCATGGGTCTTTTCATTTCCAAATTAACCCTTCACTTTCACTTATGTACTTAATATGTTTTGAAAGATTTTTTTTTAATTTGAGATTGGAGAGACCTAATCCAATGAATGTCAAAATAAAAGGGTACATAAAAGCCGCTGAATTTTTTACTCAGTACTAACAATGCACTAAAACAAACATACTAAAATTTGCACGCTACCGTGACAATGACATGTTCTCACATACTATAGAAGTTTGGGGAGGACTGTGCAAACTTCCCCATGGAAGCAAACTTGCATTTTTTTTCTTTCATAACATTGAATGGATCGACATACAATAAATAACAACACTTAATGGATTGATATACAATAGATAAAAATACTTTCAGATATGATAAGAGACATTAGAGTGAAAAAATGCAGGCCCTTTATGACGTTTTTTGTTAGGTCTTTGAGTCATATATGAAAGGTTTTGATTGCAATGTCCGAAGCATAGTATCACATCAAAAACACATGAAGTGCTCTCTCTCTCTCTCTCTAGACGATTGGTGTCTCTTATAAGGAGAGAACATATATATATATATATATATATATATATATATATATATATATATATATATATATATATATATATATATATATATCTCAATAATTTTTCCAACATGTATGCCAATTATATTGTATTTTGGAAAGCTCCCTCCCTCTCTCTCTCTCTCTATGTGTGTGTGTGTGTGTGGGCAATTGACATGTCTCTTATAAAGAGAGTGATCTCTCTCTCTCTCTCTCTCTCTCTCTCTCTCTCTCATAATATCTATACCAACATGTATGCCAATTATGTTGTTTTTTTGAAAGCGCAAAAAATTGTGATGTTTCACAAAGTGTACAACTAACTCTTTGAAAGCGCAAGCTCTCTCTCTCTCTCTCTCTCTCTCTCTCTCTCTCTCTCTCTCTCTCTCTCTCTCTCTATAAATGTAGTAAATTTTCTATGTCGTTTGATCCCTTCTTCCCTCCCTAAGTGATAAATGTGTGAGACATATACTTCAAAGAAAAAATATTAATAATATTCTTTGGCAAGTCAAATAGGAACTTAGAGAAAGGATTTTCTACTTCATTTGCCTCCATTTCAAGGCAACTCTATCCTTGAGATGCAAGGCCGACTATTCTTAGGAGCAGTGAGGGCTTCTGTTTCAAATACACACTCTTATGAACTTTCACTGGCAACAAATAATCTCACAAAGATACTATTAGTGTGTGTGTGTGTGTGTGTGTGTGTGTGAGAGAGAGAGAGAGAGAGAGAGAGAGTGCTGCTCCATGCTATTTAGGAGAGAGAGTTCAACAGATACTATTTTAATTTTAGTGTAGCACCCCTTATTTGTCAATAGATACTATTTATATTTTAGTGTAGCACACCTTATTTGTCACTGAAGGTCTCCCTTTCCTGACATTGGAGATTCATGCCGGTTGGGATGCTTCCTTTGCTTGTTGGCTTCTCTCCTTTTAAAATTTGAGAAAACCATGTTAAATCAATGGTTTTGTAAATACAATTCCTTTTTGGTCTTTATCACATCACACTCTCTAACATGTACCCTTGCATATACATAGCTACAAATATTGACATTTGTATGTTTGAAAGATTGCCGGGCAGGGTGAGCAAAATTAGGGAATTCAGCTTTGTAAGGGAGTGAGTAATCGACTTAGTTAGTCAATCGATAGCAGCACTACTAAGCACATCTTTAAAGCGAGCAACATAATCAAATTTTTGATTGTGTCTCTCTCACAAACATACACTCTCTCTCTCTCACACACACACAGTCAAATTCACTCGACGGCGCTTTCTTCATCACTTTTGGGGTCCACTCGGACGGATCGGCTTCCTTTGGTGTTGATCATGCATAGAGCACGCATGCGAGAGAGAGAGAGAGAGAGAGAGAGAGAGAGAGAGAGAGAGAGAGAGAGAGAGAGAGAGAGAGCACTTGCTATCTTGGCACTCTACTTCGACATCCGACATCAACGTATTTCTCAAGCATCTTTTTCACAACAATGGCATTTTCCTCAAAATCTCACATTACACGGTGGATTTTTGACATCCCCGACCCTAAAACTCGCTTCTTGTGGATGAGTGGTCTCTTGTGGGCAACATTTCTCATGACATGAGTGGGTGAGGTATCTCTATCATAGAGGAGTAGCACCCAACATTGGCATGGAGCACAATGAATATGCTTTACGGCGTAGTTTTGGCTTTGACCTTTTGGCAGCTACTCGACTAGGATATTTCAATCCGGTGGTGGAAATTGGCATCGACTTCCTAGTCTACACTAACATGTTGGTTTACAGGGGGGCTTTTGAGCCCTACTCCACCCACACAATGATATACTCTCTCCCTCTTCCCTTCTCGCATGAACACACAACACCACATCTACACCGTGCCCACACGCATCAGTCCACCCTCTAGATTTGGTTCATAGCGATTTATGTGGGCCTATGTCACGCAAATCTCTAGGGGGAGCACGATATTTCCTAACATCATAGATGACTCTACTTGGAAGGTGTGGGTCTACCTCTTGAAGGAGAAAGACAAAGTGTTTGCTACATTCCAGAAATTCTTAGCCATGGTTGAGAAACAATTTGGTAGAAAGCTAAAATATTTTCAAGCTAACAATGGTGGAGAGTATGTCTCCACAGAGTTCAAGAATTTTTGTACCAAACAAGGGATTCGACGACAGTTTACAACATCGTACACACATGTTCATAATGAAATTGCTAAGCCTATGAATCACGCAATTCAAGAAAGAGTCACAACCATGTTATCTATGGTGAGTTTACCTCCTGAGTTTTAGGAAGAGGCTATTATGACAATTGTACACATCATCAATAGATTGCATAGTACTCCTTTGAATTTCAAGATTTCACAGAAGATGTGGACTAACAAGAAGCTAAATTATGATAGATTATGTACATTTGGGTGTAAGGCATTCTCACATGTGCCAAAAGAGCTCACGCAAAATTTGGCTCCCAAATCACACGAGTGCATCTTCATTGGTTATGGTGCATATGGAGAGATGGGATATTTTCTCTGGCACTCAAAATCTAGAAAGGTTATTCGCAGCTCACAAGTGATATTTAATGAGTCTAAAATGCATAGACAGCCTGTCAAAGAGGCCGAATATCAGAAAGTCATATTTGAGGATGTAGCCTCCACAAATTTGGGAAAACCAACTCAGTCTATTGGTGATGTTACTACCACTAGTAGTGCTTTAGAGAGAGCAGAATCTAGCAGTCAAGAAGTGAGGAGATCTATCTGTGTATCTTGTGCACCTCAAGTTTTGTGCCAGGATTAGTTAGTCACTGATTGCGATGAGTCCACATGTTACAAAGAAGCTATTCAAAGGAGAGATAGTGTGAGGTGGGAGCAAGATATGCAATCTGAGTATAGCTCAATTGTGAACAATGACACATAGGACTTGGTTGAATTGCCAAAAGGGAAGCACACCTTACCTTGCAAATGGGTTTACAAGAACAATTTTACATTTGATGATCCCAAGCCTAAGTACAATGCTAGATTGGTTGCTAAGGGATTCAACGGGCAAAAGGGAGTTGATTTTGACAAAATCTTCTCGCCAGTGGTCAAAATGACTAGTATCCATAGAGGACATGGATCTTGTCCAATGGATGTGAAGACAACCTTTCTCCACGGGGAACTAGAAGAGGATGTTTACATGAAGCAACCGAAAGGTTTTGAAAAACCTAGAAGGGAGGAGCTTGTATGCAAACTCAAGAAACCACTTTATGTCTTAAAGCAGGGTTCTAAGCAGTGGTATTAAAAATTTGACACTTTTATGGGGTCCTAGGGTTTTAGAAGGTTTCAAGAGGAGCACTGCTTGTATAGAAAGAAACTCAGTTATGGTTCTTTGGTCATTCTCATTTTATATGTAGATGACATACTCATTGCAAGAAATTCCACTGAGAAGATTGCCGAATTGAAGCAAATGTTGAGCAAAAAAATTTCTATGAAAGATTTGGGCGAAGCAATCATTTTGTTGGTATCTATATTACTCTATTAAGGAGGTGAATATTTATGCAAGCCAGACCGGTTGGGGGATGGAAAGTTGGAAAGGCAAGGGTGTGGGAGGAAAAGAGAGAGAGAGAGAGAGAGAGAGAGAGAGAGAGAGAGAGAGAGAGAGAGAGAGAGAGAGAGAGAGAGAGAGAGAGAGAGAGAGAGACTCTTTTCCATCATCAGGAGATGATGACTCTCATTGAGGAGGCAGATTTTATATATCCGAGGGGACCAACACGAGGCTGTAGAGCTACCACCTATTGATTTCCAGATCAATCGGCAAGAGTGGAGAGCCAATCCGGGGTGGAGAGAGAGAGAGAGAGAGAGAGAGAGAGAGAGAGAGAGAGAGAGAGAGAGAGAGAGAGAGAGAGAGAGAGAGAGAGAGAGAGAGAGAGAGATTTCTTGCTCCGATGGAAACAAACCAATTGCAACCTGTCTCTCTCTCTCTCTCTCTCTCTCTCTCTCTCTCTCTCTCTCTCTCTCCGCACAAGTGGAGTTGTGGGTCATCCTTTGCCATCGTCGGCAGCTGTAGTGTGGAAGAATCCACTTTGCGTCCTTGGCCTTGATCTCATTCTACTCTACAGTAGCAACGCCCACAGCCCATTTGTAGCACTCTTCAGCTTTGCCATGCCACGCGCTAACATCCACCCCTCCATCGGTTTCTCCTGGAAGCACCCTTCTTCAAGCTCAACAACCCATCTTCCTCACTCGATTTTCCTACCTTGGTAGCTCTGCTCAACAATCAACTCCCCCATGCATCGGCTATCCGACAATCCTCCTCCAACCCCGGAGGCTCAATGCTATGTATGCCTTTGTGCTATAGGCCCAATCGATCCTTTACCGGACCCATCTCTACCACTGACCTACACACCCTCTTCAACATCAGTGTCATCAACTTGAGCTACAATATAGGGAAACATTCCACCTTCCTTGGAGCAGCTACAACAACTCAGCTACATGAACCTCAGCCAAACAAATTTGAGTGGATTTGCATGGCAATCCGGGTTTGTGTGTGAGCACCACTGCCCTTTCTTTCTCGGGGGAGATCCTCAATGCTCAACAGCTTCACCCTTGTGATAACCATGCGGCCCTTTCCACTACCACTGGCAGCCAAGGTCGCCACCCCAACGCCACTTCTCGTCGGCCTTTGCCACTACCTCATCATCAACTGATCTACTCCACATTTCTGTGCATCCTCTTTTTCGTCTATTGTCAACATAATTAACTGATCCAATAGTCCATTCCCATTTGTTGTATCAAACTCCTATAGGCTAAGTAAATTATTACAGCCACACCATTCTTCATTTCTTACATAACGTCGTTATACATGACGTTCATTACTTCTTATATTTGAATTGGCCATCCTGCACCTTTCAACATGCATGAGGAGTTGTTCTCTCCAAGTAGAAATTTTTTTAATACATAAAGCTTGATACTATTATGTGTTTATCCCATATGTGATTTTGAACCTGTCACATTGATCATGTCTAATAGTGGCACAAACAATGACGTGTATTTATTAATAGCATTGAAGCATTGCTCACAGGCTACAACTATATGCAACATAGTGGGTTTGTTTTGTTTTGTTTTTTTGTGTGTTTTTTATTCATAAAAGTGTTTGTGAATAATTATATTAGAAAGGAGAATCAGGTGGAAACCCAAGAGAGTGCTCACTGCTTCACTATTTTTGGCTCTAGATAATATAGAGTAAACAACCGATAAACACTCTAGATCCATCTTTTACAAAAGACCCCATATATGAGGGGGGATCCGAAGCATGTGTCATGCTCAACTCTCATAGTTATGGCCATATTCCACCCAAGACGAAGGATGGTAGGGCCCCATGGAGTAGATTGCTATCCATGAGGAAGTACTCCAATCTGGTGAGCCTCAACAAGAAAGTAGGCACCGGGCTTGTGAAGCCGTTCAAGCTCAATGCCAAAAATTGGAGGTTGCATAGGTTGCCTAGCTGATCTACAGTAGCCTCAAGAAATGTGCAAGGCACACGTAGGACTAATGGAACACGTGGCAGAGGATGGTGCCTTCATGTGGTTTCGATCTACAAAAATTTCATCTTCAATGTGGAGGGTTGAAATCATTTGGATGGGAATTATGTCATAACCACCCTCATTGCAAAATTGAGTAGGCATAGATGTATTCACACATACATCCATTGTCGCTAAAATTTGAGTCCACTCAAATGGCTCAAACAAATGCTCTGGAAAGGGTCCAGGTACATAGGCTTCATCTGTGCAATCCCTTTCTAAGATACATTCTTCTCGTTTTAAGCTCCCATTTTTTGAAGCTCCGCACATCCAAATAGGAGTATCTTTGTTCAACCATGATGGAAGCTTAGTTTCAGCCAAAGAGACTGAATCAAACTCTGGTATGGACGTTTTCATGACATCTCTATAAGTGTGATCTTTTAGATTAACCCTTGTTATAGATCCCACTTGCTTCAAGTAAAGATAATTGTTTCCCAATCTTGGATGAGCTGTACCTATCGCATGAAAGATCTTCCCAATATGATTTCGTAATTGAGTTTTTTCCCAAAGTCTACTATGGCAAAAGTGTGTTGATATTCAATCCCACAGGAATTAACTATCAATTTTTCAAGAAATCCAAGGTCTTTCAATGTGTCCATCGGCCAATTGCAATTTCATTCGAGTTTGTCTAATGGTTGGTTGTCCCAAGGATTCCCATACTGCTTTCGTGGCTATGGCTATGCCTGCCCCACTATCCACTACTGCCATGGTTTCAATGTCATTATATTTCACTAGAAGGGTGGTGTTTCCTTCTTCCCCTTTGTAGTATTCTCCAACTTTGTTCATTGGAACAAATCGAATCTCTTTGTTATCCATTTCGTGTTTCAATTTTCCCAAATTTTTTGCGATTAGCCCTGTTATCCCCACCTTCTCTAGGGCTTTCTATAGGTCATTCCATAAATATGGTCTGAGTTTTAGCAGTTCTCCCAAAGTAAGAGTGCATTGGATGGGTGTAGGCATGATTGAATGAATGTTGTCTACTTCTAGGGTCTGTTCCGCTCTTTTTACTTGAGTGGTCTTACACTCTATGGATTCATTTTCGTTATCTCCCAAGTAAGAGGGTAATGTTTTCAAGGTCAATGGTTTCGACATTCCTGAAGCTTCGGATCCACAATCCCCATACAAGGATTGTACATCTATGTCCATTTCAGGAGGTAGGTTGTCTAACCAAACTTCCTCTGAAGTAGCTGACTTTAGAATTAGGCTCCCATCATTAATCTCTCTAACTTTTTTCCATAAGTGTCCTGGCCAATCTTCTTCTACGAATGGAATTCCGTCTAAGGCATCTTCGCTGCCCGGCACTATAATTTTTGGCTCTTTTGTTTCAAGGTGGAGTTCTACCACTACTTTGGATTTTTCTTTAGTGTCTCTTACCAAAGCTTCAAGTTTTGCCATACTTTCAAGCTTGGGTTTTTGTTTTTCCAGCAATTCTTGCGAGATTCTTACCAAGTTTTGATAAGCTTCAAGCTTAGCTGCTTCCAAGTCTGGAGAAGGATAGTTTTTTCATTTGTTTTCCATGTTTTGGCCCGCTTTAAGTCTTGCTTGGTAAGCTTTCAAGGCTGCAGTAATAGGCTCAAAAATTTTATTAACCAAAATCGATCCTCCAGATTTCACGGTTGTTTCCTTGATTTCCCTTCCAGTTTCTTTCACCTTTTCCTGGAATAGCTTCTTTGCTTTCTCCTCAATTTCAGCATTTTGTTTCTGCCTTCTCATCTCATACCTTTTGCTTCTACTTCTTTTGGTCTTTTGAGAGGTAATTTTTGTATTCTCCGAATCATCAGAGGAGTTATGTTTTTTTTTCTTAGCCTGGGCTTTGGTGATTACGTTGATTGGAACAATCAGTTCACTCTCAGATGAGCTACTAGGTATCACTTGGACTACGTTTACTATTGTTTTACCCTTGTTTAAAGGATTTTTAGGACAATCTTCTACGAAGTGTCCTCCCTTTTTGCAACATTGTATGCAATAAGCTTCAACTGGCTTGAGGTTTTTGTCAGGCTCTGGGCATTCATTTTTCCATTGATCATCTGCACCACCTCGGCGGGGACCCAAGGCAGTATAAACCAAGACCCGAACATAGCGGCTAGTGACTCTTCCTCTAACTACGACATTGTGGAGGGTTTCCCAATGCCTAATCCCGATAGCTCAAGCCAAGACATGCATGCCATGGGCCCACGGTCCGGACCGAGCGTGCTTAGCCACCTAAAGGAAACCTTTAGTAGAGCCACTCGCTCCGAACATGGAGCTAATGATGTAAATGAGGGGGGTGGGAAAGTAAATTCTCCATTCGTAACCAACGTAGACCCTATACCGTTAGAGAATGTGCATGTGAATACTTCATTCACTGCACCTCTTGACTCTTCACAGTTATGACAATTTCCTCTTCTTGGCTTAATCATGGGTCTTACCATAGGAGGTCTAACACCCTGATTAGCTACATAGTACATTGGTGCAAGCTCTGGTGGAGCATAAGTCGTAGGTTCTTCCATTGGTGGTGGATGTGAATTATACCAATCTCCTTCTACCATTACTGTAGATGGACTAGGCTCAGCATAGGGTGTAACAGGCACTAGTGCTTATTCATCTATGACTCCCTCTGGGTGCATGTACTTTACAGGCATTGCATCATGTCCTGGATATGGAGGTTGTTGACCCAACACGGGTTGAGGTCTTTTCATACCCATCGGTGGTCTTTGAGCTGGTGCCATGTTAGACTGGTATCTGTACATGGGTTGTCCTTGTGGCCTCATGGGCAGGTACTGAACATTCACATCATACTTTGGTCGGTAGTAGCACTCATTGGTCTCATGGTTGGTCCATTTACCCTCGATTACACACCATTTTTGCGATATAATGGTTGTCCCTGTTGAGGTATCCCTTGCCCTGGTCCCCTCATAGGTGCTTTTTGCATGTTATTCATCATGTCATTCATTCTTTTGAGCATGTCTTCTATGGATGACAATGGTGGTGCAGTAGCCGTTCCCACTTATGCTGGTTTGGTGGATGTTGTTTTCTCAATTTGGTTATCCTTAGGGACATCTTCTTCGTTGAAAATATCACAATTGTCTCCTAAGTCAATAGCATCTGACACACACTCTTCTAGGGTTGTATGCTTCTTGCTATAGAGTATAGCATGAAGTTCTTTGTTTAGCAGTCCCTCTAGAAACAATGATACTAGTCATTCTTTTGCAGGTATCTCTAGCCCTGAGTATCTGGCAATGTATTGTTTCATTCGCATTGCACAATCCCTAACAGACTCACCATGTTTCTATTTAAAGCTGTAGATTTGAGCTATTGTATTGTGTTTGATCCTCGTTTTGAAACAAGTAGTTACAAATCCTTGAGCTAATGTGTTTAAGTCCATGACTGACCTTGGTGGAATGTTTTGGAACCATGTCAATGCTTTCCCTTCTAATGTCATTTCAAACCCCTCGAATTGAGTATGGAAATCGAATATGCATTATGCTCTTAGCACTTGTTTAAAGCTTGCTAACTGGTCGTACGGATCTCCAAATACACTGTATTTTCTGACCCATTTTTGAAAATCAACTGTTCTGACACGTCTATTTGGTTCAACTCCCGATCTCCTGGTAGTTGGTCCTGTTCCTAGTCCTTTAGACTAGTCTGTTGGAAATAGTGACTCATGTAGCACTGGATTGGCCTTAGTGTCACCTGGTTTTTTGCATGATGAGGTGGTTTCTGGTTTCTTAACATTATTCTCAAAAGATCTATCACGGTGTTCATCTCTTGGAATAGTTTCTGGTCCTTGGCCCAATATCCAATCCCTTATGGAATACCCTTGGTATTTGGTTTATTCTACTTCCTCAGGAGTCATCATAACAAAGTTGTTGTTATAAAAATCCCTAAACAGGTAGGTTTGTTGATCCCTTATCTTTGATTTTGAAGATATAGATGATCTTCATGGCCGTTAGTTGTCCGGATTTGGCATGCAAAGTCCACAGAAGATCTTTGACATTTCTATCCTCCCAACAATAGACTCCGATCCTAGGATTATCCGTGTTAAGCCGTTTCAAAGGCTTCAAATCAACTTGATCATATCCCTCAAATTCTAAAGTTGGTGGTCCTTCTTTTGCAGCTATATCTAGAATTATGGTGTTTACTTCTAAATCCCATTTGTCTATCACGTCAGGGTCTTTGACTTGTAAATACTGAGTTCCATTTCGATCCATGTACGTTTTTCCTTGTATGTTTGCCTTGATCTCCTCTTCGAACTCAATACCATGGTCATCAATGTGAATGGCATACTCTTCGTTAGGATCCAGGTAAACCTGAGCTCCATGGTGATTAGTCTTATAAAAGGAGAGTATATGCTTATAGCACCTTGTCGTTCCGGTTTTTGAATGAGTCGAATAGGAAGACATTTCAGATGTTGAATGTGAAAAAGTGTTTGAGACTTCTTCAAGAATAGTGTGCAAGGAATTGCCTTGATTCATGCTTTCTTAAGTGGATACTCTACTAGAGGTGTCTCCAAGTATGCTCTGATTTTCTAGTACACGACCAGATCTAAGGTTCATAAAGACTTATGAAGCCCTGGATAGAGTACTTACCTTTGGATGGACTTGTTGTCAATTTCTTCCACTTGATTGGATTGCAACTTCTGTCAAGCTAATGATTTCTGTACAAATTTGATCAAGTTAGCTATTTTTCCACAAAGACAATATAGTTTTTACTAGCTATTATGATTTGTCTATGTGTATCACTGCAAATCGAGCTAATTGAGCTAACAATTGAAATTTTTAGACTCTACTTTGGTAAAAATTAAAGGACTAATCTGCAACTCAAAAACTGAGTGAACATGTACCAATTTGGATCCGGTTGAACCCAAAATTTCCCGGTGGCCTTGTATTATGTTGGTCTAACATTGTACAAGGTCAAAAGTCAAAATGGGTGGCTCTGTGTAGCAATAGTAGATAATCATGATTATTTACTTTTGCCAATTTTTTTCACTATTTGACTTGATTTGCCAAGTGTACAACTTGTTAAGGTCCCTGGACAAGTTTCAACAAGTTTGGACAAAATCTGTTCAAGTTTATCAACTGTTTCGTGTCTGCAGACTCTGATTTCAAGAATTTGGCTTGAGTCTCACTTTTGTGATCCAAATTTCACCAAAATTGATTTGTGTGGTCTACTTGTATGCTTGACCTTGTGGTATGCTCAAATGTGCAAGATTGTCAATTTTTGAAGCAGAAGTAAATAATCGCGATTATTTACTCTAGCTAATTGCTTGCAAGGTTTTGTCCCAATCTTGACAGAGATCTGTTAAGCACTTCAACTTAACGTCTCTAGCCAAGTTTCATCAATTTTGGACTATTTTTGGTCAAATGGTCATCAGTTTTGTGTTTGCAGACTGACTTTGCAAATTTAATCACAATTTTCAATCCAATGGTCCAAATCTTACCAAATTTGGTTTGTGGGCTTATTACAACATGGTTAAACTAGTGGTATGCCAACTTGGTCAAAAAAGTTGAAAAATGGGATAGATGTAAATAATCGCGATTATTTATAACTGGTAACTTTTTTGCATCTTTTTGGTCAAGCCGAATCAAATCAATACACATGTCTATCACATCAATACAAGCCTATGAATCAAATTTCATCAAGTTTGGACAATTTTTTTCCAATTTACACTCAAGTTTCAGAAAGTCAATACAAACTTTAGTTTTTACCCTTTTTTTTGCCAGTTTGGTGATCCAAATCTTTTGTGCCTTTACAAAAGTAGTTGTACACATATAATGAGTCAGTGGTATCAACCTTGGTCAAATTTGAGCAAAAAGTAAATAATCGCGATTATTTACTTTATGCCCAAAATGAACAATTTTTTTCACTTTTTCAATGGAGAGTCTTTTCATGAGTTATTTTAAGCCTATGAATCAAGTCAAAACTTAATTTGACCTAAAATGTCAGGAAAAAGTAAATAATCTAAGTTTTTGCAAACTCTTGAATTTTTTACCTCAATGTGTCCTTGAACTTACCCACTGGTGCATACAACTTTTAAACATACTCTCCAGTGAGATTGAGTGGTTTGGAGTCTTTTCGTGCTATTTCTAGCCGTAGACCTGAAATTCTGCACTTCAAATAACAACTCACAATGATTCTTTCGGAGAGAGCAATGTTTTGAAATCCACCTCAGATCCTACTTACCCTACTCCTAGGTTCTCATGCAATGGGGTTGTGGAAAGTGTCCACAAATACTCGTTTTCTTGTTTTTTATGGTTTCTTGAGCATTATCTTAAGACTTGTCTCGTCTATCAACCATTCTCAAAATCCTAATCTAATTCTACAATCCTACAATCCTAAAGGCACTCGACAAGTACGATTACTTCCAAGCTACCTCTACACAGCAAAAGACGACAATCTTAAGCTATGCGGTTTCTAAAAAGAAAGTTTTTACTCTAGGAGATCCTAGAGGAAGTTAAAGGATAACTTCACAAGACGCTCGTATTTTTTCCTAGTTTAAGTCTCTTCGATCCCCAGCAGCGGCGCCAAATGTGGGATGGGTGTCTAACCTTACTCCTATCTTATTGTAGATTTAGCGAGAACCACGATAAAATTGTCAATCCATGGGACGAAGCTGATCCGAGTAGTGCATAGAGGCTACAAGAGGTTGTCAATCTCTCGGAAAACAACAAACAACTTGCATCTAACTCAAGCTACATTCAAGTGACTGAAATCACCAAAAGCCAATCGCTCATCGGCAAACAAATCACATCCGTCACAGCATCAAATGACATGCAAATGTAATGAAGGAGATTTACGACGAGAGAGATCTTGAGCTTGTTACAAGAGAGGAGGATGATAGAGCAAGCGTGCACCACATTGTCACAACAAACACCTCTCCGTGCTCAGAGACAACAAGACAACAAGTCTGATATTGATGTATTTTAGATAGATTGGTCATGCACACACATTGACATTGTATATGTACATATACCTTGGCATTTTGTTGTATTTTAGATGAATTGATCATGTACACATATTGACATTGCATATGTACGTACAATGATGATCTATATATTCAACCAGTTCTAGTCTATTGTATAGTGTTGTCAAGTTAATTCATTCATATTCAATTTGTTTCAATTGTTTGTTTTCATAGTGTCAATGAAAAAAAACAATACCCGAATTGATCATGATTTTTATTTTGTTTAATCACAAATTCATCGGTTGTCTTTTGCTATAGTGTATGTAGAATACTCCCAAGCATGTGCTTTCTGCTTCAAATCTTATTGTTGAGCATAATTTATGTGTGTATGTAGGTAGAGAGAGAGAGAGAGAGAGAGAGAGAGAGAGAGAGAGAGAGAGAGAGAGAAAGAGAGAGAGAGAGAGAGAAGCTTTGTGTGTGTGTGTGTGCATTTTATATATATATATATATATATATATATATATATATATATATATATATATATATATATATATATATATATATAGAGAGAGAGAGAGAGAGAGAGAGAGAGATTTGTGTAAGTATATATAAAATTGATGGTCAGGAGCTCTCAGCTCTGACCTTCAACAAACAAAAAAACACGATATAACATGGCCTAAGTGATGCCTAATGCATGTGCATCACTTAAGCGACACAAGCAAAAATTAAGCTTTACCGTTGTTTTTAAGCGATAATGATAGGCATCACTTAAGTGATTTTTTTTTGCATCACTTAAGTGATGCTTTACGTCGCTAATCACGCCATGTAAGCGACATCCTTACCGACACAATTTCCATCATAGAAGCAATGCCTTTTGGCATCCCTAGCACCAAAGAGGCCTAGTAGTGCTAGTTGGTTGACTTAGCCCAATTGGTTGAGAAGGTCGACCAAGTCTAGCTGGTCAAGCATGTCTAACACGTTGACTTGATCTAGCAAGTCGAGTAGCTGGACTTGGTCTAGCTCTTAGTTCTCCCATGAGACCAATCAAGCTAGAAGGCAAGATGGATTTGGTGGCACACCATAGCTATTTGTCATTAAATTTGACTTCCTTAATCTACCATACTACACCAAAAATGGACCTAAAGAAGACCTATATTGGTTGGCTACTACAAAGTCCATGCCCTATTTTGTATACGTCGTTTGATCTATACCTGAGGATAGTCCTCCCATCAGCTTCACAGTGGCTAGTATATGTTTTCCACTTAGCCGTAAGACTATTTTTCTTGACCTAGATGCTAACCTCGACCTTGATGCAACAACTTTTATGTAGGCCCTTGAGCTAGGTGAGCCTCTGAAAAATCACATGAGAGAAAAGAAGTGACCTTTCCCATCTAAACCCTCAAACAAAACCAAAATATCCTTTGGGTTAAATGACCTACCCATTCATGTCAGTTGGTTATAGGAAGAGTATGCCAATTTCCATATTGATCAAATACATGGTCATGATGTTTCTATGTGTGCCAGAGAGTGCTTCTTCCTTGACTACAAAGACCAATTGTGCTAAGTCAACGAATGAGCACTATTAGGCCCAATACCTAGTCAAGGAGGTCACCTAGGTGACGTTGACAACCCTCGGCCAGTTCTCTTGGCCACTTTGCTATGGAATCACCTACTGCTACTAGACTAGGTAGTCTAAAAAGGTAGGGGATTGAGCCTTTTGTTCTCCACCCAACCATATCCCTTTAATAGACATCCTAGCCTACCTTTACGAAACCGTTGAACTGCTCAAGCCTAGGTTCCTCCCCTCCTTGGTCCTACACTTGTTTGGACATTCCTACCCCCTTGGAGAAGATTTTTCACTAATATTTTCCCAAGTGGCACCCTCCTCAAGTCAATCTTTCCATGCTCAAGCCTAGGTTCGTGCCCTCCTTGGTCCTACACTTGTTTGGACATTACTCCCCCCTTGGAGAAGCATTTGAACTAATCTTTTCCCAAGTGGCCCCTCCTCAAGTCAATCTTTCCAGTTGATGAGGACCTATTGACAAACACGATTACCTTATGGTGATCTAAAATCCTTTCAAGATCATGAGGTTGAGTTGATGGCTCTATTATGTCAGCCAAAATGTTTGAATGAATGACATTATTTTTTTGACCTAGCCATTTTTGTAGATGGCTAACGTAAAAGGCAAGGTGAACTCTAGAATGGGTTGGTAGGTTGAGTTCATAAGCATGTTCATTAATCTTCTTAAGAATCTAAAGCAGACCACAATACCTTAGAAAAAGTTTAGGTAGGGGTCTAGTTTTTAAATTGTTTGAGTTCTTAGAGACCTTAAGAAAGCCCCATTCTCCCTCTATGAAGGAGAATTGGTGGCAGTTCTTCCCTTGCAAAATTCTTATAATGGTCTTGAGCTTGTTTAACATTGCTCTTAGAAATATTCATCTATCAAATTGTTCCTTTAAGAAATCCTTAGCCAAATGCGTATATTCATTGGCTAATTTGACAGCTACTAGAGACTGAGGTTGATAACCATACATTAGCATAACCCGTCTTGGAAACATTCTTTGCATTATTGTAAGCAGTCCAAAATTAGCAAATGGACTTCCTGATTTGTCTAGTTTTTACTAACATAATCTCAAAGTATATCTTCTAGTACTAACTGATTAACTTGCTCAGTTTGTCCATATGATTGAGGATGATCATAATGTACTCAAATTAAGAGTAGTCCCAAAATCTACTCTCTAGAAATAGCCATCAATTTTATTTAATGATATTAAATGGGAGGCCATATAGCTTATAGACATTTTCCATGAATAGCTTCATTAATTTTGTAGTTTTGACCATTGTCTTTGTAGGAATAAATCTACACATCTTGGTCAAGCTGATCTACTACCCAAAATAGAGTCATGGGCACAAATTTTTACAAGTAGTGGACAATGAAATCCATGATGCTTTCCCATTTCCTATTTGGGATTGCAGACACTCAGTTTCTACCTTTAGACACTCAGCTTTTGTCACTTGACATGTTTGGCAATTTATGTATGTACTTATGTACGTGCTTGTGTAAACATGACTAGTAAAATTTCCTTTAATGCATATGTCTTTTGAATACCACTTGGACTATTAGGAAACTAAAAAAGAATTTGGCGATTGGTGTGTAAATCCATGGGTACACATACTTGCCTCTTATGGAGCATATACCCTTTCTTGATAGAGAAATCCGTCCTTCATTGTAGTTTTGTTTGTGAGAAGATAGAATTTTGTGTAGATTTTTCTAATGCCCTCCCATTAGAATGAGAAGGATCCCTCAATTTCACATGAATGCACATTGTATTGTATAACAGATCGTGCTCATAATTTCCATGAAAAAAAGAGCACTAATCTCTGGCATGTGGCTTAAAGCATCAGCTACCATGCTATACCGACCTTTACAATACCATAAAGAGGAATCACACTCTTGAAGGTCTATGTCCATCTAGCCTTGTGACCCTTCTAATCCACTTAATGCTCTCACGGTCAAATACAATTTCAAATTCTGCACCATCTAAATAATGCCTCCATCTACAAATGGCACAAATAATGGCATATAGTTTGCGCTCGTATGGAGAGTAATTGTGCTAACCACCATCTTATTTCTTACTCTCAAAGGCAGCTCATATATCCTCATTGTTGTGTACTACCCCAGTAGCCTTATTGGTGGCATCAGTCCCCAAAACAAAATGTTTTGTTGGATATACAATGTACAATATGGGAGCAATAACTAAAGTGATTTTAAACTTATCAAAGCTATTCTACTATTCTACCTGTTAATTGACCACTATGACCCTTCACTTGGTTAGTCATAGGAATGGCTATCTTTGCATAATTTTGTATGAGTTTATGGTAATAGCCAGCCATACCAAAAAAATTAAATTCTTTATTTATTGAAGAAAGCCATTTCAAAATAGCCTCAAGTTTGCTAGGATCCATCTTAAGACCCTCAACAGAGATAATATGACCAAGATACTAGACATTTGTTTGCATAAAGGCACATTTTCTCTTTTTTGCACATAAAGTATGTTTCCCAAGCATATCAAAAACTTGTAAGAGATTATCTGAATGTTCTTCCTTAGAAAAGATGTAAACAAGTATGTTGTCCAAAAAGGCAACTTACAAATTTACCCAAGTAAGGCCATAGGACCGTGTCTATAAGTACCATGAATGAAATTGGAGCATTTGTCAACCCAAAGGGAAGTTCAAGAAATTCAAAATGTCAAAACTGTGTTTGAAAAGTTGGAATATCCCTAGCATTAATTTGTAATCGATGATATCTCGATCATAAATCAAGCTTTGTAAAGCATAAAGCCCCGTAGAGTTGATCAAAAAGCTCACAACTCGACGCATAAGATACTTATTCTTTTATGGTAACCTTGTTGAGGCCTCAATAATCTATGCACATATGCATAGAACCATCCTTCTTCCTCACCAAAAGCACTACGGATGCCCATGGAGAAGAACTAGGTCTAATGAAACCTTTACTGAAATACTCGGCTAGTTGGCATTCCAACCCTTTAGCTTTGCTTTGATTATAGGTTTAGTGTCTAGATTCATGTCGATAGTATGTTGTATTTCACTCCTTGGAGGTAAAATCAAAGGTAAATCATACGGAAAAACATCTCTATATTCATGCAAAAGTCGATTAAGTTAATTACATTGAGAGACAAAATCAAACTAATTATCTTCACGTATAGAGAGAGTAGTGAAGGAGTATGAGCGGAAGTGCGACGCGAGAGAGAGTGCGACAAGAAGAGAACGGTGATATGGTGAACTCGCTCTACTGTAATGTGTAGAGCATAGTGAGTTCTTATTAGGTTTTTACAAAAGAATATGTGTACATACCTGGCGGCCCGCCCACTTACCTGGGCGACCACATTGGGCTTTATACCCCAACAACCTCCCACTTAAAGTCCAATGTGGTACTTTAAGTGTGAGAGAAGCTACTATACAAGCTAATATACAAGAGATGTAGAGAAGTGATGTACTACCCTACACCTAACTGCTTGCGAAAATGCGCAAAGCTCTCTAAGGGAAGTCCTTTTGTAAGTAGATCAGCAGGATTTTTTGTGGTGTGAACTTTGACAAGCTGAAGTTGCTTATCCTCGAGCATTTCCCTGATGAAATGATGCTTCACATCCACATGCTTTGTCTTTGAGTGATAAACTGGATTGCGAGCCAATTGTATAGCACTTTGACTATCACAATATAACACATGCATCTCTTCTTTGATTCCCAAATCTATTACTAGTCGATTAAGCCAAATTGATTCTTTGCATGCCTCTGATGCTGCAACATATTCAGCCTCTGTAGTAGACTGAGTAACACAATCTTGTAATCTAGAACGCCATGATACTGCTCCACCAGCCAATGTAAAGACATACCGTGACGTAGACCTTCGATTGTCTAAGTCACCTGCATAATCTGAGTCTGTAAAAACCTTTCACTTAGCTCCTGACTCCCATAGCATATACGCATACTCTTTGCTTTCAGGTATCTCAATATTCCTTGCACTGCCTCCCAATGTTTCTTGCCTGGGTTTGACATGTATCGACTTACTACTCCCACTGCAAATGCAATGTTTGGGCAAGTAGCAATCATTGCATACATCAAACTACCCACTGCAGACGCATATGGAATCTTATCCATTTCAGCCTGTTCTTCCTCAGACACAGGACAATCTTGTTTGCTAAGTTTCAAATATGGTGGCAATGGAACACTCAGTGCCTTTCCCTTCTCCATATTGAAACGTTGCAAAACCTTGTCAATATACTCTGTTTGAGATAACCAAATCAACTTCTTTGATCTGTCTCTCTCAATGCGCATACCAAGTATATGACTTGCCTCACCCATGTCTTTCATGTCAAACGATTTTGCCATCTTTGACTTCAAAGCTGTTCTTCCAAGTGCTTGCCGGCAATCAACATGTCACCCACATACAAAATAAGGATCAGCCAACTGCCATCCTTAGCCTTCTTTGTATATAGACAGTGATCGAACTCACTACGTTTGTAGCCTTGAGAAAGCATAAACTTGTGGAATTTATGGTACCATGCCCTCGGTGATGGTTTGAAGCCATAAAGACTCTTTAACAACTGGCATACCCAATCTTCCTTGCCTTTCTCAACAAACCCTTCTGGCTGCTGCATGTAAATTTCCACATCTAAACCACCATGCAAGAACGCTGTCTTGACATCCATTTGGTGCAACACCAAATCTAATATGGCAACCAATGCAAGAAAGCATCTCAATGTAGTCATCTTGACCACCGGAGAGAAGACTTCATCAAAGTCAATGCCTTGTTCTTGCTTAAAGCCCTTGGCAACAAGACTTGCTTTGTACTTTGGCTGACTATCATGAGCGGTGATCTTATACATGTAAACCCATTTACAGGGTAGAGCCTTTTTGCCCTGTGGTAATTTAACTAGCTTCCATGTCTGGTTTTTATGCAGAGCTGTCATCTCTGACTGCATGGCCAATTCCCAATTCCTGGAGTCCTTCATTTGCACTGCTTCCTTGTAACATGAAGGCTCATTGCAATCAATCAACATGACATAATTCATAGATGGAACAAACCTATCAGCACGTCGCGTGACACGTCCAGATCTACGCTCAATAGGTGGCTCAGGCTCAGCCACAACCTGTGGTTCCACTCTATCCTGTCCTTGCTCCTCTTGAGCCTTGACATTTTGTCTTGCACGTGCAGGTCCATCTTCTTGGAAGACAACTCTTCTAATCTCCTCAACCCTCTCTGGTTTAGAATGATATTTGGATTCATTAAAGTGAACATCATTGCTGCGGACAACCTTTCTGGATTCGGGATCCCAAAGTCTGTACCCCATCTCACCAGAATTACCATAGCCTAGAAAGATGCACTTTCTACTCTTTGGCTCAAGTTTGTTCCTAAATTCCTTTGGAACGTGAGTATATGCCTCACAGCCAAAGACTCTGAGATGTTTGTATGAGGGCATTTTGCCTGACCATACCATCTCTGGCACTGAATCCTTCTGCAAAACCTTGCTAGGAGATCTATTTACAAGATGAACAGCTGTTGATACAGCTTCAGCCCAGAACCCATTTGGCAGCTGTGCATTAGACAACATACTTCTGACCTTCTCTTGTATGGTCCTATTCATCCTCTCAGCAATACCATTTTGAGGAGGATTGTAAGGAGCAGTAAGTTCACGTTTTATACCTTTTGACTCACAAAAGTCCTGAAAGGCCTTTGAAACATACTCTCCACCATTGTCAGTGCGTAAGCATTTAAGCTTCTTGCCACTCTGATTCTCCACAAGTGTCACAAACGTTTTGAAAACACTAAACGCTTCATCCTTGTGTTAAGTATGGAGCCTGATTTACCCTTGTAATTTTCTGTGGTAAAAGCGCACATTTGTAAGGCCCCCATTATGAGGAGAAGCCATCGTGCGTGAAGGAAAATCACTCACCGGAAACCAAAATTTTCAGGGACAAGAATGAGGGGCCGGAATATTCTTTTTCGCCGGAATATTATGACCGGATGGCGGCCGGAAAGTGGTCGGAAAACAACCGGTCGGTTGGCCGGTGTCCGGTAGTCAATGGCCGATGGCCGGTGGTCGGAAGTCAATGGATGGTGGCCGAATTCAAAAGCGGACTTGTCTTCTCAAGGGCGGCCACACATGGGCGGATTGGAGGGTCCAATTTGGACTTATTCGCACAAGGGCGGCTACACATGGCTGTCTCTCATAAGAGAGGGCAGCCCTTTTGGCCTATAAAAGGAGGCCATTTCTACACACATTTCATAGTGTGAAGTTGATGCAACAAGGTAAGTGTGAGGTGGTGAGAGTGAAGCAAGGCGGGAGCTCCATTAAGGGTATAATCCCTTTGTAAACTACTTGTTTTGAAGTACTAAAGCCATTGAGTGGCTGCTTTCCCGTGGACGTAGCCCACATTGGGTGAACCACGTATATCGTGTGTACTCTCTCTAGTCTATAATCTCGTGTATATAAATCTGTCTCTCTCCATTAAGTAATCTACTCAATTATCTATTTAGCTACGTCTTATTTCCTAACAACTGGTATCAGAGCAAGGTTTGCTCGTAGCTAAGTTATCTCAAGGAAAGGATTCCTTGAATTGAGTGGGAGTTATGGCGGAGGAAGGGAAGCTCAAGATTGAGAAGTTCAACGGCAAAAACTACCAACATTGGAAGATGCAGATTGAAGATTATCTCTACCAGAAGGACCTCTATTTGCCACTAGGCGGTCTTGCGAAGAAGCCCGCAACAATGGCAGATGAAGCATGGATTGTCCTTGATCGAAAGGCACTGGGAACAATCCGGTTAAGCTTGGCGTCAACGGTGGCCTTCAATGTTTCGGAGATGAAGACCACAGAGGACTTGATGAAGTCACTTGACGACTTCTACGAGAAACCATCGGCATCCAATAATGTATTTCTTATGAAGCTCTTGTTCAATCTAAAGATGGCAGAGAATGGTTCAGTTGCAGAACACCTAAATGACTTTAACACAAACATAAGTCAACTTCGATCAGTGAAAATCAATTTCGATGACGAAGTGCGAGCTCTCCTTATACTATCATCTCTACCGGATAGTTGGGACAGTCTTGTGATGGCTGTAAGTAATTCTATCTCTGGCACAAATACTCTTAAGTTTGATGATGTTGTGGGTGTTCTCCAAAGCGAGGAAATGCGAAGGAGAAGCACAGGAGAATCATGAAGTGCTGCACTATCAGTGGAAACAAGAGGAAGGCCTAAGGAGAGGTTCAAAAACCAAAAGGGTCGTGATCGCTCAAGGCGGAGCAAGTCACGCACAAAGTCAGCTCTTGAATGTTGGAACTGCGACAAGAAGGGCCACGTCAAGAAGGATTGCTGGTCCAAGAAGAAGAAGGAGACAGAGTCTCAAGACAACAAGCCAACATCGGAGGCCAATGTGGCAGGTAAAGTAGAGCAAGATGCTCTAATTCTCTCATTAGACAATGTGTCTAATTCCTGGATAGTAGATTCCGGGGCTTCATTCCATGCGACACCACACAAGCAACATTTCCAAGACTACACCAAAGGTAATTTTGGGTATGTATACTTGGGAGATGATGAAGCTTGTGAGATTGTCGGCAAAGGTACAGCTTCTGTCAAAACTGCTAACGGAAATGAATGGAAGCTTAAAGATGTTAGGCATGTTCCTTCTCTTCACAAAAATTTGATCTCTACAGGACAATTGGACGATGAAGGTCACAACATTGCATTCGGAAACAAACGGTGGAAGATCTCAAAGGGATCTTTGGTGGTTGCCAAGGGTGAAAAAGTCGGTACACTTTACTTGTGTACTGTTAGCACGCAACCTTCAGCTTGTGCAGCAACTACAGAAGTTGACAGTGCGGTGTGGCACTACCGACTTGGGCATATGAGTGCCAAAGGAATGCAAATCCTTCAAACAAAGAAGCTTCTACCAGGTTTGAAAGAAGTGGACTTAGAGTTCTGTGAAGATTGTGTTTATGGTAAACAAAAGAGGGTAAAATTTCAAAAATCAGGAAATGAAAGAAAAAATAAAAAACTTGAGTTGGTTCATTCTGATGTTTGGGGTCCGGCAAGTACACCATCACTTGGTGGCTCATTTTACTATGTAACATTCATAGACGATGCGACTAGAAAAACATGGGTTTATGTCATGAAGAATAAATCCGATGTATTTTCCATATTTCAAAGGTGGAAAGCCTTTGTGGAGAATGAAACAGGTACCAAGGTTAAATGCATCAGATCCGACAATGGAGGCGAATATTGCAGCCAAGCTTTTGAAAGCTTTTGTGCTAGCAATGGCATTTGGAGGCAAAGGACAACCCCAAGGACACCTCAACAAAATGGGATTTCAGAAAGGATGAACAGGACAATCATGGAACGAGCACAAAGCATGCGGCTACATGCAGGCCTACCGCTTGAGCTTTGGGCGGAAGCTGTAAGTACGTCTGTGTACTTAATCAATCGGTCACCCTCAACGGCATTGGATGGGGGAGTTCCAGAAGAGGCATGGACAAGTAAACCGGTGAATTATGCATTTCTCAAAGTGTTTGGGTGTGAGGCTTTCATGCACATAGATAGAAGCCTAAGATCAAAGTTAGATGCAAAGTCCAAAAAGTGTTTCTTCATTGGCTATGGAGAAGGAGACTTTGGGTATCGCCTATGGAATCCTGAAGATGGTAAAATCTTAAGGAGTAGGGATGTAATTTTTAACGAACAAAATATGTACAAAGATTACTTGGAAAGAAAACAAACAAAAGAAACAGGTGATCAGTACATGGAGCTTGAGGGCGGTGAAGACTCAAGGACTACAAACGGTGACAATGTGCAACAATGTCAACCAAATGAGGAGCCTCAACCTATTCCCCGAAGATCTACAAGAGCAAGTAGACCTCCAGAAAGGTTTGTTCCTTCCTTCAACCATCTCTTGATCTCAGATTCTGGAGAGCCAGAATCATATGAAGAAGCTATGCAACATGAATCCAAAGAAGAATGGACGAAGAGCATGCAAGTGGAGATGGACTCACTACATCGCAACCAAACATGGGAGTTGGTTGAGTTGCCTAAAGGTAAGCGGGCACTTCAAAACAAATGGGTGTACAAGCTGAAGGAAGAAGAAGGTGGGAAGAAAAGGTACAAGTCTAGGCTTGTGGTAAAAGGTTTTTCTCAAAAGAAAGTATTGAATTCAATGAAATATTTTCTCCTGTTGTAAAAATGAACTCAATTAGGCTTGTCTTAAGCCTTGTGGCTGCTCATGATCTAAATCTCGAGCAAATGGATGTAAATACGGCATTCCCTCACGGTGACTTAGAGGAGGAAATCTACATGCTTCAACCAAAGGGGTATGAAGTAAAAGGTAAGGAGAAAATGGTTTGCAGATTAAAGAAGAGCTTGTATGGTTTAAAGCAAGCATCAAGACAATGGTACTTGAAGTTTGATCGATGGATATTGGATCATGGATTCACAAGATGCAACTCGGATCACTGCGTCTACACGAAGAATTTGGGAGATGGGAAATTCATCATCCTAATGTTGTATGTTGATGACATGTTGACTGCAAGTGCTAACATGCAGGACATCAAAGACCTAAAAGAGGAGCTGTCCAAATCTTTTTCAATGAAAGATTTAGGTGCTGCAAAGAGGATACTTGGTATGAAAATATCAAGGGACAGGACGAAGAAGACAATAAAGCTATCTCAAGAAGATTACATCAAGAAGGTACTAGAAAGGTTTGCAATGCAAAATGCAAAACTAGTTTCTACACCTTTGGCTGGTCATTTTAAACTAACGAAGGATATGTGTCCAAAGACACAAGAGGAGATAGCCTATATGTCTAAAGTTCCATATGCTGCAGCGGTAGGTTCTCTAATGTATGCTATGGTCTGGACAAGGCCAGACATTGCACATGCAGTGGGAGTTGTGAGTAGGTTCATGGACAACCTAGGTAAAGAGCATTGGCAAGCTGTGAAGTGGATACTTAGGTATCTAAAAGGGACAACAACAAATGCTTTGTATTTTGGAGGAACTGATATTTTTCTAGAAGGGTATGCTGATGCAGATATGGCAGGTGACAAAGATACTCGAAGGAGCACTACTGGCTATGTGTTCACGGTTGGAGGCACAGCAGTAAGCTGGGCTTCAAAGCTGCAGAAAGTGGTTTCACTTTCTACCACGGAAGCAGAGTATGTAGCAATGACGGAGGCAAGCAAAGAAATTTTGTGGCTTCACAGATTCTTGGAAGAGCTTGGATTCAAACAAGACAATTGTGTCTTGTACAGTGATAGCCAAAGCACTATCCATCTTGCGAAGAACTCAGCCTTTTATTCAAGGACAAAGCACATTGAGGTGAGATATCACTTCATACGCACTCTTTTGGAAGAGGGACAGCTAAAGCTAAGAAAGGTGCATACAAGTGAAAATCCTGCAGACATGTTTACAAAGGTGGTCAATAAGGAGAAGTTGAGCTTTTGCTCATCTTCAATCGGCATTCAAGGATAAGAAGCCAGAATGGAAAGCAGTCACATGTTTGGTTTGGAGATCAGTCTCCAAGTGGGAGATTGTTAAGTATGGAGCCTGATTTACCCTTGTAATTTTCTGTGGTAAAAGCGCACATTTGTAAGGCCCCCATTATGAGGAGAAGCCATCGTGCGTGAAGGAAAATCACTCACCGGAAACCAAAATTTTCACGGACAAGAATCAGGGGCAACTTTAAAGGCCTCGGGGGCCTCCGCCCCCGACACTTTTTTTCGCCGGAATATTCTTTTTCGCCAGAATATTATGGCCGGACGGCGGCCGGAAAGTGGCCGGAAAACAACCGGTCGGTTGGCCGGTGGCCGGTAGTCAATGGCCGATGGCCGGTGGTCGGAAGTCAATGGCCGGTGGCCGGTGGCCGAATTCAATGGCCGGTGGCCGAATTCAACATCAGACTTGTCTTCTCAAGGGCAGCCACACATGGGCGGATTGGAGGGTCCGATTTGGACTTATTCGCACAAGGGCGGCTACACATGGCTGTCTCTCATAAGTGAGGGCAACCCTTTTGGCCTATAAAAGGAGGCCATTTCTACACACATTTCATAGTGTGAAGTTGATGCAACAAGGTGAGTGTGAGGTGGTGAGAGTGAAGCAAGGCGGGAGCTCCATTAAGGGTATAATCCCTTTGTAAACTACTTCTTGTTTTGAAGTACTAAAGCCATTGAGTGGCTGCTTTCCTGTGGACGTAGCCCACATTGGGTGAACCACGTATATCGTGTGTACTCTCTCTCTCTCTCTCTACTCTATTATCTCGTGTATATAAATCTGTCTCTCTCCATTAAGTAATCTACTCAATTATTTATTTAGCTACGTCTTATTTCCTAACACCTTGTGCTTGAGAAAGTAAACCCATACTTTCCTCGAGTAATCATCTATAAATGTCATAAAGTAAGAAGCTCCCCCTAGAGATAGGTTAGGCATAGGTCCACACAAATCACTATGAACAAGTGCCAACTGTGTATCTCTTCTACTGCTTCTATGCTTATGTGGCTGCTGTGTTTGCTTACCATACATACAATGTTCACAGAATTCAAAATCATTAAATGAAAAGCAAGGCAAATAACCAGAACAAGACAAGATTTCCATTCCCTTCTTGGACATATGTCCTAACCGGCTATGCCACAAAGAAACGTTCGGCTGCTCGGTTACATTGATTACATTTTTAGAGACATTTGATACATAAATCATGTAAAGTCCTCCAGACTTTACTCCATGTGCTACTGTCATAGAACCCTTGGATATCTTCCACATGTTCTGTCCAAAAATGGTGACGTAGCCAGCATCATCAAGTAAACCTGTGCTGATCAAGCTCTTTGTAATTGCAGGAACATGTCTCACATTCTTCAGCGTGAAAGAAGAGCCATTCTGAAACTTCAATTGAACATCTCCAACACCTAAGATCTCACATGTCTGCCCATTGCCTAGCCGAACATGATCTTTAGTGGTCACATAAGAAGTAAACCACTCCTTGTTTGGAGACACATGAAGTGATGCCCCTGAGTCTATAATCCAGTCACTCTGTGCATTTCCATCAGATGATGTAAGAAGAGCTGAGTCCATTGTATTCTTCAAGAAGTAGATGTCTTCTGACACTAGACTTTCATCCTCTGCAACAGTGTTTGTCACATTTATTTCTTGAATCTTCATTGAGGACTTGTTCTTCTCACCATGGTCTTCAGCTTTCTCTTTGCCTTTTTCTGCTTTCCATTCTCTGCAGTCTCTTTTCATGTGACCCTTCTTGCCACAATGGTAGCATTCTATGTCACTCTTGCCTTTAGCACTGCGGGACTTGCTACGAGATTGATTCCTCTTTCCACCTTTATCCTTTTCTTTGGCCCTTCCCCTGACAACTAAGGCTGTTCCTTTGCCTTTTTCCATTGTCTTTTTGTTGGTTTCTTCAGTAAGCAGACTGCCTTCTACACCTACTATGGTCAAACCATCTGGACGTGTAGAATTACTCAAAGCTGTGCGAAAGGTGTCCCAACTTTCCGGCAATGTGATCAACAGGAACATAGCTCTAACAGGTTCATCAAACTTGACACCTTGAGTTGACAACAATTGACTGTAGATGGTGTTGAATTCATTCAGATGATTGGACATAGGTGTCCCTTCTTTCATCTTCAAGTCAACAAGCTTCTTAACCCAGTATACCTGTGAAGCTGCACTCTGCTTCTCATAAAGATCACTCAACTTTGTCCATGCTTCATAAGCCGACATATCGTTGGCTACATTGAAGTAAACGCTTTCTACCAAAGTCAGCATAATGGTTGAAAGTGCCAATTCATCTATTTCGCTCCATTCATCTTCGTCCATATCTTCTGGTTTTATCTCCTTGAGCTTTATAGGTTTTATCTGCTTCTTTTGTACCAACAGGTGCCAAATATGCTTCTTCCACAATGGGAAATTGGTTCCATCCAGCTTCTTGATATTGTAAAGAGCAATGTCCTGTGATCCAGCCATAGCTACGCTTCACAGTAGTTTAGTTTTCCGGGAAAAATTCGGCAGAGTTTCCCCTGTAAACTGACCTCTGAACCAATATCAACCTGTCAAATGAACCAAGAAAGCTTCAGATTCTGCAGAAATTTTGGCCGAGTCTCCTTTGTAAAATGGCTCTAGTGTACTAAAAAACAGACCAAAAAACAGCTCAGAAAACCATTGTCTCTCTAACACTGTAAGCTGTGGGTAAACCTGTCCTACACCTATACTGTCTCTCACTGTCCTGTCACTGTCTTGTAAGCATAGACTGCGACAATGCCTCAACGGCAGTAAAGCAAAGATGCAATCCCAACTGTCTAACTCACAGTCAATACATCCTAGCTGCCTATCTAAGGGTGCTCGAGGGATCGCTCCAAGACCTGTATCACCGAAAGGATCTCAACATTCGAGAATCCCCCAGCTCAATAAAACCTCACTCGACCCTCAACAAAGGATGCAGTAAATTTGACAGTACATAGACTTCCCACAAAGTCATACATCCACAAATTTCCCACTATATGCTGTAACCGTTGCGGCGGTTGTTTGCTGCGTGACTCACAGCCAACAAACCCTCAACAAACATACATCATCTCTGACAATACATCCCATGTGGAAGTACCTGCAATGTCAGGATGAAATCTGGAATATCAAGGAGCAAACACAAGCTACCTGATGAACTAGTGGATGTCGCCTACAGTCTGTGTGTAGATGCGCCCGTGTCGTATGTGACACGCCTTCAAGAACTGTGAGCCGTCCTTTGATGTGTAGACAGCCACAAATCAACACTCTGGGAGTGTCGATATCATCAGCAACTGCAGTCGTAGGCCGAAAACCCCAAATTTGTAGAGTCGGATCTGCACTCGTCGAGACCACGTAGTCGAAAATGGCCTGCGCAGACCTTTGTCGAAGCCGAACGGTGGCCGAGATGACCTCATTAATGAAATTCTGACAACATCAAGCCCTTCGAGCTTGCCCACAGGATTTGGGGCCATGTCTTTGCCTGTCGAATTGCACTCCAATCTGAGTTGGTGACTCTAGCCTCCTGCAGTGCTGCCCCGAGCCTCAATCTGAGCTCTGATACCAGTTGAAGGAGTACGAGCAGAAGTGCAACGCGAGAGAGAGTGCGAGAAGAAGAGCATGACGATATGGTGAACTCGCTCTACTGTAATGTGTAGAGCATAGTGAGTTCTTATTAGGTTTTTACAAAAGAATATGTGTACATACCTGGCGGCCCGCCAACTTACCTGGGCGACCACATTGGGCTTTATACCCCAACAAGTAGACAAGCAGAGACACAGATAAATATCTTTTATTCCAGTTGCTTTCTAGAGTAGTTGCAACTCAGTTGTACATGTAATAGGAGAAGAAGGGACACCGCGCTCTCTAGAAGTGAGTAATCTTAGCTTTTACTTATGGATGCAAACCTCGTGGGAAAGTATGTATCTTTTGATATTTGTTGAGGTTCTCAGGTTTAAGGATTACTTCTCGATAGCGGGAAATGTAATTGGTGAGGGATGATGTATGCATGAAACATTCATCTCAAGCCTACCAAGTTAAATAATCTTCATTTTTGGGAAGAAACTCCTTTTGGAACATGGCTTGGAAACATTGCCAAGTTGTAGGTTTGTTTTCTGGTTTGAGGGACATCCACCACTTGTAGGCCTCACCTTCAAGTGCTAAGATTTTTTTAAAGACTAAAAGAAATTTGTGGGCACTCGTAGCTAAGGGACGTCGATCCATTTATGTTAAAATGTGTTTATCGCATCTTTGTTGTGCTCTTTTTCTTCACCTCTATACAATAGAGACTTCAAATTATTCATATGGGAGGAAGTCTTCAAGATTTCTTGCCATGCTAGCAAGACTTTGATGGTGATGGTCCAACATAAGTCTTCATTTGCCACATTATTTCTTACAAATGTGAGGGAGGTGGTGTGCCCGTGCACATGCATGCAAGAAGGGGAAGAAGAAGATAAGACTAATTGGGGCAAACAACACTCTAAAAGGAGAGAGTATGTGTTGCCTTTATTTTGTATATATTAGAAGGGTAAAACAGTGTTAGTGAGTTAGTAGGTGGAGATTGTTAGTCATGGGCGGGCAACTGCAACTTTATCCCAACAATGTCCCGCTTAGATAGGACGGAGTGTGCGTGTATGGAAGCATGCAAGAGAGGGAAGGAGAAGCTACACAGCACAGTTGGGTTAGTGGAGGGAAAAGTGAGAGAGTGGTCAACTCTCTCACTTTCTCCCCCGATATTGAATAGGAACAAAATAGTGTAAGGTGGTTTCTCATGACCACCTAGCCTATATCCCAACAACCTCCCACTTGAAGGTCATGGTGGCCAATAGTGGCATCAGTATAGTTAGTCTATACAAAGTTGATGAAGCATCACCTAGGCTTCATCCTACATCCATAAGTTCTATGCAATATGTAAATCGCTCCCAGGCTAGGCTCTTTGTTAAAGCATTTTCGGGGTTGTTGTCAGTGTGAACCTTGACAAGCTCAATGCACTTGCCAGCCAATGTGACATGGTATCTCATGTCTATGTGTTTCAACTTTTAGTGAAACACCAGATTCTTTGCCAAAGCAATGGCACTCTGACTATCACAATGTAGTACTGGAACCTTGTGAGTGCCCAAATCTCCACTAGATGAGCTAACCATATAGCTTCCTTGCTTGCGTTAGACATAACAACATTTTTGCCTCAGTGGTAGATGAAGACGTGCAGTCTTGCAGACACGATCTTTAAGAGATAGTTGCTCTTGCAAACATGAACACATAGCTAGATGTGGATCTTCTACGATCCACACAACCCGCATAATCTGCATCCGTGTAACCTACAATAGATGCGTCACTATTTTTGAAGAGTAAACACTTGCTACCTATACCCTTCAAGTATTTGAGGATTTTCTTCACTGCATTCCAATGCTTCTTGCCAGGGTTTTCTATGTACCTACTAACCACTCCCATTGCATGTACAATGTTTGGTGTTTTGGCTACCATAGCATACATCAAATTGCCAACTGCTAAAGAATATGGAACTTTTGCCATTTCCTCTTTCTCAGCAACTGTTTTGGGAGAATCTACCTCGCTAAGTTTGGAGTACGCTTGCATTGGGGTACTTAGTGACTTCCCCCCTACATACTAAAATGTTGCAAGACTTTGTGAATGTACTTTTCTTGAGATAATTCAAGAATTGCACGTTGCATGTCTCTCTTGATTTGCATACCAAGATAGTGATTGGCATTTCCCAAATCTTTCATGGAAAACTGAGTGCTTAGCATCTTTATTGAAAGAGAAACGCAAATGGACCAATGGAAAGTCGGCCACCTATTTATATGGACACAAAAAGTCTTTTGACTTTCCACCTTTGTATGTCTTTTGACTTTCCACCTTCATGTATCTTTTCATTTTCTAAAGTCACCCTTCACTTATGCACTTAAGATGTTTCGAAAGAATTTTTATTTTATCAAGATTGGGGAGACCTAATTGCTCATAATTCTATACTTACACTAAAATTTTATGCATTACGGGGAAAATGGGGGCTTAGATAAATGCCTAAGAAGAACCATCTTCTTCTGCTCCATCAAGCTATAGGAGGATTTATCTTCCACATATTCATCACAAAATCACACATACATTCCTATGTCATGAATGGAAATCAAAAAGTAAGTAAATAAATAAATAAATTGGGTGACTTAGCTCCAAGATTCTAGATTTTGTTGCTATTCTCTTCTCAAGCTCCCCACTATCTCTTATTGAAGTTGCAATTCCAAGGACTTTTTTCTGCGCTCTGATACCACTGCTACAAACTGTGATACTAGGGGAACTAGTGCCTTAGAGTTCACCTCCCAACCTCCCACTATATAGCATGGCTCCTAACCCTTTGCCCTAGTTGGACTCCCTTTCCACACTGCCTAGCCCGGCCTTGCTCTTGTCCTGACATTACCCCCCCCGTCCTCGAAAACAAAATACTAATGTTTTCCCAAGTGGCGCCTTACTCAAGTCGAGCTTTTCACTTGATTAAGGCTTGTTGACATACATGATGACACGTACATAAATCCTGATAGTCGAGAATGCGTTCACGTTCATGCGGTAAGGTAGGAGGTTCAACGAAATCAACCAAAATCTGTTGGTCAATGACATTGTCGTTCCCATGTAACCGCTTTTGTAAACGGCTTACATGAAACCCGGATGAATACGAGAATGTGTAGGTAGCAATAATTTGTAGGCACGATCACCTACTTGCTTGAGTATTTTGAAAGGCCCACAATATCGTGGAGATAATTTAGGTGTTGGCCCAGTTTTCAGACTTTTTGAATGTTCTAGCACACGTAAAAATACTTCCTCCCCTTCCTCAAAGGTAGCTTGCCGACGTTTCTCATCAGCGTACTTCTTATACCGATCCTGCGCTTGTCGGACATTCTAACGAGCGAGTTTCAGCATATCCATGTGGTCTTGGAGAAAATCCTTAAACCCGTTGGAGTTTTTTGGTTGCTAACCCCACCGTAATAGGTGACCTAGGTTGAAAACCATACATGAGCATGAAAGGACTAAATCCAGTTGTGACATGCTTAGCACTTTGTAGGCAAACTCGATAATAGGTAAATATTCTTCCTAGTTTGACTGTTTCTTGCTAACATATGCTCTTAGCATATCCTCTAGCACTTGGTTAACTTGTTCAGTCTGACCATCTGTTTCTGGATGATCGACTGTACTGAGGTTTAGTTGTGTACTCAATCGTTTGAACACAACCCTCCAAAAATGACTCTTAAACTTGGGATCATGATCACTGATAATGTTACTTGGCAAACCATACAACTTGTATAGGTTGTCCACAAATAACTTGGCTAGTTCTGGAGTTTTAATGGTTGATTTGGTTGGAATAAACTTACATAGTTTAGTCAACCGGTCTACGACCACCCATACCGAGTCATGAACTCGTACAGTGGTTGGTAAACCCACAATAAAATCCATAGAGATACTTTCCTATTTATCATTGGGAATCTCCAAAGGATGTAAGAGTCCTCCTGCTTTCAGGTGCTCTGCTTTCTTAACTTGACATTTTTGGCAATGCAAGACATAAGCTTGAACAAAGTCATGTAAACTTGGCCAATAAAACTGTCGTCGTACGAGAGCATAAGTCTTTCTAATACCCGGGTGCCCTGCACTTGGACTATCATGACATTCATAAAGAATTTGGCGCCGAATGTCTGTGTCCGTCGGTACACAAACTCTCCCCTTATGGAGTAGGTACCAATTATCGATGGTGAAATGCTTCAATCACTATAGTTCATCACTCAATAGAGGAGAACTATGTGTGGAGGTTAACGCTACACTACCCTCATTGGAGTGAGAAGGATCCCTCATTTGAACATGGCTCCAGACTTTAGATATGCGTCATCATGCTCATATTTGCCCTTTAGAGAATCCAAAAATTCACTACGAAGTTCCGTGAACAAGAGAGAATTGATCTCCGGGATACGACTTAGAGCATCAGCCACCACATTGTATCGTCCTTTACGATATCAGAGCTTGGCGTCATATTCTTGAAGAATCTCAGCCCACCTGGCTTTCCAACCCTTCAAATCAGTTTGTTGTGTAAACCATTTGATGCTTTTATGGTCAAACACAATCTCAAACTGAGCACCATACAAATAATGTTGCCATGTTTTTAGGGCAGATACTATTGCATAGAGTTCACATTCATAAGTAGAGTAGTTCTGTTGTGCTGCATCCATCTTCTTGCTTCCAAATGCAATTGGCCGCCCGTTTAGGGAAGACATGGAGCACTTTTTGCATGTGCCTGAGGGCAAGGCCGTGGAGCTCTCTCCTTGACTGTGCTTGACTAGACCTTGTTTAATGGGCAGACACTATTGCATAGAGTTTGCGTTCATAAGTAGAGTAGTTCTGCTATGCTGCATCTAGCTTCTTGCTTTCAAATGCAATTGGCCGTCCGTCTTGTAAGAGGATTGCTCCAATAGCACAGCCACTGGCATCTGTTTCCAAAACGAATGGTTTAAAAGGATCTACAATAGCTAGTATTGGAGATGTAGCTAATGCATCCTTGAGCATATCAAAACTCTACTGTTGAGCGGGTCCCCACTGAAAAGCTTTGCCTTTACCTTTTAGTTGGTCCGTCATGGGAACAACAATATTAGCATAGTTTTTAACGAACCTTCGAGAAAAACCTATAAATCCTTAAAAAATCTGTAACTTCTCCAGATTTTTAGGAGAAGGCCACTGTCGGATTGTATCCACTTTGGATTGATCCATATGTAGCCCATTAGCTAAAATAACATGCCCAAGATAGTGAATTTCTTCTTTCTGAAAATCACACTTATATTCCTTTGCATATAATTTATTTGTTCGTAACAATTCGAACACCTGTCGCAGATGTTGTAAGTGTTCTTCTTCAAAAGCACTATAGACTAGAATGTCATTGAGAAAAATGATGACAAATTTGCCCAAGTTTGGCTTCAAGACACTAACCATAAGTGTCATCAATGTTGCGGGCGCATTGGTTAACCCAAAGGGCATAACCAAAAACTCGTAGTGTCCAAACCTTGTTCGGAATGCAGTTTTGGGTATATCAACAAGTTGAATACGAACTTGGTGATAACTTGATCGCAAGTCTATTTTCGTAAAAATACGAGCATGAGTGAGTTGGTTGAACAACTCATCCACGCGTGGCAATGGGTACTTGTTCTTAACAGTAATTAACCACATTTAAGCCACGGTAGTCTATGCACATGCGCAAACTACCGTCTTTTTTCTTCACTAATAGGATAGGAGAAGACCATGGTGAAGAATTGGGTTGGATAAACCCTCTGCTAAGGTAGTCAGCAAGCTGACGTTTCACCTCACTAGCTTTCGAGTAACTCATGCGGTAGGGTGGTTTACTGATAGGTTTACTGCCCACAACCACATCGATGATATGTTGCACCGATCGTGTCGGCGGTAATCCTGGTGGCAAATCATTAGGAAAAACATCGTGAAATTCCTTTAATAAAATTTTTAACTCACTAGCAACTTTTGCTTGTTAGGAAGTAGCCATTGGTGGAAGAGATGAGAGAGAAGCATGCAGCGTTGAGGAATGTTCAACAGATTCAATGTTAGAGAGAAAATGAGGCAATGAGTAACACAATAAAACTTGATCTATTTCATTATCGAAAACAAGCTTCATAAGCTCAACTGTACATATCAATGGTGAAGAAGGTACATCCTTCTCTCATAACAACAACACATGTACGCCATGGGATTTGAACATCAAGCTGTTGTGCTCATAGCTACGCTTCAGTGATGGTCCTAGGCTATGCAACCATTCCGTACTAAGGACCACGTCTGCCCTCTCCATGTTCATAACCTAAAAATCCAAGGATGTGGAGTAGCCTTGTACTTCCAATGGAACAACTCGGACTTGAGTATCCCAGATTTTGGTATCATGTCCATTCATCATTGCTACCTTGTAGCGGTGGGTACTCAAAGTTTGAGGCAATTTGAGTTTTTTCACCATCCATAATTGATAAAATTATGAGTAGCACTGTCATCTACCAAGATGCACACCTTGTGCCCTTGCAGAGATCCGTGCATACGGACTAACTCATGTGGTCCGAAGGTTTGTTGCCACATGGAAGCTATGAGACAACATTCATGCACCACCTCGGTGTGTGTTACTTCCACTGTAGAGAGTCATTAGGAAGACTCAAGAGGCGATAGTTGCACCGTGTGCACTACTTTCTCCTTGCCATGAGCAGAAAATTTCCCCTTGGGACAATCCTTTTTGCCATGACCGCTTCCTAAACATTGAAAACATAATTTCTCCTTCTTAGCTTTATCAAGGTCCTTAGGAGAGAGAGGACCTCTGGACCCCTTGGGTTTTTAGATGCTTCTGAATTGGCTACTATAAAATTCCTTTTATTGTGCCCGTACTGTGTGCGTGTATTACCATGTGTATTAGTAGGCACGTGATTATGATGTGATTTATTTTCATTTGGATCATTGTGAATATGTGCTTTCACTATGGCTTCCTCAAGTGTTTTAGGGCCTTGAGTCTTGGCGTGCTTCTTAAGCTCTAGTGTCGGACCACGTATAAACCCACATACTTGCTGAAAGGTGTCTAGGCGTTCCGACTTGAGGATAACATCCCGATAGTGAGATATATATTCAAGTAATGATGGGTATTGGCGCATGGAACACGTGTCCCACGCTGTCCAATTCCGATCTGCCTCATTTGTAGGCAAGAATTCTTTGCGAAACATAGTTTCAAAAGCTGCCCAACTCTGTGGTATGATATTCTTCTCCTTGAGAGACATCCACCATTTGTAGGCCTTGCCTACCAGAGTTAAACTTGTTTGCAGTGCTCTGACTGCGTCTGAAGTACATCGTAAGGCGTGAATTCCATCCCACTTGATGAGAAAGATATTCACTGCATCCTTATTGTGATCTCGGTCTTCTCCCTTAAAAGTCGGTGGTTTGGTGTTTTTCAAAAACTCATCCACCTCTTTTGCACAGTGAGAGTGTGCAAAGCATCGATAGATGGACCTTGTCCATGATCAGAAGGGCCTTGCCCCTTTGTAGCAATGTGCTCATGCATGTGCATGTCAACAGGACCCTTGGACTATTGTTGCATTAGTTGGATCACTAATGTGGATAATTTAGCAACGTTTTCATTTAAAGATTTAAAATTTCCTTCCATGACTGATATGCGTGTCTGAAGTGCAGGAAATTCTTGAATATCAAGCAATTCATAAGTGTCGTCACCTGCCATACCATCGTGGGCAGTCTCCGTGAGAGCATCCGACCGTGAGCCATCATGGGCAGGATCAGGTATATTTTTCTCAAAATCAAAAGTCATATTGATATTTGAATCCATGGCGACACAGTGAAGTGGAAGGATGTTGACGGGCGAGCGTCAACGACATGCATTATGCTTCCATTGGTGTGTACACATATGTGTATGCATATATTTTTTGTATTTATGGGCTCCACAGAGGGTTCCAAGTTGTACATTGATGATTAGATGAGCCTAGATACCTGCAGCATGTCATACATTTTTTGTCCGGCCGCCATTTTTAAATGCCCTTGTATATAAGTCAATTCACAAGATGTGAAAGGGCATTCTTAGAGAAGAGAGTGTGAGGGAGTGTGGAGAAGAAGAAGAGGAGTGGCTATGGAGCTTGGATCTTCCACATCATATGTAGTGGTCATTGGGATTAATGGAAGCTAAGTTCTCTCTACTTTCTCTTGTCTTTCAAGCTTATGTGTGTTAATGGTGTATGATTAGTGTTAATTTTCTCTTCTCTCTCAAGTTTTCCCTCTTGTTTGAACATTCTTGCTTCACATGTGTGCTAGATTAGAGTGTGTGTGTACATGGGCTGCATACATTTCTCTCATTAGGCTTCTTTGTGTATGCTTAATGTGTGATTAGAGTGTGTGTGCTTGAGATTAGAGCAAAGGGATACACCATTGTCTGCATGATTAGAGAGTTAGAGTGTAGATTGAGAGTGTGTGTGCATGGATCTTGCTTCATCGGCTTTCGCTCTTCTCCTCTCTTGCTTTACCCCTCTTCCTAGAGTCCTCATTCCATCACATTAGGTGCATCCATGCCTCCATGCACTAGCCGGGTTCTGATCCACCGGATTGACATTATGTCGATGGGTTGTGCGCTGTGCTATGACCGCCAATAAAGGAATAACAAGAAAAATACCTAATGTCGACAAGATGTTCCATAGATGTAGGATGTATCGCAACCGATAAATATTGATAAAGAATCCCATTGACACCGCTAATTAGCCTTGCTAATTTCGTTCGTGCTCCATGCTTGAAGCGATGGGAAATTTCGTTGGTAGTCCAAGTTGCCAACCCCGTTTGTAGAGCAAGTGTGAGAAATTGGACTCCACGTTGGTGTTCTTGGAATTGCTGAGGAGGATGTAATCTTGCTCCGAATTTCAAGAAAACAGTCCGTTAGTGTAGGTGTGGTTGCCTTGAGCACCAGTACTGCACTGGTCTTTGTATCTTGGAGAAATTGAAGACGCCTTGAATTAATTTACGAAAAGAGCATGTAGTATACACAACAAAATTTTTAGGTTTTTCTTGTTATTTTTCGGCCTGCCTGTGAGCCACGGAATGCCTTTGCTCCACTCGGAATGCCTACCTTTGCCAAAGCTTCACAAGAGGGAGGTGGGGTACCCTACTGTGGGTACCGACCCCTAAATTTTCAAAAAATTGAGGTTGGTCACCAACTCTAAGGGTTGGGCGCCCATGTGTGTGAAAAAAATGCATGCACAGCGATGACTTCTTCTCAGCGACGTCGAGATGCAAGGAATTGCTTAGCATGCCGTGGTTGTGGCTTGAAACCATCCACCACAGAGATGTAAAGTCTTCAGCAGGTCCGCGTGCTTCTGTCAAGCCCGAGAGCGGGGGGTTTGGTGCAGATGTGGATCTCGGAGCTCCTCCTCGCAAGCGGGGTTGCCCATGAACAAGGTCTCGTCAAGCACAGTCAAGGAGAGAGCTCCACGGCCTTGCCCTCATGCACATGCAAAAAGTGCTCCATGCCTTCCCTAATTTTAGCTAGCTCTTGATACCAATGTGAGACAAGGGGAACTAGTGCCTTAGAGTCCACCTCCCAACCTCCCACTATATAGCATGGCTCCTAGCCTTTTGCCCTAGTTGGACTCCCTTTCCACACTGCCTAGCCCGGCCTTGCCCTTGTCCTGACACAAACGGAGGTGCGGTGGCCCTGCAAAATATCGGAAAAAACGTGCTACAATCCATAAAAACCACAAATCCATACATGCAACCATTCTTGTACATAATCTATGTTGTACGCGATCGGAGAGAGACAGAGAATGAGATAGAGCGAGAGGGAGAGCGTGCAGAGCACCTCCTAGAGCTGAGTGCTACGTCGGCACGGCAAGAGAGAAGAGAGGAGCAGAGAGAAGAATACACAAGCACTGGGTACAATCGCCCCACGTGCAAGAGTGAGCCTTTTCCTCTTACACATATTTACTTTATAGATTTCTAAATGCTCAAAATGAATACACATTGTTTGGCTGGACATTAATTGGCCACAACTCATACAAAGCACTTTAACAATACAATGATGAGAATATGGTATCCTTTGTACATTCCATAAAGCATCTATGCCTTTTCCAGTTGTCAGTTGCAATACACAATAATTACAATAATTTATGATTTCCATTACAATCACATCGTGTGACATATTCCTTTGCTTTGAGAAAATTAGTGATATCCTTCAAAATTTCAAGCACACAGTAGGTAGGAGGAGTGGATATCCGTGGAGAAAGCTCAAAATCATATAGGTTATTTTCAAGAAGTTTTATGTTCAGTGAATCAAACACGGGTCCATGAAGCACTACGTACTAGAGCAAGAGAAATAAATACCTTGAAGAAAGATTGCCTTGTAAAATCAAAGAACAACTGCAAAAGAGATTGATTAGCCTTGCTAAATCAATATCGTCAAGTCATAGGCAATTGTAGATCTTGATAGTGAGCTACAGAAATCACCAACCAAGTGCAAACTTTGCCATAAATGGAAAACTCGTCGAAAAATACCATGTCTAATCCGAGGACCAAGAACTGCCAATTGGTAAATAGCAAAAAATCGTTTTGCTAGAAATAACCGTCGTTGTATGGCACACCCCGTGGTTGATGTCATTGCTAATAAAAAACATCGCCGCAAGAAAAACATCAAAGAGATATATGCTTTAAAAAATCTCAAAATTCTTGCAATTCCTTAAAAGTCTCAAAAATTTGAGACCAAAGCTTGGCCCTAAACGTCGCTTACCACCTTTAACAGTGTGGTTTGTACTTCACTTGCTCCTATGACTGAAGATAGAGGAGATTTGGGGGGGGGGGGGGGGGGGGGGGGGGGATGAGCACCCTTCCTTCGGTAATTTTGTGAACCCAAAGGGCAGCGAAAATTGGGCACACGCATGAGAAAACTAAAGCATCAAAACCTTAAGCCATGGTGTTGTTGGCAGTGCAACAAAGAGAGAGAGGTTTGACTCAATCGCTCAACCTCTCAAGCGATGTGGCAGGCATGATGACGCACACATCACCCTCACCCCAGTGAAAACCCAATGGGGTGACTCCCTTGTGAGTTGATGATGCAGCTCCTTCTCCCTCTAAGCGACCATGCAGACGGCGCCTTCATTCTTGAGAGCCCGAGATAGAGAGTGTTCATCACCGTCTTTTTCCATAATAGCTCCATGGCTTACTTTTCCCAAATTACCTCTAATACCATTGTGAGACTTGAGGGAGTAATAAACCTATTTCTCCACCCAACCATTGCCTCTTATATAGACACCATCGAGCTCGGTTCAGATTGGCCCTCCTAGCCTCTAGCCCTTGCTTGGCTTGACACTATCTCTCAATATTACTTGACGGCTATCAAAGTGGATATTTCACAACGGCAGGGGTTTGTGGGAAGGATCTCGAGGTGAACTAAACCCGGACGTATGGTGCAAAAATCAAGGTAGTATGGAGACTCTACCCCCCCAACCAAAGATTGAAGCCCACAACCTCGTGCCCCAATTTTGTGATCATGGGGTAACCACCTCACGCACACGCATGTTGTGTAATTTCAACCATTTTTATGAGGTTATATTGTGAGTTAACATGCACTACATGGGTCTTTGTGGTTTAAATTGCGTCAAGGTTTAGTTTTGACTTGACACCTATGTCTATAATCTCCCTGGCTTTTGTGCATGGACTTCCCGACTATAGATCCCCTCATCCCCCCTTCAACTAATACTAGGTGTTACTTAGTCTTCAGGTTAGCGTAGTGAGTAGACTTGAAAGCTCTTCTCCTTGCTCCATGGTAAGTCTATATAGCTACACCTAGAAGGGTATCTTTGAATGTTTACCTTGACTTCAAATAGCTTTTCCAAGGATTCCCAAGCTTATGGGATGAATCTTATGTCAAAAATAGTTGATGAATTATCCCCTAGACATGTGGGACTCTTACTAAGGTTTGCTCATCCTTGGCTTGCGTTGGGCAATTCATGCATTTACTTTGGCTTGCCATGCTATGACTAAAAACATGGTGCCCTACAAAATAACAAGAAAAGACATACAAAATATAGCGAAACTGAGTGTGCATACCTTGATATTCGAGTACATGGAGACACATGAGAAAGAGCAAGATAGAGAGAAGACATGTGCAGGTACCTCCGCAACCAAACGGCCACATATGTATGCGAAAGATGTAGAGGAGAGTGAAGATAAACAACACAAGCTTTGGGTATAATCTTTCCCCATGCAAAAGTGAGCTTCTTCCATAATTTGTACGCATTTAATTTACATATGAAACTCAAAATAGATATAGTCCACTTGGTAAAAAAAAGAATTTATTAAATACTCTGTTTATAATTGACATATAATTGCTATAATAATAGTAATTGGTCCGCATTGATAATGGAAGTCGTAGCCACTCACTTATTATTTATTAAATACTCTGTTTATAATTGACATATAATTGCTATAATAATAGTAATTGGTCTGCATTGATAATGGAAGTCGTATCCACTCACTTATCTACTAAAAGACAACATCATACCATGTGATTATAACAATCATATCTATAATCAATGCACCATCAATAAAACCAAATTCAAATAAAAAATATGAAAATCTCCAAATATCAATTTTCATGACATATTTATGAAAATATCCAAATATATGTTTCCATGACATATGTATGAAAATATCAAATTTTTTATTTCTATGACATATCCCACATTTAAAAGACAATTTTCCTCAACTGTTACTAAAACCAATGATAGTGGAGGCTAGGTACTCACAGAATGTTCTAGTAATTGGTGTTGCTAGCAAATCTACTCCAAATGTGATTGTTTGCCTAAACAAGAAAATTTGTACCTGTGCTACTCAAACCAATGATTCTATACAGGATTTTCCTATCTAAATCAGTGAATCTATCCTTCTACTATTTAAACCAGTGAATCTACACTATGGTTGTGTTGCCTAAACTGGTAAATCTACACTAGTGCTGCCTAAACCGGCAAATTTGCATTGAAAGGAGATCAATGTCTAAAATGGAGATTTTGTGACCTAGGTGCCTGATATGCAAGTATCAAGTAGCGGCAGTGCGGACCTAGTGATGCTTCTAATATCCACTAGCATTCTTTCAAAGCATAATTTTTAAAATTTAGTAAATACCTTTTGTACTACTTACATGTTGTCATGTCGCTTCTCCCCCACAAGGAGATAGGTTCAAAGAAAAAAGTTGCTCTTTATTTTTTCAAGAGGCAAAGATTAGTCGAGGTATGTTGGCATGATGTCCATTTTTGTGGATAAGAAGTTTTATCAAAATCTTTCCAATTAAAATATGATATAGCTTCCTTGATTCCAGGAGATAAATGTTTCTTTCAACCCATGTTGATGGTTACTTCTATGTGGGTCAAAAAGATTTTGGAGGAGAGGAAGCTCTTAGCGCCTTGAAAATTGGGAATAATCCCATAAAGAAAGTCTTGAAGAGCTTTTTCAACATCTAAAGAGGAAAAATTCTTCATTCAATGGGAGGTCCCTCTTGTGATTCTTTATTTTCTCTCTCTCTCTCTCTCTCTCACACACACACACACACACACACAAAGAGAGAGAGAGAGAGATCCCCTCTTTATGGCTATGGAGTGAGTGTGTGTGTGGTGTTGTTAGAATACTTGTGCATGTGTAGAGCTTGTGGTGGCCCTCTAATTTAATCTACCTGGCACTTGAGTTGGTCCTTTCCCACAATTTGGTTGAAATCAAACAGCTCCTAATTTTGAATATAAGGGTGCTTTCCCATGAGAAGGGATAGTGACGGCAACCGTGATGCCCCCTAGGTGAGAGTTTGCATAGGGATGCCTAAAAATAAGGGTGATTTCCCATGAGAAGGGATAGTGAAGGCAACTGTGATTCCCCCTAGGTGAGAGTTGCATAGGGATGCCTAAAAATAAGCAAAAGCAACTTTTTCTTTTAACTATTTTATAATGTGTGTTCGATAGGAGGGTATACTATAGCTCATAAAAGTCACAGACGTACATTTATAGAAGGGTGTTTCAATTCAACTTCAAAAAAATAATAAAATTATGAAAATAGAGCGGTACTTTTATTCCAATCCATAAAATGTATAAAGATTTTTTATTAAGCTTTAATCACACGTGATATAGAGGATTTTGTAGCCGCCCCTCCCCCCCCCTCCCCCTCCCTCTTGTCACTCTTTGTAAAACTATCATATCATGTGCATTCAAGGTGTATTATTGAAATCCCTTTTAGATGAAGCTCCATGATTATAACACACTTTTCCCATTCAATCCATAATTTTTTTTTGAAGTTCCTTAAAACATAGCATTTTGCAAATAAATATCCAACAATCTTTGGAATAAATATGAACCCACCGTGGCTCTTCATGTACACAAATTTGCAGTGACTAGTTGAATCCACTGAATAAGTTGAGGGTTACATGCAGCCTATAAAAAGGTCAATGTTTGATGTATATGTGATGAGCTATCTCATATAGCAACAATTTCATTGTGCCCCCCCCCCCTTACTCGATCATGCTTTTCAAAGAGCCTTCAAAAAATCGAGGGCCAGGATGTTGCATGCCTATGCAGTAGCTACCCAGCAATTACCTATCTCATGGAAAAATCATGCTTCAATGGCTATGCTTTGAATTAGCATGTGCATCTATGCTATTGTAAAAGGGGGAGGGATTTTGGGGCCCCTTGCCACCTTTGACAGTGTCGGCTACAGCTGAGTGCGCTAAAAAAAGAGAGAGACAGGGACTGCCTGTGTGAAAAGATATATATATATATATATATATATATATATATATATATATATATATATATATATATATATATATATATATATATATATATATATATATATATATATATATATATATATATATATATATATATATATATATATATATATATATAAAGGGAGCCCGAGCCGCCGGCCATACTAGTGCTCATTAACGTGTGCTACAACTACAACGGGGGCAATTTGCATAGCGTCCATTTTCAGGGTGATTCAGTCACGCTCTCTTGGTGCTAAAATTGTTGTGCAAGTAGAGTTGAGGCCCACTCTATTTGACACAAACAAATTGGGACGATATCAATGTTTTGAAATTTACCTTTAAATCTCAAATTTGAAGGAGAGAGAAATCGAATATAGAGAAATTGAGTGTTAAAACTAGTGTTCGGGAAAAGTGTGCCCCCTGCTTAGCCTTGAGCCAATTGAAAAATCAAAACAGCCGATTGGAGGCAGGGAGAGACAGAGAAAATCTGCTTGAAAAACTAAAAAAAATAGAGTTAAATTGCGAAAAAATGGGGTTATGTTTGAAAATTAGAATTTTGTATGTTTGCAAAATTGATTTTCCAGCAACACTGGTTAAAAAGTTCCAAAATATAGTCACTTTACCTAGGTTTTAGAAAAAACTTCCAAAATTATGGTGGGAATACAAGGTGTTGTGTCCTTTTACGTGCTAGATTAATGCTATTTATAACAGAGAGTATGTGAGTAGAAGATGATGGTTACCTGCGTAAACTTGAGGAGAGATGATGGAGAGTAACAGCAAGAACGAGAGAGTCATTATGATAGGGTATATTATACGTTGGATAGCAAATGAATTGTTACTTGAGCTACATGATGTCCAAATTACAAGCACATATGGTGGTGGTGGTGGGGTGGGGTGGGGGGGGGGGGGGGGGGGGGGGGGGGCAGTAGCCTTTTTTCCAATGTTTATGTCGCTCTTCTCTACCTTGTGTTCCATCTCTTGCGTGCATGTGTAGACTCCATTCTAAAGGTGTCCATATTGCTCTCTAACTGTCAATGGATCCCAGGAATTTGTGTAGCAACCTTTGTAGAAGGTATACATGTTTGGTTTTGGGATATTGTATGTATTGTCCATGTGCACTTATACATTTTTTCCTTTCAATGTTTCACCTCATAGGCTTGCACCCAAATGGAATTTATTAAATGGTGCTTGAATCCTCAACTTGATGAGGAACATAAGGACAAATATTATATATATATATATATATATATATATATATATATATATATATATATATATATATATAATATATATATATATATATATATATATATATATATATATATATATATATATATATATATATATATATATAGAGAGAGAGAGAGAGAGAGAGAGAGAGAGAGAGAGAGAGAGAGAGAGAGAGAGAGGATCAAGACATCGTGTTTGAGAAGCAATTTCTATAATTGCAGATAGAAGATGTGGATATCCTTATTATCTCATAGGGCTATGACTATAATAGTTGTGGGTGGTTGGCAGAGCATGTCCGTTGACCAAGGCACCTCGGCCCTTTAGACCTAAAAACCTCCCACGTAGAGGCCAATGTGCCTTTAAGAAAACTTATATACGTATATTTAGTGGAGATTTAATGTATGTAGACTCTATATCTCTATCCTATGCCATAAGTACTGGATAGTGTGAAAACTTCTCTAAGGATCGAACTTTGGTCAGTAGACCAGTTGTGTTGTCTTTGTGTGCATCTTAAATAGCTTAATGTGCTTGTCCTCAAGCACTTCGTGAATAAGTGATGCTTCACATCAATGTGCTTTTTCTTTGCAAGAAACACTAGAGTTTGTGGTATCTGGTTTTCGTTGTAATCATCACCATGCAAAACTAGAGTGCTTTGTTAGCTACTTTTGGACCGAGGTAGTGTATAGTTTGTAGGGGTAGCTAGAAGTGCACATGCTACAAACATTCTCTCAAAAGAATAGTAAAAGACCAGATCAAAAACAAATACCTTGACATTAGCTTTTGTGCTTTCAAATTTATAGGACGCTTGGCATACATGTCAACATAGGTACTACCAAGCAAGTCAATCGCATCACACAATCGACACATTCCAAAAGAGGACTGTATCGGAAACAAGAAACCTACCAAGAATTTTTAGTTCTTCAATTTTACAACACAATTGGCAGACGTGTCGAGATGAATGCATTATAACAAGGGGCCTGACTAACAATTTCTTTGTAAAATTATTTGTTGCCAATGAAAGTTCATAAGAGTGTGCATTTGAAACAGAAGCCCTCACTCCTCCTAAGAATAGTAGGCCTTGCATCTCAAGGATAGAGTTGCCTTGAAATGGAGGCAAATGAAGTAGAAAATCCTTTCTCTAACTTCCTATTTGACTTGCCAAAGAATATTATTAATAATTTTTCTTTGAAGTATGTGTCTCACGTATTTATCACTTAGGGAGGGGAGAAGAGATCGAACGACATAAAAAAGTTACTACATTTGTAGAGAGAGAGAGAGAGAGAGAGAGAGAGAGAGAGCTTGTGCTTTCAAAGAGTTAGTTGTACACTTTGTGAAACATCACAATATTTTACTCTTTCAAAAAAACAACATAATTGGCATACATGTTGGTAAAGATATTATGTGTGCGAGAGAGAGAGAGAGAGAGAGAGAGAGAGAGAGAGAGAGAGAGAGAGAGAGAGATCACTCGCTCTCTTTATAAGAGACATGTCAATTGCCCACACACACAACACACACACACATAGAGAGAGAGAGAGAGGGAGGGAGCTTTCAAAAATACAATATAATTGGCATACATGTTGGCAAAATTATTGATATATATATATATATATATATATATATATATTGCTGTCTTTATAAGAGACCAATCGTCCACAGAGAGAGAGAGAGAGAGAGAGAGAGAGAGAGAGAGAGCACTTCATGTGTTTTTGATGTGATACTATGCCTCGGACATGGCAATCAAAACGTTTCATATATGACACAAAGACCTCGCAAAAAAGTCATAAAGGGTCTAAATTTTTTCACTCTAATGTCTCTTATCATATCTGAAAGTATTGTTATCTATTGTATATCGATCCATTAAGTGTTGTTATTTATTGTATGTCGATCTATTCAATGTTATAAAAGAAAAAAAAAAAGCAAGTTTGCTTCCATGGGGGAGTTTGCACATTCCTCCCCAAACTTCTATAATATGTGAGAATATGCCATTCTCACGATAGCGTGCAAATTTTACTATGTCCATTTCAGTGCATTGTTACTATTGAGTAAAGAATTCAGCCTCTTTTATGTACCCTTTTATTTTGACATTCATTGGATTAGGTCTCTCCAATCTCAAAAGAAAAGGAAACTACTTTCAAAACATTTTAAGTACATAAGTGAAAGTTTTTGGGTATAAGTGAAAGTGCTGGGTGAATTTGGAGATGAAAAGACCCACTACAGTGGAGAGTCAAAATACTTTCATAAGGAAGAGATGATGGAGTGCACATTCATTTATTTGTGTTTTTATTTTTTTTATTTTCCCTTTAGCTTTTTGTTCTTTCTAAAGTGTCCTTGCACTATGTAGGTGGTGAATTTATTTATTTTGAAGCCGTTAGGTCTCCCCAATTTTGTCTGCCACTCTGTAATTGATTGGCCGCATTCATTTTGCATGTTGTCTAGAGATCAAAAGGATAAATCACATAACAAGAGCATCTACAAAAAAAATTGGCATTTTTATTTTTTGAAGCCATTAGGAGATCCGTTTTAAAGGATAATTGTCGTAATCAATGCAATATATTTCGCTAAACCTTTGTCATTGGGGATGATGGCGTGCTTACCAGTGAGATCCCATCGATATATCCTACAATCAAAGCTTTGTCATGGAGGTTGGTGGCATAAACTTGCATAACGATACCTTTAGAAAGCAAGCAAAGGTGACACATTTTTCTTTGTATCATATGAAGATACCCTTACCTTCCTTGTTCAAGGGATTTGCATCCTTGACCATTGCTTTACATTTCTCATTTTTTGATATTGGCAAGGGGAAATCTTGACATACTTGCATGATTTTGGTATCTCTATCCTTTGCAGTTTAGAGATGATTGCACAAGCACTGCCAGTTTCTTAGAACGCTAATAAAGAAAAATTTATTTGTAGCAAGAGGAATATTTTTTGAGGCTCACTACAAATTTGGGAAATACCCTTGTACGGACAATTAATTCAAGATATTGTAGGGGAATTCTATTGCACGCTCATCGACAAGCACATAGAAGAGCCAACCAAATCGGAGAATAAAGAGCTAACCATAGCAGAGAATAACAAGAAGATGGCATTGTCTTGAGTATGCTCATGGCTTTTTAAAATACCTTGCATGCCAAAAAGGTCAACCATGCAGGCGTAGTGCATGAAGCATGCAATTGTAGTGCTCTCTTTGTCTAATATAATGCGAAGATTTCCTTCATGCCCCAAACCTTGAGTGACTACATGCATTGAGCACATCAAAAATGTGATTGCAGTTGGGCATGTTTAATCCAACATCTTTCTTCAGTTTAGCATCAATCCTGACTGCTTTCGATCACCATTCTTGATTCTCATGCAACATCTAGTTTGAAGCCTTTCCACTTCCATCAGTCCGGTAGCTACATCCTAGCTGCTTCCAAGCACCATTTTTTATTCTCATGCATTAAATGGTTTATGTTGTCTCGTTCAAGCTAGCTACAAAATATATGTTCCTCTTTAAGACATATGTTGCAAGATTACATTTCTCCAATTCTACTGCATGCTCAAAGGCCAATCGTCCAAAGCTCCACATCTCCCTATTTTTTACAACATGTTTCTCCAGAAACCCCTAATTAGCAATCTCATTGTGAATTTTCTCACCCATGTGAAGATTCTTTGTAAGGTCACATGTGGTTGCCTTAAGAGAAAGGCCTTCCCTACACATATGGTAAAAAAAAACCCAGAGCTTCCTTGCCATAGCCATGTTGGATATGTCTTGAAATCAATGTGCTCCAAGAGACTACATCTCAGAGAGGATGTTCATCAAGAACTTTTCATGCTTTTGTAAGTGAATTGGATATGGCATAGATACCAAGAAAAGCACCAACAACAACGACATCTATGTCCAGCAACCCCTGTCTAGCAATCTAGGAGTCATGGACTCTCTCGTCCATGACAACATCTTACGTAAGGCCATAGGTCAAAGTGCAAGCATAGGTGACTGCATCTGGAGAGAGACCTCCCTTCACATCATTGGAAATAAGTGTTCGCGAGGTGAGCCAGGTCAACACCGAGCTACTCACTGTTGGAAAAAATTGAGAGAAAATGCACAACATAGAAAATGCACAAAAAACACCTCTTTATGCTACTCACTTTGTAACCCCTTACTATGAGCACTCTCTTTTTACCTGCAGACGACGCCCTATCTTTGACAACCCTTAGCGCTCCTCACTTTTATCTTTTTATTTGATGCATGTCAATTCCTTTCTTCAAACCTATTTGCCATTCTCTAAAAAAAACAATTAGTGCTCCTTATTTTTCCTCTGCAAATGGTGCTTTTGTCCTTGTAAATTACTCGCGTGCAGTGTCTTATAAACATTGCCTGCCATCTACTTTAGGTGCTATCCATGTTGATACTCATGCACAAGATCATGTCACAGAAAGGGAGCTCGCCTCAAAAAATACAGTGCACATGCTACACGTCAACAACCACAAACACTAGCAGGCATGCTACCACCATTGATGCTGCCATGGCCATGCACTCAATGTTGCTTCCTCTTCTTCTTTGTTGCTTGTTTTATTTGCTTAAGTCCATAATTGCCAGCATTTCCATGGGTTAACAAAGAAAAATAGAGAGAGAAAAGTTTGTGTGAGCACTAATAGCAGCGAGAATGCACGTGGTGATGGTTTATTAGTAATAGGTGTGGTAACAGTTGCAAAAATATATTTGCGCCTATTACCGTGCATATTACCACCATACGGATTTTCAAAAATAAAGATGCTCATTTGGGCCATCCAATTTTGGGTGGCACAAATGAGTTGCCTATATTTTTTACTTGCATAAAACATATCAAATATCAATTGCATTTTGAAAACTGTACAAAAATAATAATAAAAAACTTTCAAATTACAAATCACACCTTATCTTTATAAAATGAATTATAAAAGAACAATACTTTAAAAAATTTACAAATAAGGCCAATTTTTTAAATGAGTTTTATATACAAATCATGAGGATTTTTTCTGCCACATTTGCACTTGTAGAAGAGGAGTAAAAAATAAAATAAAATCTATCCTAGTCCTCTTTGTCCACATCCACATGTACATACGTTTATTTTCTCTGACTCTACATCAACCAAAAACAAATTAGATAAATCGATAACCCAAATTAATGATTAATACAATATTCATTGTCTACAATTACCACATGTAGAGATTTGATTGATGAGTCAAATTGCTAGCAAGATACATGATGGTTTTCCAACCACCATCGCCAAGTTTCGAACTCTGTGTGTTTCTCTTGATACTTGACTGTCTCTCTAGTAGGACGGCTCATAGTGATATTTTCCTAAGTCAATATTAACCAAAATAAAATCATAAGCTATAACACCTTCCAATCCAAACTTGCACAATTAAAAATAACTTACATATCTATCTTTCCAAGCCACTTTGCCTCCCGAACCATAGTGCGTGGGAGTTTGCATGGCATGAGCTTTGCACTGTTGACTATGGGATGAGCCCGTAGTAGCTTGCTCGCTCTTTTCTTGCATTGCCCACTCCTACTTTGCATCTTCCAATTTGCCACCACGATAGCCCTTGTTTGGATTTGCGAGCTGGTTGGCCACTGCATGTTGTACACTTAATTTCTTGTTCTTTAAAAATGTTTTGATATACCCTCCAACCACTGTGTCGAGAACGCTCAGTGGGGACATTTGGTAATTGAGCATTCAATGCTTCCTCGATGTAGAATGCATGATTTGGCACTTGTTCTTTGAATTTTATAAAATAATTGTTATATGTCAAGTGTATAAGAATCTACAGATGGCACTAAAATGCCCTATCCCGTGTAGTACCAAAGTTGACCTTGCCACCATAATTGAACCAATAGTAGCACCCATGCATGTCTGGCATGGGCGCACCGTGTCCTCATCCTCTACAGTTGGAATGGCATGCTCCAAAATAGGTGATTCCATCCCTCCTCCACCACCAAAACAAATGTCTCAACAGTGAAGGGCGTGAGAAGCCCGTGCGCGTGCATGCAAGGAAGGGGGAAGGAGAATAAGCAGAGACTTCATTTGGGGGAAACACATAGCTATAGCAATCTCAGCTTGTGTCTTTTTTTTTTTTTTTGTATAAGCCCACTTAAAGGCCAATGCAGTCGTAAGTGGCGACTAAAGCTAGTATGTAGAACCGTGAAGCTCAAGAGCTTCACCCTTGTATAAAACTTCTCAACCTACACCCATTAACTCAATGCAATGGGCAAACTGCTGCGTAGCTAGGCTCTGAGTAAGAGCATATGTTGGGTGTCCGCATTGTGAATCTTGATAAGATCCAAGCACTTATCCGTCAATGCATCCCAAATGAGATGATTCCTCACCTCAGTGTGCTTTGACTTGGAATGAAACACAAGATTCCTTGCCAAAGCAATGTCACTCTGACTATCACAATGAAAATCTGAATGCAACATACTCAGTCTCTGTAGTGGAAGAACAAGTACAATCTTGGAGAGACTGATCTCCAAGAAATGTCTCCTCCTCCAAATATGAAAATGTAGCCAGATGTAGATCTCCTACTATCTCTACACCTTGCATAATCTACATCTGTGTAACCAACAATAAATGCATCACTATTGCTGAATTGTAAAGACCTGCTTGTTGTACCCTTCAAGTACCTGAGGATATGTTTCACCTCTATCCAATGCTGCTTGCCAGGATTAGCCATATATTGACTAACCACTCCCACTGCAAATGCAATGTCCGGCCTCATGGCTACCATACCATACATAAGGCTGCCTACAGCCAAAGAGTATGGCACATTTTCCATTTCTGCTCTCTCAGCATTCCTTCAGGAAATCTTCTTTGTTAAGTTGATGTTAGTGGGGTATTCATTACCTCTCCCCTGCATATTGAAATGCTACAAGACTTTGTGGATATAGGATTCCTAGGATAACTCAAGAATGCCTCTTTTCCTGTCTCTATTGATATGCATACCAAGAAAATGATTGCTTCGCCCAAATCTATCATAGCAAATTTTTTGCTCAACATTTGCTTCAATTTGGCAATCTTCTCAGTGGAATTTCTTGCAATGAGTATGTCATTTACATATAAAATGAGAATGACCAAAGAACCATAACTGAGTTTCTTTGTATAGAAGTAGTGCTCCTCTTGACTCCTTCTAAAACCCTGGGACCCCATAAAAGTGTCAAATTTTTAATACCACTGCTTAGAACCCTGCTTTAAGACATTAAGTGCTTTCTTGAGTTTGCATACAAGCTCCTCCCTTCTAGGATGTTCAAAACCTTCAGGTTGCTTCATGTAAACATCCTCTTCTAGATCCCCTTGGACAAAGGCTGCCTTCACATCCATTTGGACAAGCTCCATGTCCTCTATGGATACTAGTCATTTTGACTACTGGTGACAAGATTTCATCAAAATCAACTCCCTTTTGCTGCTTAAATCCCTTAGCGACCAATCTAGCCTTGTACTTAGGCTTGGGATCATTAAATGTAAACTTCTTCTTGTAAACCCATTTGCAAGGTAAGGTGTGCTTTCCTTCTGGCAATTCAACCAAGTCCTATGTGTCACTTTTCACAATTGAGTTATACTCAGATTGCATAGCTTGCTCCCACTTCACGCTACCTTTCATTTGAATAGCTTCTTTGTAACAAGTGGGCTCATCGCAATCAGTGACTAATACATAGTCTAATCCTGGCTCAAAAACTTGAGGTGCACAATATACACACATAGATCTCCTCACTTCCTGACTACTAGATTCTGCTCTCTTTAGCGCACTACTAGTGGTAGGAACATCACCAGTAGACTGAGTCGATTTTCCCAAATTTGTGGAGGCTACATCCTCAAATATGACTTTCTGATATTTGGCCTCTTTGACAGGCTCTGTATGCATTTTAGACTCATTGAATATCACTTGTGAGATGTGAATTACCTTTCTAGATTTCAAGTACCAGAGAAAATATCATATCTCTGTATATGCACCATAACCAATGAAGATGCACTTGTGTGATTTGGGAGCCAAATTTTGCGTGAGCTCTTTTGGCACATGTGAGAATGCCTTGCACCCAAATACACATAATCTATCATAATTTAGCTTCTTGTCAGTCCACATCTTCTGTGAAATCTTGAAATTCAAAGGAGTACTATGCGATCTATTGATGATGTGTACATCTGTCATAATAGCCTCTTCCTCAAACTCAGGAGGTAAACTCATCATAGATAACATGGTTGTGACTCTTTCTTGAATTGTGTGATTCATACGCTTAGCGATTCCATTATGAACATGTGTGTACAGTGTTGTAAACTGTCATCAAATCCCTTGTTTGCTACAAACATTCTTGAACTCTGTGGAGACATACTCTCCACCATTGTCAGCTCGAAAAGATTTTAGCTTTCTACCAAATTGGTTATCAACCATGGCTTAGAATTTCTAGAATGTAGCAAACACTTTGTCTTTCCCCTTCAAGAGGTAGACCCACACCTTCCAAGTAGAGTCATCCATGATGTCAAGAAATATAGTGCTCCCTCTAGAGATTTGTGTGGCATAGGCCCAAATTGCTATGAACCAAATCTAGAGGGTGCACGGATGCGTGTGTGCGCAGTGCAAATGTGGTGTTGTGTGTTCATGTGAGAAGGGAAGAGGGAGAGAGTATATCATTGTATGGGTGGAGTAGGGCTCAAAAGCCCCTCTGTAAACTGACATGTTAGTGTAGACTACGAAGTTGATGCCGATTTCCACCATCGGATGGAAATATGCTAGTCGAGTAGCTGCCAAAAGTTGAATCCCAAACTATGCTATAAAGCATAATCACTGTGCTCGATGCCAATGTTGGGTGCCACTCCTCTTTGATAGAGATACATCACTCGCAGATGTCATGAGTGATGTCGTCTCTCAGAAACCACTCGTCCATAAGAAGCGAGTGTCAGGGTCGAGGATGTCCGTCGATGTTGTGAAAAAGATGCTTGAGAAATATGTCGATGTCGGATGTCGAAGCAGAGTGCCAAGATAGCAAGTGCTCTCTCTCTCTGTCTCTTGCGCTCTATGCATGATCAATACCAAGGAAGCCAATCCATCAGAGTCAAGCCCGAAAGTGATGAAGAAAGCGTCGTCAAGTGAATTTGAGGGAGAGTGTGTGTGTGTGTGAGTGTGTGTTTGTGAGAGAGAGACAATAAAAAATTTGATTATCTTGCTCTCTTTAAAGATGTGCTTGGTAGTGCTGCTATCGATTCACTAGCTAGGTCGATTACTCACTCCCTTACAAAGCTCAATTCCCCAATTTTGCTCACGTTGCCCGGCAATTGGTTCCCCAACTCTGCTCATGCTGCCTTGCGCTTCAATTTCTCGATGGTGACGGGCTTGCATTATTTTTACCTGCTCTAGTTCTCTAGTGCTCAACTTACTCAATTTTCTTACTATTCAATTGCTCACTATTCAATAACTCCTTGGTTGGCCTTTAATTTTGTGCTCCCCGAATCTCCTTTGGCTTGACCTTTGCTCTCCCAATCCTTTGCTGTCATGATCTACTCTGTCTGCTTCAAAATCCCTCCATGGTTAGGCTTGGCTCTACCTATTTTAATTATGCTAAAAAAAAACATCAAAGCTCCAAGGGGAGCCATATGCTCCCCGAATCTCCTTTGGCTTGACCTTTGCTCTCCCAATCCTTTGCTGTCATGATCTACTCTGTCTGCTTCAAAATCCCTCCATGGTTAGGCTCGGCTCTACCTATTTTGATTATGCTAAAAAAAAACATCAAAGCTCCAAGGGGAGCCATATGCGATGGGGGAAGCAGGGACCACCAATTCCGGCTCAGATACCAGTTAAAGGGCATGGGAAGCCCGTGTGCATGCATGCAAGGAAGGGGGGAGGAGAAGAAGAGAGCTCAATTGGGGGAAACACACAGCTGCGACAATCTCAGCTTGTGTCTCTTTAATTTTTTGTATAAGAGATAAGTAAAGCTAGTTGAGTTAGATTGTGTAGGGAGGATACACGCGGGTCACGATGTCGGAGTGCGTGTCTCTCCAGGGTCGACTGGGAAAACGCTGAGCTTCTTGCTGTAGATGGAGAAGCAAACAAGGTGCGAACTGATGGAAACCATTACGGTTTAGGCCGATTTAAATCAAATACGATGATTTAGTGATGCTTAGAGAGATTTGTAAGAGAATATCACGGATCAGAAGAGAGTTAAAGGCTGAAATCCAACTTAGAATAGATATAAACACCTCATCGAGGCTAGCAATTAGAAGATGTTTCCATTAATCAAATATCTGGAAACTTTGATACAAAATGGTTGCATACTCCAACGTTGGTATGCCAGTTGCTTTGAAATCCCCCAATCAGATAATCCAAACCCATTGGAAATAATCTACAGTCTGCCAGATAAACTTTGATCTCCTAAGCCCTGCTCGTACACTTCTTCTTCTTTGACTTCCCCTGTTCTCACTAGAGAATTCACCTCTTTTTTTCTCTCCCTCCCAAAAATTATCTCAATTGTCTCCTAAAAATTGCCCTTTAGGGCGCATTCAACCTCCTATTTTTAGCCCGTCATCTTTATTTAGCTTCTGCATGGCGTGTGTAATCCTCCCTTTTCCCTATTTTTCGCCCCCTAGATGCTATTCTTAGCTTTCCTTAAGCTGCACGGATCAATACTTGAATATTGGTAGTGGTCTCATTGGTACTGGTTTTACTGTGACTGGCAAAATTGGGACTGGTTTTACTGGCTCTGGACACTGGCTCTCGAGTGTAGCACGGATAGTGTGTCATGCTGTCTACAATGGGTGCTCAGTGCAGTGTGCGTGACAATCTCACTCAACGCAAACTGAAAACAAAAGAACAATAGATAACAATTGAGCTCATAGAGACACAACAATAGACCAGAACATATGACTCGACTATCTCAAAGAACTGATACGGACTGTGGCGTGGCAACACACTCAGCTCCAACCCAGGACTCACAGGTACAATGGGGGTGTTGAGGCTTAGATGTGAAGGGATGGTGAAGACGTGCTGTGTATAGAGTCGTTACTCTAGACGATGATTTTGGACCATATATGAAGAAGATAATCCACTAGCGGCTCATAAATGTTAGCCACCTAAGCCAAGCTCCAAACTGAGTGGTGGTGGCGACCTGGCCACGATGTCCACTAGAATCACCGTCGTATCCTTGCCACGAGTCGCTGCCCAACCGAGAGAGTCCGTCCAATGTGAACTAGACCAGACCAACTGTACTAACTATGTGTCCTGCGAAAGTGACACTATAGCTTGCTACAGGTTGCCCGCCACAAGACCGCTAACCGTCTCGGTGAGAGGAAATACTGAAAAAACTTGAAAGAAAACCACTAGGTGTCGCATCTGTATGTCTTTCTTGAAGCAGGTGCTCTGCCCAACCATGATCTTACATGCCTCAAAAGTGGAGTTAAAAACACTGCACTGCTTTGCAAACGCCTTAAGCCTTTGAATAGACAGGAACCGAGTATGATTGCATAGTCTAAGAATCCCAATTGGCAAAACAGACTGAGGCTCCACAGCAAAGAGATATGCTCGGTTTGGATCCAGTGCATCTTTATCCTCCATAACCATAGTGAGAGGAAAATGACCTGGTCCATGCTTGCAGATGAAGTTGCTTGAAAAGAGGATGACCAGAAGCTCGAGTAATACCGCAATTAAGGTTAAGCTCCATCGTGATGGCAGAACGAAAAGCACTTACAACAACGAGATGGCAACCAGGTGAATGTTTGAAATTCACAAGGAAATAGCCAAAATGCTCCTGAAGTGCAGGGGAAACGATTGAGGAATAGGAGGGCTTGCTGAGGGGCTGATAAATGGAGTGGGGAAAGAACTAGCTGAGGTTGAGACTGGGAGGGGTGGAGAGGGCTGGATAGGGGTGAGGGGGCTAGGGGGGCTAGATAGGGGCGAGAGGGGGAAAGGGTAGGGGCGAGGGAGAGACTGGGTGGGTAGGGGCGAAGGGAGTGGGTAGGGGCGAGGGGGGGCTAGATAGGGGCAAGGGGTGGAAGGGGGTGGGTAGGAGCGAGGGCAAGGGAGGGGGTGGGTAGGGGAGAGGGGTGAGTAGGGGGTAGGGACGAGGCCTAGGTAGGTAGGGGGTGGGTAGGGGCAAGGGCTAGGTAGGGGAAAGAGGGCTAGGTAGGGGGTGGGTAGGGGCGACTGTAAGACAAGGGGAACTAGAACCTAGGAGTCCAAGAAGAGCAATAAATGCTTATTAATTGGATTGCTTGGTGCTAATGTACACACTTTTCATATCCTTTAGCCCAAGATTACACTTTGTAATATGCATATCCCCTTGGATAAGTGACAGTACTGAGGTGTGTTTCCCCCACGGTTTATAGCCAGTCTTTCCAGATGGTTGGTAAACGGGGATCACAATATCGTATCACATTGCTGAGGAATCAACAGCTGGATGAATAACCATCGTGGTTAACTAGAAAAATCTACAAGCATCCAAACCAAGCCATGACCTCTATTGGGGATTGGTAGACCGAAAAGTAAACTCATTGAGATACTGCACATAGAGTGCAAAAATGTTTCATAAGCAACAACTTGAGGAATATGCATGCCGTTCCAAATCAGCCTTTGCTAAACACTAGGGCCCATAACACCTAGTGTGCATCCATTTAGCAAAAAACGGATCCGAACCTGTATATCCATGGTGATCCTTGCCAATACTTATGGCAATTGTGATGCACCTAGCACACATTTAAAAGGAATGTAAATAGTTCTCAAAAGAAACTAAATACTTTCAGTTGCAATCTTGTGCAAGCCTTGCTGAAACGTCTGAACCATAATAGAAGGTGAAACATTGATCACTTCTAGGTACAAATAATAAAACTTTTTCATTAACAACTTAGAGACTTGCTATATGTATAAACAACCATCTGTAATGTTGTTTAACAGTACTTGTACCTGAACAAGTCATTCTAAGTATCCGACAATTTTTGGCCACGAAATTGATTCTGATACGTCGTGCTGAAAATGGTCTAGAAAACAGATGTGACCAGCACCTAGGGACTTTGTCGTGACACATATTTGAAATAGTGGGCACCAGTGTCAGTCCAAGAGACTCATATTCGCCACATGTGGAATATGTCTCAACTAAGGATGTTTGAAAAAAGAACATCCTACAAGTACAAGGTGTACTTGTGTGTGGAGGTAACTCTAAATACTCTACGACAAGAGTGAGAGGGACCCTCATTCATTGCTCCACACTGGCTAAACCAAAATTCTTGAGTTCCTAGACCATGTTGTATCCTATGTGACAACATGTGCCAAATCAAATCCTACAAGTGGATTCATAACAGCATAATGTACATTGGACACTACGGCCCAAAATACTTGTTTCGACATGCCCTTGGCATGGCCTTGGGAATTGAACTGAAAGTTCAGTTACCTGTATTCACATGCACAAGAGTACATCTCCCCCCTGTGAAAAAACCAAGCAACATTGCACTAGAAACCCTAGGTGTTGCCTTCACAATTCAAACCCGTTGGGTAGAATCTATGTAGTCAAAACCCCTTGGTAAGACCCTTTGTAAAAACTGCTCAACTAGCACGTAATGGTAACCAACATAGTTAACCGTGTACAGAATGATAGGAATCAACTTAAAAAGTTGAATTTGTCTACTACCCCATGGTAGATTATTGGCTTCTTTCTTGGAAAGTAGAACTGGGATAGATCAAACTATGATCCTCAATGCCTATGGGGAGATGTAGCAATCACCCACCGCGGGTCTTACCCCAAACAGTATGTCCATAGACAATCCGTAGTGCCATAGAGGAAGACAAATATACACACAAGTGAAATGCCTTGCTTGTATGGACAACCATCCTGTTGCAACCTATTGATGCATCTATAATCCGTGGTAGAGATCACCTGATGGGAGTTTAAGGTTATCAAAAACTCAACCCGAGCGTCGCACTGAAAACATGTAGTGCAAAATGACACACTAAATATCCGTAATGACAAGACTCTTGCTTGTCCATTAACGTCGATGTGTACTCCACTGGGTGGATCTGTTTGATCTTAAGTGAAGGAGTACGAGCGGAAGTGCGACGTGAGAGAGTGTGCGAGAAGAAGAGCACGACGATATGGTGAACTCACTCTACTGTAATGTGTAGAGCATAGTGAGTTCTTATTACGTTTTAACAAAAGAATATGTGTACATACCTGGCGGCCCTCCCACTTACCTGGGCGACCACATTGGGCTTTATACCCCAACAACCTCCCACTTAAAATCCAATGTGGTACTTTAAGTGTGAGAGAAGCTACTATACAAGCTAATATACAAGAGATGTAGAGAAGTGATGTACTACCCTACACCTAACTGCTTGTGAAAATGCGCAAAGCTCTTTGAGGGAAGTCCTTTTGTAAGTAGATCAGCAGGATTTTCTGTGGTGTGAACTTTGACAAGCTGAAGTTGCTTATCCTCGAGCATTTCCCTGATGAAATGATGCTTCACATCCACATGCTTTGTCTTTGAGTGATGAACTGGATTGCGAGCCAATTGCATAGCACTTTGACTATCACAATATAACACAGGCATCTCTTCTTTGATTCCCAAATCTGTTACTAGTCGATTAAGCCGAATTGATTCTTTGCATGCCTCTGATGCTGCAACATATTCAGCCTCTGTAGTAGACTGAGTAACACAATCTTGTAATCTAGAACGCCATGATACTGCTCCACCAGCCAATGTAAAGACATACCCTGACGTAGAACTTCGGTTGTCTAAGTCACCTGCATAATCTGAGTCTGTAAAACCCTTTACACTTAGCTCCTGACTCCCATAGCATATACGCATACTCTTTGTAGCTTTCAGGTATCTCAATATTCCTTTCACTGCCTCCCAATGTTTCTTGCCTGGGTTTGACATGTATTGACTTACTACTCCCACTGCAAATGCAATGTCTGGACGAGTAGCAATCATTGCATACATCAAACTACCCATTGCAGACGCATATGGAATCTTATCCATTTCAGCCTGTTCTTCCTCAGACACAGGACAATCTTGTTTGCTAAGTTTCACATATGGTGGCAATGGAACACTCAATGCCTTTCCCTTCTCCATATTGAAACGTTGCAAAACCTTGTCAATATACTCTGTTTGAGATAACCAAATCAACTTCTTTGATCTGTCTCTCTCAATGCGCATACCAAGTATATGACTTGCCTCACCCATGTCTTTCATGTCAAACGATTTTGCCATCTTTGACTTCAAAGCTGTTCTTCCAAGTGCTTGCCGGCAATCAACATGTCACCCACATACAAAATAAGGATCAGCCAACTGCCATCCTTAGCCTTCTTTGTATATAGACAGTGATCGAACTCACTACGTTTGTAGCCTTGAGAAAGCATAAACTTGTGGAACTTATGGTACCATGCCCTCGGTGATTGTTTTAAGCCATAAAGACTCTTCAACAACTGGCATACCAAATCTTCCTTGCCTTTCTCAACAAACCCTTCTGGCTGCTGCATGTAAATTTCCACATCTAAATCACCATGCAAGAACGCTGTCTTGACATCCATTTGGTGCAACACCAAATCTAATATTTCAACCAATGCAAGAAAGCATCTCAATGTAGTCATCTTGACCACCGGAGAGAAGAATTCATCAAAGTCAATGCTTAAAGACCTTGGCAACAAGCCTTGCTTTGTACTTTGGCTGACTATCATGAGCGATGATCTTGTACCTGTAAACCCATTTACAAGGTAGAGCCTTTTTGCCCTATGGTAATTTAACTAGCTTCCATGTCTGGTTTTTATGCAGAGCTTTCATATCTGCCTGCATGGCCAATTGCCAATTCCCGGAGTCCTTCATTTGCACTGCTTCCTTGTAACATGAAGGCTCATTGCAATCAGTCAACATGACATAGTTCATAGATGGAACAAACCTATCAGGAGGTCGCGTGACACGTCCAGATCTATGCACAATAGGTGGCTCAGGCTCAGCCACAACCTGTGGTTCCACTCTATCCTGTCCTTGCTCCTCTTGAGCTCTGACATTTTGTCTTGCACGTGCAGGTCCATCTTCTTGGAAGACAACTCTTCTAATCTCCTCAACCCTCTCTGGTTTAGAATGATATTTGGATTCATTAAAGTGAACATCATTGCTGCGGACAACCTTTCTGGATTCGGGATCCCAAAGTCTGTACCCCATCTCACCAGAATTACCATAGCCTAGAAAGATGCACTTTCTACTCTTTGGCTCAAGTTTGTTCCTAAATTCCTTTGGAACGTGAGTATATGCCTCACAGCCAAAGACTCTGAGATGCTTGTATGAGGGCATTTTGCCTGACCATACCATCTCTGCCACCACTGAATCCTTTTGAAAAACCTTGCTAGGAGATCTATTTATGCGATGAACAGCTGTTGATACAGCTTCAATCCAAAACCCATTTGGCAGCTGTGCATTAGACAACATACTTCTGACCTTCTCTTGTATGGTCCTATTCATCCTCTCAGCAACACCATTTTGAGGAGGATTGTAAGGAGCAGTAAGTTCACGTTTTATACCTTTTGACTCACAAAAGTCCTGAAAGGCCTTTGAAACATACTCTCCACCATTGTCAGTGCATAAGCATTTAAGCTTCTTGCCACTCTGATTCTCCACAAGTGTCACAAACGTTTTGAAAACACTAAACGCTTCATCCTTGTGCTTGAGAAAGTAAACCCATACTTTCCTCGAGTAATCATCTATAAATGTCATAAAGTAAGAAGCTCCCCCTAGAGATAGGTTAGGCATAGGTCCACACAAATCACTATGAACAAGTACCAACTGTGTATCTCTTCTACTGCTTCTATGCTTATGTGGCTGCTGTGTTTGCTTACCATACAGACAATGTTCACAGAATTCAAAATCATTAAATGAAAAGCCAGGCAAATAACCAGAACGAGCCAAGATTTCCATTCCCTTCTTGGACATATGTCCTAACCGGCTATGCCACAAAGAAACGTTCAGCTACTCGGTTACATTGATTACATTTTTAGAGACATTTGATACATAAATCATGTAAAGTCCTCCAGACTTTACCTCATGTGCTACTGACATAGAACCCTTGGATATCTTCCACATGTTCTGTCCAAAAGTGGTGACGTTGCCAGCATCATCAAGTAAACCTGTGCTGATCAAGCTCTTTGTAATTGCGGGAACATGTCTCACATTCTTCAGCGTGAAAGAAGAGCCATTCTGAAACTTCAATTGAACATCTCCAACACCTAAGATCTCACATGTCTGCCCATTGCCTAGCCGAACATGATCTTTAGTGGTCACATAAGAGGTAAACCACTCCTTGTTTGGAGACACATGAAGTGATGCCCCTGAGTCTATAATCCAGTCACTCAGTGCATTTCCATCAGATGCTGTAAGAAGAGCTGAGTCCATTGTATTGTTCAAAAAGTAGATGTCTCTTGACACTAGACTGTCATCCTCTGCAACAGTGTTTGTCACATTTATTTCTTGCATCTTCATTGAGGACTTGTTCTTCTCACTATGGTCTTCAGCTTTCTCTGTGCCTTTTTCTGCTTTCCATTCTCTGCAGTCTCTTTTCATGTGACCCTTCTTGCCACAATGGTAGCATTCTATGTCACTCTTGCCTTTAGCACTGCGGGACTTGCTACGAGATTGATTCCTCTTTCCACCTTTATCCTTTTCTTTGGCCCTTCCCCTGACAACTAAGGCTGTTCCTTTGCCTTTTTCCATTGTCTTTTTGTTGGTTTCTTCAGTAAGCAGACTGCCTTCTACACCTACTATGGTCAAACCATCTGGACGTGCAGAATTACTCAAAGCTGTGCGAAAGGTGTCTCAACTTTCCGGCAATGTGATCAACAGGAACATAGCGCTAACAGGTTCATCAAACTTGACACCTTGAGTTGACAACAATTGACTGTAGATGGTGTTTAATTCATTCAGATGATTGGACATAGGTGTCCCTTCTTTCATCTTCATGTCAACAAGCTTCTTAACCCAGTATACCTGTGAAGCTGCACTCTGCTTCTCATAAAGATCACTCAACTTTGTCCATGCTTCATAAGCCGACATCTCGTTTGCTACATTGAAGTAAACGCTTTCTGCCAAAGTCAGCATAATGGTTGAAAGTGCCAATTCATCTATTTCGCTCCATTCATCTTCGTCCATATCTTCTGGTTTTATCCCCTTGAGATTTATAGGTTTTATCTGCTTCTTTTGTACCAACACGTGCCAAATATGCTTCTTCCACAATGGGAAATTGGTTCCATCTAGCTTCTTGATATTGTAAAGAGCAATGTCCTGTGATCCAGCCATAGCTACGCTTCACAGTAGTTTACTTTTCCGGGAAAAATTCGGCAGAGTTTCCCCTGTAAACTGACCTCTGAACCAATATCAAACTGTCAAATGAACCAAGAAAGCTTCAGATTCTGCAGAAATTTTGGCCGAGTCTCCTTTGTAAAATGGCTCTAGTGTACTAAAAAACAGACCAAAAAACAGCTCAGAAAACCATTGTCTCTCTAACACTGTAAGCTGTGGGTAAACCTGTCCTACACCTGTACTGTGTCTCACTGTCCTGTCACTGTCTTGTAAGCATAGACTGCGACAATGCCTCAACGACAGTAAAGCAAAGATGCAATCCCAACTGTCTAACTCACAGTCAATACATCCTAGCTGCCTCTCTAAGGGTGCTCGAGGGATCGCTCCAAGACCTGTATCACCGAAAGGATCTCAACATTCGGGAATCCCCCAGCTCAATAAAACCTCACTCAACCCTCAACAAAGGTTGCAGTAAATATGACAGTACATAGATTTCCCACAAAGTCATACATCCACAAATTTTCCACTGTATGCTGTAACCGCTGCGGCGGTTGTTTGCTGCGTGACTCACAGCCAACAAACCCTCAACAGACATACATAATCTCTGACAATACATCCCATGTGGAAGTACCTGCAATGTCAAGATGAAATCTGGAATATCAAGGAGCAAACACAAGCTACCTGATGAACTAGTGGATGTCGCCTACATTCTCTGTGTAGATGCGCTCGTGTCGTATGTGACACGCCTCCAAGAACTGTGAGCCGTCCTTCGTTGTGTAGACAACCACAAATCAACACTCTGGAAGTGCAGATATCATCAGCACTTGCAGTTATAGGCCGAAACCCCAAATTTGCAGAGTCAGATCTGCACCCGCCGAGACCACGTAGTCGAAAATGACCTGCGTAGAGCTTTGTCAAAGCCGAACGGTGGCCGAGATGACCTCAGAATGAAATTTTGAGAACAACCAAGCCCTTTGGGCTTCCCCACAGGATTTGGGGCCGTGTCTTCGCCTGTCGAATCTCACTCCAATCTGAGCAGGTGACTCTAGCTACCTGCAAATGCTGCCCCGAGCCTCGATCTGAGCTTTGATACCAGTTGAAGGAGTACGAGCAGAAGTGCGACGCGAGAGAGAGTTCGAGAAGAAGAGCACGACGATATGGTGAAATCACTCTACTGTAATGTGTAGAGCATAGTGAGTTCTTATTAGGTTTTAACAAAAGAATATGTGTGCATACCTGGCGGCCCACCCACTTACCTGGGCGACCACATTGGGCTTTATACCCCAACATTAAGAACAAGCACCCAAGGAATGCCAACAATTGGGTCGTACACGAGATCTGACAATGACCCTTTGGAGAGAGAGAGAGAGAGAGAGAGAGAGAGAGAGAGAGAGAGAGAGAGAGAGAGAGAGAGAGAGAGAGAGAGAGAGAGAGAGAGAGAGAGAGAGAGAGAGAGAGAGAGAATGCTGGGCTGAGGAACTTTCCTTATGTTACTACCTTGTATATACTGTGCCCATGCTTTTGTGCATCTTATGAATAGTGTATAGCTTACCCTACAGACCTGCAACAATCTGGCTATATAACGCTCTCATCGAGAGAGGTAACACAAGTCATATCTTGACTCACCTATTGTGTAGGGGATCGTGACTATACGAAAATGACTTAAATATGGCACTTTGCCTGTGAATTAAGTTTTAAGTCGTAAATTTAGGTTCCTTTCAGTTTTGTTGTGTAGTGTCATCAACCAAAAAGCATGTTGACTTAGAAAGCATGTTGAAAGAATTCAGAAGTGTCCTCGTCGTTGACAGAGTGTCTGGTGTTATAGCGGAAGCGTATTCTATGGGGCAGTGGAGTTGAGTCCACTGGACCAACATGCCTTGCATGTGAAATTGTAAGCCCTTGGCTACTATGATGGCCTCAAGCGTGAGAGACAAAACGAGCACTTTCAATTGAAATTAACTAGTATTGTGTGGTAAGCATCCTCCGTCAGCATGTAGAAACAGTGACAAGGAGTTGGCCATGCCGAGCAACTTACCCCTTGCATCAAGTTAAGCAACAGAACGTGTCTACCTCCTTGAGAGACCCAAACACTGCAAATTTGGTATTCATTGGCATCTAATTAAACCGCTGTCGAATTGTGTGTCAATTCAAGGTGGTATAGACTCAAGCCATGCATGAGGGTAATTGACATTGTTCCTATGTCAACAATGTATGTAGATGCATACATTCAACAAATACTTATCATTTTCAAAGTCAATACAAGCCGTGCTTGTCTGCAATCTTCAAAATTTTAATGCGGCATGTCATGCATTAAACAAATTGTGCAAATGATAAGAATATCGCGGACGCATGAACCTTATGCCTTGCTATAAAAACCTTCAAGGCATGCTTGAAAATCCAATACACCCTTGGGTGGCAACTACGACACAAATTGGCATTCGCAAACCCAATAAAATGCAGACGGTTTCTTAACCAAATCAACAGTAAAGTGTAAAAAGACCAACGAGTACCTGAAAGTTTGTCAGATTTCTAGTATGCTTGGTAGTATGTCGAAAGACCTGCAACAAGTAGCAATTCAGCCTGAATTCTTGATTGCGCTATCCCTTGGATAACCATAACTGGAAATTTTCGTCCACATGGCGACTCCTGCACATGGAACTACTATAGCTTGCCAATTGTAAGTGATTATGGCGTCATGCGAGCTATGCATACTTTTGGTCGAGCTTGGCACATTTTGTTATCGGCTTTGCTTCCTTATTTAATGTGTAGGCCTCTCGATCCTTGGCGTCCTTAGTCTGGCCATGGTTGAAGAACCTTAAAGCCTTGCTTTGCAACACATGCATGGCTTGTTTCTCGTTTCTTGTATGCATCTTGCATGATCCTTAATCTTGAATCGTCAAAAATGGTGCATGTCAAAACTAAGGACGTCAAAGCTATGAAAGTGCGAGAGATCCGCATCATGCCGAGTGCTTTCCCGTGCGCAATATGATGCTTTTCTGATTCTGGCTACGGTGTCCACAACATGCCTCGCATGCCCTCATTGCTGCCCTTCCATGCATGTCATGGCAACTCGGACATGGGGCTTGGCCCTTAGTAAGAAAGGGTACCCCAATCTTTGGGCGCCTGTGTATGTACCCCCCAAATAACAAAGAGAGAAAAAAAAAAACGATGGCGATGGCGTTTTTTGCAGTGCTGCCGAGAGCAGGGAAGGCGGCCAGTCGTTCTGCAATGCTTTGTTGCGCCCGTCCCTATGACGGGATCTCCTTAGCTTGGCCGTGCGCTCCTGTCAATCTCTACAATTCTTGCTTTGGAGCTGGTCGACACCCCACCTCCTTTCGCCTCAAGGCGTCCTGCACACGCTTGATGTCGACCCCGCCTTCTTGCTTAGGTACCGTGCATGCTATGGCTTGCATGAGCGTGCATGTCTTGCTTCTCAAAATGAGAGAGCGAGAGAGAGGAATAAGACCTGGAGAGAAGGAGGCCATGCCTCAGCTGAAGGGGGAAGAGAGAGAGAGAGAGAGAGAGAGAGAGAGAGAGAGAGAGAGAGAGAGAGAGAGAGAGAGAGAGAGAATCTGTGAAGGCATGCAAAGACATACCTTGCCATGCCAAAAACTTCTCCATCACTCCCCTCTCCCCCTGAGATCTAATACTAGTGTAAGACAAGGGGAACTAGAACCTAGGAGTCCACCACCCAACCACCCACTATATAGCATGGCCCTTGGCCCTTTGCCCTAGTTGGAATCCCTTTCCACACTGCCTAGCCCGGCCTTGCCCTTGTCTAGTCCGGCCTTCTCGTTGTCCTGAAGATACGTATATACAAGCATACTTAGTGCTTACATACATGTATAAACACACATACACACTTACATAGATACATAAATATACACTCACTCACATAGATACATATCTATATGCATACACATATACTATTAGACCTAAGTAGGGGAAGTGCTAATAGTCTAGGAGAACCTCTTTAGATATCATCATAATCTCAATTGTGGTAAAACCAAGGGTACGTTGCGGTAATCCATACATGATTGGACCAAAAACCGCAACATCGTGATTAAAAAGGGACTATACCCAAGAGGAAGTGTTTGACCATCAGGTGTTATGCTCCCTTGCTTAGTGTCTATATACATGTATATACATACACATATATGCATATATACATGTATACATATCTCATTTCTATTTCCTATTCATCTCTCTCTCTTTTCCACGTCTCTTCTATCTTTATACCTCTCTCTCTCTCTCTCTCTCTCTCTCTCTCTCTCTCTCTCTCTCTCTCTCCATCTCTCTCTCTTTCCACCTCTCTTCGACTATCTTTATACCCCCCCCCCCCCCCCCCCCCCCCCCCTCTCTCTCTCTCTCTCTCTCTCTCTCTCTCTCTCTCTCTCTCTCTCTCTCTCTCTCTCTTTCCATCTCTCTTCTAGAGAAAATTTCACAATAGAGTAGATGCAAAATAAGTTGATTATTTCGCACAAAAAGAGAGTACAAAGATTTGCACATATACAAGCTTGTCACATGGACCTTGTCTTCCACACATGCTTCTCACAAACATAAGCTTTCTTGTTGACATACACCTCTTGCCTTCATAAAGGCACACACATACTCCACATGACTTCTAGACCATGGGATTTTCCTACGGGTCTGAATTGGAACAAAATCTGCAACCCCAACACCTTTATACAAAATAGAATCATTGGGAAATACATGTATGGTGTTATAATCAAGTCCAAGATTGCTCAACATTTTATTCGCCTAATCTCTTGATGTAGGAAGGACATTTTTTGAGGGTTAAAACTTTAAGATAATAGCTTGCAACATTTTGAGCAAACATCACATACAAATTGAGTATTACAACATCTGAAAATAACGCAGTTAACATTAACAATTGAGAAGGCATTTATTTTAATAATGCCAAAATGGATGCATTACTCCAAGCATAACAATCTTGAGGATTCAAAATAAGCAAACTCGTGCTTAACCTTGATAAATTTGAGCCTTCATAGATTCTCTCAAGTGCTTTAGCTCTAAGAAAAGTTTCTTTGTCACACGCGCCACTTTCTTTGTATACCAATCATGAATAAAATCATCCATGCCATCACTGTCATTGAAGACATCATTCTTTTTGTCGAAATGCAAACCATATAGTCTTTTCAATCTATCATAAGTGCTTGGATCACTCCCACTAAGGAGTTTTATGCACTCAATTAACATATATGAGATGCCAGGAGAAGGTAGATGCACATTGTTTTCAACATCATAATCTAGAATCTATCACATAGACACAATTATAAACATTCAATATACAAAAGACAAACTGAATATTTTATAAAAAAAAACTTATAAAGATAAATTGAATAGTTTGTAACAAATGCTTATCGAGATCAATTGATTAAGAAAAAAACTTTATAATGCAAACCATATAGTTTTTCCAATCCATCATAAGTGCTTGGATCAGTCCTACTAAGGTGTTTTATGCACTCAATTAACATATATGAGATGTCAGGAGAAGGTAGATGCACATTGTTTTCAAAATCATAATCTGTAATTTATCAAAAAACACAATTACAAACATTCAATATACAAAAAACAAACTGAATATTTTGTTTAAAAAAATCTTATCAAGATAAATTGAATATTTTGTAACAAATGCTTATCGAGATCAATTGATTAAGAAAAAAACTTTATAATATCAAACATAGACGTGTAAATTTTAAATTTTTGATACATAATCCACAAGTGTGTGCTCGATGATTACACATTTACATATTTAATCCAGGGATGGAGATGATATTTCTGGTTGGCCTACAAAATTTGTAGTTCACTAACAGTTCATCATCGGCATGTACTGATCTAATGGCATTTACAAGAATGAATCTTGGAACATCTCTGCTCATGTATGCTAATTCACCGGCATGTACTGATCTAATGGCATTTACAAGAATGAATCTTGGAACATCTCTGCTCATGTATGCTAATTCATGTCCATCTTTGCATTCCATAAATGTACAATTGGTTCTTGCACTCCTTTCTTGATTGCTATTAATTAAGCGTGATATGATTCCATGTGTATATGGTCTACCATCCATACAAAGTCTTTGTATTTTGGCATTGGTAAGGTCTCTATCAAAAAAGGGAGGTTGCATTGAGACAAACCATAAGTGGTCATGTTGTGGATGTAGTGCACCAATTGATGCCAAGGACCTCATCCATATATAGGTCCACAACAGCACATAAGGGTCATCTCGAAATGTGGTGGGACTTGTAGATTATGTGCAATGAATAGTCCACGTCCTTCATTGAGAAGGGTAGAAAGAGCTATCATGTAACAAGCACCCCAAAAGGTGAAAAACTCTCCATCTTTAAAAAGAGATCTTCCATGCCATCTTCCATAGTGTTTGCAATTACACATTTACTCTAAATACTATAGAAAATTGGGCAGTGCATAATCACCACAAGTCTTGCTCTCAAGGCTATGAGGCAAAGGCTGTCACAAGACATACATTTGCAGTTCTTGGATTGCATGATCGTGCCTTGTGTGAGAATGACAATCAGCTTGATCATTGATGACATCCTCATCATCAACTAGAGATGCATATCTTTAGAGTCTACATGTGAAATATTAATGGAGTGCAAGTTTTGATGGTAGATAAGGATGGTCATGAGTACAAACTTGTCGATCCAAATTGACTTAGAACAATACACGTACAAGGGTACTCCAATCTCTACTTACTTTCAGGAAAAAATGATGCGAGATCACATATTCGAGAGGATTCCACTGGGATTCTCTCCAAGACAAGAGGAGAGAGTGAGAGACATCTTTCCAAGAGACCACAAATTGGTTAGACTAGTAACTGAACCACAACGATTAAGACCATATCAAGTGGCTTAATGTGTCAAGACAAAGTACAGTGGGTCAGGGGATCCATATGCTCATGTCTTTCTCTTCAAACAATTTTTGAGGGCTGAACAGATTGCGGATTTCCATACTCAGTATGAGGCATTCGGGTTGACATTAGAAGGAACGGCTTTGTCTTGGTTCCAGTCATTAAACAGAGATGATTTCCCCAACATAGCACAACTCTTACATGATTTTGTAGAGGATTTTTCAAAAAGCGGAATCAAACACAACACATTGTCCCAAATCTACTCTTTCAAACAGAAAAAGAACAAAAGAGTGAAGGAAGCTTTGCTTCGCTTCAAACGATACATAGATAGATGTCCTGTGAGAGAGTTACCGCAAGATGAGAGGCTATCAGTTCTCTTCATAGAGGGCTTGAGGAACAAAACTCTCAAAAAAACTTGCATTTAAAAGGATGCACAACATTTGAGCAAGTCACTAGAGAAGCTCTATATCTAGTTGACAATTGCAAGGCCTACGGAGAGGTGGCTGAGGATACAAACAACACGACTAGTAGTGCTTCATTTTCTAAGAGCGAATCACCAACAAAGAGAGATGTTCAAACTTCTGGGGAACCAATCATTGATCAAGTGGTCGAAGGGGTGATTAGAAGAATAAACCAAGGCTACATAAAAAACCTAAATGTGCAACAACCTCAATTGAGGAGATGCAATACTTGTGGAGGGGATCATCCCACTCCATGGTGTAACACTCAACCAAAGCCACAATGTGTGCTAAGGCAACAACCACCACTTCTGAATGATGGGAGAGTGATAGTCAAATACACTCAGCCAACACATGTGCCACAACCCATGAAAAACCAGTACTCCTTGGATATGAATACACTCATGTTCATAGCTAATTAGGAGTATGGTTCAAAGAATTCTTACCAGGCAAGAACAACAATTGGCTAGATCACCAGCTATGAAACAAGAAGGTCCATGCTATGAGTGTGGAGGTGACCATTGGGCACGAAGTTGTCCAAACAAGGGTCCACAAATAGAATTATTTGTGTTTTGTGAGCGTTGTGGGGTAGACCATCTATGCCAACACTGTGCTAAAAATCCAAACTACAAGGGGAAATCAACAATGAACGTTGTAGACATAATTCCTTCTTTAAGTGGATCCAAGGTAGAACCCGCCATTCCTTTGAACATGATCAAGCTCAAGCTCAAGAAGCTGCCAAAAACAAACCAGCTAAAAAAGCCACATTGCCTGTTCAAACAGAATTTGAGAACATATCGGTGAGAACCTTCGGAAGAAGATCATGGAAAGGTAAACGAGACAAACTAAAAGCAAAGAGGCTACAGGAGAAAGCGGCTTTGGAAGTTGAACTGAATCAAACAAGAGAGCAGCTTAGACAAGAGCACAAAAGGAACAAAAACGCAAAGGGACCTAAAGAGTCAAAGACTAACTCGGGAGGTTCAGACTTGGTCGACAACGTCTTTGAACCTTTGGATGCGATCTTGAAAGCCTATGATGCTAGGTTAAAGAACAACCAAACCCAAGAGGATAGATGGCTGACATATCCCCATCCAGGGTATGAAAAAGAGAGTTTGAAAATGTGCAAGGAGCTCATCCAGAAGGCCCATGCTCTTATGGAACCAGTTCCAGATGCTCCAAAAATGGAGGTGCTAGTCCGTTAAAAAATCCAAGAATTGGAAAGTCGTGGTATATTAAACAAAGACCAGAAAGAGCCAGGAGTTGAGGCACCTTTAGATACAAGGGAAGTAGCCAATACCATAGATGGGGTGGGTTCACAAGCAGTGATGCCTATTCCGGAGGTAGAAGAACCGTGGCCACAATCCTTATGGGAATCGATCAGAAACCAAAAAGATGGTAGTGCTACTTTAAAGTCAGCACCTATCCCTGAAATAAACATGGATCATGCATTTTTCCCAGGGGATATAAGATCTTTATATGGGGATGTCGAGTCTATTGCATCTGAAGAGAGCAAACCATGCTCTCTACAAACTTCACCATCTTTCATAGGAGAACTTGAAACAAAATTGGAGGATAAAATGGTACCTTCTCAGTGGAAAGCCACACCACGAACGATGGATACCAAGAGCTTGCACGAATTGATGTCTTCTCCTATACAATGCACACTTTATCTCTCAGAGCTACTAAAAATTAGACCGCATCTATGGGGGAAAATGGGCAAACACCTGGAAAACATGGGGTTGAAAATCCCTTCACATGACCAGCTTGCGGACAAAAACATGGATGACACCTTGCCTAAGAAACCACAGACAAATCTTGTACCAGTAAATAAGGTGGGTGACTACTGTGAAGGAGAAGAAGGAAACACCACCTTACTACTTGAGTACAAAGGCGTAAAGACGGCTGCTATATTGGATAGTGGGGTAGGAATGGCCATTGCAACCAAAGAGATATAGAAAAAATGGGAAAATCTTGCTCTTACAAAAACTTGAATGAAACTGCAATTAGCGGATGGATACGTGGAGAAACCAATAGGAATATTAGAAAAAATCATCGTATCCTTGTGTGGCATAGAGTATGAGCACACCTTTGCCATAATGAATTTTGACAAGCAACTTTGATATCATATTGGGCAGACCATTCATGGGTCAGCTCAAAATGGTACAAGACTAGGGCTATGACTATATCTACTTGAGACACAAGGATGTCACTGCAAAGATTAGTGTCATGAATCATAGTTATAGAGATGTAGTACGAACCCCGGGGGAAGACTTAAACTCCACAATTGATTTGGAAAGCAAAGCGCATATTTGGATGTACGAAGCTCCTGAGAGTGGAAGTCTTAGAAAGGAAGATTTCATCCTAGAGCGTTCAGAAGAAGATGACGCTTACATTAAGGAACCATTTCTAGAGGAGTTATTTGAACACTTTGTATGGAATCAAATACTTGGCAGGATTGGCAACATCTGGACATAGTGAGTGTCCCACTTGTGGCCCTTCCCTTGTGATAGAGAGACCTCCTCTTATTAGGAAGGTGATCCATCCCAACAACCATCGCTTCCTACCTCCTTCACATCGTAGATATGCTCCCCCTATCAATGGAGTGCAACCGTTCCATTGGAACATGGCTGATTGGACGAAGCATTGGGAGGAGCATCATGGTACCTCACCGCCTCCCAATGGGTTGCCAAAGGGTATGTCGAGGTACTCAATCTTCTTGCCGCTCCCCTATTGGGCTTCGTTGAAAATTCAGCACTTATTGGACCCTATGCATGTATTCAAAAATGTTGGGCAAGCTATATGGGATCACATAATTGGCAAGAAGGATTCATTGGGTGCTAGGGAAGATTTAAGAGCCATTAGACGTCTCCCCCCTTCAGCCACGTCCCGCATGGGGGAGCGGGGAAAGATGGTTCTCCCAAAAGCACCGTGGATAATTTCAAAGGTAGACCAAGAGCGGACAAAGCAAGTTATTGCATCCATCAGAACTCCAACGGGATATATGCGGTCACTCAAAGGTTCTTTCACAAAAACCAAAAAGGGTGGCTCCACTCAATTGTATGGATTGAAATCCCATGATTGGCATAAAATCCTTCAGGTAAGAGTAGAACAGTTTGTGGTTTCTATGTGTCCTTATATATAGGTTGACATTCACTAAGATGTTTTATTGTTTGTAGTTTGTACTTCCCATAACTATTAGTGGTTATGGGGACACTAAGGTGAAGGCTGCAATATTCAAAGTGGGTGAGATTGTGAGGTAATGGGTTTTTTTTCAAGTACTATATCATGTTGTGCATGCATGAACTTTGGAATTTGTTTTCATCTACTATATAACGTTTGCCCTGTAGATTTGTGAGCTCCAAGGAGATAGAAGTAGAAGCCATACCAGTAGCCCATCAGCTAACAGTAGAGGCAGTGTGTGCTATTGAGGATGCATTCCCACGTACAATCCTTGTTAGACAAATACATCTATTGTGTCACGGGAACCGAAAAATAGAGATCGATAGCAAAAGATAGAGAAAGAGATCTTTGTATTGATGAATCTTTGTAGAGTTTTGATACAACAGAGGAGCAAAATATATGGACGCACTCCGTTGTACGGAGCTCGAACCTCCCGACCACCCCCGAGCTTCAGTTCGCTTGCATGCAGCGTCTCACTCGCACTCGCACTCACACTCGCACTCACACTCGCAGAAGAAGAGATCGGTGAATGATCCCCAAACGCACCACCCGTCGTGCTTTTATCCTTCTTTTCCTCGAAAAGCCTGCACGATTTTCGTACCAAGTATACCTGCGAGAATAATATAAGAACGTGATCGCTAAGCGATCCGTACAGGTTAGATTTCTATCATGACACTTTGCACAGATCCTGTTTCACACATTGATTTCTGCATCGCCTACAAAATAACCAAAAGAACATACTCGTGCAACCAATTCAATATGATAATCAAAGTAAAAAAACATAATTATATACCTTCATAATCTCAATTGCCATACTCTACCATGAAGAAACAATCCACTTCTTGGTTGATAGCAGGGAGAACTGTATGATGTTGTATGTCTGTCTGTCCCTGTGTACACTACACTGCTGATGCCTTCTGTTTGTTTTCATCATAACTTTTACAAACGAACTCAAAACAGAGCAATCCAGGTACTCAAAACGACGGGAATAGGTCTGGTCTACAAGGCAACGAGGACAGAATTGCGAAAAACAGCTCTGTTTGGCTAAAAACGCAACTTTTTGGTCGCGACTCATAAAACCTCTATTTTTGGATCTCCACTACTTTTATAACTTTTTTTAAGCCTACCCATGCATTTTAAGCTAAAACACATAAATATAAAACATTGATATTAATAAAAATCTCAATTTTACTGTTCATAGACAGACTATCTGTTATTCATTAATCTTTATCAAATCCGTCTTTAGTGTATTATTTAAAAAAAAGAATATATGTTCTCTCTTAATATCTCAACTCATTCGTATAAGCTCTATTTAATAGACTATTCAACAATCTTTCAAATCGTGCTAAGGAAAGATATGCCCAGCTACATTCTTTTCGACTTTAAGAACTTCAAAGACTAGTCCTATTACATATTGCTTCACCTTGTTGAGGAGATTGCCATTTGTGGGGTGGTTCACTCTAGATGGATGTTCTTCTTGGAGAGATTCTTGAAGACTTTAAAGGATTTTGTTAGATTGAGGTCACAACCGGAGGTATGCAAAATCAATACAATATAGATAGCATTTATACACTATGGAGTTACTAATAAAAATATGTGGTTTTAATGTTTTCAGGCGAGCATGGCAGAAGGTTGGGTGGTGAAAGAGGCATTTGTGTATGTCTCACAGTATCTCATCACAGTGGATCCATCATTGCCTCGTATGTGGAGTGAAGAAGAGGATCCTAGGAAGCACTCAACCATTCCCAGTGGAAAAGGCTCACTCTTGGTCATGGATAGAGAGTTTCATGCCATAGTCAACAACTACTCTTTACTCAATGCCACTATCATGACCAAATGGGTCAATATGTACTTGGAAGCCCGCGCAGCTAGAGAAAGGGATAGAGATGCATGGAAGAGGTCCCATGGAGGTAGACGTGCACCTCCTTTTCCTAAAGAGCTTGCAAAATATCCTGATTTGATTCAAGTAGAGTGGATCCATAATGCCATGACCAATGCCAAAGCACAAGGAGAACAAATAATCCCTAAAGAATGGGAGTATGCGCGAGGATGCTTGCACAAGGTGAGCTAGTGTGTATATGTTATGTATGCATGTATGCAAATCACTTAATGAAATGTGATGTAACCTCTTATGCATTGTGATTGTAGGGTCTCATTTTCAACTCCATTTGGTCCGAAGGCCGACATTTTCGCACCCGCAAGATAGATGAGCGTCGGACCACTAATGATTGTGGTGTGATGGGAAACTTTGACATAACAACAGATGAGGTCAGATATTGTGGTACTATAGAGAGAATAATCAAAGTGGATTTCAGATCTTTTCACAAATTCCTCTTTGAGTGTCGATGGTTTGCGGGTGAGGTCAAAAGACATGAAAATGGGCTCATTATGGTGGATTCCACCCAATTCCATCGGGGAAAAACTGACAACTTGGTGTATCCTAGTAGTTGCGAGCAGGTAATTTAGGCTATGTGCAATTAACTTAAATTAAAAATTTAAGTTATGTATATCAACTTATTCTTTGTGTGTGACGTACAGGTCTTTTATGTGCCATGTATAAATCATAGAAGACTTTGGTATGTCATTCCAGTCACGCCGCGGGGTAGATCTATCTTTGCAGAGACGGACATTGAGCCAGTAATTGATCCCATCATACCATCACCACAAGATGCAGTAGAAGTTGAAGAAGGTCAGCCAAGCCTTGCAAATAGTCATCTTGAGGAGGAGGAAGAGGGAGAAAGCGATGATGATTCTACAGGAGGTGATGGAGAGGAGGAAGAATCTCTAAATTTTTTTATTGATTTGAATACTATGGGTCTAAATATGGATCCTAGTGCTTGTAGAGATCTTATACAAGATGAGAATTAATAAAACTCTCCATTCTTTCACTTGGTGTAGTATATTATTAATTTGCAAATGTTTCACTATGTGCTTATGAATAGTATTTGTAATGGTTTTGTTGTGAGTTCAATGATTTATGTATAGAATTTTTAGAGTGAAAGAGAGATTAAGTGAAGTGAGCAAGCATTCTGGAGAGTGTAGGAGTTGTAGTGTGTAAATACATTTTGAGTTGTATTGGATTTAAATGGAAACCTGCGGGAGAGGGAGGGGGGAGGGGGTCCAGCTTTAGCGGTAATGTGCGCGGCAATATTTGCGGAAATTCACGCGGTAATATTTGTGGTAAAGTGTCGCTTGAGCATCAAAAGGATTCTCTCTCCTCATTTTGAATTCATCTCTCTTGTTTTGCGGTAATGGCCCGCGGTAAACACCACGATCTCTCATAGTGTATGGTCGGCTCTTTATTCTCCGATTTAGTTGGCTCTTCTACGTGCTTGTCGATGAGCGTGCAATAGAATTCCCCTAAAACATCTTGAACTAATTGTCCGTACAAGGGTGTTCTCCAAATTTGTAGCGGGCCTCAAAAATTATTCCTCTTGCTACAAATATTTTTTCCTTTGTTAGCGTTCTAAGAAACTGACAGTGCTTGTGCAATCATCTCTGAACTGCAAAGGATGGAGATACCAAAATCATGCAAGTATGTCAAGATTTCTCCTTGCCAATATCAAAAAATGAGAAATGTAAAGCAATGGTCAAAGATGAAAATCCCCTGCACAAGTAAGGTAAGGGTATCTTCATATGATACAAAGAAAAATGTGTCACCTTTGCTTGCGTTCTAAAGGTATCCTAATGCAAGTTTATGCCACCAACCTCCATCACGAAGCTTTGATTGTAGGATATATCAATGGGATCAGACTGGTAAGCGCGTCATCATCCCCAATGACAAAGGTTTAGCGAAATATATTGCATTGATTACGACAATTATACTTTAAAACGGATCTCCTAATGGCTTCAAAAAAAAAAAAGGCACATTTTTTTGTAGATGCTCTTGGTACATGATTAATTATCCTTTTGATCTCTAGAAAACATGCAAAATGAATGCGGCCAATCAATTACAATGTGGCAGACGAAATTGGGGAGACCTAACGGCTTCAAAATAAATAAATTCACCACCTACATAGTACAAGGACACTCTAAAAAGAACAAAACGCTAAAGGGAAAATAAACAAAAGAAAAACAGAAATGAATGAATGTGCACTCCATCATCTCTTTTTTATATAGAAAAAAAAAATATTTTGACTCTCCACTTTCATGGGTCTTTTCATTTCCCAATTCACCCTTCACTTTCACTTATGTACTTAATATGTTTTGAAAGAAGTTTTTTTAATTTTTGAGATTGTGAGACCTAATTCAATGAATGTCAAAATAAAAGGGTACATAAAAGCCGTAAGGAAAAGGACATACTAAAATTTGCACTCTACCGTGAGAATGGCATATTCTCACATATTATAGAAGTTTGGGACAGATTGTGCAAACTCCCCCATGGAAGCAAACATGCTTTATTTTTTTCTTTCATAACATTGAATGGATTGACATACAATAAATAACAACCCTTAATGGATCCATGTACAATAGATAACAATACTTTCAGACATGATAAGAGACATTAGACTGATGAATTTTGACCCTTTATGATGTTTTTTGCGAGGTCTTTGTGTCATATATATAACGTTTTGATTGCAATGTCCAAGGCATAGTATCCGTCAAAAACACATGAAGTGATCTGTGTGTGTGTGTGTGTGTGTGTGTGTGTGTGTGTGTGTGTACGATTGGTGTCTCTTATAAAGAGAGAGCAATATATATATCTCAATAATTTGCCAACATGTATTCCAATTATATTGTATTTTTGAAGTTTGTGTGTGTGTGTGTGTGTGTGTGTTTTGTGTGTTGGCAATTGAAATTTCACTTAAAAAGAGAGCGAGTGATCTCTCTCTCTCTCTCTCTCTCTCTCTCTCTCTGTCTCTCTCTTTGTGTGTGTGTGTGTGTGTCTCATAATTTCTTTACCAACATGTATGCTAATTATATTGTTTTTTTGAAAGCGCAAAAAATTGTGATGTTTCAAAGTGTACAACTAACTCTTTGAAAGCACAAGCTCTCTCTCTCTCTCTCTCTCTCTCTCTCTCTCTCTACAAATATAGTAAATTTTTTATGTCGTTTGATCCCTTCTCCCCTCCCTAAAGTGATAAATGGTGAGTCACATACTTCAACAAAAAATTATTAATAATATTCTTTGGCAAGTCAAATAGGACCTTAGAGAAATAATTTTCTACTTCATTTGCCTCCATTTGAAGGCAACTCTATCCTTGAGATGCAAAGCCTACTATTGTAAGGAGTAGTGAGGGCTTCTGTTTCAAATACACACTCTTATGAACTTTCACTATGCGGTTGGCAACAAATAATTTCACAAAGATATTGTTAGTCAGGCCCCTTGTTATAATGCATTCATCTCGACATGTCTGCCAATTTTGTAAAATTGAAAAACCTAAAAATTCTTGGAAGGTTTCTTGTTTCTAGTACAATCCTCTTTTGGAATGTGTCGATTGTGTGATGCGATTGACTTGCTTGGCAATACCTATGTTGACATGTATGCCAAGAGTCCTATAAATTTGAAAGCACAAAAGCTAATTTCAAGGTATTGGTTTTTGATATGGTCTTTCACCATGCTTTTGAGAGAATGCTTGTAGCGTGTGCACTTTCTAGCTACCTCTACACACTATACACTACCGCGGTCCAAAAGTAGCTAACAAAGCACTCTAGTTTTGCATGGTGATGATTTGAATGAAATCGAGTTGCCACAAACTCTAGTGTTTCTTGCAAAGACAAATCACATTGATGTGAAGCATCACTTATTCACGAAGTGCTTGAGGACAAGCACATTAAGCTATTTAAGATGCACACAAAGACAACCCAAATGGTCTAATGACAAAAGTTCTATCCTTATAGAAGTTTTCACACTATCGAATACTTCTTCGCATAGGATAGAGATATAGAGTCTACATACATTGAATCTCCACTAAATATGTGTCCATAGTTTTCTTAAAGGCACATTGGCCTCTATGTGGGAGGTTTTTAGGTCTAAAGGCCCAAGGTGCCTTGGTCAACGGACATGCTCTGCCACCAACCACCCACAACTATTATAGTCATAGCCCTATGAGATAATAAGGATATCCACATCTTCTATCTGCAATCATGGAAATTTCTTCTCAAACACAATGTCTCTCTCTCTCTCTCTCTCTCTCTCTCTCTCTCTCTCTCTATATATATATATATATAAAGTTGAGGATTCAAGCACCATTTAATAAATTCCATTTGGGTGCAAGCATGAGGTAAAACAATGAAAGGAAAAAACCTATAAGTGCACATGGAAAATACATACAATATACCAAAAACAAACATGTATACCATCTACAAAGTTTGCTACACAAATTGCCGTGATCCGTTGAGAGCTAGAGAGAAATATGGACACCTTTAGAATGAAGTTCTACACATGCACGCAAGAGATGGAACACAAGGTAGAGAAGAGAGACTTGAACACTGGAAAAAAGGCTATTGCCCCCTCCATATGTGGTTGTAATTAGGACATCATGTAGCTCAAGTAACAATTCATTTGATGTCCACCGTCTAATTTACCCTATCATAATGACACATAGTATTTATCACTACCACATCTAACGAGGTGGATAGGGCAAAAAGTTTGTTGCACATGCTACAAGTGTTGGGTGTGCAATCTTGACTTGATTACATAATTAGATGACCATCACTCAAGGGTTGAAACAATGCATAGTGTAAGTTGCATGGAGGATTGGTCCTTATTGTGTGTGTGTGTGTTGAGTGTGTGTGTGTGTGTGTGTGTGTGTGTGTGTGTGTGTGTGAGAGAGAGAGAGAGAGAGAGAGAGAGAGAGAGAGAGAGAGAGAGAGAGAGAGCGCTGCTCCATGCTATTTAGGAGAGAGCTCGATTCCAATAGATACTATTTAGATTTTAGTATAACACCCCTTATTTGTCAATAGATACTATCTATATTTTAGTGTAGCACCCCTTATTTGTCACTGAAGGTCTCCCTTTCCTGACATTGGAGATTCATGCCGGTTGGAATGCTTCATTTGCTTGTTGGCTTCTCTCCTTTTAGGATATGAGAAAACCATGTTGGACTAACCAAGTCACTATAAGGATGAATCTGTGGTTTTGGAAATACAATTTATTTTTGGTCTTTATCACATCACACTCTCTAACATGTACATCTGCATATACATAGCTACCAATATTGAATTGTAGCTACAAATATTAACATTTGTATGTTTGAAAGATGCACCATCTGAGTAAAATTCCACATAACATTGTCATAAAAAGGCATGCTTTTAATATATACATGGTTCTAGAAAGAAAGGGCTTGCTTCAAAAAAATAGTTACAATAGGTCTTTCTGATTGTAGACAACATCACAAACTCAAGATCGATAGCAAATACAACAATGGTCACATTGATTGGGGAGAACATAAAAAATTCAGGAAGAAGGGTAGCAATGTTTATCCACACTGCACATATTGCTATTACTATGTCACTATAAGTGACGGCGCAAAAGAGAGGTCTTCTAGGTTTTCATGAGAAAGAGGCAAATAACAAAATCTTTTGGAAAAACAAGAAGGGAATGATATTGCAGTAGTATGCTTTAGAACCTTGTTGTTGGAGCCCGCATAGTACTCTATGGAAATGCAGCCACTCATAATAGAACCCCACTTGTAACCTTGTTCCAAGATGGCTTTGAACATCTCCAATCCTTCTAGAAATTGCAAGCGGGCTTCTTCTCCACTCATGCGTGTCATCGAGTTTCTTTGTGTTGCATTATCATCATCATCATTCTCATTGTCAACATCCACGTTATAAAGTGCCTTTTTATTGTCATTATCCACCTTATAATGCACCTTGTTACTTTTCAAGCCCTTGTTTTGCCGTGGAAACTGTGCATGTTCAAAAAAAAAAAAAAAACTTGTGATCTCTCTCTCTCTCTCTCTCTCTACATATATATAAATATATATACACACACACACACATATATATATACATATACATACACATATATATATATATATATACATACATACACACACACACACACACACACATATATATATATATGACACTAGAATTTCTCCTCTCTCTTGTCTCATCCTTGTGTGCGCGCACACTCGTGTATATAACGTATGTGTATACACACACAATGTATGTATGTCTATACGGCTTTTGTTAAATATCGGGGAGCTTGACATCGTGGCAGCCAGCTCCTAGCCGACGGTCTCCACTCAACCCTAACAGGATACAACCGGTTGACGAAAAAGCCAGTCAACGCATACCTCACGAGGAGTCGAACTCTGAACGAAGGCCACAACAGGCTTCGTCTCTACCATTGAGCTACACGCACATGCGTGCTTGCATGGGCATTGGGTCGAGTAGCTAATTATACCCTGGAGCCGCATAGTAGCACCCCCAAAATTTGCGTGACCAACTGTGCCAGTTACCTCTACTACACGGCGACAAGCACCCCGATGCTTAGCCACTGCCTGTATATACATATAAGAGAGAGAGAGAGAGAGAGAGAGAGAGAGAGAAGAGAAGAGAAGAGAAGCCATGGCGGAGCCTGATCTTTGGAGAGTTCTATGTGCGATATTACGTGGGGCATAAGGGCAAGTTCGGGAATGAGTTCTTGGAATTCGAGTTCCGTCCTGATGGAAAACTGCGTTACGCCAATAACTCTTAACTACAAGAACGACACCATGATCCGCAAGGAGGTCTTCCTCACGCAGGCCGCCGTGAGGCCGCCCTGCGTGTGCGTGAGTGCCACCACATTATTGCGGACAATGAGATTATGAAAGAAGACGACAACAACTGGCCAGAGCCAGACAGGGTCGGCACTCAAGAGCTTGAAATTGTGATGGGGAACGAACACATTAATTCGTTTACGACCTCAAAAATCGGATCTCTTATTGACGTGCAAAGCTTATAATGAGATTGGGATAACCCGGAGGGACTACTTGCATTGGTGCAGGATCTGAAGTGTTTTGTCTTCTCCCGGATTGGCTTACACTTCAAGATAAAAGCCAATCTAGGAGCTTCAACCGTGGACTTTAATATGGAAGGGCCTTCATGTACTAGCGGAGAAAATGTTCAGCGTCGATGCTTGCCTGCTGCCTTCTTATGCTTGAGACAGCCACTGAAGAACAAAGCCAACCTGCAGATCCTAGGATTCGTGTTGAGGAACCCACCAGTTCTTGATCATAGCATATATTACCAACTGTTTTGTCAGAGGGGACCATTACTTGGTTACGATTGAACAGTTTGATGATAAGTGTTTTGTGAAACCTGAATTCTAAGGGGCTTTTACAACAACAACAACAAAAAAAGAGAGAGAGCTCTTACATTCGTGAACCCATCCGAGGTAGAGGGACAGGCACCATAATCCACTTTGCCAGAAGACTGCGCATGAAGATTAGAACCAGGGTGGAGGTGGCGCGTGCAGGTGAGATGGTCGTGGTGGTCTGCAGTAGAGGCCAAGAGGCTCAAGCGCAAACAAACGCTATCGCTGCCGGGGGAGCTTCCGAGGTAGAAGACGGCTGCTGTGTGCCAATCGTGGCCGTCGACCAAGTCGATGATGCAATCGGAGGGAAGAGCGTGGATGATGAAGGTATGGAGGGCGTCATAGATGCAGGTAGAGAAGGGAGCAGGGAGGGCGAATGGCTCTCGAGCGTGAGCCACCACCACCACAGGAGGCTCTCTCTCGTTCTTGCTGTTACTCTCCATCGTCTCTCCTCAAGTTTACGCACAGGTAACCATCGTCTTCTACTACTCACATACTCTCTGTTATAAATAGCATCAATCTAGCACGTCAAAGGACACAACGCCTTGTATTCCCACCATAATTTTAGAAGTTTTTTCTAAAGCCTAGGTAAAGCGACTTTCTGAGAGAGAGAGAGAGAGAGAAAAAGAGAGAGAGACCTTTCTCTGTCCTACACAAGCTTACTGCGCATGCGAGAACTCTCTCTTTTGGACGTCGAACGGCCTCGCTGCGTTTTTGCCAATGAACAGCGTTTTACTGTGCGTGCATTTGCTGAGGCATGCAGGAAGGGCCGACGACGGGCTGGCGTGTGTGTACAAAATAAAGAATATAGTACTTGTAGGCGTCTAGGCTATGTTTTACAATGTGGCTTCAGTGCTCGAAAAAGACTTTTCTCCAAAAACTTGGCAAACCTACATATGTCAAACAACAAAGGTAAATTGACAAAATTTGAAGGTTCTTACACCAAATTACACTAAGTTTATCAAAATTTTGTAGGTTTTCTCACCTTCAAAAATAAAATTTAGAGGTAAATTTCAAAATTTGTAGGTGGGATTACACTAAACCTAGGTTTTTTTCGAACACAGTGTGGCTTTGCGCGGTGCGGAAAAAGGGAAAGGATAGAAAATCCCTTCTTTTTTTCCGAAGCCCCCCTCCTTTAGTGTTTCTCTCTCTCTCTCTCTCTCTCTCATAATATCTTGGGAGAATTACCAAAATACCCTTCTAATTTTTGGAAATACCCTTGAAATTTCAAAAATTCCCAAAATACCCTTGTATATATATTGGTTGGATTACTCAAGATTTTCTAATTGTCATAATAATCAATATCTAATTCTCCTAAATGATTTTCTCATATTAAACTGATCATTTAATGTGGGGAAGTGCCAAGGGAGAAAAAGCTAGAATATTGGTTAAGTTAGCAGACCGGCCACAGTAGGGATCCAAAGGAGGGAAAATAGGGATCCAAAGGGGGGACCATCTGCAAAAGAGCCATGTGAAACAATGGGCCAAAAAGACCCTAAGGTTCAGCCCATTAAGACTTCCAAAATGCTAAGGTTCCAAAATTCAAAGGTTGTGTCCAAAGGTCAACCCTAGGGAAAATTGGATGCTTAGTGTGTGCCCAAAAAGTCTTTCTACATCCCTACATGGGAGGGGGCGAGCCCCAAAGCTAGGGGATGAGAGAGAAAGCCACACACACACACACAGGCTCCCTTTACACAAAGGGAATGAGGGACACATGTCAGCTCCCTAGGCCAGATGCCCACAAGGTGTGCCCAATTCCTATTGGAAGACCCTTGAAGTGGACCAATGAGAATTAAGCTAGAGTAAATCTAGTTTAATTAATTTAAAAACATTTAATAAAAGAAACCAATGAGAATTAAGTCTCCTAGAAGACTATTGGGCAGTCTCCCAAGGGGTCCAATGAGCATTCAGGAGCCCCATGGCTTGCCTGATTCCTATTGGCCAGGAGGCAAAGGGGTCCAATGAGAGTTTAGTTTAATTATTTAATTACCTAAAGCTCTCACAAAAGGGGAAAGGGGGACACATGTCTAAAGGCTATCACTTATGCTGCTTAATCCCTATTGGCTTGACCTGGGGAGGTCCAATGAGGCAAAAGCCAGACTTATTTAGCAGCTAGGGCTCGCCCAAGAGAGGGGGGGGGACTGATTTTTGCTTGGCATTCACACACACACTCTCACACTTGACCATGTGTGAAGGGAAAATACTCTATCTCCTCCCAAGCTTTAATGGAGAGCTCATCACCTACTCCAAGCTTGTGAGATAGAAGCTTACATCAACACTCTCTTGGCATGTGGATGCAAATCCAACCAAGAGCCAAGCTTCAATGCATGCTCATCTTCTCTACCAAGCTAATTACTAAGCTAAGCTATGCTAATATGAGTGATTATGTGAGGAGATGTACTTCTTTCTCGTAAGATACTTCTTTTTCCTCTCAATCTACTCTCATACCCTGCTAGCTCTCACCATCTTCGAAGGTGTGTGAGGTCTTGGGTCTGAGAACGGGGATAATTCAAGTTGTGTTTGATTAAGTGTTTTGCTTGGTGTATGAAGCTTCCATCTTCATTGCACTAGCTAGTCTTGAAGGAACACAAAGAATTGTATTGTACAATGTCTCTCTTGATGGGAGAAACCATAATACAAAGCCTTTTGGAGGGGGGACCGGCTCCATGCAAATCCGGTCCTCAACTGTTGTCAATAGCTTAATTGCTCTCTCTTTTGAAAGTATTGTCGATGCTATCTAACTAGGTGTTATGCTTTTTGTTGCTCTCTCCACCCAAGCACTCTTGTAATTCTCATTAGGAATCTATTCTAATGAAATGCCCACTATGTTCATGCTAAATTCCGCTACACATAAGATTTTAGGCCATTAAACGTTACATTGGTATCAGAGCTCAAGGTTTCTCTTTTCTTGCTCAAGAAGGGAGGTCCTCAAGCTAGCTACAAATGGTTGGTATTATTAATTGCCTGTGAATAAGTAGAATAGGGATTTTTCAGCCTTGCAGTGCGCCTGCCTTTGTGCAGTTAACGGGGCATCACCGTCGAGAGCTATGGTCTTAATAGTGGAGTCCTACGGGGCTTGCCTACGGCTTAACCACTATTGAGCTATTAGAAGCTTGACAGGAGCCGGTGCTGTTTTGGTGTCGAAAGACCCTCTCTTCTATTCCTTGCAATTAATGGTATTCGAGCCGCGGGTACAGTAGCTTGAGTGCTTTTTCTAAAGGGGTAAAGAGGAGTAGCAACTAGAGCTTGAAGTGCCAAAGTACACCTAAAAAGTTTACACCTAAAAGTTGTTAGAATGGCTGACAATATTAAAGAGAGTGAAATTAATGTTGATAACTTTGATTTTGCTCATGAGCAAGCTACTAATGATGCTTCAATGCTTGTTAATTATCTTGTTTCTAGGCTTCAACAAGCCATGGGCAATCCATCTCTCCAAAGTGAAGTGCAACGGCAGCTCCGTGCTCACGGGATTCTCCAAGCTCATCACCATGACGAGAGAACACCTAGGAAGCCTCCTTGTGAGACTACCAAAAGAGGTCTCTCTCCGATTCGGGAAGAAGAAGAGAATCCATATGAAGGGCTCAAGAACTTACTTCTTGATGATGCATCTCCTTCTCAAAGGAGAACTCAAGAGCCTCCACCGAAGGAACGAGAAAGAAGCGAGTCTCCCGCCACCTCGGCGGAGATGGCTCCACGAAGACGGCGGGCTAAACGCTCTCCATCACCACCAAAGCGGAGAAGACCATCACACTCTTCTCCACGCCATAATTCAAAGAGGGATGATAAAAAGCAAGAGAAGAAAAAGGCGAGAAAGAGGACACCCTCTTCTCCATCTTCTTCATCCTCTTCCTCTTATGAAAGCTATGGTGAAGACGACAAAGATCAAGACAAGAAAAAGGTGAGAAAGAGGTCACCCTCTTCTCCACCTTCTTCAAATTCTTCATCTTCTGAAGAAAGTGATGGTGCAACTTTTGAACCATCAAAAAGAAGAGGCCATAGGAAATCCTATGCCGCATGGAAGAGGTCGTCCAAGCTGAAGAAATTCAAAGAGGGAGGGAAGAGCATCTCTTTCCTTACCTATGATGGCACCTTCGGTGCTACAGACAAAGTTTTGGCCTTTATCCAGCAATTCGATGCGGCGTTTGGAGATGAGGGCTTCACGGAGTCCTCTAAGCTACGCCATGTAGCTATGCACTTTCAAAAGTCCGCCAGACAATGGTGGTCTAGCCTACGAGCCAACGGTGAAGCTCCACGAACATGGAAGGCTTTAAGAGCTTCCATTATGAAGCAGTTTTTGGCCACCGATGCCAAAGACAAAGTACTCACCGAATGGCGAAGCTTAAAGCTCTCTCCCAATGAATCCATCCACAAATATGTAGACAAGTTTTGGGACCTACAACTCAAAGCCACTGTCTTCAAAAAGTTGGATTTTGGAGAGCAAAAGCAACAATTTTGTGCGGGCTTAACCGAAGAAATGGCGGAGTATGTCAACTCCCAAAGGCCACGTACCATATCGGCGGTAATACACCATACTATGGTGGCCTCGCGAATCAATTTCCAAACGGGGGGTAAAAGAAATAATAAGCCCCCGGAAAACAAGGGTTCCAATGAGCCTAAGGGGAAGGACAATGTCCAAAAGTCTCCTAAGGGCAATTCCAACAAAGCTAAAGAGAAGGGAGTTTACAAAGGAAAGAATAAACTCTCTCCTGAAGAGCTTGAGCGTTATCGTAAAGATAACCGGTGTTTCAAGTGCGGTGAACAAGGGCATGCGTACCGCGCTTGTCCCCAAAAGAACAACCGCCAAGATCCTCCTAGAGCTTCTTTGGTTGAAATCCAAGAGGAGGAGATTCATCAAACTCACCACAAAGGATCTCCTCTATGCCATGCTTGGGGAAAGGTAAGAGAACATGATGCTTTTATTCTCTTTGACCCTGGTTCTACTCACAATTTCATATCTATGGAGTTAGCCACCAAGCTAGGCATACAATCCTACGAGATGGGAGATATCCTACCCGCAGACAGTGCCTTCAAGGGGCAAGAAGCTTCAGTCACTCCCTTAATCGGGAAATTGAGGCTTCATGTCCAAGGCTATGTGGACAAAGAGGACTTCTTTATCTCTCCTCTCAAGCATGAGGATGTAATCCTAGGGGCACCATGGTTTGACCGCCTGGCTGCCCATGTTAAATTTCCTGAAAGGAGAATCTCCTTTAAGTTCAGGGAAAAGGACATGTATATAGATGCTAGGGAGATGGGTAACACCATCCCCATTGTACATACACCAGCTTTCAACAAGTCAATAAAGAGCTCTATTTCCGTGTACATGATTTTTGTTAAAGATTCTCAAAATGAACCTAATGCTTTAGCAAAAGAAAATAAAAGCAACCAAAAGGAATTAGAGTTATCCAATTTTCTCAAGGGGTTTCAAGATGTCTTTATTGACGACATCCCTTGTGAGCTACCTCCTAAACGAGGTAATGACGACCATGCAATTGAACTTCTTCCAGGAAGTTCACCGCCTAACAAACCTCCTTATAGAGTTTCTCAAGCTCAACAAGAGGAGATTATGCGGCAAGTGCATGACTTAGTTGAGAAGGGCATGGTTAGGCCTAGCTCATCTCCATTTTGCTCACCTGTGCTATTAGTGCAAAAGAAAGACGGCACATATCGTATGTGTGTCGACTATAGAGCACTAAATAGGATCACTATCAAGAATAGGTTTCCCGTTCCATGGGTAGAAGACCTATTTGATAAGCTACAAGGATCGACCTACTTCAGTAGGATTGACCTAAAAAGTGGCTACCATCAAATAAGGATAGTTGATCAAGACATTGTAAAGACCGCATTTCGTACTACATTTGGTCTTTACGAATACATTGTCATGCCTTTTGGCTTGACTAATGCACCAGCCACATTCAACCGCTTGATGGAGAAGCTGTTCAGGCCTCATCGAACCTTCACTGGAGTGTTCTTTGATGATATTATCATCTACTATAATTCATTGGAGGAACACAAGCAACACCTCCAGGTAATATTTCAAGTTTTAAGAGAGAATAAACTTTATGTTAATCGAAAGAAAAGTGAATTTTTCTTGCAAGAGATTCAATATTTAGGTCACATTATCTCTAGAGATGGAATCCAAATGGATCCATCCAAGTTAGAGGTAATAAAAGGATGGCCTAAACCAAGGAATCTTCATGAACTAAGAAGCTTTATAGGTATGTGTGCATACTATAGACGCTTCATAGAAAAGTTCTCACAAATTGCGGGACCATTACATGACCTAACAAAGAAAAATGTTAGGTATACGTGGTCTGCTAAGGAGAACAATGCTTTCGAAAAGCTTAAAGAAAAGCTTATCTCTCAACCTGTGCTTACACTACCGGATCTCTCAAAACCATTTGAGGTCCAATGTGATGCTTGTGGTGATTGCCTTGGGGCTGTTCTGCTCCAAGAAGGGCACGCCATAGGCTATGAGAGTCGAAGGCTCGACCCTGTTGAGCAAGCTCTAGGCATATACGAAAAAGAACTCCTTGCAGTTCTACATGCCTTAGACTCATGGAAGCACTATTTATTGGGGACTCCTTTCATTCTGCGAACGGATCACCAAAGTCTTAAGTACTTCATGACGCAGACCAAGCTCTCCGACAAACAAATGAGGTGGGCAAATTTCCTTTCGCAATTTCATTTTCATATTGCTCACATTGCTGGCAAGCATAATCAAGTAGCCGATGCACTCTCAAGACGCCCGAGAGTGAATGCGGTTTCCATAGCAACTCACAATGATCTATCTTTAATGATAGATGAGTATGCTATTGATCCCGATTTTAGAGATGTGATTTCAGCCCTTGCATTAGGGAAGAAAGAAGAACCATTTACTTTACAAGATGGTTATCTTCTCTATGGCAATAGACTATGCGTTACTAACTCACTACGTGAGAAAGTAATGTATGAATCTCATGCTCCCCCATATGCAGGGCATAGAGGGATTCAGTCTACCCTAAAGGGAATTGAAACATATTTCTATTGGCCTACCATGAAAGTGAACATACACGAGTATGTTTCCAAATGTGTGGTATGTCAAAAGACAAAATTTGATAGAGGGAAGCAACTTGGATTGCTTCAACCCTTGCCAATCCCTAATTCACCGTGGGAGAGCATATCCATGGATTTTATCTTTGGATTGCCTAAGTCTATCCATGGGAATACGGGAATATGGACGATAGTAGACAGGTTTAGTAAACAAGCTCATTTTATACCTGTCAAAAAGACTATCAAAGCCCATCAAATGGCAACCCTCTTCATTTCACAAATTTTCAAGTACCATGGCTCGCCAATGTCCATAGTGTCGGATAGAGATCCTAGAATGACCAGTAATTTCTGGAAGGGTCTCTTTGAGAATTTAGGAACAAGGCTAAACTTCTCTTCGGCCTATCACCCACAAACTGATGGCCAAAGTGAAATAACTAACCTAACTATTCTCGATCTACTAAAAGCCTATGTAACGGAAGTAGATCAAAGATCCCAATGGGAGAAGTACTTACCCTTAGTAGAGTATGCTTACAATAACACTGTACATACTTCTACAGGAAAAGCACCTTTCGAGGTAATTGAGGGAAGATCAAAAAGTCCCTTGCTACTTAAGGTACATGGGAAGATCTTCGCTGCAGATGAGTATAGCCGAGACCTACAAGAATCTTTCCAAAAGATTAAGGAGGCTATCTCTATCTCACAGCAAAGGCAAAAGGCTGCTGCTGACAAGCACAGAAGAGCCCAAGCCTTTAAAGAAAACGATTGGGTCTTGTTAAAGTTTCCTAAGGCTCGATTAAGGCACACGACGGGCAAGAATCCTACGGGCCACCAAAAGTACTATGCTAAACTAGCAAAAAGGTATTATGGTCCCTTCCAGATTCTTAGGCCAATCAATGAGATGGCCTATCAACTTAAGTTGCTCAATCATTGGCTCATACACAATGCTTTTCATGTGAGCCTCTTAAAGCCTTACAAAGGAGAGCCACCTCAAGAACCAACTATTGAAGACCCACCGGAGATCGAGGACCACGAGGAGGTGCTGCAGCCCGAGTCCATTCTCCGACATGAAGACAAGGTATTAAGAGGCGGTAAGACTATCCGACGATATCTTATTAAGTTTAAGAATGATCCTTTTGAAGATGCTAGATGGATGCAAGGCATACAATTAAAGGATAACCTAAACCTTGTCAATGCTTACAATGCTTCCCAAGAGTAAGCAAATGTACAAAATGTTAAAAATGAACAAAATTTTTTGTCTTATAAGACTCTCTTTTTCTTTATTTGTGCACAAAAATGAAGTAGTATGCATGCTTAGATCAAGTTTGCGGGGACGACGTCTCCCAAACACCAAAGTAGAGCTTGTCACTCTACTATGGAAGACTGATAGGACTAATGTGCAGACATGCTTGCGGCAGCCTCAGGCTCTCAAGCGCTAAATGGACTAGTCATCCATTATGGAATGATGTCGTAGGGTAACATAGGGATCCTCTACCCGCTAAGAAAAGGACTCATGCATATGCTTTATCTTCTCTACACCATAGTCGAGGACGACTATGATTTCAAGAGAAAGGTAATGTCATAATAATCAATATCTAATTCTCCTAAATGATTTTCTCATATTAAACTGATCATTTAATGTGGGGAAGTGCCAAGGGAGAAAAAGCTAGAATATTGGTTAAGTTAGCAGACCGGCCACAGTAGGGATCCAAAGGAGGGAAAATAGGGATCCAAAGGGGGGGCCATCTGCAAAAGAGCCATGTGAAACAATGGGCCAAAAAGACCCTAAGGTTCAGCCCATTAAGACTTCCAAAATGCTAAGGTTCCAAAATTCAAAGGTTGTGTCCAAAGGTCAACCCTAGGGAAAATTGGATGCTTAGTGTGTGCCCAAAAAGTCTTTCTACATCCCTACATGGGAGGGGGCGAGCCCCAAAGCTAGGGGATGAGAGAGAAAGCCACACACACACACACAGGCTCCCTTTACACAAAGGGAATGAGGGACACATGTCAGCTCCCTAGGCCAGATGCCCACAAGGTGTGCCCAATTCCTATTGGAAGACCCTTGAAGTGGACCAATGAGAATTAAGCTAGAGTAAATCTAGTTTAATTAATTTAAAAACATTTAATAAAAGAAACCAATGAGAATTAAGTCTCCTAGAAGACTATTGGGCAGTCTCCCAAGGGGTCCAATGAGCATTCAGGAGCCCCATGGCTTGCCTGATTCCTATTGGCCAGGAGGCAAAGGGGTCCAATGAGAGTTTAGTTTAATTATTTAATTACCTAAAGCTCTCACAAAAGGGGAAAGGGGGACACATGTCTAAAGGCTATCACTTATGCTGCTTAATCCCTATTGGCTTGACCTGGGGAGGTCCAATGAGGCAAAAGCCAGACTTATTTAGCAGCTAGGGCTCGCCCAAGAGAGGGGGGGGGACTGATTTTTGCTTGGCATTCACACACACACTCTCACACTTGACCATGTGTGAAGGGAAAATACTCTATCTCCTCCCAAGCTTTAATGGAGAGCTCATCACCTACTCCAAGCTTGTGAGATAGAAGCCTACATCAACACTCTCTTGGCATGTGGATGCAAATCCAACCAAGAGCCAAGCTTCAATGCATGCTCATCTTCTCTACCAAGCTAATTACTAAGCTAAGCTATGCTAATATGAGTGATTATGTGAGGAGATGTACTTCTTTCTCGTAAGATACTTCTTTTTCCTCTCAATCTACTCTCATACCCTGCTAGCTCTCACCATCTTCGAAGGTGTGTGAGGTCTTGGGTCTGAGAACGGGGATAATTCAAGTTGTGTTTGATTAAGTGTTTTGCTTGGTGTATGAAGCTTCCATCTTCATTGCACTAGCTAGTCTTGAAGGAACACAAAGAATTGTATTGTACAATGTCTCTCTTGATGGGAGAAACCATAATACAAAGCCTTTTGGAGGGGGGACCGGCTCCATGCAAATCCGGTCCTCAACTGTTGTCAATAGCTTAATTGCTCTCTCTTTTGAAAGTATTGTCGATGCTATCTAACTAGGTGTTATGCTTTTTGTTGCTCTCTCCACCCAAGCACTCTTGTAATTCTCATTAGGAATCTATTCTAATGAAATGCCCACTATGTTCATGCTAAATTCCGCTACACATAAGATTTTAGGCCATTAAACGTTACACTAATCTTCATTCCTTTTTTACAATTGCGATTCGTTTTTGAGTGCTTAGCATGTAATTCGTCGCATATTACCTCGCAGAAAAGGAAATGATGTCTAAAAATAATGAAGCGATTCATCTCCGAAGCCTACATAATCAACTCAAATTCTACTTTTAGCATCTTGTATTGATAGACAACGAGTCTTCTTATGTAAAGCTATAGATTTTTATATCTTTGGAGAAATTTAATCTCACAACCAGGGGTATTTTGGGAATTAAGAAAAATTTGAAGGGTATTTTGGAAATTTAGGACAAAATATAACGGGTATTTTGAGAAAATTTTAAATTTCAAGGGTATTTTGGGAATTTCCACAAATTAGAGGAGTATTTTGGTAATTTTCCCTAATATCCCTAATATCTTTACCAACATATATGCCAATTATGTTGTTTTTTTGAAAGCTCCAAAAATTGTGATGTTGTACATAGTGTACAACTAACTCTTTGAAAGCACAAGCTCTCTCTCTCTCTCTCTCTCTCTCTCTCTCTCTCTCTCTCTCTACAAATGTAGTAAATTTTTTATGTCGTTTGATCCCTTCTGCCCTCCCTAAGTGATAAATGTGTGAGACATGTACTTCAAAGAAAAGTTATCAATAATCATCTTTGGCAAGTCAAATAGGAACTTAGAGAAAGGATTTTCTACTTCATTTGCCTCCATTTCAAGGCAACTCTATCCTTGAGATGCAAGGCCGACTATTCTTAGGAGCAGTGAGGGCTTCTGTTTCAAATACACACTCTTATGAACTTTCACTATGCGGTTGGCAACAAATAATTTCACAAAGATATTGTTAGTATGACCCCTTGTTATAATGCATTCATCTCGACATGTCTGCCAATTGTGTTGTAAAACTTGAAGAACTAAAAATTCTTGGCAGGTTTCTTGTTTCCGGTACAATCCTCTTTTGGAATGTATTGATTGTGTAATGCAATTGACTTGCTTGGAAATACCTATATTGACATGTATGCCAAACGTCTTATAAATTTGAAAGCAAAAAAGCTAATGTCAAGTTATTTGTTCTCGCAGTACTATGCGTTCTAAAGCATACTACTACAATATCAAAAAGCAGTACTATACTGCACTATGTCCCAGCATCCTATGGGGGGGGGGGGGGCGGGGGGGGGGGGAAGCAATAGCCTTTGTTCCAGTGTTCATGTCGGTCTTCTGCACCTTGTTTTTCATCTCTTACGTGCATGTGTAGAATTCTTTAGAACCTTGTTGTTCTTAAGAAGCTACTCGAAGACTAGGAATGATGAATTCCCATGGCATTACTGCTCATATACCATTTTAAACAATGTGCAATCAATGGCCACTTTATAAGTATTACGATAAGACCATAGAGCTAGTCATGTAAGCTTCAAGTCCCAAGCCACGATGATATATAGTTGGGATTGAGTATTACAGGATGCCGGACTAATTGTCCCTACAAAGTCTAAGCCCCACTTTTCAAATGGTCGGGTCACCTTTATAGGATGTAGAGGCATCTTATCTTTTCTTTGTGGTTTGCATAACGTTGACATTCATCACATCCTTTCATTAAGAGTGATGCATCCTTTAATAAAGTGGGCCACCAACAGCCTAATTGTAATACCTTTCTAGCAGTCAATTTTCTTGAAAAGTGATCACCAGCTACACCCATGTGTGCTTTTTGCAAAATGTACAAATATTCATCCTCACGGGCACAACGTCTAAGAATGTCATCTTTTCCTTGCTTATAGAGAATTCCAACAATCAAGCAACAAGGTTCACATTGCTTGATTAACCTTCGAGCTAAATCCTTTTGAAGCTCTTTGGGGGAAAACCCATCAACTAAAAGGTTGACAATCTTTTCACTCCATTTAGGCATTGTCTCAACTATAAATAGTGGGGGCTTCACCATTGGGTATGCGGGACAAATGATCTTCCACAACATGTTTCTTGCTAGGTCTTACAACAACAATGAAATCAAACTCGAGCACAATTAACAACCATCATGTAATTCTTCCCGTGGAACATACAACGCTTGATGATCTATCTAAAACACAAAATTGGTAGCAAGAAGGTAATATCAAATTTCTTTACATCATAAATCATAGCTAAACATTCTTGATTTGTAGTAGTGTAGTTCATCTCGATATCGTTTAATTGGCAACTTGCAAAGCTAATAGGGTAGTATAGTTTATGTTCTCCTGGTTGAGTTAGAACACACCGAATAGTAAAGTTTTATGCATCAATATGTACATGGAAAATTAGGTTCCAATCGGGCACTTGTCAGGGCCTTTTTCAATAACTCATAAGCATGGTCACACTCCTCGGTCTAGTGAAACTCGATAAGAAGCTTGTACAATGGACGAGCTATCTCAATGAAGTTTAAAATAAACCGCGGATAATAACCAACATGGCCCATGAATCTTTGAACTCCCTTATAGTTTGTAGATGGTGGCAAATTAGCAAGGGATTTAATTTTTCTTTTATCTGTGGAAATCCCATTCTTGGACACTATATGCCCTAAAATGACTCCATGCTTAACCCAGAATTGGCATTTGAAAGGGTTTAATTAGATGTGATACAATCTGCACATTTCAAAAACTTTTCGTAAATATGATAAATGATTTTCCCAAGAGGATTAAACACAAAGGTTGTCTAGGAAACCTTCACAAAACTCCCTTAGATATTCTTTGAATGCAGTATTTATTAACTGTTGGAATGTAGCAGGGGCATTTGTCAAGCCAAAGGCCATAACACAAAATGCAAACACTCCAAATTCAGGTTATAAAAGAAGTTTTAGCTTGGTCCTCTAATGCAATCGTGATTTGACTATAACCAGAGTATCCATCTAAAAATCTAATAAACTTCCTTTTCTGCTACTCTTTCAAGCACATGTTCTGAATATGGCAAGGGATAATGATCTCTCCTAGTGGCTGCATTAACCTTCTTGAGGTCTACACACAATAGTTTCCCATTCTTTTTTGGCACAATGACTATCGAAGAAACCCATTTTGAGTGCTCAATAGGGTATATGAATCCACATTGGATACGTTTTTCAATCTTGTCTTGAACAACCTTTGCATACTTAGGATTCATTGGTTAGTGTCATTGCTAGACTCATTTAGCAATGCTATCTAACTAGGTGTTATACTTTTGTTGCTCTCTTCATCCAAGAACTCTTGTTATTTTCATTAGGAATCTATTCTAATGAAATGCTCACTATGTTCATGCTATTTTCCGCTACACACAAGTTACTAGACCATTAAATGTTACACACTCTCTTCTTCTTTAAGGCTTCGTGTGCCTGCCATGTCCTTTCCCTTGGTATAGGACAACATGTAAGGTCTTTCTGTATTGCTTCACGTGCTCTTGTAAACAAAATGAGGTACCTTGAGTTCTTGTGGAGCCAATTTTTTCTCTGTTTGGGGTGGAGAGCACCTAACCCTAGTTCTTGCATATCCTTGTACAATGATCTCTCAGTAGCCATTAGGAGAAAGCTGGACTCACTTTTGGGCCTTTCATTTCTAGAGAGAGAGTGGCGCTTGACCAATGAGGAAGAGGCTAATGTTACGTTGAAAATCGACATTTTGGAGTCAAGATCTTTTAAAAAAAGGGAGGAAATATTATTTTGGTTCATCAAATTGCATAAATTCGAGCTTTCAAGGCATAAATGCCGTAAGTCGTACTAACTCTGTACCGAGGAATTTCAGAACTTTCATTGAAGACTCTATCTAATATCTTTGTTCTCGCCCAAATATGACTTTGAGTAGCTCTACTTCCCTCTCAAAACTTCTCTTTTTCATATTTGCGCTAACCTTTCTGTGTGTTCATTCTACTGCACACCATGTCTACTTCTCGAAGCTAGGCCTAGCACAACCATTGACTCTATTAGCATTTTTAACAGTTATACTATAGACGATCAAGCATGGATTCCATCTCGAATAAATATTGGAAGTTGGGTTCTACTGCAAACTAGGAGGAGGAAGAGGAGGCAACGCAATGATTTCGTGGAGGCTTTCAAGGGTCAAGTTTAAGAGTTTAGTGTGTGCACAAAGCAAGCGGGTGAAAGAGGTCCTCATACAACAAGCTTTCCAGCATACAGACTTAAGGTTTCAAACATCTCCTCCAAGTTTTCCAAGGCATCGACCCAACTGTAAGTTATTTCAGCATCTCGCTTATTGCATGATTATATTCGAATATTAAGTGGTGGATATCATCTTTGGTATGTTTCAGATATTTATCGGATAGATTGGCAACCAGTTGAGAGCATAGTTGGGATTTTTGATGCTTTCCATGCGTTTATTGGTGAGCAAATGTACCGAGGAAGACAACACAAGGAGCTTGCAGATAATGGAATTTTCTTTTATGATATATCATATGTGGAACCGAGAACTTCCATTGGTTGGGGTCGTGTAGCTCCTTTGTCACTTCCATCCTTTGTTAACAAGGATTGGTCCTTGCCTGCTTCGCAAACTAGTGAAAGCTTTAGGAATAAGTTGTTTCAGGATATACAAAAGTCCCTCAAGTATTCAATTGCCACAAAAATAGTTCGGCTCGCACTATTTATGCCTCTTGAAGTGTTTGTAGATTTTTTCTTCGATTGAGCAAATAAGAACTACCGCAACAATGTTCATTTGCAAGTCTGAGAGCTGTTTGGACATTTTAGATGATAACTGGGATAGAAAACAATCACAGAACAAAATCTGTATTTTGCAAAAGAAGTCCATAATTTGCAAGTTCATTATAAGCTCTCAAAATTTCTTAGTATCGTTTTACTATATTAGATATCATCTTCTTAGTGGATAGCTTATTCCACTCGACCAAGATATAGAGAACAGCCTTGAAAAAAAACCTTTATCAATGGAGCTCTACTTTCGAGACAACCTACTTACTGTGATGGAGACAATGTCAAGCACAACTCTTGCACAGCTCAGGATAGATCTTACATGTGAAGAACTTCCACTTTTGCCGGAATTGTATACATTCAGTCTCAACAATAGAAAGGTGCTTACTAAATTGATAAATTTTGATTATCTTTGATACACTATGACAGAATCTAACTTTTTCTTCTTTTCAGATTCCAAGGCGCAAGGAGAAAACAACATTGTGCAAGGAGTCATTAACAAATACACTTCACTTAATTGCTTCCACCGGAAGCTAGGTCACATACCTTGTGCACGCAAAGAGCTTTGATGCCATGCAAACCATGATGTACTCTTCAAAATGACTAATGCAGAGACATTTTTTGGCGGTCAAACAATGTTTCAAAAAATTACATTTTCAATGTTTCAAAACTTTACATATTGTGTTGTTTCTGTCAAGATTTATACAAGTAATTTGCTCCCTTTTCCTTCTACTGTCCTCTCTCCCGGTTTGTGCCACTCGTCCCCTGTCCTCTCCCCCGGTTTGTGCCACTCGTCCCTTGCCCTCTCCTCCGGTTGCTCCCCTGCCCTCTGCTCCGGTTGCTGCTACCTCTGCCTCTGGGGATGCTGGTCTCGGGCATCTTTTCGCGTCGCTCGAAATCATGGGCCTCTTCCATGGCTTCCCATGCTTCTTACACCTGTGAAGCTTCCCGATGTTCTTGCTCTTGTCATTGACGTGTAGCCCATTCCTCTACTTCTGCGGCATCCGCATAATATTGGTTTATTGCTTCTTGCATATTTCGAACTTCTTCTTGAGTCTGATTGTGGCGTTGCGTCATTTCGTTAATGCGAGCCTCTTCGAACTCCTCAGCTCTCGCCGCTTCCTCTCTTGTGCGTCTGTTTACTGAGATTATAATATGTTGGATGGCCATTACAGAAAAATGTCACACATTGTTGGGGGTGTAGTTATGTAATCGAAGTTCCTGTAGAAGCGTGATACAGACATTTGTTGCTTCATACATACGTTGCAACAAACAATAAAACAGCAGATTACTTACGTTCGGTACATCCATAATCTGACTGATGAGCAACAGGGCATTCAAAGAGGTTCGCCAGCCACAGCTATAGTCATCAGTCTGCGTGGGCACGGTTACCCGTTCGTGCCGGACTACATTTCCTAGATCATGTTCTAACAAAAGATGCTCTACACATCATACAAGTTTTTTCGCGGCACTACAAACATAACCACTTGAGTCAGCAACACATTACAAAGAGACACTGCTTTTCAAATGTACCCAAATGGACCTTGCGTTTTTACACGATCGTGAAACGCCCTGCTTTGCCCGGATTTTGCGTAGTAAACAATCTTAGCTTCCATGTCAAATAACAACAGACTCTAATGATCACTACAGAGACACCATCAAAGATGAGGAGAGATTCTCAATGCAACATGTTTTTTACAAGGCAAGAAAATACTCACAATTGATTGTACGCAGTGACCAGAAAGCGTGTTGGATCAAAGTTGACTCTGCTAAACCAATTCGTCAGACGCAAAAAGGAAACTGAGTTGTTATGTAGATAAGGCGATATCAGCGGATCTATTCCGTATACTTTTTCTTGAACCTCAGGGGGCAAAAGCGAGACAGCGTGGCTAACATGAACAAATGGCAGAGATTAGACTTGAGGTATTTCAGCGGGTTGTCTCACTGCCACAAACCCGTGAGTCAATATCGAGCGAGTGGGGCAGCTATCGAATTCCATCCGCCACTGACTCGCTTGGTATTGACCATGTCTTAACGGAAGTGAGCCATAAAGAAAAACTTGACAACTGCGCAAAGACATCCGTCAATACCGAGCGAGTCAGTGGCGGATTCCAATTCCATAAGCCACTGACTTGCTTGGTATTGACCCATGTCTTTAAAGTAGTGAGCCATTATAAAGAAAAACTTGGCGGCTGCCGCAAAGACATGGGTCAATACCGAGCGAGTAGTACCACTATCCAATTGCATAAGCCACTGTCTCGCTTGGTATTGACCCATGTCTCTGTAGAGACCCATTTAATGAACATGAGAATTAAAGAGCATGAGAATTACCACAAAGCAACATTAACGACCTCATTCGTTGCGAGCGATTCGGTGAAACTGCACATGCACCGGAAGTCTAGATTATTGAGGTTGAAAATGAAGGCCTCCTCCGACCTTGCAGGCAGCTGTATCTACGCATGCAGAGGCGCTGAGCTCAACAAAATTCTCAACTCCTCTTCATTCTCTTTTGTTGATTTGCTCTAAAAATAATTGACTCATCCGATACGTTGGATGGCCCTTATGATGCAGAGCCTTGCCCTTGCCTTTTTTGAGCTGGCTCCGTGGCTGCCTTAGGCTCCTCCCTAACAGCCTCAGGCTCCTCAGGCTCCGGATCATTTTCCTTCAATATTGGTTGCTCCATAGATGCCTCATGCTCCACCATGGCCTGCTCTTGCCCCTCATCATCCCTTACTGGCTGCGGATCCTCTATGACTTGCTCATTTTGGTGTCTAGCTGGCTCCTCAATAACTGTCTCTGTTTCTTCCTTGACTGCCTCGGGGTCCACTCTGGCTTGCTCATGGACCTCTGCGGCTATCTCAGCGTGCCCATCTGTGTCGTTTCTCTCGACCTGTGATCGGGTCCTTCTGCTTTTTGTTTCATCCCTAGACGGCTCTGTCTGTCATGCACGAGGATGGAGAGGGGGGATGTTGAGAATATCCATGGTTCTACTATCCCAGATAAGCACTGGCTGAAGCAGCCCATCGTAGCAGAAACGCAGCCTACGAAGAGTATCAAAATCCCGCGGCATGATAGTGACGTGGTGTGCATAGGCAGCCACGATATATCCATCACTGAAGAATTCCATGAGGTAATCTTCAGAAATTTCTTGAAGGCAGAGTAGTGCATTGCTGGCCCATCGCATGCCGACTCTCCAGTGCTCGCAAATCTCCCGCACTACTCATTGGAAAGGGAGACGTGGAATAGTAGGTTGAACGTGTCATTCTATCCTATGCAACTCTTGAAGTACACCACTGTGTGCCTCATATCGGTGTCTTCTTGCTTGAGCATTCAAAGATACACCTATTGCCCTCCTAGCCGTGGCCTTAAAACGAGGCATCTCTACAAATAGCACAATACCAAAAGACAATTCATTTGTCAGCACAAAGGACTTCAGATTTCAGAAAAGGTCAGTACCAAGCAAATAGGTGCATAGGAAAGAGTTTGCCTTGCCTTATTCGCTCGGTAGTGACCTCAAAAAATAGTAATAGCAGACATGACTTATATTTTCTGAGGTCACTCCCAAGCAAATAGGTGCATAGGAAAGAGTTTGCCTTGCCTTATTCTCTTGGTAGTGACCTCAGAAAATAGTAATAGCAGACATGACTTATATTTTTTGAGGTCACTACCGAGCGAATAGGTGCATAGGAAAGAGTTTGCCTTGCCTTATTCGCTCGGTAGTGACCTCAGAAAATAGTAATAGCAGACATGACTTAGTCCTTTGCTGCCGCGTCGCCATCGCCATCACCCCCCTCTGGTTCTTGCAGTCGGTGGCCTGCGACATCACCATCCAACTCGGCGCCATTGGATATTACAGAGACATGTTCTTTCTCCCTACCTCTCCCCTTCCTGTGTGCTATTAACTGTGTGTGCACCGAAGCCACTGCGTTAGGGTAAAATTAAAAGTCTCAAACCGCATGCATGGTTGGAATAATTACTCCTTATGTGACCGTACCGCATGCATGGTTGGAATAATTACTCCTTATGTGACCATACCGCATGCATGGTTGGAATAATTAATCTTTATGTGACCGTGCCTGAGTTTGGGAATAGTGAGTGAGTAGGCCTATAAATCTATCATTGATAACATTAAATGCTCTGTTCTTATCCACCTGTTTTGAATGCTTGGGTCACAGGACAGAACCAAGCGAATAGGGCCCTTTGGAGATTATTGGGGGCCCTACTCGCTTGGTTCTGACTCAACTAACGTCACCTCTTATGACATTAGCGCACGGGACAAAACCAAGTGAATAGGGCCCTTCGGTGATTGTTGGGGCCCCTACTCGCTTGGTTCCGACTCAACTAACGTCACCTCTTATGACATTAGCGCATAGGACAGAACCAAGCGAATAGGGCCCTTCGGAGATTCTTGGACCCCTACTCGCTTGGTTCTGACTCAACTAACGTCACCTCTTATGACATTAGCGCACGGGACAGAACCAAGCAAAAAGAGACATTGAGGGGTACTCGAGGCTAAATATTCACTTGGTTATGACACCAAATAGTTTTGGCTTGCTTTTTCTTTTAGTCATGGGGATCATAGTCCTGGAGACAGACGTGAGCGAGGATACATGTGAAGAAAAACTATTCACGTTCTTATATAACGCCCGTGCTCATCACCGTGCACCAGAACTATCAGGAATGTTCAATGCAGATTTTTCTATACAGAGGATTATAGATTGCTCATTTGAGTACCTACAAACCCATTTGCAAAAATATAAGGCAGTCACTTGTGACAATTCCATGACAGTTGATGGCATGAGATATGTGCACCCAGCCGACCTTGACCCTGACAAGAGTGCTTCAAGGAGACTGAATCGTTGTCTAGAAAAGTGTCCCTCCAATGCACTGCTTGTACAAGACAGGTGTATGAAGCACTTCAAAAAGTGTCGCTTAGTGGAATTCTACCATGGGTTTGTCTGTTACTTATACTTGAAGACGGATGGTGAGTCAGAGACTTCACAGTTAACAACTTTCGGTAGTTGTCCATTGGCGCCGGAGGAAGAGGTAGAGGATGTGGAGGTGTAGTTCGACCCAGAAGAAGAGCGGGAAGAGGCACTAAAGGAAACATTTGATGCAGGCATAACTCTTGTTTCTCTTGCGGATGCAGCAATAGGGTGCAAGCAAGAAATTCCAAGTAAGGAAGTGACACTGCCTCTAAATTGTGCTCACAGCTTTGCTATGGCGGGCGACACCCACTATGTTCTGCTCACAGATATCATGCATGAGCTCAATATACGAGAGGACTACTGCCTAGCAGCAATTGTGAATTTTTGTGAGACAGACATGGGGTTTGTGGATGATGATGGAGTGGACCAAAATCTTATTGCTGACACAGATGTTCGCGACTCACAGTTCACTTCACGGTGGCAACTGATCAAAGATACGTTCAATGAAGCGAAGTACGGAGAGGCCAATTTGCCAACATATGAGAAATTTGAATCGACAACAAAACAACTCGGCTTGGAAACATGGGTAGGCATGTGGCACCCAAAGATTAGGTAATGAATAGTCAGTCTATTCACTTGTTGGGGAGGTCGATGCTGGAAATGGACGAGAATCAGATGGTAACTTTTGTCGTGCATTCAGATGGTATTAGAGATGGCCCAGTGATAAAATATCATGATCATTTTTTTTGTTGCCAGGTGCTAGTGTATTACGATAGTTTCCTTAGAAGAGAGGGAGGCTCACGGCAAGGGCTTGTCACTGGAGTCCAAGGCAAGGATGCGGCGTTGTCTCACTACATCAAGCGTTTCAACCACAAAAAGGTTTGTAGAAACAATTCAAGTACTTGGCAATTGTACTCATCTCACTTACGGCCCATAAATTCATTGCAATTTTTATGTAGATCATAATATACCACAAGGAATACTCTGATGACAATGCAAAGTTCCCACTGTTTTCAATGAAAGTTATTACAAGATTGTGTGGTGGGCGCCCCCTCCAACTAAACGCAAAAAAACTAATTCTGATTGAGAAACAATTTGCTCTACGCATATTTGGCATTGGGTATGGGTGCCAAGCACTCAGAGCCCCCTATTTCATGTCCTACACAACTCAGGCTCTGGCATCAGGGGTTGAGAACCCGGAAAGCTTAGATCCATACAACATGCGGCTGTTTTTGAGGGAAAGAAGACACCTGATGCCCGTGGGGATGTTGCCATCAATAGAGGAACGAGCTCGTCTACAAAGCTTGCACATCAAAGAGGTACAAAGTGAGGAAGAAGGAGGTGCATCGAAGAGGATAAAAACGACAGGCTCAGGTCCATCTTCTCCTACTCCTGACTCGTGACCGTCACCACCTCGCATGGAGCTCTGCCGCATTTGAATCTCCCCAAGCCATCTGTTTCTTCTCTTTGCGGATGTGTTGTAAAGACCATGTAATTTCTGAACTCTTAAGAAGTTCCTTCTGCCTTGCTCTATGAATTAGTCGTCTATAAGTCCATTGGTGTAACTCTAATAGGCTATTGGCCTTTTCTTTTCCTCCCCCATGTCAAGTGTGCTTAAAATAACTTGTTCTTGCCATGTAGTGGGTTTTTTCCATGCCTTGTGTGGACCATATTGATAGTGAGCCGTATGTCTTGGAAAAATATGGACCATGGTTGAACAGTATGTGCTGCATTGAAATAAAACAAAATGGTCAGTAGAGTACAATTTAAAATTTTGTTTTGTATACGTAGAATGCCAACCCACCATGTAATGTGTGATATGTTGCCCACCCCACCCTGTAAGGTAAGCCTTTTTCCAATCCAGCAAGGCTGCTTGAAATGATGTGAGCTTACTTTGGTCCCAAGAATGCTGCTCAACGTAATGGAAAATTTTATCTAGTGATTTCCACACGTTCACCTTGTGATTCTGGATTGCCCCACCACTAGCATTGTCTTTAACCACTTTATGTAATTGTTTCCATTTGTTGAACAGTTTTCTCCTTTCTTCTCTATCTGAATCTTTGAGGCTAAACCCAAGACACCTTCTTGCCTTCACTCCGCCTATCGATGTTTTCCTCGGTACCTTGTACCGACTTTGAGACATCTTAGGGTCCTCTTCGATTTTGACATTGCCTCTATGCAAACCAATGTCTGAGAGCACTCCCTCTAATGCTTTGATCACTCTTTTTGGCTCACTCCTGGCTTTAATGTGCATGCAAAACATATGTACAAATGAACCACCTTTTCAATTATTTGACAGAGTGCATGAAGTGTACAGACGTGAACTCTACTCAGAGGAATATCAAGCACTGGTTTAAAAGTTTTATCTTGAAGATGTCTGTTGGGAGCTCTAATCCATTGCACACTCTCAAGTGATTGTGCATCAGCCATGCAATATAAGCATGTATTTTCCACAGCTGCTCCGTGTGTTATGTTTTACATACACTTAAGAGTCTTTAAGTCACCTGCCATGTGCCATTCCACTGTGTAGTCACCAAATCCTTCCACTGAAAGAACGGCTCCGTTTCTTTGTTCAGTGATGATAGAAGAAATTTGGGTTTGACTAAAAACCCAATCAAGGATTTCAAAATTTCCTTATCAACCTGCAATGAAAAATGAAAACAAACAATCAACAACCAAATAATCAATATTTTTGTTATCATAGAGTGAATGAAGTATACCTGAAATGATCCTAGAGTTAGAATGTTGTTTTCTGATTGCACGCTGAAGTATCGTGGATCCTCGTTCATTATTGATGGATCCAGAGCTCTGTTCATGAGGGTAATGGTGAATCTCTCCAACTTCTTGTTCTTTAGGACCTTGCACTCGTCGAGCTTCAAAAAAAACTTGAGAACCCCACCGCACTCGTCTCGACTGATGTCAAAGAAGTGAACTGCATACCTTTGCAATGCTTCAAGATCAACGAAGAGGTTGTTGTGCTCGTTAAACTGTACCTCTCTGCCGCCCTTGCCTAAGAACGTTGCTTCAATATGGAATGGTGACCCAAGTTTCTCAAACACCTTATCGTTTACGTGTCGGTGAGCAGCCTTTACATGTGATGGATTTGGTAGCAATGATCCTCTCTGTAGTTTATTTTGAGACTTTTTAGCTAATGCTTTGAAGAGTGCCCTGTATCCCATCTGCAAGATGCCACTCTCATCAAGTATTGCTTGCACTTCCATTGGTTCCAGCTGATTCTCGTTCATGAAGGAGGTAAGTAGCCTCCCTTTCAACTTACAAATTTTTTTGAGTTATCATCTCTTCAACTACATCTTTTGGAACTAGATGGCTGTAATGCACTCCGGCATTGAATCCTGCATCGTTCGAGTTTGGATGCAGTAAAGACCTGCCAAAAAAAAAGCACCATGCGTTATGATCATGTATAGGAAAGTAAGTGTATCCATTTCTTAATGAAGCACATTGAAGAAACAAACTTCGAGTTACGTTAAAGCTCATATTTGTTTTTTCAGGCCACCACTACCAACCTTCATGTTCCATTAGGAGAAATATGAACCTTGCATGGGCCTTGTAAGGAATCCTAATTTTTAGGGATTAAGGCTAATGTTGTGTGGGGTTTAGGGGGCAAGGGCATTGAAGAAGGTAGTTTTGAGTAGGCTTTTCTAGCCTTTTTTTTAGACAAATGTAGGATGTGGACCTAAAAGGTTGTTTTCTCTCTCTAGCTTTTTTTAAAGTGAAGGAAGTCCATTTTTTCAAAAATCTTTTCCCCCAAAAAGTAATAAACATTTTGTTCTCTCATCCTCCTCCCTCCTCCCTCCTCTCTCCCTCTCCCTCTCCTCTCCCTCTCTGCCCCTACTTTCCTCCTCCTCCCCTCCCTCCCTCCTTCTCTCCTCCCATCCTGCTCGGCCTCTCTACCCTTCCCCCTCTATCTTTTCATCATTTGCTTCCTCACGCAACAGCTTCCATGGTGCTCACAGACATCACAAATGGTTTGCTTCCACCACCACGTACTCCGCACACCAAAAGCATACATATTCGCTTACCCACGGCATTTGCACCGAAGACCACTAGTGAAGGTGATCAAAGGTCATCACAGGAACGTCGCACCGCTTGTGAGACCAATGTTGACATTTGGGTGGATGGCCATTTGTACCCTTACGATCCTATAAGCCGCTTCCATCCACCGTTTAATAGCCTTTCCACATTTCTTCAATTTCTTGGGAGGGGAGAAGCAGGCTTGTTAGGCTATTGCAAGCGGCTGTGTATGGGTGCAGGTGCTTCTTTGCATATGTGGATGCACGAATGTCAAGCTCTTCACCTCAAGACGACGGCATTACAAGAGAGTGTTGCCTCTTCGGAGAGGGTAGTTAAAAGTCTTGAACAAGAAAAAGGAGTCCCACATCCAGAAGCTTACCAACACCATCACATACTTGAAAGAAACACCTGTTTTGAGAATACAAAGCTAGGTGTGAAATCACAGTGTAATGTTATTATGGATTCATACTTAACATTTGTCATGCATTTTTAGTCATATTTCCATCCACGTTGGTGGAGGAGCAGCCACTACATAGTCTCTCCGGACATTCAATGCTATACATGCGGATATTGGAGCAATAATGTTCCAGGAGGCATCTTTGCCCAACCAAACTGGTTCAAAGAAGGATTTTCTTCTATTCTCACTCCTATATTGTCCCTACTTCTACACAAGCATTTGGAACGCCTTGAACCCATCAAAGTAACTTCCTTATTAAGTATGGAGTGGCGGTCCCAGATTTGTGGTCGGTAGCATCTTTCAAGCAAAAGATGATAATGGATGTCCAAAACTCTTTGAAATACTCTAAAGCTTCTAGGTCTGTGGGCTTGAGTTGGTGTTTGCCTATTCATTGTTTTGTGCACATTTTTAAAGAGTTTGGATTTGTGGAGACTACCACAATGCTTGTATGTAAAGATGCGCATTACGAGGAATTAGGAAGGCTTTTAGAAGAGGACTGGGGTTTTGTGGGAGGCATGCACAACGGGGACCGGTACGTTGTAAGGTTGGAGCTTCAGGTATTGGAATGCGCTATTTGAAATCCCGCACCTCCTTGTACATACGATTTCACTATGATCGTTGGATGTGCAAGCTTGGAGTGTGGACTCCCTTACAGAGTGTAGACGGCGCTATTGCAAGCTTTGACATTGCAGTGAAGATGCCCAACGATGCTTTGGAGGCAGTCAAGTGAACAAGCATTGGACTCTCAGTAATGTTCGAGAACATTTGGTTATTATGGGTTTTGAGGCCCTTCAACAAGCACAATTTCGTTTACAAGGTCACAAGGTGAGAATCCTTCACCACATTTTCAATACATCATGGTTTGTCGATCATTGGATGCTTATTGTAATGAATGTCGCAGATTGGGAAGAGAATGGAAGACAAATTGAAGGTCGAGGAGGACTGGGGGATAGATGAACTATGCTATCGATCTTATAAACTTTGTAACTCTTGCAATTTTCATATTGATCCCCGCTGTAATCAACATGATTTGCTTCGGCAAATCATGCCTTTGAATATAATTTTTTGCATTGGGGATGAGAAATCATTTTTGGTGAAAGTGCCTTTTTTTTTTAATGTCTTAAAAAAAGGGTCCATTATAAAAGGGGGCCACCTAACTCATTCACTATTTTCACTTTTGCAACTCTGAGCTCCTCCACTCTCTATCTACACCCAGGCTAGACATGGATGCTGCCACAGCCTCTGCATCTTTAGCCACATCCACCCCTTTGTCACGCTTCATCTCTTCCTCGAGGACACCAAATACAAAGGGAAGTTGGACCTCCACACCTTTTTTACTCGTCTCCCTGACCTTGATGCCACAGTTGCCCTTCACATGGATGCATTTGAGGAGATTTTTGCGTTCATGGAGGAGACACATTAAAATATTCTGTATCTATCCCCCACATGTAGGGATCTGGGTGCTTGCGATCTTTTGCGCTATATACACAAAGGTGATCGCCCATTCTCCAAGCGGTTGCAACGATTCCAAGAAATTGCAACCAATGCAGGCCATTACTTGGACGAGCAAGCCCTGGGGTGTCAGCGCTCAAGAAGCGCAAGTTGGGGGTGGAGTACCTTTCTCGGCTCGCAACATTTATCTTCTTGGTGAGCGAGGAACCTGATTTGGAGGAGCTCCGCTTACCACACCTTCAAGTTGGGTCCTTTATCAAGGACACAAGGAGCAGCAGGTTATCCCCATGAACCCTGCAGCGGAAGGAAAAGCACACCAGCTCGAGTACCCTAGGGGTCTTGAGGAAGTGGTTGAGAAAATCCATAGTTGCGGCTGGCCCTAGTGACACTCCAGTGCCACTACCACTGACGGATGTGGCTATCCCAGAGGTAGAAATTAGCCGCTTTCCTCAGTGTTAGTGGATGGGGAGGAGTATGTGTTCCTGCATGATTTGGAAAAAGCATTTGGCCTGCGCATGGATGAATGCTTGAGCGTGCTATGCAACAGCAGCAAATGTCCCTTAGACAATACGCCAGATGCCCTAGAAAGCAAGCTCTTGCCAGATGGGGACTCTGTTGCTGACACTTTTGCAGTTGTATGTGCGGAGGTCCTGGCAGCAGAGCAGTTGCACGTGGCTGATGAAGATTTCCAAGCCACGCAAGCCAAGGTTGAGGCTGCTAGGATGCCTATGCCATTATGCAACCTCCCATCTGATGATCCAAAGCTTGTATCTGTGGTGCATGGGACCATTGACTTGGATGCAAAGGGCAACAGGGAGGAGGACGACAGGAGCAGGAGGTAAACTGTATCCTAATTTTCATGTTACTATTTTATCCTTCGTTGTCTTTTTTCTCAACCTTCATCGGTTTATGACAGGATGTTGTGGAGGTTGATGATTTTGCTGCAAGGACGGGTGGCAAGCGGACGGGCTTTGGACCTCAAGCTTCCCTTGCGCATTACCTCGGACAACTCCCCCTGGCGATGTGGCCATTATCCATAATGAATTTACTCCCCAAGCCCATTTTATGACTTGGTCGTTAAAAGCTTTGAGCAAGTTTTTGTGTTTGAGTACCATTGCTCAAACTGCGCATCAAGTGTTCCTAGTGCGTAGATCCCTTGTATGCACAGCGTTTGGCACTGGCTTTCGTGGTAAAGTGCTTGCCCAGATAGGGATACATGCTTCCATTGGCTCAACTGACCCAAATGCCATAGCGCAGTCCCTCTTGACTGGGGAGTTGCCTTACGCGCAAAATAGGCGCCAGGAAATGGTCAAAAAAATTATGAACTCCTCAGATACATGATGTAAAATCACCGTTCTTGAAGGAATAAAAAATATTTGAAATTGTCTCTATATTGCAAATTCTTTTCAATCTGATTTGTCAATCTTGAAAATTGTTTCATTGGTGATATGAATTGTTTTTTGACTTGTTATTTCAAGGTATGTAATTGCAGTCAATTTGAGTATAATGTGATTTTTAAGTACCCTAGGGGGTTAGATTAGCCTATAAGCTGCAAAAAATGCCTGGCCACAAGGGGCGCGCAAATGGCCATCCATCAGTTTTGGATGGGCCATTTGCGCGCCCTTGTGGCCAGGCATTTTTTTGCCCCTTTTAGGCCAATCTACCCCCTAGGGTACTTAAAAAGCACAAATTTATTGCAATGGATTGGTTTTGCATCATTCATTTAAATGCAAACCTTTTTATGGCATTCCAGTATATGTTCACACTCAAGGACACTAGAAAAGCTCAAATCAATTATGAAATGAAGTTTCCAGCAAACTATCACTTGCTTTAGTTCTACCTACTACCCCTTGCACCAAAAAGTCAAATTACATTGGACACCTTGGTTTCCCAATATGTTATTTGTTTTGATATCCTATAAGGAATTCAAAGCTTGAAATGACAATAAAAAAAAAATTGGTGTCCATTAAGGATCCATTTAAAATATTGATGCAAACCAATCCATTGCAATAAATTTGTGCTTTTTAAGTAACCTAGGGGGGTCGATTGGCCTATAAGAGGCAAAAAAAGGCTGGCCACAAGGGCGCGCAATGGCCCACCATCAGTTTTGGATGGGCCATTTGCACAGCCTTGGGCCAGGCAATTTTTTTTGCCCCTTATAGGCCAATCTACCCCCTAGGTACCTTAAAAAGCACAAATTTTTAGCATTGGATTTGGTTTTGCATCATTCATTTATATGTAACCTTTTTATGGCAATTCCAGTATATGTTCACACTCAAGGGACACGCGCAAAAGCTCAAATCACTTATGAAATGGAAGTTTCCAGCAAACTTTCACTTGCTTTAGCTTATCTACTACCCCCTTGCACTAATAAAACCATATTACTATTGGGACATATTGGTTTCACCTTTTTTTGTAGTTTTGGAATATTCCTTATGATATCAAAACTAATAACATATTGTGAAACCAAGTGTCCAATGTAATTTGACTTTTTGGTGCAAGGGTGTAGTAGGTAGAGCTAAAGCAAGTGATAGTTTGCTGGAAACTTCATTTCATAATTGATTTGAGCTTTTCTAGTGTCCTTGAGTGTGAACATATACTGGAATTGCCATAAAAAGGTTGCATTTAAATGAATGATGCAAAACCAATCCATTGCAATAAATTTGTGCTTTTTAAGTACCCTAGGGGGTAGATTGGCCTATAAGGGGCAAAAAAATGCCTGGCCACAAGGGCGTGCAAATGGCCCATCCAAAACTGATGGATGGGCCATTTGCGCGCCCTTGTGGCCAGGCCTTTTTTTGCCCCTTATAGGCCAATCTACCCCCTAGGGTACTTAAAAAGCACAAATTTATTGCAATGGATTGGTTTTGCATCAATATTTTAAATGGATCCTTATGGACACCTTTTTTTTTTTGTCATTTCAAGCTTTGAATTCCTTATAGGATATCAAAACAAATAACATATTGGGAAACCAAGTGTCCAATGTAATTTGACTTTTTGGTGCAAGGGTGTAGTAGGTAGAACTAAAGCAAGTGATAGTTTGCTGGAAACTTCATTTCATAATTGATTTGAGCTTTTCTAGTGTCCTTGAGTGTGAACATATACTGGAATTGCCATAAAAAGGTTGCATTTAAATGAATGCTACAAAACCAATCCATTGCAATAAATTTGTGCTTTTTAAGTACCCTAGGGGGTAGATTGGCCTATAAGGGGCAAAAAAATGCCTGGCCACAAGGGCGCGCAAATGGCCCATCCAAAACTGATGGATGGGCCATTTGCGCGCCCTTGTGGCTAGGCATTTTTTGCAGCTTATAGGCTAATCTAACCCCCTAGGATACTTAAAAATCACAATTATACTCAAATTGACTGCAATTACATACCTTGAAATAACAAAGTCAAAAAACAATTCATATCACCAATTGAAACAATTTTCAAGATTGACAAATCAGATTGAAAAGAATTTTCAATATAGAGACAATTTCAAATATTTTTTATTCCTTCTAGCACGGTGATTTTACATCATGTATCTGAGGAGTTCAGAATTTTTTTGACCATTTCCTGGTGCCTATTTTGCTCGAAAGGCAACTCCCCAGTCAAGAGGGACTGCGCTATGGCATTTGGGTCAGTTGAGCCAATGGAAGCATGTATCCCTATCTGGGCAAGCACTTTACCACGAAAGCCAGTGCCAAACGCTGTGCATACAAGGGATCTACGCACTAGGAACACTTGATGCGCAGTTTGAGCAATGGTACTCAAACACAAAAACTTGCTCAAAGCTTTTAACGACCAAGTCATAAAATGGGCTTGGGGAGTAAATTCATTATGGATAATGGCCACATCGCCAGGGGGGAGTTGTCCGAGGTAATGCGCAAGGGAAGCTTGAGGTCCAAAGCCCGTCCGCTTGCCACTCGTCCTTGTAGCAAAATCATCAACCTCCACAACATCCTGTCATAAACCGATGAAGGTTGAGAAAAAAGACAACGAAGGATAAAATAGTAACATGAAAATTAGGATACAGTTTACCTCCTGCTCCTTGTCATCCTCCTCCCTATTGCCCTTTGCATCCAAGTCAATGGTCCCATGCACCACAGATACAAGCTTTGGATCATCATATGGGAGGTTGCATAATGGCATAGGCATCCAACAGCCTCAACCTTGGCTTGCGTGGCTTGGAAATCTTCATCAGCCACGTGCAACTGCTCTGCTGCCAGGACCTCCGCACATACAACTGCAATAGTGTCAGCAACAGAGTCCCCATCTGGCAAGAGCTTGCTTTCTAGGGCATCTGGCGTATTTTCTAAGGGACATTTGCTGTTGTTGCATAGCACGCTCAAGCATTCATCCATACGCAGGCCAAATGCTTTTTCCAAATCATGTAGGAACACAAACTCCTCCTTATCCACTAACACTGAGGAGAAGCGGCTAATTTCTACCTCTGGGATAGCCACATCCGTCAGTGGTAGTGGCACTGGAGTGTCACTAGGGCCAGCCGCAACTATGGATTTCTCAACCACTTCCTCAAGACCCCTAGGGTACTCGAGCTGGTGTGCTTTTCCTTCCGCTGCAGGGTTCATGGGGATAACCTGCTGCTCCTTGGTGTCCTTGATAAAGGACCCAACTTGAAGGTGTGGTAAGCGGAGCTCCTCCAAATCAGGTTCCTCACTCACCAAGAAGATAAATTTTGCGAGCCGAGAAAGGTACTCCACCCCCAACTTGCGCTTCTTGAGCACTGACACCCCAGGGGCTTGCTCGTCCAAGTAATGGCCTGCATTGGTTGCAATTTCTTGGAATCGTTGCAACCGCTTGGCGAATGGGCGATCACCTTTGTGTATATAGCGCAACAGATCGCAAGGCACCCAGATCCCTGCATGTGGGGGGATAGATACAGAATATTTTATGATGTGCTCCTCCATGAACGCAGAAATCTCCTCAAATGCATCCATGTGAAGGGCAACTGTGGCGTCAAGGTCAGGGAGACGAGTAAAAAAGGCGTGGAGGTCCAACTTCCCTTTGTATTTGGTGTCCTCAAGGAAGAGGATGAAGCGTGACAAAGGGGTGGATGTGGGTACAGATGCAGAGGCTGTGGCAGCATCCATGTTTAGCCTGGGGTGTGGATAGAGAGTGGAGGAGCTCAGGAGTTGCAAAAGTGAAAATAGTGAATGAGTTAGGTGGCCCCCCTTTTATAATGTACCATTTTTTTAAGACATTAAAAAAAAAAGGCACTTTCACCAAAAAATGATTTCTCATCCCAATGCAAAAAATTATATTCAAAGGCATGATTTGCCGAAGCAAATCATGTTGATTACAACGGGGATCAATATGAAAATTGCAAGAGTTACAAAGTTATAAGATCGATAGCATAGTTCCATCTATCCCCCAGTCCTCCTCGACCTTCAATTTGTCTTCCATTCTCTTCCCAATCTGCGGACATTCATTACAATAAGCATCTAATGATCGACAAACCATGATGTATTGAAAATGTGGTGGAAGGATTCTCACCTTGTGACCTTGTAAACGAAATTGTGCTTGTTGAAGGGCCTCAAAACCCATAATAACCAAATGTTCTCGAACATTACTGAGAGTCCAATGCTTGTTCACTTGGACTGCCTCCAAAGCATCGTTGGGCATCTTCACTGCAATGTCAAAGCTTGCAATAGCGCCGTCTACACTCTGTAAGGGAGTCCACACTCCAAGCTTGCACATCCAACGATCATAGTGAAATCGTATGTACAAGGAGGTGCGGGATTTCAAATGGCGCATTCCAATACCTGAAGCTCCAACCTTACAACGGTACCGGTCCCCGTTGTGCATGCCCTCCACAAAACCCCAGTCCTCTTCTAAAAGCCTTCCTAATTTCTCGTAATGCGCATCTTTACATACAAGCATTGTGGTAGTCTCCACAAATCCAAACTCTTTAAAAATGTGCACAAACCAATGAATAGGCAAACACCAGCTCAAGCCCACAGACCTAGAAGCTTTAGAGTATTTCAAAGAGTTTTGGACATCCATTATCATCTTTTGCTTGAAAGATGCTACCGACCACAAATCTGGGACCGGCCACTCCATACTTAATAAGGAAGTTACTTTGATGGGTTCAAGCGTTCCAAATGCTTGTGTAGAAGTAGGGACAATATAGGAGTGAGAATAGAAGAAAATCCTTCTTTGAACCAGTTTGGTTGGGCAAAGATGCGGGAACATTATTGCTCCAATATCCGCATGTATAGCATTGAATGTGCCGAAGAGACTATATAGTGGCTGCTCCTCCACCAACGTGGATGGAAATATGACTATAAATGCATGACAAATGTTAAGTATGAATCCATAATAACATTACACTGTGATTTCACACCTAGCTTTGTATTCTCAAAACATGTACTTACAATGTGTTGGAAATTGAGGTGGTTGTTGCAAGTGCATGGTTGACATTGAGAAAACATGTTGCACAATGGCTATGGTCCCCTTGTCTTTGCGGTTCTTGAAGCCAAGGAGCTTTCCTTTCCAATGAAGATCCAAGTTTGCACGATTCGGCACACGATGAGGGCCAACAGCAGATGGTTGCATGTATACCCAAGCACCTTTGGTGAACTCTTGTGGCACCCACTCATCATCTACACCTCTAGTGTTGTGGCATGCAAGTGCTGTGACCTCATCCTTTGGTCGCCTTTGCGAAGTAGAGTTGGCCATGGTTGAGCAAAGCAAACTAGGAGGAGGAGAAGAACCTTGCTTGTTGCTACAATGTAGGTGTGATAAAGTGATATGAGAAAATGGTCAACCCTTGTGGCAATGGGAGGAGAAGGTGGACAACCCTTGCTTGGTGTGGCACTGGGAGGAGAAGGTGGATAAGCCTTGCTTGGTGTGGCAATGGAAGGTGGTAGGGGAGGAGAGAGGAGCTTCCTTGCTGCAGCAATGGAGATGGTGTAAAGAGAGAGAGTGTTGGAGTAGAGGATGAGTGTGATGGTTGCAACCAAGGAGGGGTTGGAAAAGGGGTTCTAGAGAGAGAAAATCCCTTTTTGCCTAATAACTAATTTTGGGGGAGCTCTGGATAGCAAAAAAAGATTTTTTAAAAGTTTTTAAAATTTTTTGAATTTTAGGGTTTTTGGATGCACGTTTTGACTTTTTGAGATCAAAAAATTCTTTTTTGACCATAAAATGGTTTTAGGGAGGGTTTCAGAAGATGAAATTTGAGTTTTGAAATTTTTGAAAAATTTCAAATTTTTGGGATTTTTTCATAACCGGATCAAAAAGGAGGGAAGTTGGAGGTTCCATATGCCCCCCCCCCACCCCACCCCACCTTCTCACTAGGTAAGAGCCCATTTAAAAAGTGTAAGACTACTTTGTCCCCCTACATTTTTGAGGGCATAGAGTGTGTCCACTACCCTCTTCTCATTGGCTGGCCTCTAATTAACCTTAATCCCAAAGGGCCCCTAGAGGGTTCATATTTTTCCTAATGCTCAATGTTGCACAGATCTCGTTTTCTTTTCCGACTACCAAGCACGGTGTCTTTCTCTCGCAAACTTGTGATGTTCTTCTTAAGGCCTTGGATTGTCTCTCTGTTTGATGAAATCTTTTGAGAGCATGCTTCATTAAGTTTCTTCAGCTGCATGTTCTCCATCGCCAGGAAGTTTCTTTGCCTTTCCGCATTCAATCCTCTCATTTCCAAATGTTTGGTGTATCCCAATAGCTCATCCTTGCCATCGCCTGTGAAATGTAAGAGGTTAGTGATATTAGCAAAGGGAGGTAGCGCATTTGTCGTAGGATCCTTTGGATAAATAGACCCATCGGTCCACAAATCCAAATGATGTTCCTTGTTTGTCCTTCTAAGTTCTTTCTCCCATTGAGATAAGAAAGACTCCCTCTTAAGTTTCTGCAACGGTGCGTACTCTTGCAATACATCAACATGAAGATGATGTGTGTTCTTTCTTTGGGTAAGTGTTAAAGATGAAGGGGCTGAGGATTGTAAGTTCAAATTAGTTTTTTCATCAGGAAAAGATGAGTTCTCCATTCCTAGAGTTGATAGAGAAGAAGACAAAGAAATATCTCAGGTTTTGGGAGGGAAGGCCATATTCTCAAGTTTAGAGTTGATAGAGTTCGTGTGGCTTATGTTTCTGGAGGGAACGCTTGTAAGTTGGCATTTCAAATCATTAGTCATACGGTTAGTTGGATTCCTGACAAGAGAATGAAGGATAAGAATGATAAAGACAGCGGCTACCTACCAAAGAATGTCATTTTGGCTTTTTGTTGCGTAGAAAAGTATCACATAAAATGCACAATTTAACATTTTCATTTTCTCTCTCTAAGCTGACGTGGCACTTCTTACAGGGCCCAAAAGTGAGTCCAACTTTCTCCTAATGTCCACCTTTATCAAAGGGTAGGGAAACAACTGCTGATGCCATTGAGCATTGATTTGGTTGGGAGTGAGCTGTGTTACATTGACTGAGTGAAGAACTCTCCACTCCCAATCCATTTCCGCTTTCCATTCAGCATCGATTTCATGGACAATCTATTCTTTAAGTGCATCTTCTTCAACTTTAGAAAGTTGGACCATTGACACTTGTTCCTCTTCAGTGATTAGTACTTGGAATTTAAACTCTTCTATTTGCCCTTCTGTTGGTTGTGTTTTCACATTTGCAAAGGAGACTGATGGTATGTCTATAATTGGCTGTTCAAAGATACCTAACTCCTCTTGAGCTTCCCCATGCCCTTCTCTCAGTAGCTAGTTAGCACTCTTTAATTCCTCGATCTCCTTGAGAAATTGCTCTTCTCTTTGTACCCGCATTAAGACAAGGTCTCGTCTTTGTGTCTGTTCCAGCTTCAACTCAAGTTCTAGGTCCTTGTTTCTCTTTTCCAAAGTCTTGTAGACTTCAGTTGTCCCCATGAGTGAAGCTATGGTTGGGTTCTCCTTGGTGTGCTTTAGGAATTCCGCTTGGTCATTGATTTGTTGCTTTGAGTATTGCAATGAAGCATTTGCTACATTTAATTGCACTTGGAGCTTTTGTACTGACTGAGTATTGATTAAAAGTTCATTATTCACTTTCATCAATTGTTGGTCCTTGCTTTTGCATGCATTTGACAGCTTTGTGAGAAGCTCTCCTAAATCTTTTATTCCTTTTTGTCGCTTCTCCTTGACACTTTGGTGTTGTTTTGCTTTGTTTTTGAGCTCTTTGATCTGTTCTTGAAGATTCTCGATGATCATCATTGTGTCTTCAAGCTCACCTTGAAGAGAATCAATTACCTGTTCCAACTCTTTAGCTTTAGCATTGCGGCTAAGAGATACTCTTTGCATCTTTTCTATCATCGTTTGCATCTGCTTTGCATAATCATTTACCTGGATGATCACTTCATCCGTTGTCTCCCATTCTTCAACTTCTACCTGAGGCTGCTAAGAAGTTCCAATAGATTAGGCTTGCGGCTGTTTTGACGGTGCAACGGATTTCGCTTGTTGCTTGGTAGATGGTTCAGTTGAATTTTCTTGAGGCTTTGCTAATGCTTTAGCTGATTCTACTTATGTTGTTGTAGAAGGTCCAACTTTGTCTTGGTCTACTCCCTTAGGCTATTCAAAACTTTGGAAGCTGGTGAAGGGCTTGGACTCGGCATTGGATGGTCTTCTTGTTCACTGGCGGGTGAAGTGGGTCTTGGAGACATCTCTCCTTCTTCATGATGTGGTTCCGTTTTTTGTTCAGCTTCTGCTTGCCTTTGTTGTGCATCCGACTCTTCTCTTGCTTTCCTTTGCGCTTCTAGAGCTTCTTGTTTCTTCAAGGCTTCAACTTTTGCATACATTCGCTCAAGTAAATTCTTTGGATCTTCATCGATCTTCTTATCGGGGTTCTTGGTCCTCGGACCATTGATCTCCCTCGGCTTCCATGACTCTGGGTTCTCTCCTACAGCTTGGCAATTTCTTTCATATGATTCTTTCTCTCTTTCAAACCTTGCTTCTTTTGCTGCGGTTCTTCTTTATGTGTTGCCACTGCTTTCTTCTTCATTTCTTATCTCCTTGCCCTCGTTTCTTCATTGTCAGAGCTTTCACTGTTGTGGGCTTCATACGAGCTTTTTGCTGCTTCTTCATCTGACTTATATAACCTTTTCTTCTTTGATCTAGTGGTTTGTGGAGAAGGTTGAGTTGTATTCTGATCCAGGGCTAGCGACAAGTTGTCAGCCATTCTAATAGCATGGTATGCAATTTGTGTTATAACTTTTGGAGCGCCCATATATGTTATCTTTCCTTCCTTCTTTGTGATCTTGAGTGTTGTAAGCACGTATTGCGCGTGATCTATTGTTTGTCTTGTTGTTGACTTCAACACTTGCGAGAAAGTAGTTGCAACCGCATGATTTGGAGTAGTGTATCTTGGCGGTCTCTTTGAGAGGAAACTGAAGTGTTGGTGATAAAGACGGGCGGGATCCTCCACTTGCTTGAGAATTAGGTCAGAGAAGGTGACAACAGCTGTATCCTTGGTGAAAGTACCAGTTGTCTTCCTATCTCTAGCCCTCATTGTTATTCCTTCAGTTGGTAACTTTAGTGCTTCAGCCACTATGTCCTTGTTAATGACCACCTCGACTTTTGGCCTTGCTGATCCGTGATGTGAGCCGATCCATCCTCTTTGATTGTTGATAACAGTTCATAGGCTCTATGGAAATCTACTCCATACAGATCTTGATCATAGAATTCTCAAAGCCCTAACCTTCTGCTCGCTTCTTTTGTGACTAGCTTCGTGGCTACATCATAAATTTCTTTTGGTAGCATCTGCAACTCTACCTGATTTCTATCTTCACTCTTGAACCTGCCAGTGAAGACTGTCGTATTTTTTTCTTCAAGTTGTTCCTTTGATAGGTAGGATACCTTTGCCGTTTTCACTAAACTCGACTCCAACTGGTATGGTGGAAATTCTTGCAGCTTTTCCTTCTGAGTCATCCTTTTCTTTGCTTTCTCAGCCGCTTGCATTGCGCCTATTAGGAGAATACAAGCTAGTAGCTAGAAAATTTCACAAATTTCCGCTCTGAAATGTCCTGTGTCTGAAGTGCTGGCAAATAATGTCCATTTTGCTTCAAATCAATTTTGGAGCATGCATAGATGCATAAAAACATGTAAAGATCAAAACATGCAATTCAAGAAAAATCTGCAAATAAAGTAAATAATCGTAATTATTTACAGTTGGGAAATTTTTCCAACTTTTTGCATTTTTGACATCATAGGCTTGAAAAACATGTGAACAAGATACTCTAAGTGAAGTGTGGGTTCATTTGAGTGCATAGGGTGAAAATGGTGCCAGATTTTAGGCTTCAAACTCTAAAACAGTAGATATGAGGGTATTTTGAGTTTTTGTGATCCAAATGTGATCAAACTTGATTGGTGGGCTTGTCACATCATGTACTTTGGTCCCATAAGGTCAAAGGTGAAATTTGGACTCATTTTGGCAAAAAAGTAAGTAATCGCGATTATTAACTTTCTCATCAACTTGGACATTTTTTGTTGCAAGTTGATTCTAGACATGATATAGAGCCTCTGTTTGAGATGATATGGGATGATTTGGATCAAAAAATGTGACAATTAACTCAAAATTTGGACAGAAGAGCCTTTAGTGCATTTTTGACAAAATCTAAGATTTTCTTGATCTTTTGGGCTCATAAGTGACATGTGGCATGAGATAGATGTGTACAAGTGATAGGTGAGGCAACAAGATGATTTTCAAGCCAATTGTGCACAAAAGTAAATAATCGTGATTATTAACTATCGTCACATTTTTTGCATGAAAATATAATTTTATGAACTACACGTCTTCATTACACCTAAAACAAGTCCTAAAATGAATTTGGTAAGATTTGGTCATGTCAGCATCGCTTCGTGCTCTTGTCAACTTTGAAATCACCGGTTTTTGTTACTACTTAGTGTGCAGAGTTGGTTGGTCACTTTTGGAGCCATGGACTTTTCTGCTAAATAGTCATGATGCTGCTCATCTAGTTTGGACTCATTTAGAGTCATTTTGACTTCATATTTCAAATTTGATCCTTTGTAGTCCTCGAGTTGTTTCCTGCTATTTGAGAGCTTGCCTTGACTATTTTCTTGAAACCATCTAGGTACATTGTGTATAGACCTTGTCTATAAATCGCCCATGGAGTTAGAATCCAATTTTGGCATGTGGCCAAAACCTAAATTATTTACTTGGGACCTCTTCGACCCCTGCCAAATGGTCATCTAATGATATAGAAGTGTTCTACTATCTAGGGGCATGCTACAGTTCACAGGTCTTGTCCAATTTGGTTGAGTTGACAGGCCGCTATGGTCGTTTTGTGTCCTAGAAATTCATACACAACTGAGATTCTAGGGTTTTTTCATGGGCCTAGACTTGCTATCCATCTGTATAGAAACGTTCTTAGATAAGTTTAGAACTTACCTCTTATGTCTCGTATGAGATGGCGCTAAAAATGGGTGGACTCCAAAAATCGCGCGCGAAGAGGTAGAGAGCTCTTCTCCAAGAGTGACTAGTGGAAATGAGGTGATTTTGGGCTACCTTGGATATCTATACTCGGACTTCCCAAACTATTTTTTCCCAGACTCCCCTGTTAGTCTTACTAGACCGTGAAATCTACGTTAGACTCAAAAATTTCTTCAATCAAACTTCGTTAGCTCATTCTGCAAGAATTTGGAAAAACGGGCCTTGGCAGCCTAATTTAGGCTTCCTACTTCAGTTTATCATTTTGATTAAAAAAAATTGTGCCTGTCCATCTTGCTCTTCTAATCATCACCATATCTTTAGTCTCTCCATTTCAGCTCATTTGCTATTTATTATTAATTTTTGACTTGTTTGAAAAAATAATGGAAAACAATAAAGTGCACTAAAAAAGAAAATTGAAAAAAATCAATAATTAATAAATTCCATTGAAGAACATTATTTTAATACTTTTTGGTGAATTTCTCTATTTTTAAGCTCCAATATCAAGAAAAATTAATGAAAATAAGCAAAAAAGGTTATTTTTAATGCATTTTTTGATAGTATATACACTATTTACACTCATCAGGGAGATGTTATCAGCTAAAAATTCCCCTGTTGACAATTTTTAAGGGCATTATTAGGTAATTTTGCAAAAAAACACATGTTAACATCCACCTTTTTTCCTCCCTCTTCAAACATTGCCCTTAATTAATGAAGTGTCCTTCCACCCCTCCTAGATGGAGTAGGCCGGGACGACTATGTGCATGGGTTGAACAATTGTGTCTATGCATAGCCGTGGTTTGCTCTATCATGCTTTGAAGGTGAATGCAATTCAAACCAGTATACAATGCAAGAGTTGGGTCTTGAGTAGTTAACTCAAGGGTTTCTGTTGTTGAGATTTCCTGTTGCTATTTTCTAAGTAGCAAATTTTGTAGTTTGTGTGCTCTTTGTCTGATTGTACCATCTGGATGCTTCGGCACACTGATTTCTTGAGCCGTAGGTATCAATGATGATGGTTGTTGAGCTTTAACTCTCCACTGGTATTTTGGTTTTCCGTTGATGAGCTATTGTGGTTGAGTTCTTTGAGACTGAACTTTCCACTGCTTTGTCGGCTTTACAGTTTGTGAAGAAGATAAATGCTCCTTTGGTTTCCAAACCCATCTAGTGTTAGTTTCTCGAGAGAGAGATGTTTTTCTTGGAGTTTTTAGATGTGAAACTTTCTTCTGTATGGTAGATGAGTTTTTGGACACCCAAATTTGAGACGGGTTGTCCTTGATTTGTGCTTTTGGTACCCAAATTTGCCTGACTCCTTGCATGCTACTTGTAGGATTTTCTTGTCTAGAGGATGAAGTAGATTGATTACTCCCTGGTTTCTTTTGTGGGGGGCCTCTTTTCCATTTCTCTTTGCTCGGTCAATTGAAACTAAGAGTTGTCCTCCTTTGAGTGATAGCTTGAGTTGATTGGTGTCCCAATTTGGTACTACCTTGTATGTCCGCATCCATGAGAATCCAAGAATCATCGTTTCATTCATATGTTCATCTGGTATGCATACAAATTGATGTGGACATGAAAATACATCTACTATCACATTCAAGTTGACTATTCCCAATGCCGGCGTTGGGTTTTTGTTGCATCCTTTGATAACAGATATTCCCGATGCTAAAGACGGATTCATAGCTTTCTTGTAAGTGGAATAACTGACTGCATTCATTCGAGCTCCGGTATCTACTAATTCATTTGTGCTATGATTGTTAAGTTGTACCAAGATGCGAAGGTCAATTCCATCCAACCATTCATCATTCGTTAACATTGCATCATTTTATGATTCCCATAGTCTTTCATCTGGTTCCAAAGTGTTGATGGGAATAGGTGGTTGTTGATTTCTAAAAGCACCTTTCGTCTTGAGTACTCAAAGTCGAGCTTCCTCTTGAGCCTCATCAATAACCTGCTGTCGTTTAATCTTTCTTTTCTTTGTTGCATGCATTTTCTCTAGCAATTCATTGGTTAGAGGAAAATGATGCTTCTCTAAGCGGCATCCACTAATCCAGTTAGCCATTAGTTCAGCATCTATAGTGGACAAGTTAACTGCTCGACTTGGAGATACGTCTTCAATGATAAACGGTCCATTTCCCTTTTTCTTGAACTTGGGAATGTGTTGCTTAAGGGAATAGATTAAAACTAGGTCCCCTTTTTTGAAGATTTTTGTGACTATGTGAATCGAAAAATTGTTTTTGCTTCCGTTTTTGTGCATAGATGTGACCTACAGCCGTTAGCCTTTGCTCTTATCAAGCTTTATTAAATCTTCAAGCCTCTCTGAGAATTCATGTCCGGTCCACTCAAGATCTTTAGCTACCCTTAGTGTTGTGTTGAACATCTGAGCATACACACATGTTAAATGCTTCAAACTAAGCCTCTGAGCCAAGTTTCACCAAATTTGAACAAGATTTAGCAAGTCAAATTCAATTTCTTGACAATCAGTACAGATTTTAGTTTTTATTAATTTTTTGGTCTGTTTTGTGATCCAAACTTTATGAGCCTTCACAAAAGATGTTTGTAATCATGCATAGAGTCTCTGGTATCAACCTTGGTCAATTTTAAGTTGAAAGTAAATGAACCCTTTTTGCAATTTTCTCAATGGTCAGTCTTTTTATGACATGTTTTAAGCCTCTGAGTCAAGTTTAAACTTAATTTGGACTAAATTCTCTGAATAATCTGAGTTTTTGCAAAATCTTGAAAATTTACCACAAATGCTTCTTTAAGCTTGCCCACTAGTTCATACAACTTGTATGAGCAAAATCTCTAGCCAGATTTAGTGGTTGGCAGTCTTTTGGTGCTGTTTCAAGTCATATGTTAAATATGTTAAACCATAATACATGCAATTCACTATTCCCTATGCTTTACACTAAGGTCTATGGGAGAATTCAAGGGTTGCCTAGGAGGAGGCACCAAAGGGCATGGGAAATCTATAAAGGAGTCTATTGTTGTAATCAAGGGATCAAGCAATAATGTGAAAAGTTAGTTTCATCTCTCTCTCTCTCTCTCTCTCTCTCTCTCTCTCTCTCTCATGCTCGTGCTCTAACTGCTGCCATCTCTCTCTATCTCCCCCTATTACACTTGGCGATCCCGCAGTGGCGCTTGCATATATGTAGGCAAAACGAACTTGCTTACAATGTAAAGAGGATGGTGAGTCGGTTACATCAATTGGTCAAGAGTGCTCCTTGCACGTGGCATGTGATCAAGCCTTGCAAGGCTTCATGTTTTCCATCAAGAAGCTGTTGCAGTAAAACCATTTTCTTAACCCCTGCATCAATGGGGCGGGTATTGAACCCTTGGGACATTCCTTCAACTCAAGGGCACAACCACTTGGGTAATGTCATTTGATGTTATATCTGCCACATTTAATACTTTATAATCAAGATATTTTTTGTGAGCGCCACAGAGCAAGCATTTGGAAACAAGGCTCTACTGTGCTATCCAAGAATCTCTCCATTGTGCATCGGTGGGCATTAAACCAACAATTAGACGGTTATTGAACAAAATTTCTATTGTATGGGTCTTATACAACATGGAAAAAAACACTCGTCTCCTCGCGCGCTCGAAGGGGATTGAACAGATGACGTTTTGAACACCACGCTGAGGCACATACACAATAGTAACATTGTTTCATATCTATATTCTATGATAACATAAAATTATTGTTAATCATTTTTTGCCAAAAAACCCAACAAAATTTCCGCGTACAGAGGATGAGAGGTTGTGGTGGTTACAATGGTGAATTTGTGCTCACAAGGAGCCATGCTCAATCTTGCTCTGTTGCAAATTTTGCTCTATTGTAGATTCTACTAACCTCTACAAAGGAAAAACCCAGTTTTCCTTTGAAGAGGGTATTGAACCCATGACTGGCAATTGCGACAGGAAGTGTAATCACTAAGATGCACCTCTCTATGCACCTACACTTCCGGGCTTGAATCCGCACCATCGCATGGGAAGAATTTGTGGCTTATGTAACATGGGATAGAAGGTGGTTATCCTGACAATTTGTAGAGTCTACATTTGTAAGGGACTATCTTCATATCCACGATGTTGCAAAATTTTTCCAAGCTTTGCAAAGCAAGGCAAAAGGTGGCTTTCTACACTCGCTCATTGAAAGAGATTGAACCCGCGACATAGAACCTTCAATTACTCACACAAATACTAAGGTAATCCACTACTTGTGTGACGTAACCATCAAACTTAATATTATGTAAACTCAAGTCTGCAACAAGTACCAAAACCAACCCATGCATGCACTGCCATTCACACAAAGATACAAAGGAACTATGTTCTTTGCATTTGGTAAAAAGGTCGTAAGTGGAGCATGCTAAAAAGTTTTTTTCTACAAAACTTATCATCGACATGATGATAGGAGATATTTTCAATGCATGTAATGTGAGTTTTAGTATATCATTGATATAAAATGAAGGCATGGGAAAACAGTGTAAGAATTCTTGTATTTTTTGCGCGAAAAATAACCATAGATGGGAGAAGTGTAGCAATAAGCCGTCTTCTCAATGTGATCATGAAGACCACAAATCACGACATTGCTTTGCATGAGTTGATTCATAAACAAAGATTTCTTTAAAAAATGTTGAGAGCATGGCATACCATAGTTGATGAGGGAGTAGATGATTACTCACGTGATGATGACGACCATGTTGAACATGGGGATGGTAGGAATAGGATGGAAATTGGAGTGAAGAGAGAGGACCATATGAGCCAAAAGAGCCAAGGAGAGTCCCCAAGTAGCTCCATATTCACATCTTGTACCATCAACCAAAGCATTGTGGGTCACATTCCATCGATTTTTGATGGAAAATTTCATATTTTTTATATCTCAAAAGATGATGATAGTAACATAGATTTGTTTTTTTGAGCATCATGAGATGATTCAAGAAATTAATTTATGTAACTCTAAAGTAAATGAATGCTTTGATGATCTTTGTGATGAAATATTGAAGAAAAATCATGATGAAAATGATCTCACTTCTTGATGATGAAGAAAATGATGTCATCGATGCTTAATTTGTGAATTCTCTTGCACTAGGAGAAGATTTTTGTGTTGCTCATGATGTTGAAATGGCAACTAACCAAAATGAAGTTCTTCTTGATGAAATGTCCAAAGATGAGAAAAAAATTGTGATGTGTGTGAAGCAACCTATTTCACAAATTCATGGTATGCTCTCTATTAGGCATGCTACACATATTGTTTGCAATAGATCAACCGATAGCTTGAGAAAACGTTGCCAGGTCACCCAAGTGAGTAGGCATAGTGGACAGAGGTGCTCTCGGGACTGCACATGAAATGAGGGTTGGCATTGGGTTTGGCATATGGGCGATTCTTGGGTTCCAATCTTGGTACAATGTTTTGCCATGTGGTGGCCCAAAATTCATATGTGTGGCCCTAGGCATAGTAGATGCAGGATGTGACATGTTAATGCTAGCTAGTATGGCTCCACTATAATAGGGGCTTGGATAGGGTCGTGGTGGAGCATAAGCTATTGAAACAATTGGGTGTAAGAGTGATGTATACATGGGCATGAGGGCTAACATGTATATATGATTGATATATACTTGTAGGTATTGTTGTAGGCATTGTGCTACTAGGTAGTGGTGCTTTATTGACGAATGAGGTCCAGAGTGTACTTTTTGCCATGCTCCTTGCTAGGATAGGCATAGTAGTTGTAGTGTCTTTGAGAGAAAGATGAGCTAAATTTGGAAAGGTAAAACTATGTCTCGTGGGCTCAAAATGTATCGAGACTCCGTGCAAAACAACATATGAAGGATCAATGGGACTTACTGAGGGAGTCTCCATTTGTGAAAGGGTCGGTTGTTTTGCTCTTTTTGTACCCAAGAATCTCATAGGATCCATCAAAGGTATGTTAATTCCCTTGTTTTGCCTCTCCAATTGGATAACCCCACGGATGACATCACAGACCATCCATTGTTGCTCCTCTGGACTTGTGGGGCACTAGACATGGATTGTACAACCTCTAACCAATCCACATGGTATGTGTAGCCCGTGTATAGGTCGGTCAAAGTCTCCATTTGCATGTCATACTCCCAATTTTCAGTGAGAAATACCCCCTCTAAACTTGGAGTGCTGGAGGTTCCCCTTGAAGTGGAGGCATTATGGTTCCCTATGGTCTGACCCTCAGTGACTTCTCATTTGGGAGCACTTGGTTGCTCTTCTGACATGATTGCTGTCATAAGGGTCTTTTCTTTCATGGCTCGGCATTACTCTATTATATGTAGGCTCTTAATTTCCCTTCCCTAGCTGCTTGCATATATCGTTCGACCTCTTGTACTTTGGCAAAACTCCTACCATTGGGTAGTAGAACTTCAAAGGATGATGGCTTGGTAGGGTCTTTAGTGAATGCAGGGGGTAGGATATCAACATAGATACTCTTGGGGAGTATAGGGTCTACATAAGAAGTGAAAAGCAAATCTACCTTCCCATTACCTTCATTTACTTTGCTAGCTGTAGACTCCGAATGAGTGGCTTGACTAATGGTTTCCATTAGGCGAATAAACACACTAGCACTTGTTTGTGGAGCCGAGACATGTACATTTTAGTTTGTATTTTTGGGTATGGGGTAGGGTGTCCTTCCATCATGTCAGAATGAGAGGAAGAGCCACTAGCCATTGTGATGTGTGGGTCTTGGGCTGCACTACATTGGGTCCTAGTCGAAGGCCTTGAACCTAATGTGGGTGGATAATGGGTTCTCATGTAATTTTAGGCACTCTCTAATTGCTCAAACTTTAGCATTCGTCCAGAGTGTAAATACATGTGATGTGTGTATCCTAAAGTGTTGACAAGTACCCTAAGAGGCCTTGCCACTAGCTATTTTTGTCATTTTTACTTTTTTTTTTAAACCGCTTTTTTATGTGTGTAATGTGGTATAAGTCATATCATAGCTCAAAATGAGTGTATCGATCAAAGGATGTGGTGTGATTTACAACACATGATTCGGCTATCAAAAACTCTCATAACCCCCAAAATAGTCGATTTTGACTTGGGCATGTAGGCACAAGAGGGAAAGTCTAAAGGAAGCTAGTGGAGGGAAAAGGTGAAGCTTAGATCCTACATGCTTCCTTTTTCCCTTGAGAAGTGGGTATATATATAACATGAGACCCACTATTATTTCACTTGGAAGGAAGCTATGGAGGATCCTACTTCCTATATACATAAATCAAGACCGAGGCCAGGGCAGGGGCCAATGGGGCTCTTTCTTTTTCTCGCCTAGGGCCTAGTTGGAGTTGTTTTTTTTTGTTTTTGGTGTCAATTCAAAAATCCCAGCCAATTGCAAGGTGTTTGTTTGTTTTTGTTTTTTGGTTTTCCTCTTTGTATGTTCTATCTTATAGATAAACTCCGCCTCTTTAAATTTTTCTATAGGTGTAGGGACATTGTTGACATGATTTAGCTTCGCTCTTGAGCGGTATAGTGTGTTGGCATATGCTTGGGTCTACTACCCCCTTAAGATCTTTGTACAACCAGGAAAACACATCTTGATATTGCATGAGGGTAGCTATCAACAGTCCCTCCTCCTCTTCGATGAGATTCATAGCTATATATGCTAGTCTAGATTCCATCCGTGGTTCAGCAAGATCAATCCTCTTTGCATTTTCAATCCCATTATACAATGTTCCCGGTTCTTTAGGCCCTTGCATCTGTTGCTCAACCACTATATATCGGTCCTGAATTGTGTACTTTTTATAATGAGAGAGTGCATCAAACTTTTCCAAATTAGAGTCCCCCTCGCTTTCCATTTTTGTTGTCCAAATCTCCATTAATGTCTGTTTTAACTTCTAGTATTCACTTTTGCATTCAATTTTGTGACATCCTCATTGATGTTTCAACCTTGTCTTTCAGTTATTTTTTGTTGTGTTTGTTTGCAAAAACTTGTCAACTTCAAAGGTTTTTTGGTGATTTTGTCTTGAACACAATCATTTTCTCCCATGAGCATTGGGTATTGCATTTTGGTCATCAACTTGGGCATTGGTGTTGGAATTAGGGTTGCAGAGAGACACACACAGCTTGGAGAATATGAGGGAAGCTCAAGGCACACAATAGAGAGTGTATTACTTAGTGTGCAATGGAAAGATAGATAGCCCTAGAGTGATGGGCATATATACAATCCTAAAGAGAGAAAAAATGCCCCGGCAGTCCTAGTGTGTTCACACACATCACTACCACATGTATATGGTAACAAATCCCCCCTGGAGTGATGCGGTGAACGAGAGCTGGCACATGAGTAAAGGGAAGTGCCATGCCCTGAGGATAGGATCAGTCCACAAAGGGGAGTAAGCCCAAAGCTTTGCGGAAAGCTTCAAGCTTCTCACAAGACAATGCCTTTGTGAAAGATCTGCAAGTTTGTCTTGTGTTCGCACATAAGCCAAGATGATCTCTCCTGCTGAGAGCCTCTCCCTGACATAGTGGTAATGCACCTCAATGTGCTTTGTGCGAGCATGAAAAACTGGGTTCCTTGCAACTGCCAATGCGCTCTGACTGTCAGTGTAGATAGTGTTGGCAGTGTCCTGTCCAACACCCAAATCAACAATAAGGCGTTTGAGCCATACACACTCAACCGTAGTTGTGAAGAATGCCCTGTACTCAGCCTCACAACTCAAAGTGGCCACAGTAGGTTGCTTCTTGATCAACCATGATATACATGAACTGCCAAGCATGAAACAAAAACCACTTGTGGACACTCGCGTGTCAAAACAACCAGCCCAATCTGAGTCCGAAAAAGCATGTAAGTCTGGCGGCAATGATCCCCCCTTGGGATAAAACAAGCCAAGATGTAAAGTGCCACTAAGGTAGTGGAAAATCCTCTTGACAGCCTGCCAATGCTTAGACCCTGGGCTATGCATGAATCTGCTGACCTGTGAGACTGCAAACTGAATATCTGGCCTCGTGTTGCATACATAAATGAGGCAGCCAACAACAATTTGGTAAAGAGTGACATCAGCAGGATCGCCAGCATCATGTAGACTCAACTTCAAACCTGTTTCCATGGGAGTGGCAATAGGTTTGCAATCCTCAACTTACATAGCAATGTCTCTATGTAACTTTTTTGACACAAGGCAATAGCACCATCACACTGCTTAAACTGTATACCTAAATAATGATGCAATAGCCCCAAATCTTTCATCTTGAAAGTAGCATTCAAGTCAGACTTAAATTCAGCAATATGTCTTTCATTTGGTCCAGTGATCAGCAAATCATCGACATAAAGAACCACAATGAGAAGTACATCATCCTCATGCTTTACATACAATGTGCTTCTTGTTGGACTGTTACGAAAGCCTCGTTTAACCAAATGAGTGTCAGCTTTCTCATACCAAGCACAAGGAGATTGCTTCAACCCATACAAAGCCTTCTTACATTTGCACACTTTGTCCTCTTGTCCTTTTATGACAAAACCGCGAGGCTGCTTTACATAAACTTCCTCAAATATGTCACCATTCAAGAAAGCAGTAACAATGTCTGATTGATGTACATCCCAACCAAAATGAGATGCGAATGCACATAGACAACGCACAGTAGTCATACGACAAGTGGGAGAAAAAGTCTCTTCATAATCAATGCCTTTTTTCTATGCATAACCCTTTGCAACAAGTCGAGCCTTATGGCGATCGATCTCACCATCCAGCTTGCGTTTCAACTTGTAAACCCACTTCGTACCAATGGCCTTTTTGCCAGGATCTAAATCACATAAATTCCATGTGTCATTTTCTATAAGTGCATCATATTCTGATTGCATGGCAGCCATCCAATTTTCTGAATTATGTGCTTCATCAAAAGACAGAGGCTCCTCAACATCATGTAAGCTAGACACAGCCAAAGCATAACAATCTGATGCATAAGATGCATGGCGAGATCCTGAACAAGTACGACTAGACAAAGGTGCATCCAATTTACTGTCACGCAAAGTGTGCACCAGCCATTTTGGCATACCTCTAGCCTGCTCATTTTCAGCCCTTTCCTCATCAAGTACATCATGTACATCTGCATCAGTAATAGGCTGATCTAAAACATTTTCAGAAACCCCCATAGGCTGTACATTTGCCTCATTGGAACTTACATTCGTATTTCCACCACTAAAAAGAGGCAACAAAGTGTCATAAATGTCCTGTGAGCTTACATTATTGTCTCTTGTACATGACAGCAAGGGCTGAACAGAATCTTCCACAAACACTACATCCCGTGAAACCAGAATACGTTTTGTTTGCGCATGATACAACCTGTGACCTTTGCTTTCAACACTATAACCAACAAAAATACATTTGATATCCTTATCATCCAATTTTCTGTGCTACACTTGTGGCACCAAAGCATATGCCAAACAGCCGAAAACACGCATGTGCTCAATAGAAGGCTTTCTATCATGCCATGCTTCATATGAAGTAATAGACTGCAAAGCTTTCGTAGGACACCTGTTAAGTACATAAGTGGCACACATGATGGCCTCAAGCCAAAAAGAATGCGGCAAAGCTTGACTTTTGACCATACATCATGTCATTTCCGTCAGTGACCTGTTTTTCCTCTCAGCAACACCATTTTGCTGAGGTGTATAAGGCACTGTACATTGGTGTTTTTGTAAGACCTAGGGTAATTGAACCTGGGATCCTCCTCCCTACTGCCCCTTATATAGGCTATCTCCTAGCACTTTCCCTAAGCGGATTCCCAGTCTGCATTGGTCCTTGGCCTAGGTCTCTGACCCCCTAGGTTGGGCCTTGCCCCGTAGGACCCTTGTCCTGACATTACTTCCCCCTTCAGGAAGAGTTTTCGTCCTCGAAAACACAAGTAGTAATATCTTCTTAAGAATACTGATGTTCTCTTTTTTTGATGTTGTCAGGAGTTTTTTGGAGCAAGGGATTGCGCATATGTACATACACATGCATGGTGCATCAAATAAAGGATTTTCCATTTTCTAGAGCCAGGTGGTTATGTGGGGCCCACATGTGTACAGCTAGGACAACATGTACATAGTGCATCGATTTTCATCGTTACCAGTACCAGTGTGTTTTTTCAACAATAAGAAGGATTTGGCATCGTGTAAAACTTCTCGAGGAAGCTATCCGCGAGTCAATGACATGAGGTAAGCAGGTGCATCAGATGGCATCTAGTGGCGTCAGGAGGCCGAATGGGGTCAATACTTGCACGTAAATAAGTATGGATACAATGTGGATGTTTTCTTGTGGTAATTATGCAGAAAGGTCATCATGAGGACCATATTCTGGGGCCACTTCATGTGGTGGCGGGATGCATTATTGGAAAAATTTGAGTGCCAGGTGTGCGCATGGATGCAGCAGGGTGATAACTATGCACTGCGAGGTCAGTTTTTGGCCTGTTCGGGGTCCATTTGAGGTCAACTAAAAGGCCAAGGGTGCCCAAGTAATAAAGCTAAGTGTGGGAACTGAAAAAACTGAGAGAAGACCAGAAAAAACGTGGAGAAGAGAGGAGGACCAGCCGCAGGTGTGTTTTTGGGATTTTTGGAGCCTGTTTTGGCTGTAAACTGCTCATCCGAGGTCGGATTTGAGCACTTTGACATTGTAGACTGGGTTTTTGGGCCATTCCGGACGCGATGGCGTTGTCCATTTTCCCAAATTCCTCACTCTTTTTCTGCTATTTTTGCTATGTAAGTTTCTCCTATGAGCGAAGTTTCTGCTCCTATTTGTGATTGTATCTGGCATATTTTACCCATATTGTGTGAGCTGTTTGCCCCATTGGTGTCGGCCCAAGATCATTTGTATCTAAATATCAGAAGTTCTCCTCTTTTGAGCTGAGTTTTGTGTGTGTGTGTGTGTGTGTGTGTCTCTGTGTGGAGTGGGCAAGTGGATAGTCTCTCTCCTCTCACTCCATAGGTGTGTTCCCTGTCTCGGCCAGGTGTGTTGTGTAAGCCGAGTGGTGCCCCATAGTGTGTGTGTGTGTGTGTGTGTGTGTGTGTGTGTGTGTGTGTGTGTATCCTTCCAAGAGTGTGTGTCGGGTCATTATAGAGGCGTTCCGTGTGTTTTCATCCCGCTCACATTCTTTTGGCACCCCCACGAAGGATCTTCTTCGAGTACCTTCTGCTTCGAGATTCGGGATTACAGGTTGTAGGTTGCAGATTACAGGTTATAGGTTACAGGGACAGGTAGAGGTACAGGTGATTCACACAGGTACATGTAGTTGGAGTACAGTGATATACTAGCATTGGTGTCACTTGTGGTTGTTGTGGGTATGCATCACTTGGCGCCTGTTTGAGCACATTGTCTGTTGGATTGTACGTTACTTGTGGAAACTGCCATGGTACGCCTTTGTGGAGCCATATATGGTTTTATTTGGCAGTCCCAGCCATTTCTAAGACTTGGTCTGGAAGATAGTCATTTCTGAGACTTGACTATACGTGATTTGCATTAGCCTTCATGTGAGGGTCGATAGCGTGAGGTTTTATTGAGCTGGGGGATTCTCAAATGTGGAGATCCTTTCGGTGATACAGGTAGCTGGAGCACCCTTTTCGTGACCTCGCCATAGGCTATGTACTAGTGAGTCCTATTTGATGCTCGTGTTCTATTGTTGACAGTTTATGCATACATATACAGTCTATATTTTGGGTTCCTACTGCTCTACTTCTGGGGAAACTCTGCCAAAATTTTTCCGAGTTGTGATGGCTGGTTTTTTGGTCTTTTGAGCCATTTATGCTGTGATGCTGCTGAAATTTTGGCAAAATCAGAGGATAAATCAGGTGTGCCTTCTTGGGAGCTTCATGGTTGGCTTCAATGGATGATCAAAATGGCCCTCAATTCACTCCTTTTCATTTAACTCAAAGAATCCAGATTAATGTTCATGTGTCCAGGAAGATTTTTTTCCAGCAGTGCATAGTCTTTATGTTCGGGCCAAGAAGATTAAGGGAGATCCTGGAATGTCCTTTGCCTGTTGTAATTCCAATGATCAACTATGAAAACTCATTTGATGTGCATGTGTTTGTCCTTATCTAAAGTTGAGCTCCATTGAAGTTTCTGGGAATTGACTCAGTCAAAAGTTTTGGGTTCTTGTACGTGTGTTTGAAGGGGTTCTCAAAGCATCGTAACTTGGGTAGCCATGGCTTTCTCTTATCCGGAATTTCATGGAAGAAGTGGTGAAGATGCGGAAGACTTTCTAGAGCAAGTCGAGGTGGCATGCATAAGCAACAATATGTGTGATGAGGAGAAGATTTTGAGGCTATTTGGATTGCTTTTGAAAGATGAGGCCCGTGTTTGGTTCATGGATTTGGAAGCTAAAGAAGCAGTGGCTTCTTCTTATGGTTTGAGTCTTGGCAAGTTTATAGAAGCTTTTTTAGAGCGTTTCCAGGTTTTTGAAGATACAAATGCAGTATGAAATGAGCTCAATGCTCTTAAGCAAGGTTCTTGTCAAGGTGTTGATGCCTATATACAAGTTTTTATAGATTTATGGACTCATTGGTGTGTTGCTCTTAAGGATGAGACCCCCCCTTGTTCATTGAAGAAAAGTTCTTTTGTTGATGGTTTGTCACCTTGGTTGCGGTTCGAGGTTGAGTTGAAGATGCCCGAGTCTTTTGAAGATGCGGTATGCATTGCAAAGCACAAGGAATGGAAGTTTAAGCGTCTTGAGGAACATGGTATCAGTACAGGTATGCATGTGCAAGATAGATTTGACATGGAAGATGAAGTTAAGCCTAAGCAAGTGAAAAGTAGCCTATCCTATGATGTTTCTTGTTTCTTCCCAAGGTCTATTGTGAAGCGTAAAGAGGTCTTGCAGGTTGACAGGTTTATGGAAGAGACTAAAGAGGTGAGTAATGCTTTGGATACAGGATTGAAAAGTCTTGAAGAGGATGCATTGGCTACTTGTGTACCTTGTGATTCTGGGTGTGAGTGTGAGGTTGAGGTTATTGATGATGAGCAAATATCTTTGGATACTAGTTCCTTGGAAATTAGGGAAGAGGGCAAGGTTGAGAGCCATTTTGTGGATTTGTTGGATGTGGAGCCTGTGTTGAAGCCATATTTTGATGTATGTGCAATGATTGAACCGATTTGTGAGCATGATTGTGGTTTAGAGCAGGGATTTGTATTCTTGGAGACTGATGAACCCATGCTAGAAGCTATGGATAGTGGTGCTAGCCATGATTATGATGTGGATAAAGTTATGTGTGATGATGAGTATGCTTATGATGATGAGAAGGGGTTTGGCATATATGAGTCCAATCTCAGCTATGTGGATGCCTATGCTAGGGATATATGTGTGCTGCGGGGATACTTTTGTGCTTTGGATATCAACAACTTTACCTTCACACAATGATTTTAGCTACTTGGGTGCATGATTTGCAGGTTGGTACTATGGCTGGTGAAGCCAAGATGCCAAGTGATGAGTCACTTGAGTTGTCTCTATCAGTTGGATTGAATGTGGCATGCAATATTTATGCGTTTGGAACTCCAGACAGGGCTGATGTGTTAGTTGGATATGCCTATGGTGCATTTTGGTTGATTGTTGACAAATGTAGGTGTGGTGTTATGATGCTTCTTGTGAATCAGGTGATATGCCTTTGGCCTTTTGATCCAGGTGGTGTTGGAATTAGGGTTGCAGAGAAACACACACAGCTTGGAGAAGACGAAGGAAGCTCAAGGCACACAATAGAGAGTATGTTACTTAGTGTGCAATGGAAAGATAGTTAGCCCTAGAGTGATGGGCGTATATACAATGCACGGGGGAAAAAACCTCCTAAAGAGGGAAAAAATGCCCCGGCGGTCCTAGTGTGTTCACACACATCACTACCACATGTGTATGGTAACAAATCCCCCCTGAAGTGATGCGGTGAACGAGAGCTGGCACATGAGTAAAGGGAAGTGCCATGCCCTGAGGACAGGATCAGTCCACAAAGGGGAGTAAGCCCAAAGCTTTGCGGAAAGCTTCAATCTTCTCACGAGACAATGCCTTTGTGAAAAGATCTGCAAGGTTCTCCTGTGTTGGCACATAAGCCAAGCTGATCTCTCCTGCTGAGAGCCTCTCCCTGACATAGTGGTAATGCACCTCAATGTGCTTTGTGCGAGCATGAAAAACTGGGTTCCTCGCAACTGCCAATGCGCTCTGACTGTCAGTGTAGATAGTGTTGGCAGTGTCCTGTCCAACACCCAAGTCAGCCATAAGGCGTCTGAGCCATACACACTCAACCGTAGCTGTGAAGACTGCCCTGTACTCAGCCTCACAACTCGAAGTGGCCACAGTAGGTTGCTTCTTGCTCAACCATGATATACATGAACTGCCAAGCATGAAACAAAAACCACTTGTGGACACTCGCGTGTCAAAACAACCAGCCCAATCTGAGTCCGAAAAAGCATGTAAGTTTGGCGGCAATGATCCCCCCTTGGGATAAAACAAGCCAAGATGTAAAGTGCCACTAAGGTAGCGGAAAATCCTCTTGACAACCTACCAATGCTTAGACCCTGGGCTATGCATAAATCTGCTGACCTGCGAGACTGCAAACTGAATATCTGGCCTCGTGTTGCATACATAAATGAGGCAGCCAACAGCAGTTTGGTAAAGAGTGACATCAGCAGGATCGCCAGCATCATGTAGACTCAACTTCAAACCTGTTTCCATGGGAGTGGCAATAGGTTTGCAATCCTCAAGTCCAAACTTACATAGCAATGTCTCTATGTAACTTTTCTGACACAAGGCAATACCACCATCACACTGCTTAAACTGTATACCCAAGTAATGATGCAACAGCCCCAAATCTTCCATCTTGAAAGTAGCATTCAAATCAGCCTTAAATTCAGCAATATGTCTCTCATTTGGTCCAGTGATCAGCAAATCATCAACATAAAGAACCACAATGAGAAATACATCATCCTCACGCTTTACATACAATGTGCTTTCTGTTGGACTGTTACGAAAGCCTCGTTTAACCAAATGAGTGTCAGCTTTCTCATACCAAGCACGAGGAGATTGCTTCAACCCATACAAAGCCTTCTTACATTTGCACACTTTGTCCTCTTGTCCTTTTATGACAAAACCGCGAGGCTGCGTTACATAAACTTCCTCAAATATGTCACCATTCAAGAAAGCAGTAACAATGTCTGATTGATGTACATCCCAACCAAAATGAGCTGCCAATGCACATAGAAAACGCACAGTAGTCATACGACAAGTGGGAGCAAAAGTTTCTTCATAATCTATGCCTTTTTGTTGTGCATAACCCTTTGCAACAAGTCGAGCCTTATGGCGATCGATCTCACCATCCGGCTTGCGTTTCAACTTGTAAACCCACTTCGTACCAATGGCCTTTTTGCCAAGAGGCAAATCACATAAAGTCCATGTGTCATTCTCTATAAGTGCATCATATTCTGATTTCATGGCAGCAATCCAATTTTTTGAATTCTGTGCTTCATCAAAAGACAGAGGCTCCTCAACATCATGTAAACTAGACACAGCCAAAGCATAACAATCTGATGCATACGATGCATGGCGAGAGCCTGAACGAGTACGACTAGATAAAGGTGCATCCAATTTACTGTCACGCAAAGTGTGCACCAGCCATTTTGGCATACCTCTAGCCTGCTCATTTTCAGCCCTTTCCTCATCAAGTACATCATGTACATCTGCATCAGTAATAGGCTGTTTTGAAACATTTTCAGAAACCCCCATAGGCTGTACATTTGCCTCATTGGAACTTACATTCGTATTTCCACCACTGAAAAGAGGCAACAAAGTGTCATAAATGTCCTGTGAGCTTACATTACTGTCTCTAGTACATGACAACAAGGGCTGAACAGAATCTTCCACAAACACTACATCCCGTGAAACCAGAATACGTTTTGTTTGCGGATGATACAACCTGTAACCTTTGCTTTCAGCACTATAACCAACAAAAATACATTTGACAGCCTTATCATCCAATTTTCTGCGCTGCACTTGTGGCACCAAAGCATATGCCAAACAGCCAAAAACACGCATAAGCTCAATAGAAGGTTTTCTATCATGCCATGCTTCATATGGAGTAATAGACTGCAAAGCTTTCGTAGGACACCTGTTAAGTACATAAGTGGCACACATGATGGCCTCAAGCCAAAAAGAATGCGGCAAAGCTTGACTTTTGACCATAGATCGTGCCATTTCCGTTAGTGACCTGTTTTTCCTCTCAGCAACACCATTTTGCTGAGGTGTATAAGGCACTGTACATTGGTGTTTTATCCCACGACTAGCCAGAAATGCATTAAATTCATGAGACATATACTCCCCCCCTCGATCGGAACAGAGGGTGCCCATAGTACATTTTGAGACATTTTCAGCCATAGCCAAAAATTGTTTGAAGCACATAAAAACTTCGGACTTCGCTTTAAGCGGAAATACCCATGCATGCCTGGAGTAATCATCAATGAAAGTCACGAAGTACAGGTAATTGCCCAAGGACGGAGTTTGCATGGGCCCACAAACATCACTATGCACAAGCTGCAACCTGCATGTGGCCCTAACTAAACCATCCTTTGGAAACTTAGAACGCTGCATTTTACCTAGAATACAGCCTTCACAAACATGTTTGACAGGTGCTTCAAGAGGCGGCAAAGAAGCAACCATATCAGATTTCTGCAAACGCAGCAAACTGGCAAAATTCAGATGACCAAAACGTGCATGCCAAAGTTTTGCATCTGAAATAGCCCTTGAATCTACAACAGCATTTGCAAAATTTTGTCCACACTTGTCATACAAAGTGAGCTTATACAGCCCACGGCACAAAAGCCCAGATGCAACAATTTCATCACCAAAACTGAGATCATAAACTGTACATCTGTCATCCACAAATTTGACTACAAGTCCAAGTCTAGCAAGTGCGGATACAGACAAGAGATTCTTCTTTATCCCAGGTACATAAAGTGCATCAAAAAGTGTGAAGGAACTGCCATTAGCAGCAGTGAGCACTATCTTTCCAACTCCCTGAACTGGATAAGAGGCATTGTTGGCACAAGCGACAGAATTCCCATGAGGGACAGACTCGAGAGAGGTAAACAATTCACGATGTGAGGTAATGTGCTTTGTAGCACCACTGTCGAAATACCACACATGTGAATCTGCAGCAACTGACAAGCATGCATCATGGACAGCAGGATTGTAAGTGCACTCTGCGCTAAAAGCCCATTCTGCATCAACATCAGCATCATAATCTCCTTTCACAGAAGACTCAACAATGGCTGCATTTGTAGTGGAACCAGCATTTGCAGTGGAACCACCCTCTTTCTTCTTAGCCTCTTTGGTCTTCAACTTAGGACACGACTTGATCAAGTGATCATTGGCTTTACAATAATGGCAACGCATCTTCTTTTTGCCCTTATCACCAGAATTGCCAGACGAAGTGCTGCCAGCAGAAGCATTAGGAAGAGAATTTTTGCCACTCGTAGCAGAACCATAAGAAGTGGCTGCATTACTGTTACCACCCTTTCTTTGAGAAGCAATAAAAGCCTGCTCAACTGCACGCTGCCTAGTCCTGTTTTTTCTAGAAAGTGACTCTTGCAACAACAATGTGCATAATGCATCAAACTTGACAACTTCAGGATTTCCTTGGGTCATGAGTCTCCAAGTAGTAGCAAAAGTCTGGTAGGAATCTTGTAAGGCATCAAGAACAGTCTGCACAAGGGAACTGTCCGAAATGACTTCACCTGCAGAAATGAGTTTCTCATTGATATCCTTGACACTAGCAAGGAAAGTGTCCATATCATCTTCCTCATGCATAATCTTCGACTCTAGCTCTTTACGCAGCAAAGCAATTTTAGCCTCATTGCGGCTTGCATAAAGACCTGCTAGAATATCCCAAGACTGTTTTGCAGGTTTTGCTGAACGGATGTGAGGAATAATGGTGTGCTTCACAGACAACGCAATCAATGCATGAGCCTACGCATCCTTAACATCCCAACGAGCTTGTTCTGCCGTAGGCAAAAAAACTCTAACAGCTGCAATCCTTGCAGCAAGACCTGCAACATCCTCAACATCGCCTACATCTTCAGAACCAGGACGTACATCAATGCCCTGCACAATGTTCCAGACACCTTTTGACACAAGAACATGTTGCATCATATAAGCCCACATAGGGTAGTTGTCCCCATCCAACCTGTCCTCAGCAGCAAACATCTTGAACACATCTGTGTTGTTGTTGTCAGCCATGGTAAATGCTGCACCTGATGTGAAAACTGCCCGAAAATAGGAGAAATGGAGCGGGAACAACTTGTGCTATATAGCACAAACCGTAGAAGACTATAAGGCACCTGTTATGCAGAAAACGGCACTGACAGAAAATCTGCACAAAATGACGAAATAGCCTGTGCAGTACTGCCCGTAGTGGAAACGGAGGCCGAAATGAGCCCAAATCAAAATTCTGAGCAGACCAAGCTCTTCGAGCTTTCCCAAAATATTTGTCGACCTGCGAACGCTCGCCAAAGCTCACTGAAATCGGAGAATGTGAGCAGGCGTGTGCTGGAGCAGCTGGCGACTAAGCCCGGGAGGACGTGACCTGCTCTGATACCAATTGTTGGAATTAGGGTTGCAGAGAAACACACACAGCTTGGAGAAGACGAAGGAAGCTCAAGGCACACAATAGAGAGTATGTTACTTAGTGTGCAATGGAAAGATAGTTAGCCCTAGAGTGATGGGCGTATATACAATGCACGGGGGAAAAAACCTCCTAAAGAGGGAAAAAATGCCCCGGCGGTCCTAGTGTGTTCACACACATCACTACCACATGTATATGGTAACAGGTGGAATGAGCATCTACGACTGCTGCTGCTGAGCATGAATGCTCTAGCAGGTTAGGGGGTGGACAAATTATGTCAGGAGTTTTTTGGAGCAAGGGATTGCGCCTATGTACATACACATGCATGGTGCATCAAATAAAGGATTGCCCATTTTCCAGAGCCAGGTGGTTATGTGGGGCCCACATGTGTACAGGTAGGACAGCATGTACATAGTGCATCGATTTTCATCGTTACCAGTACCAGTGTGTTTTTTCTACAATAAGGAGGAGTTGGTAGCGCGTAAAAAATCTCGAGGAAGCTATCCGCGGGTCAATGACATGAGGTAAGCAGGTGCGTCAGATGGCATCTAGTGGCGTCAGGAGGCCGAATGGGGTCAATACTTGCACGTAATTAAGTATGGATACAACGTGGATGTTTTCTTGTGGTAATTATGCAGAAAGATCATCATGAGGACCATATTTTGGGGCCACTTCACGTGGTGGCGGGATTCATTATTGGAAAAATTTGAGTGTCAGGTGTGCGCATGGATGCAGCAGGGTGACAACTATGCACTGCGAGGTCAGTTTTTGGCCTGTTCGGGGTCCGTTTGAGGTCAACTAAAAGGCCAAGGGTGCCCAAGTAATAAAGCTAAGTGTGGGAACTGAAAAAACTGAGAGAAGACCAGAAAAAACGTGGAGAAGAGAGGAGGACCAGCCGCAGGTGTGTTTTTGGGGTTTTTGGAGCCTGTTTTGGCCGTAAACTGCTCATCCGAGGTCAGATTTGAGCACTTTGACATTGTAGACTGGGGTTTTGGGCTGTTCCGGACACGATGGCGTTGTCCATTTTACCAAATTCCTCACTCTTTTTCTGCTATTTTTGCTATGTAAGTTTCTCCTATGAGCGAAGTTTCTGCTCCTATTTGTGATTGTATCTGGCATATTTTACCCATATTGTGTGAGCTGTTTGCCCCATTGGTGTTGGCCCAAGCTCATTTGTATCTAAATATCATAAGTTCTCCTCTTTTGAGCTGAGTTTTTGTGTGTGTGTGTGTGTGTGTGTGTGTGTGTCTCTGTGTGGAGTGGGCAAGTAGATAGTCTCTCTCCTCTCACTCCATAGGTGTGTTCCCTGTCTCGGCCAGGTGTGTTGTGTAAGTCGAGTGGTGCCCCATAGTGTGTGTGTGTATCCTTCCAAGAGTGTGTGTCGGGTCATTATAGAGGCGTTCTGTGTGTGTTCATCCCACTCACAACGTCCCATAAGTGAGCCAGTTGTCTGTATGACCGATAATTGGTGCAGTGAGGAGGTTCAATGAAACCAAGAGCAACATCTTGATTTTCAAAATTGTTGTCCGTTTGCAACCACTTGGGTCTAAATGGTAACTCCATTTATAACTCACTTGAGTACTGTAAAGGAGTAACCACAACTAAGAGTTTTCCAAAGGCATAACGAGTTTTTAGATCTTCTGAAGGTACTAGAATAATGCAAGGAAACCTTGGCATAACTTTCCATGCAGTTGTGAGCCAGATTTCCTACTCACGTATCTTTAAAAGTTCATAGATAGGAAGTGTCCTCTTGTTCGAATTCTAAATAGTTTGGAACACAAAGAACTACATGTTCATCCCTAATGAAGGGTACTTGCCAACATACTTTGTCAGCACACCTGGTAAGTCCTTGATGTATGAAACTATTGAAATAATCTCCAACCCCACCACAAGAGGTGTTCAAAGTCGAAAATGGTACTTAAGCAGATTCTAGAATAGAGAGAAAATCATCTATTCAGAAATGCGTTGTGCTAACGTATGCTCTTAGCAGATCCTTTAGCACAAGATTACTCTTTGTAATCTGCCTATCTCCTTGGATAAGTGACAGTACTGAGGTGTGTTTTCCTCACGGTTTACAAACAATCGTCCCAGATGACTGGTAAACGGGGAATCACAGTAGTGTATAACATTGGTGAGGAATCATCAATGTCCAAAATAACCATCGTGGTTAACTTGAAAAAATCCACAAACGCCCAAACCGAGCCATGACCTCTATTGGTGATGAGTAGACCCAAAATTAATCTCATAGAGATAGTGCACATAGAGTGCAAAATGCTTCATAAGCAACAACCTGAGGAATATGCATGTCATTCTAAATCAACCTTTGCTAAACACTAGGGCCCATAACACCTAGTGTGCATGCATTTAGCAAAAACCAACCCGAACCTGTATATCCATAATGATCCTTGCCAATACTTATGGCAAATGCGATGCGCCTAGCACACATTGAAAGGAATGTAAAGAGTTCTGAAAAGAAACTAGATACTTTTATTTGCAATCCTTTGCAAGCCTTGTTGAAACGTCTGAATCACAATAGAAGGTGAAACATTGATCACTTCTAGGTACAGACAATGAAACTTTTTCATTAACAACTTATAGCCTTGCTATATGTATAAACAACCATCTGTAATGTTGTTTAGCAGTACTTGTACCTTAGCAAGTCATTCTAAGTATCCGACAATTTCTGGCCACGAAATTGCTTCTGATACGTCGTGCTAAAAATGGTCTAGAAAATAGATGTGATTAGCACCTAGGGACTTTGTCGTGACACATAATTGAAATAATGGCGCCAGTGTCAGTCCAGAGACTCATATTTGCCCCATGTGGAATATGTCTCTTGTAAGGATGTGTTAAAAAAAAAAAAACATCCTTCAAGTACAAGATGTACTTGTGTGTGGAGGTAACTGCAAACACTCTACGACGGGAGTGAGAGGGACCCTCATTATCTTGCTCCACATTGGCTAAACCAAACTCCTTGAGTTCCGAGACCATGTTGTATCCCATGTGACAACATGTGCCAAATTGAACCTTAGAAACCCTGGGTGTTGCCTGTGCAATCGAAGCCCTTGGATTAGAATCTATGTAGTCCAACCCCTTGGTAAAACTCTTTGTAGACACTGTGCAACTAGCAGATAACGGTAACCAACATAGTCAACCGTGTACAAAATGGTTGGAATCAATTTGAACATTGTCTCCATCCGCGTGTGGTAGATTGTGGAATTCTTTCCTAGAAAGTATAACTGGGAGAGATCAACTGTGATTCTCAATGCAGATCAAATTGTGATCCTTAATGCCTATGGGGTGATGTAACAATCACCCGCCAGGTCTTAACCCAAAACAGTATGTCCATAGACACGCCTTAGTGCTATAGAGAGAGCAGGAAATCCACACCAGTGAACTACCAAGCTGTTATGGACAGCCATGCTGTCACAACTGATTGCTGCATCTATACTTGCTTGTAGAGATCAGCTGCTGTGAGTATATCTTGAAAACAATCACCCAAAGAATGCCAATAGGCCTTGCCCCTGGCCTGACAATGGCTCTTAGCCTTGTTGGATCATAGCCCTTATGAAAAATAGTGTTCAATCGACGAATCGATGAAGACTAATTTGAGTAGCATCTTAGCCACATGCTAGCTATGAGTTAGAGCACCTTGGCTATCAAAAGCTTATGCTGGGCTGAGGAAATTTCCGTAAATTTCTAGTGTGTGTGTGCCCAAAATGTGTGCTCTTAGACATGTTATGCCTGACTGGCAGCATATCCTATAAGCATGCAATAATCAGCCTGTATAATGCTCTCATCGAGAAAGGGGATAGAAAACACAAGCCATAGATGGACCCTCTTACCATGTATGGGGTCGTGACTTTAGAAAAATGACTTAAAATGGCACTTTGCCTGTGAAATATGTCATAAATTTAGATTCCATTGAGTGGGAGCCTGCGTGGACAGCAACTAGAAATTTAACCTATCCAGAACTTAGTATGTCTGTGTGACAGAGTGCCTGGTGTGATAGCAGAAGCATAATCTTTGAAGCGGTGGAATTTATGCCACCTAGTTAGCATGTCCTGCATGCAGATTGTGAAGACCTTGGTGAGAGTGATGGCCTCAAATGGGAGAGCCAAAACCATTAGTGCCTTGCACAGTGTAAACTGGTAGGGATTTTGTGAGGTGGTATTCCCTATTTTGCCAGTTTGTCAATCTTGTATGCCACTGCTCGTGATTCCGAGCCATTGGGCATTACCTTGGCACAAGGGAGAAGCCTTGCTTCATGAAAAATTGTCAAAGAACCTTGCTTTGTACACAAGCATTAGTTTCCAATGGAAATGTATAAACATGGAAAAAATAAACAATACTAAACATGGTCTACCCTGGTCATCCTGCTATAACCAGTTGTCTTGAGATGTGGAAAGAAAAACTTGCTCAAATGTAGATCTTCATCTCTATTGCGCGAGAGAAAGTTGGCCTGAAATATCGTGCAGGCATATGGAGAAATTCCCCAAAAGTGTGTGCTCATAGCATACCCCAAACGAGAAAAATCTCAATTTAAGAGTCGTAGATTGAAGCCTTGCTTCACATAAATATATTTGTGTTGAAATCAGTGCTGTATAAGCATCCTCCGTCAGCGTATAAAGATTGTGACAAAGAGTCATCCATGCCGAGCAACGCTTCCTTCAACAGGTGCAGTAAAAGGTGATGCATGTCTCCTTGAGATAATCTTTAAACTAATCAAATTTCTGGTACTTGTGATGTGCAGGCCTAAAGTGTCTACATGTCTATCGCATATCGTAGCTATCAAGCAGATGCTTCATAATCAAAAATCAATTGCGTACCTTCTTAAGTATACTTACCAATGAAGCTTGCCGCCGGAAGAATCTAACGAGTCCTCCGCAAGAAGAAAACCAAGAAGTGATTTTCTAGATACTGATGCTTGCTTCAATAGACATGGTCAACTGTGGATTCAACTTCACCATTGCGAATTGCCTGCTGCTTAGAATTTAAAAGAATAATCGGCCTTGCCCATCACCAATTCCTTATAAGGCACAGGCCATGCTAGAGTTGGGTCTATTACTAGACAATCCTTCCTTGTGTAGAGGTTATCTCTATTGGAGCCATGCTCCTTAGTCCAATTCATCATAATGACTACCAAGATTGGACGTACTATGTTGACCTTGGTCATACTAGACCCATAGATAATTTCTCCGGGCACCATGGCCGAGATCAACATAAGAACATAGTCTTGCAATACAATTAGATACATAAAACAATGAAAATTGCAAGAACTTGAAATCACGAACCTGATAATCCGTTCGTGTCCCGGCCACGATCGAGAACTTTCTTCACCATCGATGCCTTATGTGATGTCTTGTGAAATACTTGCATCAACATGCCTGATCGTGTTGGCTTGGTTCAGTAGATGCCATATTTCCCTTGGATGAGGTCCTTGTCCAAGTTGCACGAGTAGGATCGCATGCTTTGCCAATCCTATCGGATCATCCCTAAACTGTATGCTTACCCTCATGCCCTTGCATGGCACAATCTTGTCTCAAACCCCCACACTCCATCCGTGGATGTTTCCCTCGGAGTGGTTTGTGTGTACTCCATGCCGTGAAGGGTATGATCGAATAAAGACACTGCTGCTGCTGGGACGTCGTCTTGAAAACTGGGCAGCTCATCGGCCTCGGACCACCGAGCTCGACCAAGCAAAAGGGCGAAACCGTGAGGGGTGTGTGCCCGCGGTGGGCATGCACCCTTGCTTAGGGTTAATGCTAAAAAGCTTTTAAAAAATAAATTAAAAAAAACTACACAGCGATGGCGAGCGGCAGCGCAGGAAGAAGAAAAGACTCCCCGCTTCTTGTACAGTCCGAACCTCGGACCCCGCCTATGTCGAAACCTGTCCCCTGGGCCATGGCGAAACCAGAGCGAGAGAGAGAGGTCCGTTTTCCTGCAGGCCGTGCCCTCCTCGGCTTCGGCCGCTTGTCTTGGCAAGGGCCTGTGCCCGCGATGCTTCTCCTGTCGAGACCCGTCACTCCTTGCAAGAATCTACTCCCACCTTGCCGACCTGGTTCGGCTTCTTGAGCGCTCCATGGAAATCCCCATATAAGGGGTCCCTCCTACGGTTCTACCCTCGGCTGCCCCTTCCTTCCCAACATGCAAAGGTTTTTCTCCCCGGTTCTCCATGAACGCCACAGAGAGAGAGAGAGAGAGAGAGAGAGAGAGAGAGACACACACACACACACACACACACACAGAGAAGAGCCATGGCAAGAAGTGCTCGCCCTACCTCCTTCTTCTTCCTCCCCCTTCCCCCTGAGCTCTGATACCAATGTAAGACCTAGGGTAACTGAACCTGGGATCCTCCTCCCTACCGCCCCTTATATACGCTAGCTCTTAGCACTTGCCCTAAGCGGATCCCCAGTCCGCACTCGTCCAGCCGGCCCTTGGCTCGGCCCTTGGCTTAGGTCCCTGACCCCCTAGGTTGGGCCTTGCCCCGTAGGACCCTTGTCCTGACAGTTTTATCCCACGACTAGCCAGAAATGCATTAAATTCATGAGACATATACTCCCCCCCCGATCGGAACAGAGGGTGCCCATAGTACATTTCGAGACATTTTCAGCCATAGCCAGAAATGTTTTGAAGCACATAAAAACTTCAGACTTCGCTTTAAGTGGAAATAACCATCCATGCCTGGAGTAATCATCAATGAAAGTCACGAAGTACAAGTAATTGCCCAAGGACGGAGTTTGCATGGGCCCACAAACATCACTATGCACAAGCTGCAACCTACATGTGTCCCGAACTGAACCATCCTTTGGAAACTTACAACACTGCATCTTACCCAAAATACAGCCTTCACAAACATGTTTGACAAGTTCTTCAAGAGGCGGCAAAGAAGCAACCATATCAGATTTCTACAAACGCAGCAAACTGGCAAAATTCAGATGACCAAAACGTGCATGGCAAAGTTTTGCATCTGAAATAGCCCTTGAATCTGCAACAGCATTTGCAAAACTTTTTCCTCACTTGTCATACAAAGTGATCTTATACAGCCCACGGCACAAAAGGCCAAATGCAACAATTTCATCAGCAAAACTGAGATCATGAACTGTACATCTGTCATCCACAAATTTCACTACAAGTCCAAGTCTAGCAAGTGCGGATACAGACAAGAGATTCTTCTTGATCCCAGGTACATAAAGTGCATCAACAAGTCTGAAGGAACTTCCATTAGCAGCAGTGAGCACAATCTTTCCAACTCCCTGAACTGGATAAGAGGCATTGTTGGCACAAGTGACAGAATTCCCATGAGGGACAGACTCGAGAGAGGTAAACAATTCACGATGTGAGGTAATGTGCTTTGTAGCACCACTGTCAAAATACCACACATGTGAATCTGTAGCAAATGACAAGCATGCATCATGGACAGCAGGATTGTAAGTGCATTCTGCGCTAAAAGCCCATTCTGCATCAACATCAGCATCACAGTCTCCTTTCACAGAAGACTCAACAATGGCTGCATTTGTAGTGGACCAGCATTTGCAGTGGAACCACCCTCTTTCTTCTTAGCCTCTTTGGTCTTCAACTTAGGACACGACTTGATCAAGTGATCATTAGCTTTACAATAATGGCAACGCATCTTCTTTTTGCCCTTATCACCAGAATTGCCAGACGAAGTGCTGCAAGCAGAAGCATTAGGAACAAATTTTTTGCCACTCGTAGCAGAACCATAAGAAGTGGCTGCATTACTGTTACCACCCTTTCTTTGAGAAGCAATAAAAGCATGTTCAACTGCACGCTACCTTGTCCTGTTTTTTCTAGAAAGTGACCCTTGCAACAGCAATGTGCATAATGCATCAAACTTGACAACTTCAGGATTTCCTTGGGTCAGCAGTCTCCAAGTACTAGCAAAAGTCTGGTAGGAATCTGGTAAGGCATCAAGAACAGTCTGCACAAGGGAACTGTCTGAAATGACTTCACCTGCAGAAATAAGTTGCTCATTGATATCCTTAACACTAGCAAGGAAAGTGTCCATATCATCTTCCTCATGCATAATCTTTGACTCCAGCTCTTTACGCAGCAAAGCAATTTTAGCCTCATTGCGACTTGCATAAAGACCAGCCAAAATATCCCAAGCCTTTTTTGCAAATTTTGTTGAACGGATGTGAGGAACAATGGTGTGCTTCACAGACAACGCAATCAATGCATGAGCCTACGTATCCTTAACATCCCAACAAGCTTGTTCTGCCATAGGCAAAACAACTCTAATAGCAGCAAGACCTGCAACATCCTCAACATCGCCTACATCCTCAGAACCAGGACGTACAACAATGCCCTGCACAATGTTCCAGACGCCCTTTGACACAAGAACATGTTGCATCATATAAGCCCACATAGGGTAATTGTCCCCATCCAACCTGTCCTCAGCAGCAAACATCTTGAACACATCTGTGTTGTTGTTGTCAGCCATGGTAAATGCTGCACCTGATGTGAAAACTGCCCAAAAATAGGAGAAATGGAGCGGGAACAACACGTGCTATATAGCACAAACCGTAGAAGACTGTAAGGCACGTGTTATGCAGAAAATGGCACTCACAGAAATTCTACACAAAATGACGAAATAGCCTGTGCAGTACTGCCTGTAGTGGAAACGGAGGCCGAAATGAGCCCAAATCAAAAATCTGAGCTGATCGAACTCTACGAGCTCTCTTGAAATATTTGTCGACTTGCGAATGCTCACCAAAGCTCACTGAAATCGGAGAAAGTGAGCAGGCGTGTACTGGAGCAGCCTGCGACTAAGCCCGGGAGGATGCAACCTGCTCTGATACCAATTGTTGGAATTAGGGTTGCAGAGAGACACACACATCTTGGAGAAGACGAAGGAAGCTCAAGGCACACAATAGAGATTGTATTACTTAGTGTGCAATGGAAAGATAGATAGCCCTAGAGTGATGGGCGTATATACAATGCTCCGGGGGGAGAACCTCCTAAAGAGGGAAAAAATGCCCCGGCGGTCCTAGTGTGTTCACACACATCACTACCACATGTATATGGTAACAATTGGTTTCTCAAATTTTGTTTTGTTGCTTTTTTGTTCGTGTCATTTGATATCTTTTGTCTCCATATTTCTTGGTTAGGAAACTCATAGAAGATCGTCTCATCTTGTTTTGTTGTATTTTTGTTTTTTGAGCCACTTGAAAGGTTGTCTTCTGCATCATTTTGAAAATCATCGATCCTTGAATCATTGTATTTGTCCTCAACATTGTGTGGAAGATCTTGTATAGAAACTTTGTCCACTCCGTTTGCAATTGACTGTCTGTACTGTCTCAGTTATTTCAGATATATCTTTTGATTTTAAGATATATGTTACCATCTAAAAGGGAATTATGTCATAACCATCCTTATCACAAAACGGTGTAGTGGTTACCTTGTTTACACAGACACCTAGCATTGCCAGTACTCTCCCAGTACTTTCTCCCATCCAAAGGGTTCAAACAACTCCCCTGGAAATGGTTCTTTCACATAATAGTTATCTTCTACTGAGTGCTTTAGGACACAATCCTCCCTTTTCAGGCTCTCACATTTCGACTCTCTGCACATTTAAATATGCACATCTTTCACTAACTAAGCAAGCATTTGTGTTCCAACATCCGTAGTGACAACAAAGTCTTCTATTGGGGTTTGGTTTACATCCATATAACTATGGTCCTTTGTATTGACCCTGGTTGTGATTCCCTTGTGCTGTAAGTAGGGATGGTCATAGCTTTAGTCTTGAACAAACTTGAGTTGACGCATAAAAGATCGCCCAAGAATGACTTCAAAGTTGTTACCTTCTCCAAAATCAACTACAACAAAAGTATGTTCATATTCTATTCCACACGAGGATACAGTTACTTGTTCCAACATCCCAAAGAGTTTCTCCACATACCCATATGCTAGTTGCAATTTCATGCGTGTTTTTTTGAGAACTAGCCTCCCCCATTTCTCTAAGATTCATTTTGTAGTGATGGCTACTCGGTCCCCACTGTCAAGTAATGGTATTGTCTTTACTCCTTTGTATTCTAGAGGCAAGGTGGTGTTATCTTATTCTCCTTTGCAATAATTACCCACCTTATTCACTGGGGCAATTTGTTTCCTTAATTTTGTCTACAAGCTTCTTTGGAGAGATCTTATACCTTTATGGTTGAGGGATCCAAAGTGTGAGTTTCAAGGAAGAAATCACAATGGGATCATGATCGTTGCAGCCTGCACCAAGCCTGAAACTTTTGCACCTGCAATACCAGTTTGAAAATGAATATGGTGCTCAAATCTATAAAGACGGTATGAATCATTATTGCATCAAAATGGACAAGAGGCCTAGGGAGCTTAAGCTCATAGTGCCCGTGGATTATAGTGGTGATCGATATTTTGATGAGGAAAGAAACATGTATGTAGTTGTGCTTGATCCCTTTATTGTGGACAAGTGGGGATTAATAGGCACAAAAGAAAAGGTTGACATAGAGCCTGAGGAGAAGCCGCTGAAGCTGGACATTCCTAATGTCAAGCTTAGACGAGTAAATGTGGCTACTTGTGTCAACACCAACAATATGCATGTGGGCTTATGTAAGTATGATAATGAAGAGCAAATGCTCTATTACAAGTGTGAGGAGCCCAATGTGATGGAGTTAACAAAATATAAATACTTGTATTTATTTACGTTTGAAGTGGAGAGAGATACAACGTTAGTCATGTTAGACAAGTATGGTCGGAAGTATTCGACGGTGAGCCGTAACGATCTTGAGGGATATACATACTTTGGGAAACCACTCCATCAGTACTATGTCACCCCTAGCATGCACATACCTACTATCTTAGAAACAGCACAATCAAAAACTACAAGAGTGAGCCCTTTGAAATCTCATGTGGGAGACTCTTTCATTCGACACCATCTCTCTGAACCAAAATCAATAGACTTCTTGGATTCTCAAGTTCAATGTCTACACATCAAGATAGTGAAATCCTAGACATGATTTTTTCCAAAAGGGTACCGGATATCATAACCAAAAGTCGGGATGTAAGACCCGCGAAAAGGGAGACTGATCAAACCCCTTCTAGAGCACCTGTCAATGGATATGAGACGGTAGATGTAATGATGAGAAAACCTAGAATGATGAGAATGGAAGAAAAAACTCAAAGAATGCGACCTTCTCAAGTGGCTAAATGTGTACCAAAGAAGTATAGTGGATTTGGAGATCCATACGCTCATGCTTCCATATTTAAGCAAGTTTTAAGAGTGGAACAAGTCACGGATTTCCACACGTAGTATAAAGGGTTTGATTTGACATTGGAAGGGACGGTGTTGACTTGGTTCTAGCCATATTTAATCAAGTTTTAAGGGTGGAACAAGTCACGGATTTCCATACGTGGTATAAAGGGTTTGATTTGACATTGGAAGGGACTGTGTTGACTTGGTTCTAGCCTCTAAATAGTATAGATTTTTTTATTTTTTGAACATTGATCAACTCTTATGAGAGTTCACTGAGGAATTATCTAAGACGGGAATCAAGCACATCACGGTCTCTCAAATTTATGGTTTTAAACAAAAGAAAAAGGAAAAGGTGAAAGAAGCTTCACTTTGATTCAAGCAACACATCAAAAAATTTCCAGTGCGAGAGTTACCACAGGATGATTTCTTATTAGTTCTCTTTATAGAGGGCCTGAGAAACAAAACTCTCAAAAAGGACTTACATTTGAATGCATGCACAACATTCAAACAAGTCACTAGGGAAGCATTGTACCTTGTTAATAATTGTAAAACATACGGGGAGGTGATGGAGGACATAAAGACAAACACCAGCAGTGCCTCTTCCACCACTAGTGAGTCAACTGGAAAATGTAGTGCTCCATCTTCAATCACACAAAATGTGGATCAGCTAATCAAAAAAGTGGTTCGCAGAATGAATCAGACCTACAGACAAAACCTTATATGAGGCCGCATCAACCACAAGCCTTCAATGCTCCAAGAGTGTTGAAGTGGTGTGCCGTTGAGACAAAATACACAAATTATGATACTAATGAATGCTTCTATAACACAAATTACGTGAGGGGAAGGCCATATGGACCTCTAGTGGTACAACAATTTCCACAGCCTCCAAGGTATCAAATCGGACCCGATAATGCAGTGCAAGGACGAGACAAGCCGCAACCTTTCTTGGGACAGTGGCCACCTTTGCCTCATGAAAATAGAGCCATTATGCATTACGCACAGCCAATGAAGTCACTCATAACCCAACCAATGATGCCACCAACTGTTTACTGTGCAAAACCTAAAGAAAACCATGTGAGGGAAACTAAGGGTGTAGCTTATGCCAATGAGGAAAATCCATTTTGGGCTAGTGCTGATGAAGCTATTAGATCTTCATATGTGGCTCAAACTTCCAAAATTCAATTCACAATGGATAAAAACACATTTATGTCCATAGCAAACCAAAACTACAAGCCTAGAGGATATCTGCCTAGGGTAGGCCAACCAAGGGGGGCACCACTAGTAGCCTAGCTAGAGGGCCCATGCTATGAATGTGGATGCAACCATTGGGCACAACAGTGACCACATAAAGTTCAATGAATGAAATTTTTTGGATTTTTTGATGGGTGTGGAAGAGATCACTTGATTCAAAACTGTGAAAAGATTCCTGACAACTTGGGGAAGGCAACCGTCAAGGTCATTGAAATTTTACCGTGTGCACTAGCAGATCCAAGTCTGGCCAACAATTCTAGTCAAAGTGGTGACTAAAGCTCAAGCTTAGTGTTACCATATACATGTGGTAGTGATGTGTGTGAACACACTTAGAACCGTTGGGGCATTTTTTCCACTACTGGGAGGTTTTCTCCCTCGTGCATTGTATATATGCCCATCACTCTAGGCCTAACTTATCTTTCCATTGCACACTAAGTAATATACTCTCTGTTGTGTTCCTTGAGCTTACTTCATCTTCTCCAAGTTGTGTGTGTTAACCTGCAACCCTAAATCCAACAATTGGTATCAGAGCAGGTTGCATCCTCCCAGGCTTAATCACCAGCAGCTCCAGCACATGCCTGCTCACTTTCTCCGATTTTTGTGAGCTTTGGCAAGTGTTAGTAGTTTGACAAAATTTTTGGGTGAGCTCAAAGAGCTTAGTCTGCTTAGATTTATGATTCGGGCTCATTTTGGCCTCCGTTTCGACTATAGGCAGTACTGCACATGCTATTTTGTCATTTTGTGCAAATTTCTTGTTAGTGTTGTTTTTTGCATAATAGGTCCCTCACAGTCTTCTACGGTTTTTGCTATATAGTATGTGTTGTTCCCGCTTCGTTTCTCCTCTTTTCATGCAATTTTCACATCAAGTGCAGACATTCTCCATGGCCGACAACAACACAAATGTTTTCAAGTTGTTTGCTATTGAGGACAGATTGGATGGGGACAATTACCCTATGTGGGCTTATATGATGCAACATGTTCTTGTATCAAAGGGAATTTGGAACATTATGCAAGGCATTGGTGTACGTCCTGGTTCTGAGGATATGGGCGATGTTGAGGATGTTGTAGGTCTTGCTGCAAGGATTACTGCTGTTAGAGTTGTTTTGACTACGGTAGAACAAGCTTGTTGGGATATAAAAGTTGCACAGGCTCATGCATTGATTGTGTTTTTTGTGAAGCACACTATTACTCCTCACATTTGTTCTGCAAAACAAGATTGGGATATTCTGGCTGGTCTTTATGCAAGTCGTAAATGAGGCTAAAATTGCATTGTTGCGTAAAGAGATGGAATCGAAGATTATGCATGAGAAAGATGATATGGACACTTTCCTTGCTGGTGTCAAGGATATCAATGAGCAACTTATTTCTCCAGGTGAAGTCATTTCAGACAGTTCCCTTGTGCAGACTTTCTTGATGCCTTGCATGATTCTTACCAGACTTTTGCTAGTACTTGGACACGTAAGACCCAAGGAAATCCTAAAGTTGTCAAGTTTGATGCATTGTGCATATTTCTATTGCAAGAGTCACTTTCCAAAAAAAAATAGGACTAGAAAGCATGCAGTTGAACAGACCTTTATTGCTGCTCAAAGAAAAAGTGGCAACAACAATGCAGCCACTTCTTATGGTTCTTTTGTGAGTGGAAAATCACTTGTTCCTAATGAAAATTTTGGTAGCAATTTGTCTGGAAATTGATAAGGAAAAAAAGAAGATGCATTTCCATTATTGTAAAGATAATGATCACTTGATCAAGCAATGTCCTAAGCTGAAGGCAAAAGAGGCTAAGAAGAAAGAGGGTGGTTCCACTACAAATGCAACTATTGCTGAGTCTTTTGTGAGAGGAGACTGTGATGCTGATGTTGATGCAGAATGGGCTTTTAGTGCAAAGTGTACCTATAATCCTGCTTTCCATGATGCATGCATGTTAGTTGCTGCAGATTCACATGTGTGGTATTTTGACAGTGGTGCTACAAAGCACATTACCTCACATCGTGATTTGTTCACCTCTCTTTAGTCTATCCCTCATGAGAATTCAGTTACTTGTGCCAACAATGCCTCTTATCCGGTTCAGGGAGTTGGCAAGATTGTGCTTACTGCAGTTCTTTCACGCATTTTATGCACCTGGGATCAAGAAGAATCTTTTGTTTGTATCTATACTTGATAGTTTTGGACTTGTAGTCAAGTTTGTGGATAACAGATGTACAATACATGATCTCAGTTTTGGTGATGAAATTGTTGCATCTGGCATTTTATGCCATGGGCTGTATAAGCTCACTTTGTATGACAAGTGTGGGTAAAATTTTGCGAATGCAATTGTGGATTCAAAGGCTATTATAGATTCAAAACTTTGGCATGCACGTTTTGGACATCTGAATTTTACCTGTTTGCTGCATTTGCAAAATTTTGATATGGTTGCTTCTTTGCCGCCTCTTGAAGCATCTGTCAAACATGTTTGTGAAGGCTGTATTTTGGGTAAGATGCATCTTTCTAAGTTTCAAAAGGATGGTTCAGCTAGGGCCACATGCAGGTTGAAGCTTGTGCATAGTGATGTTTGTGGACCCATGCAAACTCCGTCCTTGGGCCCCCGTCCTTGGGCCCGTCCTTGGGCAATTACCTTTACTTTATGACTTTTATTGATGACTACTCAAGGCATGCATGAGTGTATCCGCTCAAGGCAAAGTACAAAGTTTTTTTGTGCTTCAAACAATTTATGGCTATGGCTGAAAATGTCTCAAAATGTACTATGGGCACCCTCCGTTCCAACTGAGGGGGGGTGTATATGTCTCATGAATTTAATGCATTTTTGGCTAGTTGTGGGTTAAAACACCAATGTATAGTGCCTTAAATGCCTCAACAAAATGGTGTTGCTTAGAGGAAAAACAGGTCACTTACAAAAATGGCACGATGTATGGTCAAAAGTCAAGCTTTGCCACATTCGTTGTGGCTTGAGGCCATTGTGTGTGCCACGTATGTACTAATCAGGTGTCCTACAAAGCTTTGTAGTCTATTACTCCGTATGAGCATGGCATGACAAAAATCCTTCTATTGAGCACATGCGTATTTTTAGACATTTGGTATATCCTTTGGTACCACAAATACATCACAAAAAATTGGATGATAAGGTTGTCAAATGTATTTTTGTTGGTTGTAGTGCTGAAAGCAAAGGTTACAGGTTGTATCATCCAAAAACAAAAAGTATTCTGGTTTCACGGAATGTTGTGTTTGTCGAAGATTCTGTTCAGCCCTTACTCTCATGTACTAGAGACAGTAATGTAAGCTCACAGGACATTTATGACACTTTGTTGCCTCTTTTTAGTGGTAGAAGCTTGAATGTAAACTCCAATGAGGCAATTGTACAGCCTATGGGGTGTTAAGTATGGAGCCTGATTTTCCCTTGTAATTTTCTGTGGTAAAAGCGCACATTTGTAAGGCCCCCATTATGAGGAGAAGCCATCGTGCGTGAAGGAAAATCACTCATCCGAAACCAAAATTTTCACGGACAAGAATCAGGGGCAACTTTAGGGCCTCGGGGGCGGAGGCCCCCGAGACTATTTTTTTCGCCGGAATATTATGGCCGGATGGCGACCGGAAAGTGGTCGGAAAATAACCGGTCGGTTGGCCGGTGGCCAGTAGTCAATGGCCGATGGCCGGTGGTCGGAAGTCAATGGCCGGTGGCCGGTGGCCGAATTCAAAAGCGGACTTGTCTTCTCAAGGGCGGCCACACATGGGCGGATTGGAGGGTCTGATTTGGACTTATTCACACAAGGGCGGCTACACATGGCTGCCTCTCATAAGAGAGGGCAGCTCTTTTGGCCTATAAAAGAAGGCCATTTCTACACACATTTCAGAGTGTGAAGTTGATGCAACAAGGTGAGTGTGAGGTAGTGAGAGTGAAGCAAGGCGGGAGCTCTATTAAGGGTTTAATCCCTTTGTAAACTACTTCTTCTTTTGAAGTGCTAAAGCCATTGAGTGGCTGCTTTCCCGTGGACGTAGCCCACATTGGGTGAATCACGTATATCGTGTGTACTCTCTCTCTCTTTCTACTCTATACTCTCTTGTGTGTGAAATCTATCTCTCTCCATTAATTAAAATTATCTATTTAGCTACATCTTATTTCCTAACAACTGGTATCAGAGCAAGGTTTGCTCGTAGCTAAATTATCTCAAGGAAAGGATTCCTTGAATTGAGTGGGAGTTATGGCGGAGGAAGGGAAGCTCAAGATTGAGAAGTTCAACGGTAAAAACTACCAACATTGGAAGATGCAGATTGAAGACTATCTCTACCAGAAGGATCTCTATTTTCCACTAGGCGGTCTTGCGAAGAAGCCCGCAACAATGGCAGATGAAGCATGGATTGTCCTTGATCGAAAGGCACTGGGAACAATCCGGTTAAGCTTAGCGTCAACGGTGGCTTTCAATGTTTCAGAGATGAAGACCATGGAGGACTTAATGAAGTCACTTGACGACTTCTACGAGAAACCATCGGCATCCAATAAGGTATTTCTTATGAAGCGCTTGTTCAATCTAAAGATGGCAGAGAATGGTTCAGTTGCAGAACACCTAAAGGACTTTAACACAAACATAAGTCAACTTCGATCGGTGAAAATCAATTTCGATGACGAAGTGCGAGCTCTCCTTATACTATCATCTCTACCGGATAGTTGGGACAGCCTTGTGATGGCTGTAAGTAATTCTATTTCTGGCAAAAGTACTCTTAAGTTTGATGATGTTGTGGGTGTTCTCCTAAGCGAGGAAATACGAAGGAGAAGCACAGGAGAATCATCAAGTGATGCACTGTCAGTGGAAACAAGAGGAAGGCCTAAGGAGAGGTTCAAAAACCAAACGGGTCGTGATCGCTCAAGGCGGAGCAAGTTACGCACAAAGTGAGTTCTTGAATGTTGGAACTGCGGCAAGAAGGGCCACGTCAAGAAGGATTGCTGGTCCAAGAAGAAGAAGGAGACAGAGTCTCAAGACAACAAGCCAACATCAGAGGCCAATGTGGCAGGTAAAGTAGATCAAGATGCTCTAATTCTCTCATTAGACAATGTGTCTAATTCCTGGATAGTAGATTCTGGGGCTTCATTCCATGCGACACCACACAAGCAACATTTACAAGACTACACCAAAGGTAATTTTGGGTATGTATACTTGGGAGATGATGAAGCTTGTGATATTGTCGGCAAAGGTACAATTTCTGTCAAAACTGCTAATAGAAATGAATGGAAGCTTAAAGATGTTAGGCATGTTCCTTCTCTTCGCAAAAATTTGATCTCTAGAGGACAATTGGACGATGAAGGTCACAACATTGCATTCGGAAACAAACGGTGGAAGATCTCAAAGGGATCTTTGGTGGTTGCCAAGGGAGAAAAAGTCGGTACACTTTACTTGTGTACTGTTAGCACGCAACCTTCAGCTTGTGCAGCAACTACAGAAGTTGACACTGCGGTGTGGCACTACCAACTTGGGCATATGAGTACCAAAGGAATGCAAATCCTTCAAACAAAGAAGCTTCTACCAGGTTTGAAAGAAGTGGACTTAGAGTTCTGTGAAGATTGTGTTTATGGTAAACAAAAGAGGGTAAAATTTCAAAAATCGGGAAATGAAAGAAAAAATAAAAAACTTGAGTTGGTTCATTCTGATGTTTGGGGTCTTGCAAGTACACCATCACTTGGTGGCTCATTGTACTATGTAACATTCATAGACGATGCGACTAGAAAAACATGGGTTTATGTCATGAAGAATAAATCCGATGTATTTTCCATATTTCAAAGGTGGAAAGCCTTTGTGGAGAATGAAACAGGTACCAAGGTTAAATGCCTCAGATCCGACAATGGAGGCGAATATTGCAGCCAAGCTTTTGAAATCTTTTGTGCTAGCAATGGCATTCGGAGGCAAAGGACAACCCCAAGGACACCTCAACAAAATGGTATTTTGGAAAGGATGAACAGGACAATCATGGAGCGAGCACGAAGCATGTGGCTACATGCAGGCCTACCGCTTGAGCTTTGGACGGAAGCTGTAAGTACGTCTATGTACTTAATCAATCGGTCACCCTCAACGACATTGGATGGGGGAGTTCCAGAAGAGGCATGGACAGGTAAACCGGTGAATTATGCATTTCTCAAAGTGTTTGGTTGTGAGGCTTTCATGCACATAGATAGAAGCCTAAGATAAAAGCTAGATGCAAAGTCTAAAAAGTGTTTCTTCATTGGCTATGGAGAAGGTGACTTTGGGTATCGCCTATGGAATCCTGAAGATGGTAAAATCTTAAGGAGTAGGGATGTAATTTTTAACGAACAAAATATGTACAAAGATTACTTGGAAAGAAATCAAACAAAAGAAACAGGTGATGAGTACATGGAGCTTGAGGATGGGGAAGACTCAAGGACTGCAAACGGTGACAATGTGTAACAACGTCAACCAAATGAGGAGCCTCAACCTATTCCCCGAAGATCTACAAGAGCAAGTAGACCTCCATAAAGGTTTGTTCCTTCCTTCAACAATCTCTTGATCTCAGATTCTGGAGAGCCGGAATCATACGAAGAAGCTATGCAACATGAATCCAAAGAAGAATGGACAAAGAGCATGCAAGTGGAGATGGACTCACTACATCGCAACCAAACATGGGAATTGGTTGAGTTGCCTAAAGGTAAGCGGGCACTTCAAAACAAATGGGTGTACAAGGTGAAGGAAGAAGAAGGTGGGAAGAAAAGGTACAAGTCTAGGCTTGTGGTAAAAGGGTTTTCTCAAAAGAAAGGTATTGACTTCAATGAAATATTTTCTCCTATTGTAAAAATGAACTCAATTAGGCTTGTCTTAAGCCTTGTGGCTGCTCATGATCTAAATCTCGAGCAAATGGATGTAAATACGGCATTCCCTCACGGTGACTTAGAGGAGGAAATCTACATGCTTCAACCAAAGGGGTATGAAGTAAAAGGTAAGGAGAAAATGGTTTGCAGATTAAAGAAGAGCTTGTATGGTTTAAAGCAAGCATCTAGACAATGGTACTTGAAGTTTGATCGATGGATGTTGGATCATGGATTCAGAAGATGCAACTCGGATCACTGCGTCTACACGAAGAATTTGGGAGATGGGAAATTCATCATCCTAATGTTGTATGTTGATGACATGCTGATTGCAAGTGCTAACATGCAGGACATCAAAGACCTAAAAGAGGAGCTGTCTAAATCTTTTTCAATGAAAGATTTAGGTGCTGCAAAGAGGATACTTGGTATGAAAATATCAAGGGACAGGACGAAGAAGACAATAAAGCTATCTCAAGAAGATTACATCAAGAAGGTACTAGAAAGGTTTGCAATGCAAAATGCAAAACCAGTTTCTACACCTTTGGCTGGTCATTTTAAACTAACGAAGGATATGTGTCCAAAGACACAAGAGGAGATAGGCTATATGTCTAAAGTTCCATATGCTGCAGCGGTAGGTTCTCTAATGTATGCTATGGTCTGGACAAGGCCAGACATTGCACATGCAGTGGGAGTTGTGAGTAGGTTCATGGACAACCTAGGTAAAGAGCATTGGCAAGCTGTGAAGTGGATACTTAGGTATCTAAAAGGGACAACAACAAATGCTTTGTATTTTGGAGGAACTGATATTTTTCTAGAAGGGTATGTTGATGCAGATATGGCAGGTGACAAAGATACTCGAAGGAGCACTGCTGGCTATGTGTTCACGGTTGGAGGCACAGCAGTAAGCTGGGCTTCAAAGCTGTAGAAAGTGGTTTCACTTTCTACCACGGAAGCAGAGTATGTAGCAATGACGGAGGCAAGCAAAGAAATTCTGTGGATTCACAGATTCTTAGAAGAGCTTGGATTCAAACAAGACAATTGTGTCTTGTACAGTGATAGCCAAAGCGCTATCCATCTTGCGAAGAACTCAGCCTTTCATTCAAGGACAAAGCACATTGAGGTGAGATATCACTTCATACGCACTCTTTTGGAAGAGGGACAGCTAAAGCTAGGAAAGGTGCATACAAGTGAAAATCTTGCAAACATGTTTACAAAGGTGGTCAACAAGGAGAAGTTGAGTTTTTGCTCATCTTCAATCGGCATTCAAGGATAAGAAGCCGGAATGGAAAGCAGTCACAGGTTTGGTTTGGAGATCAGTCTCCAAGTGGGAGATTGTTAAGTATGGAGCCTGATTTACCCTTGTAATTTTCTGTGGTAAAAGCGCACATTTGTAAGGCCCCCATTATGAGGAGAAGCCATCGTGCGTGAAGGAAAATCACTCATCCGAAACCAAAGTTTTCATGGACAAGAATCAGGGGCAACTTTAGAGGCCTCGGGGGCGAAGGCCCCCGAGACTATTTTTTTCGCCTGAATATTATGGCCGGACGGCGACCAGAAAGTGGTCGGAAAACAACCGGTTGGTTGGCCGGTGGCCGGTAGTCAATGGCCGATGGCCGGTGGTCGGAAGTCAATGGCCGGTGGCCGGTGGCCGAATTCAAAAGCGGACTTGTCTTCTCAAGGGCGGCCACACATGGGCGGATTGGAGGGTCCGATTTGGACTTATTCACACAAGGGCGGCTACACATTGTTGCCTCTCATAAGAGAGGGCAGCCCTTTTGGCCTATAAAAGAAGGCCATTTCTACACACATTTCAGAGTGTGAAGTTGATGCAACAAGGTGAGTGTGAGGTAGTGAGAGTGAAGCAAGGCGGTATCTCTATTAAGGGTTTAATCCCTTTGTAAACTACTTCTTCTTTTGAAGTGCTAAAGCCATTGAGTGGCTGCTTTCCCGTGGACATATCCCACATTGGGTGAACCATGTATATCGTGTGTACTCTCTCTCTCTCTCTCTCTCTCTCTCTCTCTCTCTCTCTCTCTCTCTCTCTCTCTCTCTCTCTCTCTCTCTACTCTATACTCTCTTGTGTGTGAAATCTATCTCTCTCCATTAAGTAATCTGCTAAATTATCTATTTAGCTACGTCTTATTTCCTAACATGGGGATTTTTGAAAATGTTACATATTAGCCTATTAATGATGCAGATGTACAAGATGTACTTGATGAGGAAAGGACTGAAAATGAGCAGGCTAGAGGTATGCCAAAATGGCCGGTGCATACATAGTGTGACAATAAATTGGATGCACCTTTGTCTATTCGCACTCATTTGGACTGCCACCATGCATCTTATGCATCAAATTTTTATGCGTTGGTTGTGTCTAGCTTACATGATGTTGAGGAACCTTTGTCTTTTAATGAAGCAATAAATTCAAAAAATTGGATGGCTGCCATGCAATCAAAATATGATGCACTTATAGAAAATGACACATGGACTTTATGTTATTTGCCTCATGGCAGAAAGTCCATTGGTACAAATTGGGTTTACAAGTTGAAATGCAAGTCGGATGGTGAGATTGATCACTATAAGGCTCAACTTGTTGCAAAGGGTTATGCACAAAAAAAGGCATAGATTATGAAGAGACTTTTTCTCCCACTTGTCGTATGACTACTGTGCATTTTCTATGTGCATTGGCATCTCATTTTGATTGGGATGTACATCAATTAGACATTGTTACTACTTTCTTGAGTTGTGACATATTTGAGGAAGTTTATGTAACACAGCCTTGCGGTTTTGTCAAGAAAGGACAAGAGGATAAGGTGTGCAAATGTAACAAAGCTTTTTATGGGTTGAAGAAATCTCCTCGTGCTTGGTATGATAAGGTTGACACTCATTTGGTCAAACGAGGCTTTTGTAACAGTCCAACAAAAAGCACATTGTATGTAAAGTGTGAGGGTGATCTACTTCTCATTATGGTTCTTTATGTAGATGATTTGATGATCATTGGACCAAATGAGAGACATATTGTTGAGTTTAAGGCTGATTTTAATTCTACTTTCAAGATGAAATATTTGGGGCTGTTGCATCATTACTTAGGTATACAATTTAAGCAGTGTGCTGGTGGTATTACCTTGTGTCAAAAAAGTTACATAGAGACATTGCTATGTGAGTTTGGACTTGAGGATTGCAAACCTATTTCCATCCCATGGAAACAAGTTTGAAATTGAGTCTTCATGATGTTGGTTTGACCAAATGCCTTCTCATACCAAGCACTAGGAGGTTGCTTCAACCCATACAAAGATTTCTTACATTTGTACACTTTATCTTCTTGCCACCCTTTAATGACAAAGTCGTAAGGCTGCATTACATAAACTTCCTCAAATATGTTACCATTCAAGAAAGCAATAACAATGTCTGACTGATGTACATCCCAACCAAAATGAGCTGCAAATGCACATAGAAGATGCACAGTAGTCATACAACAAGTGGGAGCAAAAGTCTCTTCATAATCTATGCCTTTTTGTCGTGCACAATCTTTTGCAACAAGTCAAGCCTTAAAGCGATCAATCTCACCATCATCGGGCTTTCATTTCAACTTGTAAACCCACTTCGTACCAATGGCCTTTTTTCCAGGAGGCAAATCACATAAATTACATGTGTCATTTTCTATAAGTGCATCATATTTTGATTGCATGGCAGCCATTCAATTTTCTAAATTTTGTGCTTCATACAAAAATAGAGGTTCCTCAACATCACATAGATCTGAATGGAGGGTGCCCATAGTACATTCCGAGACATTTTCAGCCATAGCCAAAAATTGGTTGAAGCACATAAACACTTTGGACTTAGCTTTAAGCAGATATACCAATGAATGCCTAGAGTAATCATCAATGAAAGTCACAAAGTACAGGTAATTTCCCAAGGATGGAGTTTGCATGGGCCCACAAACATCACTATGCACAAGTTGGACCCTACATGTGGCCCTAATTGAACCATCCTTTGGAAACTTAGAACGCTACATCTTACCCAAAATAGAACCTTCACAAACATGTTTGACATGTGCTTCAAGAGGTGGCAAAAAAGCAACCATATCATATTTTTGCAAAGTGGCAAAATTCAGGTGTCCAAAATGTGCATGCCAAAGTTTTGCATCTAAAATAGCCTTAGAATCCACAACTACATTTGCAAAATTCTTCCCACACTTATCATACAAAGTGAGCTTATACAACCCACGACATAAAATGCAAGATGCAACAATTTCATCACCAAACTGAGATCATGTACTACATACATTTTTCATCCACAAATTTGACTACAAGGCCAAGTCTAGCAAGTGTCAATACAGACAAAGATTCTTCTTGATCCCAGGTACATATAGTGCATCAACAAGTGTGAAAGAACATCCATTTGCAACAGTAAGCACAATCTTTTCAACTCCCTGAACCGGATAAGAGGCATTGTTGGCACAAGTGATTGAATTCCCATGAGGGACAAACTCACGAGAGGTAAAGGAATCACGAAGTGAGGTAATTTTCTTTGTAGCACCATTGCCAAAATACCACACATGTGAATCTGCACAAACTGACATGCATGCAGATCATGGAAAGTAGGATCATAAGTGCAATCTGCACTAAAAGCCCATTCTGCAACAACGTCAACATCACAATCTCCTCATACAATAAAAAGGTCCTCTATAGTAAATCTTTTTTGTTCCTCATGGAAAGCAAGAGTGTTGGATTTTAAATTGGAGGTTGGTAAAAATGTTGTGAAAGAGATTTCAGTTCAATTTGTTTTCATTCACTTTGATGTGATTTTTCATGGTGGTAATGTCTCAATGGTACATCATCCATGATGCAATTGTAAGTGGATTCTATTGCAATGAATTTTTATAATGAACTTTGATTTTTTTTTCTCTCTTTTGTACTTCTTATTTTGATTTTCTTCAACTATTACATTCATAGATGTTTATCCTTCTTCCTATGAGGAATGGGAGCCATGGAGTGCATTATAGGCCTCATCTCTGTAATTCTTGCTCATATTGGTGTCTTACAATATACTGAGAGAACTAGCAACAACAACCTTGCACATGAAGGCATGTTATTTTAAGACCATTTCTACCAACTCAACCAAAGGAATAAAAAAGAGACATTGGTAAAGGTCCTCCACTAACTTATTGGAACTCTGTGTATTGGCCATCTCCCAATACAACATTGAGTGAAACATTGTGGAGTAATCTCTATATGGATGTACAAAGGTCTCTTTAGAAATTTGTACCCACTAATTTAGTCAAGCTTTCAATTTTTGTCCTATTTGTATATTTGTCGAGCTTTTTCACACCTGCCATGTCCATGTCGCTAAGACTATGCTAGTGTGTAAATCCCTTAATTGTTCTTTTTGTGATAAGCTTCTCAATAGAGGCTAATATGTGAAAGAGGTGGATGGCATATACTACAAGATTGCACAAAATTTTGGTTGTCAAGTATATGATTTCCACATAGTCACTTATCTTGTCCTTTTTGTATAAGTGTGGATGGAATATACTACAAGATTGCACAAAACTTTGGTTGTCAAGTATATGATTTCCACATAGTCACTTATCTTGTCCTTTTTGTATAAGCGTTCTCACTTCCTTGAGGTTGCTATGTGCTTAATGATCACCATTCAGCAAGTCTGGAGAACAACGCTATCATCAATGTGGAAGTGATGGATAAAGACCTCAACCTTGTGATAGTGATAACAATAAGAGAGCATTATAACCTCCAACTCGAACATGACATATTGGAGGAGACTATGGACAACGACTCCTAAAAATTTTATTCCTTGCTAGGTGGATCAAAATGTCATCTAGGTAAAAGTCATGAAGATGCCCATCAAATGATAATGGAGAGACAGTTTTGTTGGGTGGGTTAACTAAATCGTTATGGAGTGTATCATCTATTAAAAAAGTGTTGGCAGGATCAAAAGGAAAATGGATTTGGGAATAAGGTTTGTAAAATAGTTGTACATCAAATTTTAGAGGATGATAATGGCCCTCAATGATAGCTCAAGTTTTTGGATGTACGTAAAATTGATGTCCAATTTTTGAATTCCATTTTTGGTACACACAATGGCCATCAGTGGCTTGATGTTTTGGGGCTGCATCGATGACCAAATTGCAACCCTAAACCATTAAAGAAGAAAATACAAAAGACCTTTATTACATGTAACAAATTAATATTTCACTACATTGTATATTACCATAAAATTGTGTCTATTCAGAGCAAAGGTCCATACTGGGTTTGGCTTATGTTGAGGTTGTCCTCTCTTTTGTCAAGATTCTCCTCAACCATATTTGCAAGGGAGAGGAATTGGTTTGGGGCTTGAGAATATCCATTGTTGAGAAAACTTAGTCTCCTTTCTCCTCTTCACTCCCTCCTTCTGCATGGTGAGTGTGTTCCTCTTCCAATTCATTCATTAGGAAGAGAATGGGATTTAGATGGGCCTTTATTTGGTAATTTAAGGAAATATAATCAAGCTTTGACCAAAGGCTAGAATGGTGGGGTAGATAGTCTAGACATGCCTATATAAAAAATAATTTTTCTTTTGTTCTTGAAAAGTATATACAAATTTTACTAGATCTGGTTGGAGTTACTCTCCCCCCAAAGTATTTTTTTCAATTTTCAAATATTAAAAGTTTCCTTCTCTTATTCCTTTTTTGTCTTCTCTCTCTCTTCTTCTTTCTCCCCCTCCAAAAGTGTCCCAAGCTCTGTCTCTGTTCCCTTAGCTGCTGAAAAGTGTAGATTTGTAATCTTTATCCCCACGTTCTCTCTAAGACGCCATGTCTTCTCTCTCTCCTCCTATTCTCATGCTATGGCACCTTTTTGTAAAGTAGTCTACCACATCATTTTAGCTCTGTAACATCTCCTCCTAGATCTGCAACCCCTTACTCGATAGCTACATTATCTCCTTCTATACATGCAACCTCTTTCTCAATAGCTAAAACATCTCCTTCTAGATTTTCAACCTCTTTCTCCATAGATTCAAAATTTTCTTCCCAATATGCAGCCTCTGTCGCCATAGCTCCAACATCTCCTTCTATACCTACAACCTCTTTCTCCATAGCTTCAACATCCCCTTCTAGATATGCAGCTTATTTCTCTATAGCTCCAATATCTCCTTCCCGATCTGCACCATCTTTCTCCATATCCAACATCTCCTTCCTTGATCCAGGTTCCCTAGACCACTTTCACTCTCTTCCCAAGCTTGCATCTCGCTTTCAAGTTCCATAACCTCTTTCTTGATGAAGCGCTCTCCTGCTAGAAATTACTTGCATAGTGCATAGTTGAGAGAGAGAGAGAGAGAGAGAGAGAGAGAGAGAGAGAGATGGAGTAAGGAAAGAGATATTTCCATCAATTTTGGAAAGAGATATTGCAGAAGGAAAGTTGATACTGCAACCAAAGGATTACAATAAAGTAAAGATCTACTGTACAGGGTGCCAAACAGAGGAGTGCGCTAGCTCATACCAAAGGATTATAATGGAGTAAAAGTCTAGTGTATAGTGCATAGTTTAGAGAGAGAGAGAGAGAGAGGATCAACAATCCTCGTTCAAAATGGCTTCCTACATGCCATGGCACACGAGGCATCCTTTGGGCTCTTCAAGTCTCAAAACACCCCCTAACACGGTCCTTTGGTGAGATTGTTGTCTAATTTGGCCATAATTTGCTCCAAAAACATGGCCTCACATGGAGAAAACCTCTCCAAAATGTAGCATGCAACTTGATCATGGTGCAAAAAAACTCCCCTAGCTTTGATGGAACCAACAAGTCCCCAACACAACACCTCCTTGTGTATCTTTTTTCATTGACCCTATTTTCCTAGATAAGTAGACTTCTGGTATACAAGACCAGACCCTTGGTGAGCTAGCCAAAGAAACGTTAAAAGAGGAAGAAGAATACAATTCAAACCATAGAGGAAGAGACAACCCAAGATGTGGAGGAAACATGTGAATATTTCGGAGAGGAAATGGAGAGGCTTCAAAGCAAAGAGATCTTGGATGTGGCAGAGTTCAAGGAAAGGAACAACACCAAGGTGGAGGAGTCTATCCAATAGAGGAAGGAGAGTTCAAATCTTTGCAAATCATAGCAGCTGCGAATGACCAAGATATGTGGAGAAAACACCTAAAGATTTCAGGGAGGAAATGGAGAGGCTTCAAAGCAAAGAGATCTTGGATGTGGCAAAGTTCAAGGGTACCACCAAGGTGGAGGAATCCATCCATATTCTAGAGGAAGAGGTCAATCCATTACTATGCACATCAACCATGCCCACCTACAAGATAAACAATAAGGAGTATTTGTTGCTATGTGATATACAAAATCTCTTTGATCTAAGAGAGGAGTATTGCCTTGCTATTTTGGCAGAGTGGGTAGAGCATGATAAAGGCTTTGTGGATTACAACACACCATGCTCATTGTCATTGCTTGATATAGAATCTAAAAAGTTTATTGACCAGTCCCATGCTGGAGAGCGTGTACTAAATTTTTGTTCAAAGCTATGAAGAGAAAAGGCTTCCCACAGAGGGGAGTTCCACCAAATTCAGAAAAGATTGAAGAATGAACATATGGGCAAAGAAGTTCCAAGAGAGAGAAAAGAGAATAAACCAATCTTTTCTATTGACCTTTGCAAGCATGTCCATGACCTTGGAATTTATTCTGAGCCTGGCCTGTTGAGAAAATGATGGCTTTGGTAGCAAGGACCCCTTCACTCTTGAATGCTCTAACTTTTTATAGATGAGCTTGAATAGCTTTCGATAACCTGCCCTACTGAATCCAACTTTGTCCATAGTGCCTTGAACTTCATCTTTGTCCAAAGTAGAACTTTGCAAAAATCCATTGATGCGTTTTCTCCTAGCAACCCTAAATATTCTTTCATCCAATAGGTTTCTAGCAACACTAGGTGGAATCACTTCAAAAAATGATTGTGATGCAGCTCTCATATTTCCTTGTGAACAGTCTGGCTGAACTAAGGACCTGAGGCAAACACACATAAAGACTATAGCACCCAAAGATACCAACTTGCAAGGCAAAGATAACAATTTGATTAAAAAATATCAATTTTACCTCACTAATTTGATTCTTCTATTGTAGCCTCCAGCTCTTCACTTGAGACTCTCAATATTCTTCAACTTCCTTTATCTTTATCTAAGCCGAATCTCTATCCTCTTTCTTCTGACTGTATTCAACAATGATCGGAGGTTCTTTACCTTTTCCTTGCTTTCTTCAAGCTGATGATTAAGAGAAATTTTTAGCTGTATTAGAAAATGGTTTTCCAGCTTAAGAATGTCCCTCTTTGTTGCAAGGTTTTTTGTCTGGCCTAATAGCCCTTTCATACCATCCCCTACAAATCTCATCAATGAAGAACAATTGAAAAATGGTGGCCTCTCATATTTCCTTGTGAACAGTCTAGCTGAACTAAGGACCTGAGGCAAACACACATTAAGACTATAGCACCCAAAGATACCAACTTGCAAGGCAAAGATAACAATTTGATTAAAAAATATCAATTTTACCTCACTAATTTGATTCTTCTATTGTAGCCTCCAGCTCTTCACTTGAGACTCTCAATATTCTTCAACTTCCTTTATCTTTATCTAAGCCGAAGCTCTATCCTCTTTCTTCTGACTGTATTCAACAATGATCGGAGGTTCTTTACCTTTTCCTTGATTTCTTGAAGCTGATGATTAAGAGAAATTTTTAGTTGTATTAGGAAATGGTTTTCCAGCTTAAGAATGTCCCTCTTTGTTGCAAGGTTTTTTTTCTAGCCTAATAGCCCTTTCATACCATCCCCTACAAATCTCATCAATGAAGAACAATTGAAAAATGGTGGCATGCATTTGGTGATGGGGTCTAACAATATACCATTTTTCCATAGGTCAATGTGCATCTTTTGTTCTAATCTCAATGCTTCTATGGCAGAAGGAGGATTTTTACAAAGCCTATTCCTTTTCCAGAGAGGGGAATATTCGTCTTCCAGCTCAACATGGAGATGATAGACCCCACAAATGGATGATCTTTTCTCATCTCATTGGATTTTAATGTTGCCCATATCTAGACCTGTGAGTGCGCGTGTGCGCGGATGCATGCGCGATGCGTTGCGTGTGGGGAAGGAGAAGAGCACAAGACCGTGGGTGGAGCAACCTCTTGAAAATTGTAAGTGAGGAGATCCTTATTCATATGTATAGAATGAATAAGAAATGGTGGGCATCCGGACGGACACCGAACATCCGGCCCCGGGCAAAGGCATAGCGCCTTTAACCCAACAATCTCCCACTTAAAAGCAATGCGCCATAAGTGAGTCCTACTAGCAAAACAGCTAGTATGTACAAGAAACTAGGTGAGATTGTCTCTCAATCTATGCCCACTAGCTCACTCTGTCAATCTACATACAGTCGTATCAGCTCTGGTGGTAGGTGAGCGTGCGTACCCACGCTAGAGCCTACATGTAAATCCCATAGAAAACTCTATATGGTCTACAAAACTCCATTATGCATCATGCTAGTGTCAGTCATTGCACGACTGACAACCCCTGCTAGAAATGCTCCCACTGCAGCTGCTAGGTTGGGCCTCGACACAAGTAGGTTGTACATGAGATGCCCGAACACTGATGAAATCTATGCAAACCTGGTTGTACTCACCTCCCCTGTGCTATGTGCATATTTTGCATCATCAAGACTAGCTTTCACAAATGGATGTTCCGACTCTGGCTCCTAGAGGACCACCTCCCCCTCATCCACCATAGGGACTCGATGCGTGTCTCGTGATATCACCTCATCTACCTCTAGCATGAGCATATGAAAGAACTCCATGTCTATCAATTCTCTCTGTGTCTCTAGGAAGCAGACATTCTCTACCTCTGTCTGCATAAACTCTGACAACACCTATTGTGTCTCACTACAGCATTGTCGCTATATCTATGTCTCTACAGAGTCTACTAGCACGTCCTGCACAGCTAAATGCTCTATCTCGTGAGCATGGTGGAGCTCACCTGTGAAAGAGAAATGTCTCAACTCTTGCTCAAAGCATGCCAACAACAAAACCGAGACTACTTTGTCTCGAACCTGCGACACATGCTTAGGATATACCAGGCCGTTGTGGGCTCCTCTGGCAATCACTAATGAACTGCAATGCATTTAGAAAGACTCCTCTCTAAGAAGTGTCTGACAACCAAAATTTGCTAACTGTCTCATTGAGATCAAGCTTTGTCTTAGTTGAGGAACATAGCACACATGCCATAGCATGTATGATGCACCACTGGGCAAAGACAAACAAACGTCTCCTGCACCCTCTATGTCAAACTCCGAACCATCGGCCAAGTGCACACAGCCAAGTCTCCCACTAGAAAATGTGTTGAATCACTCATGACATGGTGTGATGTGGAAAGAAGCATCGCTATCTAGTAACCAATGTGGAGAAAGTGTGTTATCCATAGAAAAAATTACAAAGGTACAATCGAGGAAAGCGTGAAATCATTGTCATTGGCATAGAGTGCCACTGGAACTGGCTCTCTAACATGTATCAAAGCCCTATTTTCATCTCTCATACATCTCCGCTGATGTCTCATACGTCTGAAACAATGGCACCTAATGTGCCATGTGTGACCACAATGCCAACAACGCAAGTATCGGCAAGATCGAGACCTCTGTCTCTCATGAGCCGTCACTGTAGACTCAATTGTGTCACACATCATGTCAATGCATATGCGTCAAAAGTGGGAGATAACTCAACCACTGCGCTAATCAAGCACAAATCAAGCAGTAGCTCAATAGTGAAAACCTGTAACCTACATGCTATAGTCTCACACTCAGAATATGTGTCGATGTGAGAACATGAAGCAAAATCAAAGGAAATTTGTAACCACTACGAGCATACCACAAATGCACTCTTGCGAGAGTGGATACAAGAACACTTAACTTGTGTCTAAGCGTCAAAGTGAGAGTAAACACTTGATCACTGTCAAAGTGGGAATATATCGACCACTGTACAAGATGGCATAGCATTTCAAACTTTTATGGCAAGAAGACAGAAAAAAACGGATAGAGTTTTCTTTGCAAAATGAGCCAAACTCAATGCAAACCGCAAGCCAAGAAATCATTAGGAAAATTTTGAACTCATTTTTGGGCCTTTTAAGAGTGCCACATCATCAAAGTTGTACAAAAGAAAACAACCCGGTAGACCCCTCTAAATATTGCTTAGAACCCCATGATATGACCTATCATTGGAAAGTTCTTGAAAAATGGATTCTAAAGAGCCAAGGTCCGAAAGTTTGGATAACTTCTATGAAAGTTATGCCATTTTTTTTCAATCAGCCAGGTTTTGTTACCGGTACAGTAATCTAAAATCACCTTTTTCCAGATCTACATGAAGGCAATGTCCGATACATGCATGCTATATATCAATAGATAGCATTTGAAGAGTAGATTCTAAATATCCAACCTCCGACAAGTTTGAATCTTATTTGCAAAAAATTTACCGATCCCCACTTTTTGAAAGCTATGCCAAATCAACAATTCTTACAAGGCCCATTTTTTAGTCCAAACTTTTCCTAATGTGCAGATAACTGCCAGAGTGGGAGTCAAATCGACCACTAAACCATCAGAGAGTAAACTGCGAATACACATAAACCATGGCAAGAATCTGGAAAAAATCCGGCTGAGTTACTCCTAAAAGCTGAGCAAAAACTCAAAAAATCTCACCAATCGCATAAAGACAAACACTCAGTGTCTCAGTAAACAGATCCACAAAATGGTCTACATATGCTGCCAAAAGCTTGGCAAGCTGGCTCACTCCTCAACGAGTGGCTTTATGGACGTATACCTATCCAAAAACACCTGTAAACCTACAAACCTGCTACCTGCGAGCTATGTCAAGCTCAAGTTGTATCCGCAAATACGTACATAGCATGAAACTCCACAAGCCGTGCAAAAAACTACTCTCTGAATGCCACACACAGTCATACAAAATGCACATAAAATCGCATCCGGATGTGTAAAGATCCAAAAGTCACATCCAAAGCATCACTTGCATACGCAAAAACAAGGTCTCTTAAATAGCACCACAATGTTCCATACATAGCCAAAGATGCAAACCGCATCACTCTCTACAATGTAGGAATCAAACTGCAAAACCTCGATATGTCGAGATTGTTGACAGGCTACTGCAAAAAATTCAGCACTCAGAATTTCAAAATTGTGATATGATCAACGCATCTGAAACATGCCAAAACCCTAGCCTAGACTCCTGGATCATATCCATCCGATTTGTGTAGCGGAGATATGCAAAAAACACTATTTCGGGAGCCAAAAACAGCAAAAACGAGCTGCAACACTTCTTGTTCCCGCTCTTTCTCTGCAAAATTCAGCAATGGATTGCTACACAAGCTCTACACAAGCTGAAAAAATTACATGCCTAAGCTGAGATCTAACGTCCTCGAGCTGTATTCACCTCCACCGAGATCAAGCCGCCATAGCCGAGCTCCATCACTTTCGTCTCGTCAGGAAGCCATCATGCACGTCACCAAAGCTCTGATACCACTTGTGAATGCATACGTATGCGGTGTGGTGCGTGCAAGGAAGGGGAAGAGCACGAGACCATGTGGGTGGAGCAACCTATAAGTGAGGAGCTCCTTATTCATTCTATATGTATAGAATGAATAAGAAATGGTGGGCGGGTGGCCGGACACCAGACGTCTGGCCCCAGCCAAAGGCACAACGTCTTTACCCCAACAAGACCCATATGGGAATCTGACAGTACTACTTTAAGGGCCTCAAGAGTCACCTGCTGCTCACTTGACTTCTTTATTTTCCACAATTTTGCAAAGAGCATGCATTGCAAAAATGTGGACATTAGGAAGTAGAATATCTAGAACATGATGAAAATAAGGGTCTTCATTGTGACAAGTAGAAGCCTTTCTCTACCGCTTTGGGTACATTACCTTTTTGAAATCCATGTTGAACAAGCATGGAGATCTTGCCATGGAACCGATTCCACAATTAAATATACACTTCAATGTTTTGAGATGACCTACAAGATGCCATTGGACTTGCAAGTCCTGAAGAAAAAAGACGGTAGCATGTGCATGTGCATAGACCATCAAGGTTTGAATGCGGTTATTGTTAAGAATATGTACCCTTTGCTAAGAGTGGATGAGCTATTCGACAAGCTTACCCATGTACGTATCTTTACACAGATAGACTTAAGTTCAGGGTATCATCAAGTACGCATAAGGCTTGTGGATATACCCAAGACTACATTGCAAACACAGTTTGGACACTATGAGTTTTTGGTTGTGCCCTTTCGGTTGACCAATGTGCCAGCTACTTTCATGACACTTATGGATAGTGTTTTTGAGACCATATTTGGGCAAGTTTGTTATTGTTTTTCTTGACGACATTCTCGTGTACAGTGCTTTTGAAGAAGAGCATTTACAACATCTAAAGCAGGTGTTTGACTTGTTATGAGAACATAAGCTATAGGCCAAAGAATCAAAGTGTGATTTTCTCAAGGAGGAGATTCACTATTTAGGGCATGTTATTTCTACAGACGGGTTACACATGGATCGATTCAAAGTGGATGTCATTCGGAGGTGGAACTCTCCCAAAACTTTGAAAAAGCTTCAGATTTTTTGGGAATTTAAAGGTTTTTATCAAAGGTTCGTTTAAAACTGTGCTCATATTCCAGTTTCGATGACACACCAACTGAAGGCCAAGGGCAAAACTTTTCAGTGCGATCCATCTCAACAAAAAAGTTTTGAGGCTCTCAAGGACGCATTAGCTACAACTCCTATTTTAGCTATTATGGATCCTTTGAAGCTATTCATTTCAGAAACGGATGTAGTAATCTTGTTATTCGAGCAGTCCTTTTACAAGAGGTAAGGGCAATTGCATTTGAAAGAAAAAAGATTGATTCAGCTCAGCAAAATTATTTAGCTTATGAAAGAGAACTCTATGCAATAGTGTCAGCCTTGAAGACTTGGCGGCATTACTTGTATGGGGCACAATTTGAAATTGTGTTTGACCATGAAAGCATAAAATGGTTTACACAACATTTTAATTTGAAGGGTCGAAAAGCTAGGTGGGCTGAGATTCTTCAGAAGTATGATGCTAAGCTCCGGTATCATAAAGGACGATAATGTGGTAGCTAATGCTCTTAATCAAATGCTTAGATCAACTCCCTTCTCTTGACCGAGATACAAAGAGAGGTTTTGGAATCTCTTAAGGGAAAATGTGAGCATGATGAGGCACACTCCAAAGTGTGGAGCCATGTACAAATGAGGGATCCTTCTCACTCCAATGTTGGTAGTGTGTATTTAACCTCCATACTCAGTTCTCCTCTACCGAGTGATTAGTTGCAGAGATGGAAGAATTTTTCCATCGATGATTAGTACCTACTACACAAGGAGAGAGTATGTGTATAGATCATTAGGAAATTTCGGAGGTCATTTGGAGGGCCATATGAAGAGAGAGAAAAATAGAGCGCGTCCAATGAGCACGAAGGCTACGTTACGTAGAAAAGTACGTGGAAAGACTCAAAAAATAGAAAAATAGCATAAAACTTTCACGAATCTAGGATTGTGGCATCGTAATTGTCAAGACACGGGTCCTACGGGCAGGGCCCTACCCTAAAGGGGGGTCACGGACCCCGGCCATGGGCCAGCTAGCAGTGTGGGCAGTGGATCCTAGGGCTAAGAGCCTATAAGTATGGGCGGCTTGGTGGAGGATCCAGGTCACTAGCTCCTAGGGTTCTCACACTGGTATCAGAGCCAGGTGGAGAGGAGGAAGGAGGGTGGAGCCATGGCGGGGAAGAAGGCATCTCAAGGCATGTACTCCCTCTCTCCCGGAATCCCTCTCTCTCGATCAAAGAACAGGGCAACCTCTCTCTTCCTTGTCGGGCTTGGAGCAGCACGGGCATGGCCTCTTGCAAGGCGGTTTGCAGTAAAGCTGTGGGAAGCATGATTTCCCTTGGAGAGAACCGGAGAATTGACCGTGTCGGGGCCGAGGCACCCTGCACGTGCAGGCGTCCTTGCTAGGCGAGAAGACAAGGACGCGGGCAAGCCCGCTTGGCAGGTGAGGAGGCCGAAAGACGACCTGCATCATACACTTCATGGAGAGGCTCTACAGGAGCGCGCCGCCATCCCAAGGAACTCCCCACATAGGGCCGGGGCAGGGCAAGGTCTACAGGGGGCGCCATGGAACTCGGCGCATCAGGCTGCACCATCGCTGTAGTAGTAGGTTAAATTTTTTTTTTCATTCACCAAATACAGCAGGGCATCGTTCCCATAGACAGCATAATCTCTTCTCTCGCATGCCTCGCCAACACAAGGCATGCATACCTTATCAGATGCCATACTCATGCCATCCAAGGGCATGCAAGCACGGGCATGCAGGCCAGGCCTCGACAATGATCACTTCTGTGGCCTCAACAATGACCGGGTGCCCAACCTTGGGTGTTTTCACTTAAACCCTAACTAAGGGTGCATGCCCTGCATGTACTCCCTCTCTCCCGGAATCCCTCCAAGCAGTTGAAGCGAGGTCGACGAGGTACGACAGCACATCTTCCGTACTGTTGAAGCACGATGCTCGACAGTTTCTGTAGAAATTTTTGAGAGGCTCGAAAGGCTGCAAAGCAAGCAAGGCTCGGTCAAGTCCGGGCCAAGGGCCATTTCTATCTTAAATTTGGGACTCACTTTGAGATCCATCATGCCAAGGTTACGCGCTGAACAACGGGATCATACGCAAGGATACGACAAGCTTGGCAACTCATGCATTATGCAAGAATTTGACAACACAGTACGTCGAGTCATGTTGAGGCAAGCTTTTCCATGCATGGGAACCCCCCATATATTTTTACCCTTTTACCAAAATATTTTCTATTATATAAGTTACTTTTGATTTTTTCTTCCTTTTTCACAAACATTTTAGCCTTTATTAAATAAATAAGACTTATGCTAATCAATCACGATGTAGCATAAATAAGTAAGCTTTCTTTGTTGATATCTCTTTTGACCTTCAATATTAAATATATATATTCTAAATTACATTATATAGTTTAGTATTTTCTAATATATTTTTCATGTATATATATTATTCCACCCTACCAAATATTTTATTCACTAGTTTTCATTTTCAAACCTCAACCCCACTTTCAAATTTCAATAATACCTCCATCTAGATGATTGCCAATCTTTTCAAAACTCTAGGTCATGTTTTCATACACATGAAGGAGCTTACACTTGAAGGCAAGAGAGAAGTCCACTCAAAGGGGACCACCAAAAGACCTTTGCAACCACAAATAATACATTATTTGGCTGAATTTTTTAAGTAAAGAAGAACCCTGAATCTGAAGGAGCGTTCAACATGAAAGATGTAGCTCGTGATCTCAACTTTTAGCTCAAATTTTTTCAGAATTTTTTGAAGTTATGAACACGGAGATATGATTTTTGTAGTGGACCCCAGTTTTCTCGTGTAATGGTGACACACGCCATCCCCAATTTTCTTCCCTCTAGAATGGCTATGGTTCTACAAGTCTTCAAACATGATTACAAGAGACAAGGCTCTTTTAATGAGGTCTTGGCAAGTCTAGAGTGATTCTATCACCATTTTTGGAGGATCCATCCTCATCAACAACTATCCACCTTTGACAATCTCTCTTGTAAATTTCTTACCTCTCTCTTCTCTCCCTAATAAGTTTATGTCTAGCCAAAGCTAGACTATTGTAAATATCTCCTATCCTCTACATCCTACCCACATTCTCTCATCTTCTCTCTCTATTGACTCTGGTATTTTAAATAATGAGGAGACAAGATGGGAGCCACAGTCACATGCACCCCATTTTCCTAGTCACCAAAGTGGGACACTCACCTCAAATAGAAATATTGCTAAATCCTCCCCTCCTTCCCTATATAAGGAGGCCATGAGAGCTCACTAAGGGAGGGAACACACACACACACACACCTATCCATACACACTCTTGTGCTACATGCTTGTAGCATGAACCCTAATCACATAATCACAACACCATCATCATCACCATCACCATGCACAAAAGATGAGCACCACACCTCCACACCACTTGTAATTAAGGGTTGAAGGCACAATTTCAAGAAGAAGAAGGGTGGACACGCTCATGATATTCCTCGCCATCAACTCTCATCTCTCCATTATGTCTCCTACGATCTTGTCCCCTTCTCATTTTCCTGCCATACGCTACCTATTGTATTCATCTTTTGCAAGCAATCAACACACTCCATCTTGGTGCCATACTTTGTGTCGCTTTGGATACATCTCATTGTGAGTATGGTATATGCTTGTTCCTTGACTTTTTTTTTCTGCTTATGTAAAGGTGTGCGGATTCGCCACCATACACACACTCTCTCTCTCTCCCTCTCATATTCCTATCATCTTGCTACTTCCATCTTGAGGGGTGCGGATTCGCCACCTCTTGTATGATAAGTGAACATACTCGCAAGTTTCCCCTACCTCATTATCTTCCTTACTAACATGCACGAGTAGCAAGCCCATTCTCACTCATTCACCGCTCCTCTCACCTTATTCTCTGACCACCCCATTCCACATTTGGGCGTGGATCTTGAAATTGTTTTCCATGGCATGCTTCATTGTGTATATGTATGCGTCCTAGCCGCATATCTTGCTAGGTGGTGCCCCTATTGCGTATTCCCCATGATGAGTCCATTGTGCATAGTCTTGGTGTAGAGGCCACTGGGTCTATTTTTTCACTTCCGCCTCTCAATGTGATTCAGGTATGCACTCAATTTTGTGGCATCTTTTGTTTGCAAAGAATTAATGTTTCGGTTGAAGGATCGGAATCAAGCATGGCTTGAGTACACAATCCCTCGCCACCACCCACGAGTCGGAGTTTGATTGTTGATACAAAGGCAACTCAGGCAGGGCCTGTGCCCTATCCGATTATGGTATTCGGCAAGGCCGACCGGTAATTATCATTTCAAGCAATTGTCGACCATCAGATACATTCCAAGAGCAAGGCTCCCTTTAGAGACACTCCAATAAACCAATTTGTGTCTTACGTCGGTTGTTAATTTTTGATCTCTCCTCGTTGTGCTATCTCGAGGCGGAGGAAAGCAATATTTCTGGGAGCGCGGCTCCATGCATTGGATCCATACGCTTTTCCAAGACATTGATGCTTGCTAAGAGCAGGCCATATGGGTACATGAAGCATCGTGGAACAGACATTGACATTCACAGCTAGGAGCGGAATGCAATGTTGAACACCATATGAATTTTCACAATGCCAACTTGTCAAGCACGGGGTGCTTTGATCAAGCGGTATTGGACAATCGCTGACATTGGATAGTTCAGCTGTAGCTGATATCTCTCTCATCGTCGAGCAATCTTATGATTCTCAATCAGAAGCAAAATTTGGCAAGGCCAATTTCCTATGAAATTTTGACAAGGTCAATCTTTTTCTGCTCAGACATATGTGTGTCACCAAGAGCATCTGTTAGCTATGAGCTTTTAGGTTACATTCTTGTCTCATCCATTTGATGAACTTACGTGAAGCAAGGCTTCTATTTATGCATCATGCATTGAAGCTCCCCACGTTTGGCATATGCTATGAGCATACAAACTTGGGAAGGATTTGGCAAAATGTTTGCAGATTCTTTCATTCCATATACGAGAGATGTATGTGATACAAGAGGGCGAATATACATATGCGACAACTCTCTCTCTCTCACGGCAGATTTGGCTATGAGCCACCTTTACGCGAGCTTTTCCTTTGGAATTTCATGACAACTGGTTGCAGCAACAACTACCAGGTTAGCCAAGTTTAAGTTTCCTTGTTTTTTTTTTCCATGTTTACACTTTACTTGGAAACTATTGTCATTGTGCAAAGCAAAGTGCTTTGGCAGTTTTACATGAAGCACAGCTTCTCCCTTGTGCCGAGATACTGACATTGATTTGGAATCAAGGGCATTGGCACACAAGTTTGGAGAACTGGTATGACCAGCAGTTTGCTCCCATTTTAGGTGTGGTGATATTCCGTTACAATGTCCCACTACCAATGCAGACTGTGCAAGGCACTTATGGTTTTGGTTCTCACGCTTGAGACAGCCATAGTAGCCAAGGGCTTACGCTTTTGCATGCAAAGCATGTTAAGCAGGTAGAATGGACTCCACCACTTCATGCACTATGCTTCCGCTATCGCACTCGCAAGTCTGTCAAGGACAGACTAAGAGACGGATTGTTGAACCTGATGGTTGGTTGCTATCAACACCCAACAGCACTAAAAGGAACCTAAATCTCGAACTTATTCACAAGCAAAGTTCCAATACTACGTCATTTTCATACAATCACAACCCTGTAAGGCAGGTAGATCAAGATGTGGTTGTGTTTTTCTGTTATCTCTCTCAATGAACAAGTCATACCGGAAAACTGTGGAATGCTTATACGATAAGCTGCAAGCCATGCATAAGATGCGTAAGAGCACACAGCTTGGGCACACACTCTAAAAACTTAAGGAAAGTTCCTCAGCCCAGTATGCTCTTCTTCTCTCTCGTTGTCTCTCTTTAAGGGAATAATGAAAATCTTCTAAGAAGCTTTTGATATGTGTTTTGCTCGTGAGTCAGCCTGCGCCAAGGTGCTCTAACTCTCAGCTAACACATGGCTAAGATGCTACTCACATTCGTCTTCAACGGCACAAGGGCTATGAGCCACACAGGCTAAGAGACATTGTCAGGCCACGGGTAAGACCCAACTATTGGCATTCTTTGGGTGATTGTTCTCAAGCTTGAACATATCTACCCAAGGGAGTATGCATCGACGTTAATGGACAAGCAAGAGTCTTGTCATTACGGATGTTTTGGGTGTCATTTTTGCACTACAGGTTTTCAGTGCGACACTCAAGTTGAGTTTTTGATAATCTTCAACTCACAGCAGCTGATCTCTACAAGGAAGTACAGATGCAGCAATCAGTTGCGACAGCATGGCTGTCCACTAGAGCTCGACGATTCACTTGGGTGGATTTCCTGCTCTCTCTATATCACTAACGGAGTGTCTATGGACATATTTCCTGCTCTCTCTATATCACTACGGAGTGTCTATGGACATACTGTTTTGGGGTACGACCCGACGGGTGACTGCTACATCATCCCATAGGCATTGAGGATCACAGTTTGATCTCTCCCAGTTAGACTTTCAAGGAAAGAATTCCACAATCTACCACGCGATAGAAGACAAACTCAACTTTTCAAGTTGATTCCGATCTACTACTACTTGAGAAGTTTCTACAAAGGGTCTTACCAAGGGGTTTGACTCCGTAGATTTTAACCACAGGGGTTGGATTGCGAAAGCAAAACCCACGATTCCCAGTGCAATACTATTTTTTTATCCAGGTAGGAGAGGTGACCCTATCCGTTTGCATACGAGTAAGTGAACATTACGATCAAATCTCCAGGTACGCATCTATTGATTTGGTGTTATTCCATTTTTTGTATGCTTTGCTTGGTTTTTTTTCAAGACGTATAAGTACGCTTGAATGTTACAGAGCCATCCCAAGGGCATGTCGGCACAAAGTATTTTGGACCAAGTGTTCAATCTACCTTTCTGCCTTATGATGTAAAGAACCTACTTGTAGGGTTCGATTTGGCACATGTTGTCACATGGGATACAACATGGTCTAGGAACTCAAGGAGTTCGGTTTAGCCAGTGTGGAGCATGATAATGAGGGTCCCTCTCACTCTTGTCGCAGAGTGTTAGCAGTTACCTCCACACACAAGTACAACTCGTACTTGATGGATGTCACTTTTCCTGACATCCTTACTTGAGACATATTCCACATGTGGAGAATATGAGTCTCTGGGACTAACATTGGCGCCCAATTCTTAATGATGTGTCGCGACGAAGTCCATAGGTGCTAGTCACATCCGTTCATTAGACCATTCGAAGCACACAGTATCAGGTACAATTTCAGTGGCCAGAAATTGTCGGGTACTAAGTACAGACTTGTTGTGATTACAAGTGCTGTGAAACCACCTTAACGGAGGGTTGTTTCTACATCTAGCAAAGTCTACTACGTTCATGAGAATGTCTCATGGTTGGTACCTAGGTGTGATCGGGTTGTCACATTCTATTATGGTCCAACTTTTGTTGCAATATTTTCACGTAAGTATAGTGGAAAGTCTCATCATGGAATTGCGGTTCGGATATGTTTGTGTTAAATTCATGCACACTAGGTGTTATGGGCCCTAGTGTTTAACACAAATTTATTTGGAGCGGCATGCAAATTCATGGATTTTATTGTTTCTGCAATTTTTTGCAATGTCAGTGCAATTTATCTTGCATATTTTGTATGAGTTTACACCCTGCCATACAAGGTGATGGCTGAGTATGGGTGTTTGTGATTGGCTGCTTGAAACTCCAATCTGTTTTCAACCTAGTTGGTTGTTGGGGAAAGCACCTCATTCTTACTACTGCTATTCATCCCGCATAGGATGGGAAGTTTACAAGCATTCTATTTAGTACTAAAGGATATGAAAAGTGCATACGTTAAAACACGCTAAAGGATATGCTAAGTGCATACGTTAGCAAGAAGTGGAACAACTGGATCGGTTACCTTTCTAGTTTGGAGTTTGCTTCATATGATGCAAGGCATGTTACGGCTAGTTTTAGTCTCTGCCTGTTATTCTCAAGTTATCAACCTTAATCATCAGTTTTGATGCGGTTGGCTAATGGCAAGAAACCATAGCAAGTCAAGAACTTAGTTGCTGTTGATGAGTATGTCAGCATAGTACTTTCGTGGAAAGATGAGCCAAGGTTATATTGCACATTCAAGTGAGTTTTAAAAGGAGTCTTCACATTATGTTGGTTACGGGTCGGTTAACAAAGACGGTTGTACAGGGACAACAATGTGGAAAATCAAGATGTTATTCTTGATTTCATTGAACCTCCCAATAAACCGGGTTCCGATTCAACAAACCGTTGGATCCATGAGGGATGCCATGGTGGAAAACATTAGTGTTCTTATGAAGATACCACCACTTGTGTTTTCGAGGACGAAAACTCTTCCAAAGGGGGGAGTAATGTCAGGACACGGGTCCTACGGGCAGGGCCCTACCCTAAAGGGGGGTCACGGATCCTGGCCACGGGCCAGCTAGCAGTGTGGACAGGGGATCCTAGGGCTAAGAGCGTATAAGTATGGGCGGTTGGGTGGAGGATCCAGGTCACTAGCTCCCAGGGTTCTCACACTGATCCAGGCCACTAGCTCCTAGGGTTCTCACACTGATAAGTATGGGCGGTTGGGTGGAGGATCCAGGTCACTAGCTCCTAGGGTTCTCCCTGTCCACACTGCTAGCTGGCCCGTGGCCGGGGTCCGTGACCCCCCTTTAGGGTAGGGCCCTGCCCGTAGGACCCGTGTCCTGACAGTAATTTCCTTCCTTTTTCCAAGATGTTAGGTGCTTGCCAATGGTCCCACTTCTGATATTCTCTTATGGTCATTAACATACTGGAGGGTGACCATTAAGCCCGCACAAGATATTGGAATTCTAAAACACTTTTCCTCCATTAGAATGCTTTCAAAGTGAATCTCCCTCCACTAAAGCTTTTCTTTGAGAGCTATGGCTTCCACGTCTTCTCGCCCAAGAAGCTCCAGGTGTTTACTGTCTCTCACACCAACAACCAACAGCTGCACTTTGCCTAGAAGGCCAAGTAGTAGCATATCCTCAATTACAATATCAACTTCAATAAGTGCAGAGAACCAATGGGTTGGACAAAGGATAAACAAAGGTTCATGGGTCCTCATGCAACCAAGAAGACCCAAGAGGTCTAGTGGTATCAACGTTTACCGCTCAGCATGGAAGGCCAGAGTGTTGGATTTCAAAGTTGAAATCGGCAAAAGATCTGTAAAGGAAGTTCTTGTTCAGCATGTGTTTACCCATCCAGACGTGATAGCAAACGGTGGAAATGTATCAGATATACATCAACCACGTTGCAATTGTAAGTAATCTTGACATCTGAACTTCATTTGATCTGTAAGTACTCTTGACATCTGAACTTACTGATACTCTCATTATAACTTTTCTTATATATTTTGCAATGTTTCTCCCTCTTCTTATGAGCAATGTCTCCATTCTTCACAGCTCAATTACATTAGATTTGTCATTTTTACTTATTGATACTCTTAGTTTAACTCTTCTTATATATATTGCAGATGTTTATCCCTCTTCTTATGAGCAATGGGAGCCTGTGGAGTGCATAATAGGCCTCTTCCTTGTTGTTCATGCCCACATTGGTTCTCTACAGTATTCAGGGAGGAGCAGCAAAAGCCTGGCTGATGAAGGAATATTTTTTTATGACCACTTCTACCAACTCAGCTCAGGGAATAAGAATGGCATGTTGGTGAAAGTGCCTCTACCAACCGATTGGAACACTGTGGACTGGCCAGTTCCCGAGGAAACAATGGTGGAGGCAATGCGAAGTAAGCTCTACAAGGATATACAGAGGTCTCTACGTAGCTCTATTCCCACCAAACTGGTTAGAATTGCAAACTTTTGTCCTGCTGCACTCTTGATAGAGTTGTTTCATAGCTACAACATCCGTGTTACGAAAACTATGTTCATGTGCAAGTCATTTCAGCAGTCATCCTGTGACAAACTTCTTGACAGAGGATGGTATGTAAAGGAAGAGATTGGCTTACGGTGCGAGGTCGCGCTTGATACTCTAGTTGTCAAGTACATGATTGCAAGCCAATCATTGTTACTCTCGTTTTGGTATATGCGATCACAAATGCTCAATGGTAAGTACATTCCTATGGACCAAGTTTCTGCAGGTTTGGAAGATAATCCTGCTGTGGATGTGGAAGTGATTGATAAAGAGCATGGCCTACTGTTGGTGGTTACAATAAGGGAGCTATGCAGTCTTCAGCAGTTGCGGCATGACATAATTGAAGAGTCAATGGACAGGGACCTATCAGATTTTTCCTTTTTCCTAGCTGGCCGTAAGGTGATGCGGCGAAGGGAAAAAGATATTTTGTGCAAAGAGTTGATGGTCGGGTTGAAGTAATGTCAATGTAACAGATATTCTTGTGAACCCAAGTGTATACAAATGACTTTCAATACATGAAGTTTTTTGAGCTCATTTGTCAATTGTGCCCTGTGAATAAGTGTGCTTGAAATACATTTCTTTACCATGTCAACTCTCTCTCTCTCTCTCTCTCTCTCTCTCTCTCTCTCTCTCTCTCTCTCTCTCTCTCTCTCTCAATGTTAGACAAGACAAAGACATGATAGAAGAGTCATCTTAATTCATTAGAAAGTACAAACTCGTCCGTGAACAATGGACTGAGATACAATTTCTACAAGTATGGAATCAAAATGTCTTCAAGGTAAAATTCGAAGGAATGCCCCTCGAAAGAAGGTGGTGAGACAGTTGTTCCCGGCGGATTTAGTTCTCCCTTTTCAGGAGTATCATCAATCAGTAGTGTATTAGTTGCATCAAAGGGTACACCGATTTGGCTAAACGGTTTGTACAAAAGAGGTAAGTGTGGTTTTTTAGGGTGGTAGTGGCCCTCGACGGTAACGCATTTTCTTTGATCATACAAAAAGGCAAAATCTGACGTGTGAGCGCCGCATACACTGCAAACTATTGTAACTAGTGGCGACAAGTTTTGCCTTTGCATTGAAGACCATATGGCAACTCTGAAGAGCGGAAGAAGAAACTGAATAAATTCCTTGGTTCCTGGACAAACCACGACTCGACAAGTTCCCATCCGAAACGTTTGCAAATCCTCAAAGGGTTCTGTGTCACCGAGAGGCACGCGCATCAGCAGCAATCCATTGAGGTCCAAGATAATCAACCTCTGTAACAGTTGACAAGTACATATAAGTAGTTAGAAGCTGAACATATTTTGCCATACTTGAATAGACATTACCGGAACAACCGTATCTACAGGTAGCAAGGGTCCATACTGGGTCTCTGTAGTGTTGATGTCGTTGTTGCTCTCCTCTGCTTTAGCTTCATCATTCACATCTTCATAGTCATCATTCACATCTTCATCAGGGGTCTCCCCCATGGCTCTTTCTGCCTCATTCAAGGTTTCCTCCAAGGTCTTTTCCTCTACCTTGGTTGACTGGCTTGCCTCATACATCCTTGCCTCATCCATCCTTGCCTGATCCATATCAGTTTGCTCATCCCTAGGCCTGCTTTCCTCATCCATATCCTTTTGCTCATCTATAGGCCTGCTTTCCTCATCTTGGGTTTCATCCATAGGCTCTTTTGGCTCCTCCACTGGCTGACTTGGCTCTTTTGGCTCCTCCACTGGCTGACTTGGCTCTTTCATTGTCTCCTCTGGTTGTACACTAGCACCTTCCATATGCTCATTTAACCTTTCCTCATCCTCGGCTCTTTCATCTTCTGATGATATGACCCCCTTAGCCCGTTGTGATTCCACTGTATCGGATGCAGGGGTTTGTCGTGGTGGCACGTCATGTATTGTCATATCAATAGTGCGGTCATCCAAGCCGCTATCTTCAGGCTCTCTGGGGCTAGACATAGTAAGCAGGTGTTGTATTAAACTTACCCGGTATCTTTGCAAATAATCATATGTGTAGTTTTTTAAAGCACTCTGCAAAATTGAAAGACCACATGGTGAGAATTCTTCTATAAACTAAACCAAAACTGACTGAATGCATTGCCAAATGGTTACCTTAGTCATGAAAGGTTTTAATGCAAAGTAGCTTTGCAGGACATATTCTGCATGGAGAAGACATCTCCAGCCGCAAGAATTTCCATCGGTTTGATTTGGGACATGTACATCTTTGATTGGGGCCTTGTATAGTTCATACCTTCCACATAGCTTGCCATAGGCAAGCAACAACCTCTTTATACAACTGCACAAAGCAGTATCAAGATGTTAGCTTGAGGCTTCAAATTTACATGGATATCTATAAGAAACACTTTCTAATACATAACACTTACAGCCTAATTTCAGGGTGGGTTCCTTTTATTGAATTGAACACCCACAATGTTGGTTGATCAACATCAAGGCATATGAGACTCCAGTGATGGTTATTCTCATATGGAAAGATGATGGCAGTAACTTCCAGCATAGCACAGTGGAGAAACCAACTCTCAAAGGTCCCAGATGGACTGTTCTTCTGTCTAATAATCACTGACATTTGTGGATCAAGAAGAAACACCTCCGTGTGGGTGTGCAGTGGGAGTTGACTTTTGATCAAGCTGCAGAGAGTATACCTGAGTTAGAAAACCTATTATATGAGTTTTCAAAGCTAGCAAGATAGTAACACTTAGTTAAGACAAGCATAGATAATTGTGTCTGAAATATGAGCATCTGGATTCTGCAATAAATGAATGTCCACTTTTTCTAGAGCTAGCTTTCTGGCTCCATCTACAAATGGTATCTCTGCAAGCAAACCATCCTTCATTGAAAGTAGAGTTTCTTGATTGCTTGCCTCTATGGACAGGGTCACATTGCATTCTGTTTGCCTCTGGGACTCCACTGCTACTTTTGATTTCTCCTTAAGCTCTGCTTCCCTCATGTCCTCTGTTTGGCGAGCAATAGTCTCTGCCCTTGCCCTTGTATTCACATCATGTGTGACATCTACAACTGTGAGTTGTGGCAC